>NW_017729032.1:170611105-170628476 GCF_001723915.1 Gavialis gangeticus
ATGATGTGCCGGTCATGGCTGAGGAAGCCAAAGCCCGCCTCGAAGCACCATTCCTGTAGCTGCCAGTTGGTCTCCACGATGCACATTTCATGCCACGTCTACTCACTGGCAGGATAGAAGAGAAAACCACCTGTGCGCCCATCTCCTTCAGCATGCACCCCAGAGTGTGGTAGTCCTCCATCAGGCGATCAGGGCTTCTCCTGGCTGCATCATTAGTGCCCACATGGACTAGGACCAGGGGGTAATAATCGGTGAGCTGGATTATGGTTTGGAGCATCCCTTTCACGTCCTGAATCCTTGCTCCAGGTAGGCAGTAGACCTCACGTGCCGAGGGGTCCTGGCGACAGATGGGGCCCGCCGTATCTCTCAGGATGGAGTCGCCAATGACGATCACGCGACGCTTCCTCCTCCTGGCCTGCTTGTCTCCTTCAGCTTGTATGGGACGCGGTGAGGGTGGAGTTGCCTCCTCCCTGGTTTTGTCCTCTCCTTCCTTCTCCTCCAGGGCTGCCAGGACTTCGTATCTGTTCTCCAGCTGGACTGGAGGAACGGGTGCTGCCGTGTTTCGAGCAGCCCTGGCACGGAAGGTGACCGTCTGCCACTTAGCAGTGGAGGACTCTTCTTGAGGTGCATCCTCCTTGGTCGTACAACCCTGCAGGAAAGAAAATATCTGTTCATTTCCTCCTCTGCCTCTCGGATTCCCCTCAGCCTGCTAACTTCTTCCTGGAGCTCCCTCACCTGCGCCTCCAGGGCCCTAAGGCGGGCGCCTGCAGGACAGGTGTGGGGGTCCCCAGTCCCTGCCCCCCCAGGCCTTGCTGGGCAGCTCCCACAGGCCAGGGGGTTGGGGGATGCCAGCCCCCCCCATGGGCTCCATCTGGGTGGACGCCTCAGACAAGCCCCGGGAAGGCTGCGCCCCCCCGAGCAGGGGCCCTGGCAGCACTCCATGTTGACACCATCGTAGTAGTTGCTGCCTGTTTCTAGCTGAGTTCAGTTCCTCTGCCCCTTGCTAGCAGAAGTCTGCCTCTGGGCCCCTTCTGCTCGCCCTCCGCTTTTAAAGGCCGCGGTTCGAATTTCCCGCCGCTGCTCTATCCACCAATCAGGTACTCCAGACTCACCGGAAATGCCTGCCAGCGATCCCGCCCCCCTGAGCTCCCCCGCTGGGGGGACCCGGCGCCTCCGGAGCCCGCTCCCTGAGGGTTAACCCCGGGGGTGCTCCCTGGCTTGGGGGGAAGTCCCCCCTAGCCCTGGCCTGTTTGCGTGCTCTGTTCGCGCAGCTTGGGAGCAGCAATGCCCCACACATATGCCACACTTGCTGTCTATATAGACTGCCTCCTAATCCAGAAGTGGTGTAGCTGCACCAGTGGGGCACTTCAAGCAGGGTAATTAA
The DNA here is from genome assembly GCF_001723915.1 of Gavialis gangeticus. Lineage (NCBI taxonomy): Eukaryota > Metazoa > Chordata > Crocodylia > Gavialidae > Gavialis > Gavialis gangeticus. The sequence goes on from NW_017729032.1 coordinate 170,612,490, forward strand.
CACTGTTGCATGACAAGGCCAGTAAATGCACCCCTCTCCCAACCTGTGGTGCTGGGTCTTTGCTGGCTTCTGGCATCAGGGACCTCAGCAGTTTTCAGCAACAGGAGTTTCACCTGCACCATGGAACACTATGCTGCAATCTATTTAGTTAATTTAGGCTGCTTGGTGCCATGCAGAAGTGGTGCTACTGCTTCTGGGTATGGACATAGCCCACATACAACAGCTCAGCATGCTTGAGGATGCCAGTACTGGAACGGGCAAGTTTACCATGCAGATGTAGCCACAGTCCCATTAGACAAGAACCCCTCAATAGAGGCTCATAAGAGCACTATTTGAATGGTTGGGGTTACTGTTTCGTATAGAGAAATAGGAAAAATCAGTATGTTTTATTGATTATGCAACTGTTCCTTAAGTCTTTATGCATAGTCTTGCAGTGATGCAGGCACCATTGATGCAATGTTTCATTCATTTTTCTAAATTTTAAAGGAAGGAACAAAACCTCTTGAAGTTTGCAAAGGAAGGAGGGAGTAAAAGAATTTTAGTTTAATAATACAGTATCATCTGAGTATGAACTAGGGCAAATGAAACTGGATTACTAAAGAGAATGATGAAATAACCTTGCACATAGGCTAAAATACCTGTCTGAGAGGACACACAATATTTCATCTGTCATGTTTTGACAGGTGTCATTCAGTGAGGAATGGCTGTGTTTTTAGATGAGCAACAGTAGAGTTATACATAGGTAGTATCTTCTACATCTGTTTTACTGTTAAATGTACAGTGAATGCCATTAAATAATTGTCATGGCATGGTATAAATATCTCATTGTAGTGTGTTTTCCAAACGCAGGAAACCTCTCATTATTTTCAATGGTTAGTTGTTTTAATAAATCTCCATATATTTTCAGCTTATCTCTTTATTTCGAAAATGTGTCACAACATAAGAAGGATGTGCCAAATAGCTAGGGTGACTGTAAGCAAATCTGGGACATCCAGGACATTGCCCTGCCCTCACCGAAGTCAGTGGTGGTGCTGCAGGCAGTGGCAGAGGTTGGCAGGCAGGGGCGCAGATGCAGTCGGGTGGGAAGGTAGAGCTGTCAGGAGCACCAAATGGCTCTGCTTCCCTACTGGACAGCGCCCCACACCCCTGTGATTCCAGGACTTCTGTTTAAATTTTAACCAACCAGCTGGGACTGGCCAATGAAATCCTGGAGTGTCCCAGTCAAACCAGGCTGTATGGTCACCCTACAAATAGCTAACCTGATTGTACTGTAACTGAGAGCAAATTTGGCAGATCACAAACACCTTGACAATAAGGCTTTTTCATCCATGGTGTCTTATTTCTGGTTTTTGGCCAGTCCCAGCCAAATACATACTATTTTTGAAGTGTAACTTTTAAAACTGATGATGTATAGTGTGCACTCCATATGCTCTATAATGTGTGGTTAACTATCCAATTATCAACTTGGATTGTATCCCTTGTATTAGGGTAACTACTTATTCCATGCTAATTTTTGTCCCTGGATAATTTGTATAAGCATGCTCATAAAGCATAAAGACCTTGACTGGTCTGTTCTGTGATCAGCAGAAATAATGTTTTGGTCACTGCTCCTATATGCTGCATGAAACAGGATGAGATGATATTCAATCATGCGGATTGTTAGTTTCGTGGCACCTTTGCACAGGAACTATGTTTACACACAAACTCAATAGGAAAGAAGTAAAAGCAGTTCATTATAGATGGATAAAGAAACAAAATCCCAGTTCATGCAGATTTATACGTAACCAAAAGATGTTGAAAGCGCAGCATTTTATGATGTAGTTTTGGGCTCACCAAAGAAGTCTATGCATGTCTGATTTAGCTAGTCTATAAAGGGTATCTTTACCCTGCCTTCTGCCTGATTTCAAACTAACACAGCCTACTACCTTTCTCTGAAAACATATTGATTGTGTATAATTTAACTGAAAATATCATTCGTGTGATGGTCTTTGGGAAGACATAAGCAATTGGAATGTATTTCATTTTCATAGTTATCTTCCTTGTTTCTGTATATCCTTCAGTAAGAATTTTGGAATATTTAAAATTTTTAGAGCATTAATTCCTAAGTAAGGTGATATCACACCTTCTACAAAGATATATGCATTTGTGGAGGATTAAAATTATGAACTGGTTAGTGACAATGGCGCTGTCTTCATCCACAATAGGATGTGCTCTTCTTTTTCCCTTTCCCATGCCCCTCTCCAGGAACAAAAGCAATACAAAAATACAGATGTTGAAAGGCACAAAAATGTGTTTAAAGTATTTTCCTTCTGTCTTGGAACAATGGTTGCTGACAGCAGAAGGCTCACTTGCTTGTTAAAATTAGATTTGAATCATCAGTATAATAGCTGTAGGAAATTGTAGGATGGAAGGATGCCAGGAAATCTATCTAGGTCTGCTCTATCCTTTGAATAAGCATTAAGGTGGTCTCTGGATAACCTTAGCTGGTTCCCTCAATATAGGGAATTAGGCCCTCTCTGAGAGATCACAGGTCTTGGTTTAAGTGTCCTTAAAACAGGATGTTTTGTACATCAAAAAGGCATTTTAGTGGAGCACAAAGGAGAAATGTGTGTGTGTGTGTGTGTGTGTGTGTGTGTGTGTGTGTGTGTGTGTCTGTATATATTTTTTGTTGTTTTCCAATTACATATGTGTGTGTTATCAGCCTGAGCCTCCTGAAAACACTTTTACCATCACTTCTCTCTTCACATTAAGTGGACCTAATCCAAGACGTCTCTCCTTTCTCCCCTTTTCTCATCTAAGTTGCAGCCTGAAAATCAGAGGGCAAAGTTGCTTAGAAGTCAGCGTCATTGTGATTTTATTCTTTTTCTCTTGTCAGCTGCGTACAACGCCCACCCAGTTAGGTTTTTCTTTACTGTAGTTACTGTGTTGCTGTTTGCATCGTTTTGTTGTTTGCCTATGTTCTCTGCTTTGCATTGGCTTCTGTGTCATTCCAGGTGCTGTTTTAAGCCTGTTTCAACACCTCAGTCACTCAAGTCATTTATACCACCATTTTTCAGCATGGGAATGCTGATATATGTGACTCTGGAGTCTGCTGAACTGTGGCAATTACCACGCTCCAGCAGACTTGATTAATCGATTCTGCTCCAGCATGCTGTAATTGCAGCACGTCGGAGCAGCCTCAATGCATGTGTATAGGCACCCTTGTTTTCTAATTACTTTAGTGAGTAGTTTGCGTTATACAGTAGTAATTGGTATCAGATGAGTTGCTTGTGCTAACAGACCTCTAATACAAATTGGAAAAGGGAGAACTTTTTCAGTGAAAATAACATAAGGCTTTAAGGCAGAATTGTAGTTTGGATATCGGTACAAGTGTTTTAATACTTTCTTGATAAGATTTATGCATATAGCCAGGCACTTAAAAAATCTAAACAGGCACCAAACAGTCATTCCACATTGTCAATTAGCAGCTGCTTCAGTTAACTGCTTATTACTATTCTGATCACTTTTCAGATTTCTTAACTGCCCACAAAGTTTCTGGATTTAAAAAAACCCCAAACCTCACCGTGGGTTATACATTTCCACAGATGGACTGGATGTGTGTAAAGGTGTTCCACATCAGTTGCCAGGGGCCACAGGCCAAAATTAACTGACCTGGAAAAAGGTGGTACAATGGTGGCTTGGTAGTGCACATAAGAGTAAAACCTGAGTTGCATTGACACCTCTAAATTGTATACATCTTACAGTCTATATGCCTCACTGTAGGGTACAGAAGCATGGGAAGTAGTTTTCAGCAGAAACTGAAGATGTATCTACAACAGCATCATTTTATGTTGGAAAAGATGTACTGCGGTTCATTTTAATTTGTTCTGTTACTTCCTGGCAGGATTGATATAGTTCTCCCTAAATCATCCCTGGTAGTCTTCAGATATCATGTGATGGTAATTCTAACAATTTTCCTGGTAGCTTGCTCTTTTGTATAACTGGGTTTATAAAGTCTTAACAGATCATTCAGACATTCTTCTATGTACTGAATTCCATTACTTCATTTTCCTTCTTTCCTGACTGATGAATCTATTGGTCCCCATCCTCTTCATAGTGTTCTGTATCATATTTATAGACACTTATATTTGCTCTGTTATTTTACTTACAGCATGCTTCTTCTTAAATTTTCCCCTTTCTTGTTTCCAAAAGCCTTTAATCTTTTGTGTTGATTTCCTTTTACATTTCTGCCATTTTTTTCTGGCTCTTTTCAAAGTGTAGTTCCTAAACTAGAATGCACTGTGTTTAAGGGCTAACTATCTACATCATAATTTGGCTCATGGTGTATTGTTAGATGGCACATAGTCTTCAACATGCTCTTCAGCCAATGTAATTTTTAAACATATTCCATGTCCCCTGGGTGTCTACCATCTGCTGCTTTATCCCATTAGATTTCTACCAGATTTCCCATATTCTCTCCAACATGCGGTGCTGAAAAATAACCTTCTTATTTTCCCGTTATTGATCTCACAGTTCAGCTTTAATTTCATACCTAATCAGATTATGGTCAGTCTTTCTATTTCTGTTTCTCAACTCATGTTTTCCAGTTTAATCAGAATAAATGAAAATATTTTTCTTCCATATGTGCCCAGCCCCTGATTCTCCACAAAGCAACATAAACTACTTTGAATGTTTACATTTGCAAAATCAGTATGAATTTATCCTAAAACACAGTTACATCGCTATTTTGAAGCCATTTTCCATTTGGTGTAAATGCATATATGAGGCCTAATTCTGTGCTATGTATATAAGTGTAGGTGGTCTCTCTGAATAAGGGTAGCAGCAGGCCAGGATTAATGATCACAGTCAGTTCCTCTGGCCTTAAAATCTATCAATAACAGGGTCTCTGAATTATTGGTATGAGGAATATGTCTACAAATGTTTCTGAGATCTTATCTAATGTACCTGACAGGGGGTCTGTAGAAAATTCTCTTCTTTTTTGACAGATCTTAAAATAGCTAACAGATCAGAAATCAAATTTGATATTTTTTTCCCAAACATATGTATGAATGCCTCTATTGTTAATTGATAACTTTTCTTAAGGTAGGTCACATTATCTCCTCATCTTATGAAAACAGTCTTTAATTCCCTCTACCTGGAGGGTGAAGGCTAAACTTCAGTGTATGTAAGCTAAGCCAACATGTGCTTTCTATTCACGTGCATAAAGTGCATGGGAATACTGTCATGGAATGTTTGGTTTTGGTTACAAATACATGTGCTTATATATGCAAATCAGCTGCAGTCTTAATTGGTCCAGAATCCTGATAATGATATTTTCAACGTCAACAGTAGCACCCCACAAGATTAATTGGACAGGTTTTCCTCTCAGAGCAATTTCCTTTTCTTTTTGTTGTTTTTGTCGTTCTTTCTTTCTCTTTCTTTTTTTTTTTTGAGCCTGAAGACTCTGTTACATACCTTTGCATATTTTAACCCGACAGAAAGGAACATGATTTTTAAATGAAACAACAGATGCCGGAACTGCAACAAAGGTATATTCCGTGACACATTCGGTGGCACCTGAATAGTGGAATTAATAAGAAACTATTTTACAGTCTTCATTGTGGCTCTTCTTTCATTTTTCTCTACCTAAACCTGTCAGATTGAAAGCATAAAGTAATGCTTGTTTTTTCAAACGCTTCAAAAATCACCCTTTTATTACTTTTTATGTTCTTTACTCATTCTTTTTTGCTTCGATTGGTAATGAAAAACCACAAATTACATAAAATTAAATATTTTTACATATTTTGCTGTGTTATCAGGAGAGGAGGAGATGTCAGTATTGATTTGTGAAGATTACATTTCTGTCTAGAGGGAATGAGTAAGTGGAGGGAGGTTCTCACTGAGATAACTGCTATTGAAAGGGGTCATTTGTTCTCAAAAGGCTCATCTGCTGACATGAATGTTGCAAAAATTGTTTGTGAAAGCACTCCTTTGCTTTGACTCCTCCACTGCACTGTAGTACTGTGACAGTTGATAGTACTATGCCAGTTCAGTTGGTTGTACAAACAAAAAACATCCTTCGCTCCAGCAGTGTTTCAGAAACAGAACACTCTACAAGTCAGCAATAGGGGTCTGTATGGATATCAGCAAGGTTCTCTTTTTACACTTACCTGTAAGACCTCCAATCTCCTCCTGCCAGTATTGCTAGTTCTGATGAGAGCTACAGGAAACTATTTGCCTCAAAATCTGAACCTTCAAGAAAAACCAGCAGGTTTTGGCTTTATTATGACATTCTTGAGTTTTTTTGACATTTTGGTTGAAGTGCGGGTGATGACCACCCCTGGTTACTTCCCAAAAGGCTCAAGGATCCTGCTAACCTTGTACTGCTTTTCAAAGAGAAGCCCTTTGTCTTTTCACCTACCCAAATCTCTGACACCTCTCAGATCAGCTGGCTTGTCAGCCTCTGTTTTCAACTTCTTAGGGGTAGACTTTTATTTGCTTAAGGGAATCTGGTCTATTGTATTTGTTGGTTTGAAGGGCCCAGGGCCCTGCTTTATCCTACTTCAAAATTTGGGATAATCTTTGAGAAATAGATTTTTCAACAGAACCTAGGGATTTCCTGCTAGGCAGTGGTACTGCAAATCCTTGATACCTGGCTTTCAGGCTTCAAGTCACTCAAGTGTAGTGGTATATTATAGAAAAACCCAATGATGTGTTGTTTCAATCTAATAAAAATCTAAGATAGGAGTAGCCAATCTGTGGCATGGGTGCTGTAAGTGGGTGGTATGAGCAGCCTCTTATGTGGTATGCAGAAGATTGGGGAGGAGAACAGAAAGGGTCAGGCAGAAAGCAGAAAAAGCAACAAATCAAGCAGGGAGTACAGGTTGGGAAGAAGAGAACAGAACAGCAGATCAGGAAAGGAAATTGGAATGGCACTTGGGGAGCGTGACTGGTTAATTTGTGGCATGTTTGCCAAAAAAGGTTGGTCCCCACTAGTCTAAGAAATACTAGTAGCATCCAGCAGGTAATTGCTGGTTTCTTCTATTAAAAACAAAACAAGAACAGAAAAACAGGAGTCAAACAGGCTCCTCTTTGCTCCACAGAAGTTTGCACAGATACAAAATTGGGGAAATCAGGGTTGCAGATAGGTCACTGGAGAAGTGGGCCACATAGCATGCCCTTGTAGATGCTCAGCAACAAATATATAAAAGGGCACAGTACCTCACCCAGTTACAAAAGACAAATGGACATGATGGGAAGGGAAGGTGCTTTGTTATTACAAGTGGATATCTTCAGCATCTCTTTCCATTCCTTGAAAACAAAGCTGAAGGCACTTTTGTTTGTATCTTAATTTATGCCTGTTTTTGTTTTTTGGATTTCAGGTATGGAAATGAGGAATTTTTCCCTACCCTAAATATATTTTATGGAATGTTGCTTTATTTTAAATTGGATTTCTGAACCAAACAATTACACCAGTCAGGGTGAGCTATCCTGATCTGGTGGGCATGTGTCTCCCTAAAGCCCTGATCCTAAAAAATGGCTTCTCAGGGATAAAAAGGCACCTTTGTAGGATCTTTCTGTCAAGTACCACATTTATTTGTATGTGTACATCAAGTATAATCAACTAAACATCACCTTCTCTTTTTGAAGTCAATAATATAATAAATTTAGGAGTAATTTCATATGATTAAGAAATAGTAAAGGTAGTACCTTTTTTAAGAACAGGGTCAGAGGGCAGGGGGAGTGTGATCCAGGTAACTCAAGGCCTGTAAGTCTGACCTTGAGAATCTGCAAGGCTTTGAACTGATCAAGGAGAGGATTATTAAAGACATGCAGGTAAAGGGAAAGTAGGATAAAATGCAATGTAGATTTACCAAAGGAAGCTCATGTAAAATGACCCAATAGACAAAGAAATGCAATAGATCTCATATATCTGGATTTCAGTAAAGTATTTTATAAAATGTCACTTGGGAAAGTGATTAGTTAAGCTGGAGAAGATGGGGCTTATTAGAGGAACTATAAGGTGGGCAAAGAGCTGGCTCACATGGATGGGCAGTGTTAAGGGAGGAACTATAAAGCTGGAAGTGAAGTTACTGAGGGATTTCCTCAAGGGTAAACCTTGGGACTGACCTTGTTTAATGTTTTCATGAGTGAATTTGACAAAAAGAAGTGTGCTGCTGAAATTTGCTGATAACATAAGTTGAGAGGCACCTTCAATATAGAAGAGAATATAGAAGATTCATAGATGCTAGGGTTGGAAGGGACTTCAACAGATCATCAAGTCTGACCCCCTGCCTAGGCAGGAAAGAGTGCTGGGTCAGATGACCCCAGCCAGATGCTTAATCAGCCTTCTCTTAAAGACCCCCAAGGTAGGGGAGAGCCCTTGGAAGCCTATTCCAAATTTTGGCCACCCTTACCGTGAAGAAGTTTTTCCTGATATCTAGCCTAAATCTGCTCTCTGTCAGTTTGTGACCATTGTTCCTTGTTATCCCAAGAGGCACCCTGGTGAAGAGAGCATCTCCAATCCCTTGCTGCATCCCACAATGAATTGGTACGCGGCCACAATATCACCTCTCAGCCTTCTCTTGTGGAGTCTGAAGAGGTCCATGTCCCTCAGTCTCTCCTCATAGGGCTTGTCCTGTAAGCCCCTAGCCATATGAGTGGCCCTTCCATGGACCCTCTCAAGTCTATCAACATCCTTCTTGAAGTATGGCACCCAAAACTGTACTCCAACTGCAGTCTGACCATCAGGCTTTAAACTAAGTACAATGGGGGATGGGGAGGCAGGAGATGGAGAGAGTCTATAGAAGAGGTTAGGGATATCATACGTAAAGAAATGTATGAGGCTGAGGACTGAAGTAATAGCAATGGGATAAAAATCAAAAGCACAAAGTGCAAGTTCATTCACTTAGGACTAATAAAACTTTTTCTGTAAGCACAGAGAGTTAGAAATGGCAGAAGAGGAGTAGGACTTGGCCATTAGTGGATTGCAGGATGATCCTGAACATCTCATATTATTTGGTTTTGAAAGGGAGGTATGATCCTAAGATGCATCAGAAGAGGTATTCCAAGAGAGGGGTTATAAGTAGTGCCATTGTACAATGCCTTGGTGTGACCTCATCTAGAATACTAAATAAAAATTCTAATGGCTTACACTTAAGAATGATACATTTGAACTGGAAGCAGAGCAGAGAACAGCTAGTAGGATAAGCGGAGGAATGGAAAGCATGTCTTATGAGAGGAGGCTTGAAAAGCACATCTTATTTAAGCAAGCAAAATGAAAGCTGAGAAAGGGGATATGATTGTTATCTATAAATACATCAGAGGCACCAACATAAAGGAAGGGAAAGAGTTATTTAAGCTAAGGAACAATGTTGGCACAAGAACAAATGGATATAAACTATAATGAATAAATTTAGGTGGAAAATTAGAAGAAGATTCCTTATCATTAGAACAATCAGATAGTAGATAACATTTCAGTTGGAGGAGTGATGGGGAAAAAACAGCTCATTTTATGAGGAAGATCAATACATTTATGAAAAGGTAGATTCGAAGCTTACAGTATCAGCAGAAGGGATTCAGTTCCCAAGAACCCCACATTCTTAAGTAACTAAAGACCTAGACCAAAACTAAAAGCCCAAAAGAGAAATGTCACTGAGCTCTAAAGTAGAAGTTACTCATTTAGCTGCAACAAACAATTGGCACTGCCAGTAGCCCAATTAAACTCCATAATTTGACAGAAATAGAATATGCAGTCTTAAAATTAGTTTGCACAAATGTAATATTATTATAATGAACCTGTGATACAGCACAGAACAGTAATAGTAAAATGTGTCCTTTCCAATAAAATGTTAATGTAATCAGCTTCATGTACTACCTCAGTATTCCCCTTACAGTTAATAGAGGAAAAAAAGAATAGAACAATTACTGATATCCTTGGGTGCATCTCTATTTCTTTTAGAACAGCAAAAGCTGTTAAGTTTAACACAAGATGATTATATTCTTACAGCATTGTGTAAAATGACAAAGCATCTAGGAGTATGTGCTAGGCAGGGCAAAAAGTAGTGACTTGCCTTCAATAACCAAACAGGAAGTATCACAGCAGGGGGTTGGCAACCTGTGGTATGCATGCTACAGGTGTCACGGGAGGTCTCTGTGGCATGCAGCAGAACAGGAAGGGCAGGGAAGATACCAGAATACTCAGAGTCCCATAACTGGTTCTGTGTTGCTTTGTTTTGTCATGTGTGCTACTTTTGGATTCTCCATTCTTTTTTTTTCACTCCTTTCTTGGAAATTTCTTGATTTCCCTTTCATTCCAGGGTATATGAAAATATCAGTTTAGATATTTGGTGCCTCCTAGTATGATGTCTCTTTCTTGGTGAGATTCTCTGCCGTGTCTCCTACATATGTAATTCAGCGTATGCAGCTCAAGGAGATGGGAGTATTTTTACTCTTACCACCTTGAACTGTTCTATGGTGCTTGATGTAACATGTGGGAGGGAGATGTTGGGGCACTGAAGTTATGGGAGTTATGGTAGCAGTAATGCCTGAAATCACTGTGGTTCTGTGTATTGAAGCCTTGTTTTCTCCTGGCATGTTCCCTATACCAGAGCCTGTGAGAGGTTCTTGAAAGGCAGCTTTACTGCAGTCTCCACAGTTTTTGCAGGAATTCCCCCTGGGAGAGATCAGATCTTTTAATGCCCCTTTATCATGCTCCAGCCCTTTTACCGAGTATAAAAGCATCTAAGCTGGTGTGGGGGTCTCATCTATATTTTCTGCTTCTGGAAATAGAATTATAGCACTGACATGTACCAGTGATATTGACTTCGGCCATTTCTACTTATTGATTCAAACAAAAAATAATCCTGTAATTTTATGTGCATCTTCTGTGATACATTTTTTTACTTTGCACCTGCACATGATGTAGTAGTGTTGTGAAGAAAGAATGATATTTCCAGAATAGATGACATGGTTACTAAAAGGAATGGTTTACATATTTTGAATTTTAGTGGAGTGAGGAAAATTAGTACGTAATACTTTCATGCGTACTAAAAAAGCAAAAAAAGTCCTGTGATGCATCTGCATTTGTTATGTATTTCTGGTGTAGACAAGACTTACATATTTATCTAATAAAAGAAATAGCAGCAGTACTGAAAATTTCTCTACAATAGCTTCATTGTATAGCAGTTGACTGAGCTTCAGTAACTTATTGGTCAAGGAACAAATGTGGTTGAAATACAGCTATCTTTACACCCCTAAGACTTACTGGAGTTCGCTAAACTACCAAGCTTCATCCTTGGCATAATGCCATTATGTATAATCCTGTCTGATCCCAGCCACAATGTAAAGAAATGTTGGGAAATAATTACATAATTTCCTGCTGTATGGAGGTGGAGAACTTTAAATGATCATGCAATTAAAAACTGTCTCAGCATTCATACACAAAAGAGTATAATATTAAAGTTGTATGGGCAAACTTAATTCTTACATTTCCTGACATAAGAGATTTTGGCAACCTTAATTACATCCTTTAAACAATTTTTTATACGTAAACTTCTGGATTGCTGTTTTTCTAAAGAAAAAAAGAAACTTTATTCTGTATAACTATCACCTCCCCCCACACCATGTGTTGTCAGCAGGACTGGAAACATAAACCTTCAACATTGTCTTGCAGGTCTCTAAAACTGGTGCTGAAAGGCTAAGTCCCATCATTGTTGGCAGGATTGCACTGGTCATGAACCGGTGTTAATTTCTAGCAGTGGAAATTTTATACTGCTAAAAATGTTTTTGGGAGAAGAAACAGTACAGGCACTCATCCTGCAACTTCCTGCTGTCCCCCGTCCTCACACCTTCCTCAAACTAGGTGATTCCAGTGGGTACATCTACATGTACAGTTAATGCACGTCAATAAACTGGTGCATATTGCATCAGAATTTATTACTCCTGGGCACCACATTTAAATATGTGCCCAGGATTGCAGCATGTTGAGCTGGGTTGGAGCAGCCCCAGCTGATAGGGGGCCTAGGTGGTCAGTCTGCATTAGGATAAAATTTGTATTTAAAAGTACTGTCGTATGGGTAGAGTTTATTAGTTTACTGTGGCCTAATAGGGCTGCACATGGAGATGCTGAGACATTTACTGCAGAGCTAATTAGTAAGCTCCGCAGTAAACATTTCATGTAGATGTGCCTGGTATGTACAAAGAGTGGGGAGCAGCTGGTGCTCCAGTTCTCCTATTTCTAGTTGAGATTTTCAGTCCAGATGCCCAAAGAAAAGGGCATAGAATGAGGAGTGGCTGCTCCTCCAGTTGGCGCCCAGTCTACAGGAGGTGTAGGCACAGCTGCTTCCTGCATATTCTCCATGCCAGGGTAACCCCATCTCAGGAAGTTGCAAGAAGCATTTCCCTGTGGCTCAACTTCTTCACGTCCCCAGGAGGAGTCAAGTGACAGGGAACTGAACAGGTGTTCATTCTCTCAGAAGAAACTCTCCCAGGAGTGACCTCTACAAGATTGAGGGTGGGATATTTGTCTCCTGGAAGCGCCATTTTTTTACTTGGATAAATTGTAAGCACTGGTACACTTATGAGTTTTACTGGGAGAGCTGCAGTTCCGCTTGTAGAAACATAATGTCTGTATGTGGCCACTGTTATCCTCTTTAAACTAGCCACTAAAGAAGGATGCCTAATTCTGAAACAGTGAATTACACATCTTTTATAACAGCAGAGCCAGACACAGCGTTTGACAGATTCCTTGTGAAGGGTTGTGTGGCTAAGTGGTTGAGGCTTGAGTCTGTAAGATTTATTTTTCAGATTCTGTTCTCATTTATGTAATCTCTCAGTCCAGTATGAGACCTTAATCATGCTTGCAGAATATGGGTTTACTGAATTATTATAGGTCAATAAAAGATTTGAGAGTTGGACTGATGGTGTCCAGAATCCAAGGCCGGTTTACTTCTCCCTAGGCTACCGGGAGAAAGCAGCAAGAATGGGAGTTTAAGAAGCACGCACAGAAGTGCTATTCATATTGCCTGCATGCTGTCAGGGCAGTTCTGTGTGTTCAGATGATAAAGTGAGAAACTAGGACTGTTCCTGTGAGGTGGCAAGGAACTGAGGAAAGATCGAGGAATTTTAGCAGCCAGCATTTAGTAAACTGTATTGAGCAACTGTAACTGGTAATTGGTATTTTTAAGCTGCCTTCAATGGGGCTGAACCTGAACATATTATCTGTGGGGAAAATAAAGCACACCTTCCTGATACTAGATCTACTCACTGCCAAATATCAGGGTGTACTGAGAAATGGGTAAGAATTACTTGTGTTAAAAAAAACATCAGAAACAAGTTTGCAAGGAAAGTACTAGGACGCTTGAAAAATAAAGAGCATTGCTTCTCATGCTGTAGTTAGTATGTGTATGTGAACATACTCAGCTTACATTTTCAAAAAGGGCTAGTAATTTTGAATGTCCAGTTTGGGTTCTCTTAAAGAAGCCTTGTGTTCAATCCGTTTTGAAGCACAGTTTAATGTGTCTTCATGTGAAGAGTGTCTAAAATGTGAATAATCTGTGTGTGTGTGTGTATGCACCTGCGTATATGTGTCTGTCTTTATAGAGTACATAGTTAGTTTTCTTTCCTTCTTTAATCCCTTAAACATGTTTTGAGGCTTCTCTAAATAATGTTAGTGAATTATTCTGAGAGTCTCCCTTAGATGAAAGGTTTTGTAGAACTGCAAAGTATTTCTGTAAAGTTAATTACCAAAAAAGGTTTGAAAGTGAGGCAAATCGTTTATTTCCGGGAAGTATGATTTCTAAGGAATTGTGGGGACAAACCGTAAAATCCGTAAATTGTGTAATGCTCGAGTGTTGCATGCATATTGATTTGTTTGTATTCAGGCCTTCCCATCCCCACCCCTCCCCCTCCTGGTCCCCATCTGTCGTTGAGTCGTGAGTCATATCAGGCAAGTACAAAAATGGATGTGGTTGCTACCTGTTTATGGTTGATTGGTTGTTTTTCCCCTCCGATTGCTGCAGGCACGGAAGAGAACAGCGGCTTATCAAGCACTTCAATCTGGTTTGCTGAGTGTAACAGCTTAAGAGAAAATGGCTGCCTTGTTTTCCAGAGCTATCCTACGGATGACCATGCAAGAGAAAATGAGGATCTGAGCATGAGAAATCTCAAAGTAGTTTCCCGGGCCATTTAGCATTTATAAATACACTATGAAGGATCCTTTTTCTTTCCAGGTAGCTGCATGGCTTAGTCCTCTAAGATTTACCACTCAGCACAATCATTCTAGACAAGCTATTTGAAGGATGGCTCTTTTTGAATGCAGGCAGAAGGGGAGCAATACCAAAAAATGTCATAAATACTTTTTGGAAATTCTTTCTGTGAATAAATGGAGACTTTGAATGTTTTATTTTGATCTAAAATACTAGTTGTTTACAAATGCATTTAACCATAATATTATTTTTTTAAATTGTGCAGTACCTTCACTGTGCCACGTAGCATCATGCTATAAGCAGATGCACTGCAACATAAAATGGAACTCCATATAACAGTTACAATGCAGTATTTCCAAGCCTACACATTATAAATATTAATCTCCCTGTGGTTGGAAAGGCAGCATTACCAATTCTCTGTGAATAGTCAGCTGAACTGTTGCAGGTATTATTGTCATCCCATTTTTGTGAAAGGTCAGAAAGACAGTTTGAGTGGGTTTCTCTAAACCTTTGCAGTGATATGGATCTCAAACTGCATTAATGCATTAAGCCTCACTAGTGGAGAAGCGAGTGTTCGGAGAAATGAGTGTTCAAGTTCTATAGATGGGGAAACCATGGCATGGAGTAAGTAGGTGAACTTTACCCAAGATCTCTCAGGAAATCTTTGGTAAAGCCAGGAGTAGAGCCTTTTCAAAGCCTTTGATTTTGGAAAAAAGCAGCTTTCAAAACCTGACGCTACTGGCAATATCAGTATTATAGCACTGATGTATTGAGGTTTCTCAGGATTTGTTTCAGCTTATTGGTATGAGAACTCACTTCTTTCCTTGAACAGACTTTTCCTTCTCCTCCTTTCTACTTCTTAAGTTCAGCTGCAGAATAGCTATTTTCTGGAGCCCTGATATTGTCTTCCAGTATAATCACAAATCAGTTGAACATAGGAAGTAGTGTATCTTTATTTTGTAATAGAAAGTCAAACAGGAGTTACCATAATTACTTAAATCTAAGATGAGCCCACCCCCTCATCAGCATAAAGCCCCTTGTTTTAGATCTGTGTATCGGGGCGGGGGTTACACAAGGGACTGCTGTGGCTCTGGCTCTGGCCCTAACCCAGGCCCAGGGCCAAAGTCACACCCACAAAAGCCTCCTACCCACCCACCCCCCATTTGTCCTCTGCAACTTCTTCCCACTCCTCCCCCCCACACACACACACACTTCTCCTCACTTTCTTTTAGAAATAGCTCAGTTCCAGCTTGGCTAGATTCCCTCCTGGGCACGGAGGACAGGGAAACTCTACCCCCTGTCCGGGAAATCAGCAGCTCTGCTGCCGCACTTCCACAAGCTGTGCTCGGTGATCCGGCAGGCACAGAGCCCAGGCAGTGTCTGACAATAAATGGGGGTGGGGTGGGGGGGGAGAGGCAGACTATGTAGGGAGTGTGGGAGAAGGGGCAGAGATTGTTGGGGGGAAAGATTGCAGGGAGAGGATGAGGGGGACAGGGCAGGGATTGTGGGGAATGGGTTGGAGGAAGGGACAGAGATTTTGTGGAGAAGGTGGAAGACAATCTGAAGGAAAACATGGCAATAGGTAGGAGAGAAAGTCTGGACAGTGTAAGTCGGTGGCATATTTAATTATGTTGTAGACCAAGAAAATGAGGAAGACAAGACAGTAGACTTAGGAGTGCTCTTTTTCAGGTAAAGAATATACAAATATATTTGTACTATATTTGGATAGAAAGGAGGCAGAGGCAAGAACAGTAGAAGATAAGAAAGGGAGGGGATTTCTTGCATTTGCCTTTTTATTATA
>NW_017729032.1:170633476-170649017 GCF_001723915.1 Gavialis gangeticus
TGTGGAGTGCAAGGGAGGGACAGAGAGTGATGGAAGCTGGGGATGGGAGGGTGCAGGTGTCGGCAGGGCAGGAATACTGTAGGTGGAAGAAGTGTGGGGAGGAAAGGGCAAGGGGACGGCTTGACCCCTCCTCCCTCCAGCCAATGCTTTCCCTGCTGTAGGAGTGGCAGAGCTTGGAATTCAAGACAACCTCCAATACTGAAATACTATACTTGGAAAAGTCTAACAAAATGTATTGATTTTTCCATATATAGAATTTAATTTGGGGTGGGGGGAGCGTTTTAAATTCTAGGTCACTTTAAATTTGAGTAACTACAATACTTTGGCCCCTTCTTTCTCACTTACACATATGCAAATGAGTTTCTTATTCCTAGTACTCTTTAATGCAAGAGAGCTATTATGGGATAGGACTATGCTAAAATGCCTCTGATTGCACATGTGCTATTCTTTGGGTCAGCTGGAAACACCCCTACCTTAATGGGACCGTTTCCCTCATAGAAAGATCAAATGTGCTGTTTGGCTATGAGAGGTATCTGTGAATCTTTGGGCTGGTATCAAACTGTAAAAACTGGCTTTGGTGGAGACTGGAGTGATACTGGTGTTAAACAAGACAAAAATGGTGGTGAATTAAACCCTAATGCTATTGTCTTGGTATTTTGTAGAGCTCTTACCTCTTTTTTTCCATGGGAAAAGGGAGGAAAAACTGGAGTGAGGGGATGTAAAAATATAAATAGACACAAAATGACAAGTTTCAGTTTGAAATATTTGTGTGTGTGTGGAAAATACCCATCTCATGGAATGGGGTCCCTAGAGATAGTTGTAATGTCTTAAGGGCCCTGCAACCGTGCCAGCTTCTCCCTGCAGGCACCTTCTAGTCTCACCTGCCATGTCTTGTTGTTTGAAATAATAAGTTGGGAGGCTACCCATGAGATTGTATGGCCATGGTCCTGCTGAATACCATTAGATCCTGCTACACTTGGATCCCTTGCCAGGACTTACTCGAAGTCCATGCCTCTTGAGACACCCTGAGCCCTATAGGTTAGATGTGTGGCTCCAAAACTGCCCTTTTACCATACTCCATAACTCGCAGGAGGTATTCAGACATTGTCCCTGTGAGGCCTTGATCTAGCTCATCCTCCTGTCATCACTGGGTCCTTGGCTTCTGTGCAGTTTCCTCTAAATTCTCTTCAAAGCATTAAAAAAAGAAAGAAAAAAAGAAAAAAACTTATACCAACACCTGTAATGCTACCAAAATTGCCTCACTGTTTTCTAATCCTCCCTGTTTCTGTACTTGTCTGCAGTCTCTGGTCTAACACTTAAGTATAAAGCTCCCCAAACCATGAGCACCCAATACATGACTGCGGCTCCAAGGATTTATAGCAGGGGTGGGCAAAATGGTGGATCTGACTGGCAGCTGGACTCCATTTTCCACAACCCCTAGCTGCCTCAATGCATCTGGTTTCCACGGAGACCCCAGTAGTGGTGGTGCCCTGGCAGAGCATGCGGCTGGGTTGGAAGCTGCTCTGATGCCAAGACTGGGACCTTGCAGTGGTGACAACATGGTCTAGAGCTGTGGTGCAGCTGTGATCCTGTGCCTGCATGCCCCTGCCCAAGGCATGCAGATAGCAGTTCTGGACCATGCTGTCACCACTGCAGATCCCAGCCCTGGAGCAGCTCCCTGCCCAGCTGAGCACCCTGCCAGTGCTGCTGGGGCTGGTCTCCATGGAAAGCCTGGCCCTGCACTGTCCAGGCACCATTGTACCTAGGGTCTTCATGAAAACCAGCTGCAGCGATGCGGGCAGGAGCTCCTGGGAAATGGAGTCCACTGCGGGCCCAATCTAGACCGTGAGTCAGACTTTGTCAACCCCTGATCTATAGTAATAATATGCTTATTTCTATGAAGACTTTCCATCTTCTCATATACTAAAAATAAATTGTTGAATTGGATGCACTCAAGTTCTTAGATGCTCAAAATGTCTCTTATTGTCATGCCACAGGCTTGCAACTGTAATGAGATAAATAAATAATTATTTCTGTTAAGATCAAACCAGAAGACTTGCTCTTATTTTTATCATGTTTGCTGCAAAAAGCACTTCATGACATTATTATAATGTTCCTGGGATCAGTTTGGGCTAAATTTAAATTTAAGTGATTTAAAAATACAGATATTATATTGATGTGCTATTTTATCAAAAGCATTAATACATTGTAATGATTTATGTCAAAAGGCTTTCAGTGAGGCCTTTTGGTATTTTTGTAGCACAGTACAAATTGTAGAGCTAGACTGTGAATTTTGTACGCCCCAAATGTGACCTATTGTCAAAATGTCACAGTACAGTGTAGTCTCTATATTATAAAAAATGTAGTTTGAGTAATCCAGTCCTTTTGTAATTTCTACCTTTTGACTATTTAAAACTGGAAACCTGCTTCTTGTTTGGTTTACCCTGCAGTGGTGCTTCCACTGAGGATGTGGTACCAGTAGGAGAGGCTTTTCCCCAAATGGTGGTGTGGCATTGCTTCAAATTATATCAGTAATAGTAGATAGCAGGATTTGAATTACATTCTTCCTCTTGGGGGGGTCTTTGGCGGTGGCAGCCAAAAGCCCGAAGGCGCTGCTACTGCCGCCATCTAAGGTGCAGGGTAGGCTGGAGGGGCTCTCATCTCTTACAGGAGGGCTCTCATCTCTTGCAAGGAAGGGAGGGGCTCAGTCCCCCGAGCTCCCCTGTAATTTGGACCCTGGTAGATAGTAGTAATAGATTTACGGTAAACAAGAAAAATTAAAATCTCTTAAGTTTTAGAATCTTGCATACTTCACAGGTGAGCCTACATCAGTGTGTAAAACGAGTATGGTTTTGGCCCAATATCTTCAGGTTTCTCAGCACATTATTCTGATACTTGTTCAAGTTGAACAGTGAACTAACAGTACCAAAAAAATCTGCCCTCCAAAATTGAGGTGTTTCTTAATAGCAGAAAGCTATTTTTTTCTGTGATGGAATTAGGGGTACTTTACAACCCACTATGTTAAAATAGTTACCAAGATGGCTGTTACTTCTCATCCAGTGTTAATCCTCTCACAGCTTAGTTAGGCAATAGCTTTTGGCTGAAGAACCACTGAGTTGGCTAATGAGTGAACTGCTGCTCCATGCAGTCTGTAGTATCTTGTTGTGGCTTGTGGTGTGGAAACAACACTTTTATAAAGAACTATTTACAGTAAACAGGTAAGAGTCTTGGTACTGCCCTTGCAATGTGTTGTGGGCTTAGCTTTTTTTTTCTGTCCTTCCATACAGGAAGTTCCTGTTGCCTTACCCAGACTGTCAGTTGGGTTGATACACTTACTGGATGCTCTGTGTCAAATCGTCAGACAAATGTTTTTGTTTTCTATGTTATGCCTTCCAAAAAAAGATGTGTTTTATTTGGGACATAGAATATTTGAGAAAATATGGTGTTATCTTATGATCAGGTCCTAACTCTGCCCAGTCTCCACACCTGATATACACTGGGTTTGGACTTTGCAGCTACAACTGGGCTTTGAGACTGCATTGTTCTTCACAGGTTTTGACCCTTGTAGGAGACTCAGAGATCTGAACCAACTGTTGAAATAAAGGGAGAATGATAAATCTCTCTATACAGTTTAAATCCTTTTAAAGAATACTGCACCGTATGTGTTGGGAGCAAGAACAATTAATCTTTCTTTGCCAGAATATGATAGCAGAGCCATAATGTTCTTATTAAACTCTCTAGGATGGTATAAAAATAAAAACTATAGAACCCCCTATCTTGCCACTTCACCTTGTTGTAATAAATGCTATTGGATTTGTTCAAAAAGAAAAGGACTGCATCTCTTCTCTGCCCTCTCCACCATGTACAGTACAACCGTATTGCTGTTGGGTGAGGGGAGATGGGGTGGACCACATATCCCAAAGACACTGTGTGGTTGACCATTTCAACACAGCATAGAATGCTTTGTCTCTGGTAAAATTAACTTGTGCACATGCATGCATAAGTTCTTCCTCTAATTTGACCAGGTAAATTCTGTAGTAATGCCTACATAGTGGAAGATATACTTCAGTCCTAAACAGTATGTGAATGGATTTTCTTTTAAGTTACATGCCATAGGCACTTGAGAAAGGTCTGGTTTAAGAACCCCAGAGACAGCTTGCTTTCGATTTTTATCTGTCTTTACTTAACAAATAAAACAAATGCTGACTTTCAGATTTAAAAGCCTTTTGTTGCAGTTTCATTTGATTTTCCTGATTGTTCTGTACTGCCTTGTTCTTGCTGCAAATCCACTGCTGTTGACTTTTTGTGTTCCTGCTTGGCTTTCACTTGCTGTGAAGTTCAATTCACAATTAAAGAGCAGTTTTCCTATGAGGTTTGGCCTATGCTACAAAGTTTTGTTGGCATAATTGTCAGCTACAAGGGGAAAATCATAGCTGCTACCTGATTTAGCCATGCTGGCAAAACCATCATTAGAGAGGCAGTTATGCTGACAGAAAAGCACATCTGTTGTCTTGACTAACATAGTTCAGGGGAGCCCCAGCCTGGCCACCTGTTCAATTAATGGTGTGATAGAAACCAGCCACAAAGTTATTACATATTTTTGATGTAATAACTTTGTGACTTATTCCTTGTTTTATCATGCCATTAATTGCATTAATGAGTAACAATTTAAAACATGATTAACTGGTTAATCACATGTTAAGTGTAACTTGTGCCTGGAGTCAGTGACGCAGTTTAATACAGGAGATGGCTTAACCCTGCTATCTTCATTTGGATTTGTATGTTGGCAGTAATAAACCTATGGTAGCAAAACAGCTGCTTCTGGATAAATTCTGCCCTGGGTTACATCTAGGTGTAGCAGGCAGAATGTGAACATAATAGGACTTTGCAGGTTTAACTGAGGGCAGAGTAAGGCTTCACAATCTTTTGTACATTGTACAAGAGAAGGAAACTGTCTGCTTGGCTTGTAGATTTTATATCAGTTGGTAGGATTGGCAATTAGAAAAGCATGCTTTTATTTGTAAATGAACCAATTTGATTTGTGACTAGTAAGACACAATAAGTATAGAACCATATGTTGGCACCAGAGTCACTTTCAAGTATAATACAGTTGTTTATACAGGCTAGAGACAGAAATGACACATAAACTGGTATAAGTGATCAGAAACCAGTCTAAACCTGTAACAGAATAGAAGTTCTGTGCACATAGACCAGTTTCAAAACAGTGGAATCCAGTTTAAGATAGATATGAATGAATGTAGTATCAGATTGAATCACTTTAGGTTAGAGTGGTCTATTTAACTTCTGTTCCAGATCCCCTCCTGATGCAAGTTAGGGTGCAGTGCCCCAGAATCCAAGGATGCTTCATGGCTCCCTGCTAAACTTCACCTTGCAGGGCATGTGGACTATCCTCTGCCGCAACTCCTCTGCTCCAGCTGAGCCAGGTGGCCCCTCTTCTGGGCTGTCACTAAGTGGAGGCAGCAATGTCTCTGCTCCCCAACCCAGCCAGTGGTGGCATGGGGGGTAGGTGAGGTGGGGGGAACAACACCCACCCTGGCTCCCCCCAGCCAGGGTCTGCAAAGGAGGAAGTGAAGCCCCCGTGGCAGGGACTTCCCCCAACTTGATTTGCAGAACCTGGGTGAGGGGTGGGGTAAGGTAGGAGGGTCTATTCCTCCTCTGCCTGTGCCCCTGATGCCTGAGAAGTGGGGAGCTGGCAAAGGGGAAGAGCTGGGATGATTGCAGTCCAGCAGAGCTGGAAGGCAGGTGGAAGCACCTCCAGTTTCTGAACTTGGCCAGTGTAGGCATCTACCTTCCTTGGACAACAGAGGAATGTGTGTTCTGTTCATTAATGGTCTAATTTACACAACTTACAGAAATCTGTGTAGCTTGGATCAATTCTGCATCAGGCTTTTTGACTGCCTGTACTTAGCCATGGGATGATTTGCAACTCATTGCAGTTGCCAAATGAAAGCAATGAATGTTGCTGATTCTCCACCTTGCTGTGGCTTCCCTTTCAAAGAGCATCTCTTCTGTGGTCAGCAGTTGGGTCTCAGACCATCTTCCTTGCTGGAGGTAAAGAACCTAATTCTACGAAGCATTTTAATGTACTGAAATGGAAGGTTTGAAGAAAGAATTCAGACCCAAGGTTCACCAGTGAAAGCCTGGTGTAAATTCATCTATAAATTCTGGTTTCTAGATTTGCTGCCACAGAATTCAGAATCAGGTATTTGAGTCTGGACAGAATTTTTCACCTGATCATGTACCTTCTCGCTCATACATGTTCTTACCAGCTGACCTGCATGTACGTTTCTTGGGAAGTTAAAAGATATAGGCACATTTTACAAAAAATTCATAACTTAAGACAGCTGTGACCAATAAACAAACTTAACCATTACTATTCCTCTCAGTTATTTGGCTTCTGCATTTTATGGATTTTATGGATCTTAATGTAACATTTTCTTGAAAAATCAATCTCCTTTTCACTCATTATTTGATTATGGCTTGGATTTACTCAGTGATGAGAATGATTTATGCTTTACTGCATTGCTTAATTTGTATCTAATATTTTTTAGGTCAGGGCTGTCCAACTAGGAGAGTAGTGAAACACTACTGGAACAAGTTACTCAGAGAGGTTGTGGAATCTCCATGTTTGGAGGTTTTCAAGACCTGGCTAGACAAAGCTTTGGCTGGGATGATCTAGTTGGGGATGGTCCTGCTTTGAGCAGCAGATTAGACTAGATGACCTCCTAAATTCCCTTCCAACCCTAACTTTCTATGATTCTAAGTGGGGGATAGGGGGGTGGAAGGGCTTATGGGCTACACAAGCAGGCAGCACCAAGGTGAGGCCTAGGCCCCATGTGATACAGAGAACATCCCCTTCTGCTGCACCACACACATTTTTTCCACTACTGTGCCACATGCTACACCATGTGCATACCCCAGATGTGCCATGTACACACCCCAGCTCCCCTTCTGCTCCACTTAGGGTTGGGACAGGCAGTGATATCCAGAAGAAGGAGGGGCAGCCTGGAGACTTCAGCCACTGTTGCAGCCAGAGCAATAGGAAAAGGCTCAGAATGAGCTAGGGGCTGCAACATAACCCTTTGTTAAGTTGGGTGCCAGTGCCAACAGGGTGCCAGTTGGATAGCTCTGTTTTAAGTGGTGTCAGGACACCAAGACCTAGATTCTGTTCCATCTTCTGTATGTCTATAGTCAATTTAGGTGCCTATGCATTATTCTGTTCCACCTGTTTAGGTCCTAAAAACATTTTCTGTTTACAGACATAACCACCCCCCAAATAGCACTTTACTTTAAATTTAGCATACCCCAGGACATGGCCAGAAGAGGCATCAGGTTAGTTGGACCTGGCTCGCCCAACATCTGTATAGATCAAGCACATCAGCAGGGCCTTGTTGGCACTTTTATCAAATATCTGATTCAATCAGCTATTAGATAAAAGTGCCAAAAAACCCGAAGCACCTGATATAAACAGACACTGCAATACCAGGTCAAACTAATGCACTGCTGCTTCCGGTAAAGCGTGGGGTTTTTTTTCACATCTGTCAGCAGCCATTGTGTCTACCTTTGTAACACACTGTGAGTTTGCTTTAAAATTGAATTGCAACAAAGCAGGGAAAAGGAGGACCCTCCAACTTTTTACATTAACTGTTTTGCAGGGACTCAAGCAGGATAGAATAAATCACTCTTAACTACTTAAATTCACTTATGCTCTTAATAGGTAGAATAGAACCTGGCTCCCTTTTTGGGTGGGTGTCTTTTTGTGTGTTGGGTATCAAAATAAAATCCGGTGGCCTCAAATTGTTAACTGCCAGCCAGTTCTGGAGTTAAAACTGGGTTTGCTGCTTTCATGTTCAAACTGTTTTACTTAGAATACAGTGGCAGCTAGAATATATATTCATTTCTAATGTCAAGAAGGACTTGATTACAGATGGAGAACTTGGAGATAAGATAATGACACACCATGTACTTAAAATCTAGCAAAACACTGTGGTTTTGAAACAGTTTTCCCCTTAACTTATTTACAAGAGAAAATTTGATATACGGACACCTCCACCCCCGCTGCACACACTGACACACAGCTGCCTAGTTTAGTTCATTTGATAATTCACATATAGGAGACATGCTTTCATATCTATTGTGTTAGTGGCTCTCTGTCAAAGAAAAAGATTGAGATAGCAGTGTGGGTCTGACATATGTATTTATGTGCAAAAAATGGCAAAAATAGGATGTCAGTGGTTACTCCTTGTCTTTGTAAAGTTTGGTGCATGTCCCCCACCCAAGGAGACAAAGTTGTGAGTCTTCAGCATTTGGGGATGTGGTTAGAACTTCATTCTCTCCTTGCCTTCCCCCACAGCCAGAAGAAAGTCTGAATGTACCATGAGGTGCAATTTATCAGATTCCCTATTTATATTTTCGGTATTCTTTTTGCATTACCCTTATGTTTTGTGCAACAGTGTATGTCATGAAACACAAAGTGTGCCATAGAGCCTAAGGAACTCCAGATTCTCAGCTAAAATAAATCAAAGAAACTCAAGGAATTAAAATATATCTTCATGTACTTAGAATATGACCCAGCCTCTTCAAAAGATGTAGAAAAAGAACTAGGGTTATCTGCTCTAGAAAAAGTGTAGGGTGGTATATTTATTCTAACTTGAAAACAGAACACTGAAAGAATAATTTTTAAAGAAGTAAAGGAAATTTTAAAGTGGAATTTACAACAGCAAAGTAGAACTGTTGGGTGCTGTTATGTCTAGTTAAGTAAAATCAGTTGGGGTTATTGAAGGGTTAATTTGGTGTCATCTTTTTTACAGGTCTTTCTATCTTCTTCCTTGTATTTGGGAAAGGAAATTATGAAATTATACATTTTTCCCACTTAAAAATGAGTGGTGTCAGGCGTTTTAAGGTTTAAGCGATTCTGCTTGAATCCAGTTGAACACTGGAGAAATCTGAATTTGTGAAAGACAAGAAAACAAACTAAATATCATCCATATAAGGACAGTTTTTTTCATTACCCTTGTGAATTAGAGATATTTCATATTTATCACAAGCATTTTAGACTGACATTAGTTTATATTAGTGTGTCATTTTGACTTTGTTTCTGTCTCTCTTTGTCCATTGCTTCACTTCATAGGTTGTAATTTTGAGAGTGAAGAAAATAAGACTTGTTGGACATATGCTGCATATTTTAAAAGGTCACTTTGTCTGAAATATTCTTTTTTGGTTCACAACCTATTATGAACACAAAAAGATTGTGTCAGTGAAGCTTCAACGTGAACTGTTGTGATGTGTTCTTTGGCAGTGGCTCTTTTTTGACCATCAACTTAAGTGTTTTGGGTGTAGTGATACAGCAGTTCAACAAGAAGACTATTTGTTTTTGTCTTGGGATCTCTGATGCTTACAATCAAAAGACTTTTTTTCATGAAGACTTGCATGGCTTACTCTTGCAGTATTTCCAGCAGGGAGTCATAGGTCTTAGTATTAGATATATATCTAAACTACTACAACTTTCTTCAAAGAAATGTGTTAAACATAGCACATTTGCTAAAAAGTGTTTTTTGTTTGGAAAGCTTCTTACGAATGTGGTGTCCTTGGAATTTCCTTTGTTGGTGATTATAGTTACTTACAGTAAACATGAAATAGTCCAGGTGTAATGCGAGCAGAGAACAACATTGCAGAGTATGTAAGGATGCAAAATATCAACCCGCAGGTGCAGTTCTTGGCAAAATTGAAATGGGGTCTGGACAGATTAATAATGATGGCTTTTTCCAGTGTGTGTAATAAAAGCAGTTATAAGGAAAATATGGATGAGTGGTTTTCCAGATAACATAAAGTATAAAAGATGCAACTATGACCCATGACCCCCCAAAAAAGCCAGCTTGACTTCTGGTTTCCCAGCTGAATTTGTTGACTAGGAATCTGGAAAAAACTTGTTGATGAGCAAATTGGGTGTAGAAGATGCACGAGAGAAAAAAGGAAACCCTTGCCAGCTGCACATTTCTCACAATTCAAATAAAAAAAGACTGTGAAACTGACCAAAATCTGATTTTTTTTTCTGATAGAATATTTATATTTTCATTTTTAAAAATGGGGAATTGACAGTTTTCCCCTTTACTCTTCTTTTTTCTTTACTTTCTACCTCTCTGGGAAAAAAAAGAGAGAAAAGAAGGGAGAAGGGACAGGAAACATTAGGGGCAGATCTTGAATTCCTGACATGATAATTTTTCAAAAACTCAGGAGAAGTAGTTTTTAACACAGTACAAAATCAAATGAAGGTTTTAATATTTCTTAAAGTAGAAAATTGAACCTGTGAGTTTCAGTGGACCTAAAAATATTTCACTTGAATTTTTTAATGGAAAATGTATATTTTAGTCTTTTTCACTCCTTGTTTCAGGCTCAACAACCTCTGCGTATGCTTTATTTATTACTATTTATTATTTTATTTGTATTACCAAGGTACATAGAAGGCCAGTGCAGAGGCTCTAACATCTCAGATGCACTGTAGGTCCTGCACAGATAGCATCTGCTGCAAGTTGTTTACCATCTAAATCCAAAAGTGAAGAGGGGTATGAATACAGGCAGACAGATCAGGGAGCCAAAGAAAATGATGAGTCAGTATCAGTTAACATGATAGCATTATCTCCCTATTGTTGTGTGCTCTTTAGACATCACTGTAAAGGAAAATTTAGGGGAGATTTTGAGGGAAGGCCAAAAAGGTAGCTTTGCAGCTATTTATGCTGGGCTGTTCCCAAGTTTGTGGGGTAACCTGACAAAAAGCATGTAACTGCTTGTTTGAAAGCTTAACAAGTAGACAATAGAGGCTGGCAAGTGCTAGTGGGAGGTAGGCATTAACATTTCCTTGAGAATGTGAAATGATTAATAAGGTGCAAATATGGAATAGAAAGCATAAAGGAAAGACAACTCATTTTTGGAGGCCTTAGAGACTAATAAGGCAGCGAGCAAGAACAAAATAAGTGGGAAGTCCTGGAGGAGAAGATTTAATTTTCTTTTGACCCAGTGCAGCTTGAGTTGACAGCTAGATATCCAAGTGATGATGTTAAGTATGACAGAAATGATACCTGAATTTGTGTTTGTGAATGAGCTTATCCAGTTGTTAGGTGTAGAAGAGAGGAAAAAGGGACCAAGGGCAGAGCACATGAAGATAGAAATGTAACAAAAAGTGAAAATAAACTGAGCAGGAAATTTAACACTTTTACATTGCTATTTAATACCACATTTGCCATTTTTTCAAGCAGGTATGTGTTAATATGGCCAGTTGATTCACCATTGCTGAAAGGAAATCTCAGTTCCTTGACTACATGAAGCTACGAAAATTTAGTAACCTCGCAAGTCATGACTTGTAAATCAAATGGCATGAATAAGGCTTATGCAACATTTCAGCCACTAGTACTTGCCTCCATTTTTATCTTAGTTTTTTTTAAATTTAAGAGAACAAGACATATAACTTTTCCCTGACATAGCCAGCTTCTATCTTAGTATGGATGCCTGCCTGCCTGCCTGTATAAAATATATGTATAAAAAGAGATACCCATTCAATTCAGCCATACAACAGTCTACCACATATGTATCACACTGCTGGAGGTTAATTCTAAAGTAAAGAAGAAACAAAACATTGAAAGGAGGCTACCTCCAGGTTACAGTCAGTCATTCAAGTGTGTTGTCAAATTTCCAACCATTTTATTTGACTTGTTACATACCCTAAACTGGTTTGTTTGCATCAAGATAAAAAGCTTCATTAAGTTACATGGTGTCTATAATAGTTTGAATAAGTTTTCCATAAATTATAATCTGAAAGGACATCATGTTTGAGAAGGTGAAGCAAAGTGAGACTAATGAGTTGATATTTATAACCAGAGTTGTAATAACACTGTCAGCTGCCTAGGGCAGCTGCCACACACAGGGGCAACAGTGACTTCTGGTTGCTGTCACACTGCTGGCATGATTGTGTGGCTGCAGCAGCAGCAGGTTTTTTCTTCTGTCCCTCTGGCCTCCAAGTCAGTCCCTGATTGGCCCACCCTATTTACATCACCGTTTATAACATGTCCATCTCAGCCTTAGGCAATGAACAGAAAATCATGCACACGCTTACCCCTGGCTTTCTTCTTTCTGCTCAGCTCTTTTAGTTTAGACTCCCATTAAAACACATTGCAGGACCTATACCAGCAGTATAGAAAATCTTGTCCTACTGGCCATCTGCTGTCACTGCAGACATCTCTGAATGCAGAGAGCATTATGCTTGAAGTTCACTTGCTGCCTGCTTAGCATAACTGCATTTTAAAAACTGACTTCTGTCTTTTATTGTTGCTACATATGTTTTACATCTGTTTTAATTTGTTTCTGGTAATTATATGGGCTGATACTGGGGTTTTGGGATAAAATCCACATAAAAAGAGTTGTTCGCTCTTCAGTATTATCTACATTCACAGTGACCTAACATTGATAGTTATACAACATCATTACGGTTTTTTTTCAAATTTAATTTTGTGATTTCACAATACATTCTTTTTATTTCCTTTAGTCTATGTGTGTACCTCCTGA
The DNA here is from genome assembly GCF_001723915.1 of Gavialis gangeticus. Lineage (NCBI taxonomy): Eukaryota > Metazoa > Chordata > Crocodylia > Gavialidae > Gavialis > Gavialis gangeticus. The sequence continues at coordinate 170,646,053 of NW_017729032.1, forward strand.
AAATTACAGTCTCTGTCTACACTGTTCTAATAAATTAATGCTTAAAAGATTTGATCATTATTTGATAATATTTAAATGGTCAAATACCCAACCCTACCTGAGTCCTGAGTCACGCTTGTTTTTATCATGTTACTCTTTAATTTCTACCTTATGGTAAATAAACAATTTATTTTTGGTAACAAGTAAGGTGGATGTCTATAGTCAATTAGGCCAGTTCCACAGACCACCTTCTGAGAAAAGAAAATTAGTATGATTTAAGGGAGGCAGAAGAAGGTGAAGGTACCAGTTTAGGCTTTCTGTCAAAGAAGAAATGTGTTCTAGATACCACAAGTGACTCTGGAAGGAAGTTGGTGGAGATCAGTATAGTCATCAGGAGGGCTAAATAGCACAAGGAATGTTTACAATTATTGAAATATTGCAAGTGTAATTCATATTATAAATACTCACATGCTCATTAAATAACTGGAAGAGAAAAATCTGGGAAAAGTTTATCCAGCCAGTCACAACTTTTTTTTTCATAGTGGCTGATATGTTCCATATGATTCTCAAGATGAGAAGCAGTTGTCATCTCTTGACCTTGCTTCTTGTCATAGCTGCAGCAGATGAAAAGAGCAAAGTCATCATTCAGTTTTTAAATGCAGAAATGCAAAATGTATTGGATTTTAAAGTTATACTGTTTCCCTAATATATCTTTTACCTTACAGGAAACTTTTCTGTGACTTGTGTATAGCTCTTCTGAAGAACTTTGATGGTTCTGGAACATTTAATTTATTTACTTAAATCATTTTTATACTGAGTATCAGTCAAAAATGCTGGTAAAATGCTTGCAGAGACTAGGAACTGCCTGCATTCTCTGCCTGCCAAATTAAAGATGAGTAGTTCAATATAATTTATATAATTTCCCCTCATCTTATATCTCAGAATGCAGTGTTTTCGTATTTTCCTTTCTTATTCAAGCAGAGCATAGAGATAATGTACAGAAAGGAATAGGCTTTGTGTCAGGGTCATACAATGGAAAGCGCATTCATAAAATAAGCAAGCATAGTTGATTATGAGAGACTGAAATAGATATAGATTACATTGCAGACGCTATTATAAATGTCAAGTAGATTCTGACAGCTGGTAGGTTGGATATGTAATTTTAAAAAATTCCATACATGTACAGACAGTCTTCTTGAATGAAGAATTGGCATTTTGCAGTGTAAGTGGGTGAGGGGTACATGGGAATTAAAGCAGCTGAGTTCTAGTATATATTGGAGACAAACAAGTAGGCCTTTGAGACAAGGAATACTACAGCAATAGCTCTGACACTTTATCCCTTTTGGTTCATAGCATAGCATTCAAAGTTGATTAAGAAAAGCTTTGTTTACTGAAGTTTCCTACCCCACAAAGAGGTAGTATAAATCACAGTAGTGGTAGCAGGGTTGCATTTATGGACAGTCAACAACCCTGCTACCAGAGTCCATAAATTTAAGGTCAGTCTGTAAAAAAACAGGCTAAAGAAACCTGTCCATGAAATGAGTAAAAAAAAAAAAAAAAGGAGCTGTCTATAAGAATCAGTGAGCTCATTTGAAGATCTGTCATTGCCATCAAAATGAGGATAGATTCAAGTGTGGAATCTAGATTGAGCAAACCAGATTGAGCAGAGCAGCATGCCTGGTGCTAGTCTAAATGGGAGCAACTTGCAGGTAACTGTCTGTCAGGTTTATGAGCTCGCAGGAGCCTTCATTACTCCTTCCGCAATACTGCCGTGTGCTGTTGCCATGTGAACTACCATCATCTGCCTGTAATGGCTGCTCAAAAATATGCAGGGATGCACAGTCCTAGGCTGGTTAGGAGAAGGAGGGAGATGGTCCAGCCAGGATGAAGCTGAGGGTCTGGGAGCCTAGGGAGAAGCAGCAGGTTGGGCTCAATGCTGGGATGGGAGAAGTGGCACTAGTCAAGGTCAGTTTGGGGTGTGGGCTTCAGGGGTAGCATGGGGCAGGGTGGAGTTAGGACTATCAGGAAATAAAGGTTAACAGGGAAACCCTGAAGGGGAAGAAGCATGGTGTAGTCAAACAGGGTTACCAAGCCAAAAATATTTCTTTACTGACAATCTGCAAAGTTTTTACTGAAAACAAGCCTTTTTTCCCTATGATTGCTGTTAAACCCTGCCTTTCCAGCTGCTGTTTAGGACTGACAGAAGGGTTACATTTACATTATATAAAATATATGTTGGTTAAAAGGTGTCAATAGAAAAGTTTGGATGTCAGTAAAATGTTTGCAGGTTGTCATTAATTTTTTTCTTGGATTGGCAACCCTAAGTGGCAGATTCCAAAAGGAAAAGTAGTCTGGGGATGGGAAAGATTGATCTGGAATATGAACAATATCCCACATTGAGGTAGAAGAGAAATTAAGTTTTTGTCAGTAGAAAGAACTACATTTATCATCCAAGGTTGGAGTTTGGATTTGTGAGAAGCAGAGGTGCACTGATTGGTTGTATATCATATCAGCACCAATAAAAGGAAAAATAACATTATCAGCAATAGGCTTTTTTTGGTTGGTGTAGCCCATAATGTCACCAATAAATGCTGTGTGCATGCGGACAGATGCAGCATGCACACGGTCAGGAATGCAGCATGGAGAGCAACGCCTTGCCAGTAAATCTGTGCAGGGAAAGGGGTGGAAGAGAGGGATGAGGTGTGTGTGCAGGGGGGTAGACAGATTGAGACCCCCATGGTGAGGGAGGAAGTGGGGCAGGGGCAGGCACTGCCCAGCCAGGGCAGTGAATGCAAACCCAGCGCCAGCTTGTTCAGAGGGAACTGGGTGGGATGGTGGCTTTCCACTGCTGTGCACACCCCTCAGGAGGAATGGGGGGCATGTGCCCCCCTGGATTTCTGTGCGGGGTGAACCAGATTGCCTGCTGTGGGCTCAGGGCCAGGGGCTCTATCAGCCTCTTCCTAGCAGGGTGGGCTGGGTTGGGGCT
>NW_017729032.1:170649284-170654544 GCF_001723915.1 Gavialis gangeticus
CCTAGCAGGGTGGGCTGGGTTGGGGCTGCACTTGGGGTGGGCAGGGGTGGGGTGGGCAGCAGTGGTGCTGGGAGGGATGGGTACAGGGTGGGCTATAGTCACCCCAAAATTCAGGGTGGCTATAGCCACCCACCCCTCCCAGCGCCATCACCACTTGCCCTGAGCTCAGCCCCCTAGCTGGGATGAGGCTGGCACATCCTCTAGCACTGAGCCTGCAGTGGGCAGTCCACCCTTGCTCCACACACAAATCTAGGGGGACGCATACCCCCCATGCCTCCCCATGGGGGTGTGCGCAGCAGTGGGGAGCCATTCACCCCTCCCATGCCCCCTTGCCCCTCCCCTGCACCCACTTGCAGGGTAATATTTACTGGCCTGGCTGGGCAATGCATGCAACTTTGTCTTATCCCAAAAGTGTCAACCAGCAAAGCCCAGAAGCATGGGAACACCTGCCATTCTGCTCTGCAACCCAAGGACAGACAACATAACTTCATACATCATACGTTCTTTCTGGACAGCCAGAACTCCCCTTTCTGCATTCTCTACATCAGGGGTTCCCAAACTATGATACACATACCCCTTGGGGTACACCAGACACCTCTTAGGGGTTTGTGGGAGAAATTGTGTAATGGCGGATTTAATTTTCATTATAGTAATACTTGGCATTTAAGGGGTTAACATATCAAATTTATGCTAGTAGCGGGTATGCAGGCAACTGGGAAGACTAGAAGGAGGTACACAAGAAGGAAAAGTTTGGGCACCTCTGCTCTACATAATCTTATCCCAACTCATTTACTCTTTCATAACCAAGCCACTTGTGAAATTCTGCTTCATTCTTCTGCTGCTGAGTACAGTCATCTCCTATATCCACTTACTTTAGGCTACAGAGCTCTTTTCATTATCTCCTAACAATCCAACTGTTGGTCTTTACAGATCACCCCAAGCGTGGCTCTCCCTAGATGGTGTAAGAATGAATGGGCAGGGCTTGTTTCTTTGGTGGTGGTCCTGGGCAGCCAGTAGATGCTCTAGACAAGTTCTTAGTGCATATTTGGAAACATGTTATCTGAACACCCTTCCTATGGAGCTTGTTGCCCACCTCTGGGTTTTACAAAATAAACAGTGCACTTTAATAGAAATTATGTACATGGTTTGCACATAAGAGCTTACCCCCAAAAATATGATGAATGATACTACACTTAAGTCATTTTACTGCTACACTGAATATCAACTTAAATAACTCCTCTGAGAGCATAATATTAAGAATCACTTTAACATCAAATGATATTTCTTACTTCTGTAGTAGGCATTCATTTCAAACTATATGTGGGTTGAAGTTGATTTACTTTGTTTCATAAATATCAGATCATTAAACATGAGAAACTTGGGAGGCCATCTAGCTCAGAGAACTGGAAAAAGGAATACAGAGCCTTTCATTTCTAGGCCAACATCTTGATGACAGCAACTGCAAAACCACTTCGGGGTTGTTACCCTTTTGGGCTGAATGTCGTCTGTGGAGCCCCATTATCCAGTTTCCCAGTGTTGCCCCTGAGTCTGAATTGACCCAGACTACCCTTTGAGTAGGGCAGGGGCACGGCAGGGAGGACACCGTGTGGAATGACTCTTTCGGCTGCTCCAGGACTCATGCTGCAATGACCGGCTCCACTATAATCACAAGCACTGTATGTAGCATGCGTCTTGAACTAAATGAAGCAGGCACTTTGTGCTGTGCAGTCCTGGACCATGTGCAGTGCACCACGCGTAGTACGGTGCTTGTTCCAGCTGCTCCAGTATGTACGCTACATGTGGTGCCCACCCGGACCGCTCCAGGTCACATGCCACGTGCAATGAGGATCTCAGAGCAACAGTAGTGAGTGCTACAGGTGCTGGATCCAACACCGGGGGGTGAGAAGGGTGGGGGAAGTGGAGGTGGGGGCACAAGTCCATGGACTTGTTGATCCAGTCTGGCCCATGTACTGGATCTGGGTCACTTATCCGGCCTGTAAGGCCATATGAATTTGACTCCTCATCTAGTAGAATATGTGGTCTCAGTTCTGTTCCTGCTGGACACTTGCCAATATATGGCACTATTTTGATCCTCTTGATAATCTCCGCAGCAGAAAGAAAACTCTGAATGAACAATGAGACTAAAATGTCTGCCCACACTTGTACCTTTACGAACTTGTAGGTGTATAATAGCAGGGGCAGTAGACCAAAAGCTTATGCAGGCTTTTTTCTTATACAATTCATTTTGAATATTTAGTTTTTCCTGATTGTCCATCTGATACCTGGTACCAGCACTAAACCCGCTCAAACAATAAGAAAAAAACCTCGAACTTTCATGGTCTATTTAAAAAAAGCTATAAAACTCACTTCAAATTATATATCTGTAACCCCCATTTAAAATATTACTTGTTGCTTTCTTTTGCTACTATTTTCCTATTGTTAGCATTAAGTGCTTAGAAAAGGCCCAGGCCAGTCTAATTTACCTGGCAGTCTTGCACAGTCTTGCTTTCATGCAGAGTTTGCTTCAGACCATGGAATGTGCAGGCTTGGAAATTGGGAAATGATAGAACAAGAACTAACATCACAGTCTAACAAAACGTCAAATCCTTTAAAGTCTTTGGTTAGTAGTTTCACTCTGCTTGTACACATATGCAGGTGCATGCACTCTCAGATACACAGTAAAATACCAAAAATATTAGTCTTGTATTATAAAACTCCCCTGATGCCCTTCCTGACCCACTCTAACTTGGGATTCAGTTGCCTAAGCATAACTACCTTTTATGTGTTATTGATTAATGGTCACACTAAGGCAGGGACTATAGGAACAACAAAAGAGTATTTAATTATTCAACTAGAATAAAGTAGAAGGCAACGAGTCAGCAGTGGATATCTAGGAAACTGTAGCCATTTATCTGTAAAATTTAAGAATTGTTCAATACTAATTTAAATGGATTTTGTCAACTGATTTAGGCTCCCAGTGTGCAGTCTTTGAAAAGAATATTTTTAAGCCTGTATGCATTGAGAATAGATGGGTAAGCAATAAGACTGTACTGGGGGATCATTGCATCCCTTGGGTATGTTCTTAGGCATGAAGCCAAGTGCCTACAATCCCATAGAGAGAGCAGTGATTATCCAGAAATGAAGTGCCCTCAAGGCTAAATTTTAAAGGGGCAGAAGTCTGCATATCTGATTATACATCTAATTTTCATATACATTTAACACTACCTCACATTCAGAATGGATGTTTGCACAGATGAATGACTTTTAACAAGTAAACACTGGGAAAAAAGTTCCAATTTGCAAATGAAACTTGATAATTTCTCATGAAATTAAGTCAGGAACTCTGTAAACATGTTTATGCTATACTGGGCTTCAGTTCTATTCCAGATTGAGTTATTCATGGATTATTAATAAGATCAGGCTTTCTTATATAAATATTCTGAAAAGGCTTTTTATTAATATTTGAAAAGAAAATATCAAAATGAAAGAAGTAGGTATGGCATTGGCTAGCTTCATATATATAGGTAAAACCATAGATTAAACCAGGGACAACTAGATAAAATGTTCCCTTGCAAAATTATCATATAATAGGGTTAGAGAGGTATTGTGACCATGATGGTTCAGGATATATACAGGAGGCAAAGATTTTTTCTGCTATCTTTCCTTGAACCAACTGTGAAGCTGGGAGAGCTATTGAACAAGTTTTTGGCATCCTCAGTTCTAACTGAAGGTCAGAATTATCATTAAATGTGTTAGTAGAAAATGTTTCCCATGGCATTATATGTTCATCTGCCCAAGTTGCACGTTAATATGTGTATAAATAGAGCTGTCCAACTGGTGGCCCATGAGCTACTTTCAAGCCCTGAAGGATTAAGCTGCAGCCCCCAGGCTCCTTGTTTGGGCACAATTTCCCTTATCACCCTCCTGCTGCTGCCACTGCCACACCCTTGGGCTCTCTCTTCCTCCTGCAGCTTTTGTTTCCTGTCCTTACCTGTGTGGCAGTGCAGTGTGGTCAAGGGACCCTGCAACTGGAGTTCCCAAGGCATGGGTCCACTATGTGGAGTATGCAGGGGGACAGGAACACTGACATGGTGTATTTGGTGGGTCTCCACATGGTGGACAGGGTGTCCATGCAGTGCAGCATGACATGACATTCAGTGAGTGACCTGCAGCCTCCCAGCCACTCAGAGGCTGGACAGCCCTGCTATAAGATACATCCTACTATATCTTATTAAGTATCATAATTTGCTTCTTTGCATTTAAACTTTTCATTTAAGTGTTATTGATACAAATCTTGCACAGTAAGAACATAGAAAATGCATGAAAATAGTTTTCCATTTAAGGTAAAAACACAAGCCACTCAGGCCTCATAATATAGAATACTTGGTTTAAAGGCTTAGTGTTAGGACTGAGAAAAAGTCTATGCATTTTTCTAAAGTTAATGTAAATAATCAGTGCTTATTAAATGAACAGCACTGTCAGAGCTCTTTTATTAGCAGTCCCTGATATAGTCTAGCTCCCTTAATTTTCAAAGCTCCTCATTGCAGCCCTGACTGTGTATTAGACACTAGGCCTGTGTGAATAGGGAAACATTTGATTTGAATTTGGAGTTGGATTCAGCCAGTTCAGAGGACAGTGATTCAATCTGGTGATTCGAATCACTGTCCCCATTCAATTTAGCAGAATCAGAATTGGAGATTAGGCACTGATTCGGAGATTCAGATTGGCTGGGGAGGGGAAGGCACAGCCAGGCAGCTGCAGGTTCTCCTGCAGCTCCTCCAGCTGTGCTTGCCTCTGCCCAGGTGGGGGGAGCCACAGGAGAAGCCGTCATGGCTGCCCTGCCTGGCTCCATCCCCCGCCTGGCCCAGCCTCCTGGCACTTAAAAAAAAACAACAACAACAAAAAAGTCCTGCACTCACTGGCTGCAGCAGTGGTGAGCAGGGCCTCTAAGGGCCCATGGTAGAGCCCCACATGCATCACGGGGCAGTGGGGGGCAGCAGGGATCACCCCCCCACCTGGCACCCGCGTGGCAGTTACCCCATAGCATGGGTGCAGCATGGCTCGGCAGGGTGCTGTGCACTGTTTGGGAGGTAGGGCAGAGCCCAGCACTGCTCAGCCCCAGTGGTTCCGGCTCCCAGACAGCACGTGTTGCCCTGCTGAGCTGCACCGTACCTGCACCACTGGGCAGCTGCCATGCAGGTGCCAGGTGGAGCAGGAGGCAATCCCTACTGCCCCCTGCTACTCCACGCTGTGCTGGGGG
>NW_017729032.1:170654620-170655596 GCF_001723915.1 Gavialis gangeticus
CCCCTGAGTAATGCATCCCCTGCCCCGGCTGTGTAGCTTGTCCCAGCCCTAGTCCAGCCCTCCCCCCTGCCCCTTCCCTCTTCCACCCCACAACCCCAACAGACATAGGAGCTGGAGGCAGCTTTGTCAGCTGCCTATTTAGTCTATGGATCAATCTCCGAAGTGGCCAAAGCTTTTCTGAATCTATACAGATGCTTCAAATCAATTCAGAGCCTTTAATTGGTCTCCCGATTCAATTTGGATTTAGAGAATCGGGCTAAATCTCCTCTGAATTGAATTGGCTACCGAAATTTTGCACAGCGCTTTTAGACATCTTGAAAATGAGAGCAGCTAGCCAGATTTGGGGCTGATAAAACCACAACACTAATGGTATTGTAAGCAGTGCTGCTTAAGTAGAGTCAGTCCTGTGGTCCTAGTAGCTTGCTCTTAGAAGCCTTGGAGATGCTATGAAACTAACTGGCTCCTGTCACTTTCTAGACTTCTAAGAGCAGCTTTTTGACATATTTTTAATTTTCACTATACCTGCTGCATTTAAATGGAGTCCTAAGTACATAGCTGTAGTTAGGCGGCAGTTAAGCAGGGGACAGTTAAGTTACAACATAGACAGTGGGGCTAAAAGATGATCTGCACTAAAGTGATGTATTTAAACAATATTCAGATAACTGGATTTTGCTGCAGCATAAGCAATAGTCAACAAATTAGGACTGGCATTGTGTGAAGTGGTTAAGGCAGGTATGTCAGCTATTCAGTCTGGTGCACTGGGCTATTGGCAGGCCACCAGAAGTTGGCAGGCAGGGTCTGCTGCAGAATCCAGGAGACATAGTGATCAGTGGCAGGAGGGGAACAAGGGCTGAGAAAGTCCTAGTTGCCCTTCACTAACTGCCTTTTTTCACTGCTGGAGTCCTGCTCCTTGGCTACTGGCCCCATTGCTGCACCAAGCAGGAGCTGCTGCCACCATACCCTGGCTTGGGGAATG
>NW_017729032.1:170660596-170661787 GCF_001723915.1 Gavialis gangeticus
AAATAATCAGTGCTTATTAAATGAACAGCACTGTCAGAGCTCTTTTATTAGCAGTCCCTGATATAGTCTAGCTCCCTTAATTTTCAAAGCTCCTCATTGCAGCCCTGACTGTGTATTAGACACTAGGCCTGTGTGAATAGGGAAACATTTGATTTGAATTTGGAGTTGGATTCAGCCAGTTCAGAGGACAGTGATTCAATCTGGTGATTCGAATCACTGTCCCCATTCAATTTAGCAGAATCAGAATTGGAGATTAGGCACTGATTCGGAGATTCAGATTGGCTGGGGAGGGGAAGGCACAGCCAGGCAGCTGCAGGTTCTCCTGCAGCTCCTCCAGCTGTGCTTGCCTCTGCCCAGGTGGGGGGAGCCACAGGAGAAGCCGTCATGGCTGCCCTGCCTGGCTCCATCCCCCGCCTGGCCCAGCCTCCTGGCACTTAAAAAAAAACAACAACAACAAAAAAGTCCTGCACTCACTGGCTGCAGCAGTGGTGAGCAGGGCCTCTAAGGGCCCATGGTAGAGCCCCACATGCATCACGGGGCAGTGGGGGGCAGCAGGGATCACCCCCCCACCTGGCACCCGCGTGGCAGTTACCCCATAGCATGGGTGCAGCATGGCTCGGCAGGGTGCTGTGCACTGTTTGGGAGGTAGGGCAGAGCCCAGCACTGCTCAGCCCCAGTGGTTCCGGCTCCCAGACAGCACGTGTTGCCCTGCTGAGCTGCACCGTACCTGCACCACTGGGCAGCTGCCATGCAGGTGCCAGGTGGAGCAGGAGGCAATCCCTACTGCCCCCTGCTACTCCACGCTGTGCTGGGGGGCTCTGCCACAAGCCCTGAGAGGCCCTGATCACTGCTGACAGAGCTGGTGAGTGTGAGGCTTTTTTATTTATTTATTTTTAAGTGCCAAAAAGCTGGGACTGGGCAGGGCAGCCATGGGGGCTTCTTCTGTGGCTCCTCAGGCTGTGCCTGCCTCTGCCTCAGTGGGGGGAGCCACGGGGGCTATGCCCTGCTGCCATTTGCCCAGCCAGCAGGGGTGGGGGCAGGATGCACCCACATCAGTGCTGGGAGTGGGGACTCTGCCCTGGTGCGGAGGGGTGCAGGATGAAGGTGTGTCAGCACTAAGAGCAGAGGCTATGCCCTGCTGCCACTTGCTCCCTTTTGCCTGGAGCAAGCCGCACCTGCATCCTGCCCCCT
>NW_017729032.1:170662035-170666402 GCF_001723915.1 Gavialis gangeticus
TCTTCCACCCCACAACCCCAACAGACATAGGAGCTGGAGGCAGCTTTGTCAGCTGCCTATTTAGTCTATGGATCAATCTCCGAAGTGGCCAAAGCTTTTCTGAATCTATACAGATGCTTCAAATCAATTCAGAGCCTTTAATTGGTCTCCCGATTCAATTTGGATTTAGAGAATCGGGCTAAATCTCCTCTGAATTGAATTGGCTACCGAAATTTTGCACAGCGCTTTTAGACATCTTGAAAATGAGAGCAGCTAGCCAGATTTGGGGCTGATAAAACCACAACACTAATGGTATTGTAAGCAGTGCTGCTTAAGTAGAGTCAGTCCTGTGGTCCTAGTAGCTTGCTCTTAGAAGCCTTGGAGATGCTATGAAACTAACTGGCTCCTGTCACTTTCTAGACTTCTAAGAGCAGCTTTTTGACATATTTTTAATTTTCACTATACCTGCTGCATTTAAATGGAGTCCTAAGTACATAGCTGTAGTTAGGCGGCAGTTAAGCAGGGGACAGTTAAGTTACAACATAGACAGTGGGGCTAAAAGATGATCTGCACTAAAGTGATGTATTTAAACAATATTCAGATAACTGGATTTTGCTGCAGCATAAGCAATAGTCAACAAATTAGGACTGGCATTGTGTGAAGTGGTTAAGGCAGGTATGTCAGCTATTCAGTCTGGTGCACTGGGCTATTGGCAGGCCACCAGAAGTTGGCAGGCAGGGTCTGCTGCAGAATCCAGGAGACATAGTGATCAGTGGCAGGAGGGGAACAAGGGCTGAGAAAGTCCTAGTTGCCCTTCACTAACTGCCTTTTTTCACTGCTGGAGTCCTGCTCCTTGGCTACTGGCCCCATTGCTGCACCAAGCAGGAGCTGCTGCCACCATACCCTGGCTTGGGGAATGTGGAGATAGCTTCAGCTCCAACATGGCACTTGCAGTGGGAGTTGGAGCTGAACTGTATGCCCCATGCTGGAGCCAGAGTTGATGCTTCTGCTGCCGACTACCCAGGTTGGAGCTGGAGCTGCTGCTGATGCATGGCCACAGGCTGAATCTGACCCACAAGAAGCCCCATGATCTGGTCCCAGCCTGGGACACAAGGTGAATTTGATGCTACTGGGCTAAAGGAATTGTATGCTTATCAGCACAGATCCTAGTTTTCTCTGTTTTAAAATTGCAAATTCTCTGATTTAAAGAAAAAATCCAGAATTCTCTGATTAAAAAACCCAAAATCTGTGTTTTTACACAATTAGGATGAAATGCCACTATATATATAAAGTGTCAGTTTTACTGGTATATTTACAATTTTAAAGCAATTTGGAAGCCTACCAGTGCCTCAATCATCATAATAAAATAAATTCTAAATACCTGTGAATTTTAGTGTTTGATTTTATTTTTTTCATCATAGAAAATCAGAGCTCCCTCTGCCCCCTTTGCTCACCAGGACATGGGTCCAGCTGTGGCTGTTTTCCCCATGTTGCTATGTGGTGCTGAGCAGTCCTGATATGCCAGTGCCCTGCCCCATCCCTACCATTGCCCCTCACTCCCAAGCCCCCCCCCTTGCTGGTTCCCCTTACTCCCTGCCAGTGCCCCTTACTCCCAACCCACAGCTCCTTAGCCCTGTTGGTACCCCTCACTCCCAACCCACAGCCCCCTGTTCTTGCCAGTGCCCCTCACTCCCAACCCACAGACCTCTGCCCCACCCAGCCCTGCTGGAGGGGGCCCTTGGCTGCCAGGGCTACAGGGTCTACAGCCCCCTGCACCCTCAGCAGCACCCTCAGCTGCCCAGAGGAGGCAACAGCTGCTGCAGCTGGAGTGGAGAACAGAGCCCAGCCCATCTCTCCACGCCCCCCTCCCCCCACTCCGGACAACAAGGCTGGAGCAAAGCTGAGCAGAGCCCATTGTGGGGAAAGATGCGGGCTGTCCACTCTGGGGTTTGGGGCTCCCTAACCTGCTACCTCCTTTCTCCCCTCCCCCGGGGCCTCTAGCTCTGTGCTAGCCATGCCACCAGGGTGAGGAGCCCCCTGCCCACTTGGCAGCAGTGGGGGAGGCAGCACAGAGTTGTGCCTCCCCCCACTGGTGTCAGGTGGGCAGCGGGCACCTCATCATGGTGGCTTGACTGACACAGGGCTCCCAGTGGTAGTGGCAGCAGCGGCAACACCAAAACTCTCTGCCCTCCTATGCTGGGTCCCACATGCTGGACTGGGGAGGCTCCCAGGAGGAGGGCAGCAGGATGGGGAGCCCTGAGTCCCACAGCAAGCAGTTCTGCCCTGTACACAAATCTGGGGGGTACGAACCCTGGCCCCAGGTCCCTCTCCCTGGGAGTGCACACAGCAGTGGAGAGAGGGTCCCCTCACTGCCCCCCAGATGAGCTGTGCATACTTCCATCCTGTTCATCAACCACACCCCGCAGCTGTGTATTTCCTCCCTGGCCCCAGGATCCACCCTGACTGCGCAGCACCCCCGGCCTCCAACCCTACCCCACTTTCTCGTGCACACACACATGCACATGGCATCCTCTGCATGCTGCTTCCCCCAGCCCCAAGCATCGTCTTGCAGGCTAGAAGAAAATCCACTTTTTTCTGCATTTTCCCATGGTGAACAGAAACCCAGATTCCTGCTTATCAGATATTATAGGAAGGATACTGAACTTCTTTCTTGTACAGGGAGGATCAATCTGTGAAACTGATAATGAAAATAATGGATTTTGCTCTTTTTCTCCCAAATATATATATTAGGTCAGTGTAAGACAAAATTGGCAGCCATGCCAGTGCTTTATCAACAGCTGTGATGTGGGTGTGATGCCATCTTAACAGCTCTTTGCTAATAAAAATGCCAAAAACCAGCTTGCAGATAATATTGCCTGGTACCGGATTTTATTTGTTTTAAATGTACACAGTGCTCATAGACTATATTCAGTGGTCCTGCTTTGGGGGTTGAACTTCATGCAGAAGTGTATTTTCCTCTTAACAGCTCTTCCCTATTCAATTTTGCACAGATATTTTTGGAGAATACTGTTTCCATCTAGATCAATTTTATTTTACTGTTTTTCTCATTTCTTAATTTTAAAAAAACCTGTTTTTTACATGCTTTTTAATGTTATGAAACCCAAATACATATAGGTTCTAGCAAGTTATTAAACATTAAAACATGAACATTAGAAAGCTCATTCTTTATGAAGAGTTAGGGGTAATTTTGGATTGCCATTACTTTCCTATAGAAGTGGTCCATAACTCTTGGTTTTCTATACCATAGTCTCCATCACAATTAAACAGGACATAGATGGTTACTCCAAACTTGTAGTTTTCAGCCTAAATTCCTGAACTGAGGGCATTTATACACATGCTTCGGGGGTGGTGGTGGGGGAAGAGGGGTGCAGCTCTAGTTAAAGCACCCAGAGGGTCTCGTATATCAGTATGCCCATGCTTAAAAATGGTGGTGAGGACACTTTAACTAAAGCTCATCAAATGAGCTTTAGTTAAAGCACACACCCCCACCACCATTTTTAACCATGGAGATGCTGATACACAAGACTCTGGAGTCTGCTGGAGTGAGGTAATTACCATGTTCCTGCAGGCTCAATTAATTGTAATTACAACATGTCGGAGCAACCTCGCTGCTCATAGTTTCATGGTTAGTAGGGTCGGAAGGGACCTGAGCAGATCATCAAGTCCGACCCCCTGCCATGGCAGGAAAGAGTACTGAGGTCAAACGACCCCAGCAAGGTGATTGTCTAGCCTTGTCTTAAAGATCCCCAGGGTAGGAGCCAGCACCACTTCGCTTGGAAGTCGGTTCCAGATCCTAGCCACCTTGACAGTGAAGTAGTGCCTTCTGATGTCTAATCTGAATTTACTCTGTATCAGCTTGTGACCATTATTTCTAGTCATTCCTGGTAGTGCTCGAGGGAACAAGGACTCCGCCAATGCCTGCTGGTCCCCTCTGACTAGTTTGTAACAGGCCACTAGATCCCCCCTCTGCCTTCTCTTGTGGAGGCTGAATAGGTTCAGGTCCCGTAGCCTCTCCTCATAGGGCCTGCCCTGCTGCCCCCGATCATGGGAGTGGCCCTTCTCTGGACCCTCTCCATGTTGTCCACATCCCTCTTGAAGTGCAGTGCCCAAAACTGGATGCAGTACTCCAGCTGCGGTCTAACCAATGCTGCATAGAGGGGGAGTATCACCTCCTTGGACCTGCTTGAGATGCATCTGTGGATGCATGACAAGGTGCAGTTGACCTTTCTGACCGCGTCCCCACACTGTCAGCCCATGTTCACTTTAGCATCAATGATGACTCCAAGATTTTTTCTGCCTCTGCACTGCTGAGAAGGGAGTTCCCCAGCCTGTAGGTATGGTGCTGGTTCTTCCTCCCCAGGTGCATC
>NW_017729032.1:170666793-170667074 GCF_001723915.1 Gavialis gangeticus
ACCAAATTTCCTAGCATGTCTTTCAGGGGCCCCACATTACCCGGTACCTTCTTTTTGCCCCCTATGTATTTAAAAAAGGACTTCTTGTTGATCCAGGTAGCTAGTCACAGTTCCATCTCTGCCTTGGCCTTCTTGACTGCCCCCATGAATCCCCGAGCAGCCGTAGTATAGTCCTCCCTGGTGATGGCCCCCTCCCTTCCATTGGGTCTACACCTCTCTTTTAGCTAGGAGACATTCCCGGATGCTTTTGGTGAGCTATGGGGGCTTTTGCACCCTCCTGC
>NW_017729032.1:170667777-170678851 GCF_001723915.1 Gavialis gangeticus
CCCTCGGTCTGGGCACAAGGTACAGGAGGGTAAGTTCCTCTTGCTTGTTTCCCATACTATGAGCGTTTGTGTAGGGGTATTTGAGGCCTCCTGAGGATGTGTGCACTGGCTCCTGTTGCTTACCTGTGTATCTGTTCCGCTCGTCGATCTAGGCTGGGATGTACTTATGGGTGCTGCTTGGTTTAGCAGTCCAAGGCTTCCTCCGCCCTCGTCTTCCCTTTCCCCCGACTAGCCTAGTTTAAAGCCTGCCAAAGCAGATCCGCCAACCTAGAAGAGAACAAACACTTACCTTTAGGGGAAAGGTGGAGCCCATCCCACCTCATGTATAGGCACACTAAATTTCTCTGTGTTTTTACTATTCCTCAAGCCATACAGATAGAAGTTTATGTAACTAGATATCCCCTGCATATTAAGTCTGTGGTGTCCAGTACCTAGGAGGTTGGGTGAATTTTAGTTCTTTCATAGTAGTGTGTCTTGCAAATATCTACATATCCAAACCTGTATATGACATGTATTTATTTTTTTTTACATATGAGGAAGCCTCATATTAGAGTTAAGTGATGTGGCAAGGACCATGTATTGAATTAGTGCTGGCACTGGGATCAGAATAGAGGAATTCCTTGCTCAGAATACAGGCCTCTGCACAGCCCACTTCCCCATGCTAGTAAGCACCTCTCTTCCTCTTTTATCTTCCATCACATTGGTTTCTTTACAAAGGGTCTAGGTGAGCTCTGGCAGCTGACTAGGAAGTTGCTTAGATCCTACTGTAAAGCAAATAAAAACCATGTATGGTATTTGAACTCTATGGATGATATTTTAACTACCTCATGAAATAGGGCACTGATTTGTGCAAGATAACCCCACATACAAAATCATCCTATAGTTTTGGGATATGTTATGCTTCATTTTCCTCTTAGATATGTCATTTTCACATAGCGCTTGACAAGTCCTGCCTTTATACACCCATGTAAGTAAATGCAAACTCTTGAAAACACATGCGGCACTTCCCATGTGTTCCCAGAGCAGACAGGCTGGATCTGTGAAGAGTGCTTATTCATGAAATACCACCTGGCTTCTCCCATGTTTCCATGTGTGAGACATTGTTCTTAGTGTGAGGAGAACTTGCAGTTGCGTTACTGAATATAGTCACATCAGAAAGAGAGTAACAGTAAGCCTCATGCGAAGAATTTGCATTAAGTAATACAACTTAAAGCTGAATGCAAATTAATGCTGGTCTATCATATTTGTTATTAAAGAGGTGAACTTTGCTTTGACTTTGGAGAACAGGTCACTGGACCTAAACAATGTCATTTTTATGCTCATGAAACCTAAAGCAGCTAAATAAACAGAATGGGCCAATGAGAAAGCAACTGTCTGCACACTCTCTTTAAAACTGGGCAGTTAGGGCTATGGAAATTTTTTTTTTAAATTGCTGTGAAAGCTAATGAGGTTTTCCCTATTTCATAACATTACATTTTACCAGTTACTGATATTTTTTACAAGAAATTAACACTGTTCAATAAGCCTTTTCGCAGATACATAATTTCACAAGCAGTGAATACATATGAACAAGTGCAAATTAACATGTATATTTCATTTTTATAATGAAATAGCTTCAAAACTAGACATTTCATTGCCTATCAGTGGTGTCAGAATTACAATAATGCTCACTAAATATCCAGAAATGCTTTCTTTTTGTGAATAAATTCCATCTCTTAGTAATAAGAATCTCAAAGCTTTGCATTTCAGTACGATTATTATTGCATTTATTGGGTGGTTAAAGTTACTCAGCCTTTGGCCTTGTGCCTTTGTAGCATGCCTCAGGTGGTAAGTAAATTGCCTACAAATGCACTGCCTGTCATGTATTATTGCTTAATTTGTTCTTTGGGATAAGTGTAGTATCATAATATGCACATCATGCAGCAAACAAGCATTACACAGACAGAATCCTAGCCTTACAAAGATATTTCCAAAGTAGAGTCATTCACCTTTCACAGAAAGTAATAAATACCAAAATTAATATCTACCAAAGCTCTGACTGCTTTTTCTCTGAAGAAGTTTGCAGAATGATTGCACATCTCAGTGGACTGCTAATGCTAATATTCCTTTTCTGCCTAGCAAGTGGTTTGCATCTGGCCTCAGTTGGTAGTGAAAACCTTTGACTTCTGATGACTTCGGTTAGCTGTGTTCATTGACAGGCATAGGTACAGAATATTGCCTATGAAAAACACCAGTGAAATTCTAACACATTCCTCAACTTTAAAGACTGTGCCAGCAGAAGCTGACTTTTTCCTGGGCATCTGTTCATACAGTATAATTTTTATGATGGTCTCTCTTTAATTTGTGATATTTCTGAAAACCTATGCTAGTGCTTCTCTTGGAAATAATGTATTTTTTCCATCCAAAAATTCTCCAGTATATTTCAAATATGTGATTTTGAATAGTTGAGTATCACAAGCAGGGAATAAATGGGGAGCAATGAGCCTCTCCTCATTTAACTTCTCCATAACAAACTTTGTGCATCCAAAGTATTTATTACGAGAATATATTTTTATCGCTAGCTTCAAGTGATGCAGAAATCACTCAGACATCAACTATGGTTTATGTTAGCAGAACTTCTTAATAAAATTACCCAGCCATATGACAGAACCCGTAAAACATTATTCTTTGCATATTGTTTTGTATTATATTGCAGTATATTATACTGTATTATATAGTGTTATAGAATGAATTGAACTGCAGTTTCTGATCAGGTAGAATTATTTATGGCCCATTGGGTGGTTGGATCTTTAATGAGAAAGTACACTTCTATATCTTGCTACCTTCAACAACATTGAAATGTGTCTGTAAGTTCTGCACCTCTTGTGATTTCTGCTTATGATAGATTCACTCTTACTAGGACAGGAAATTTTTATTACCTTTCTTTATTGTCAGAATAGCAAAATATACTTAGCCACTGTTGGTACCTTGGCCTAGACTAATGGACCATGAAGCACGAATGAATGGGAAGCAACTAAGCAAGTATGAACAAAGGTTAGAAACTGCTTAAACTGAGTTGTGGCATTGGTTGCCACATTTCATTTCAGAGTACTGGACTCAACAAAGCTTTGGTCATTCTCATTATGTAGCATCACATGTTGCCAGTTTTGACTTTGTGAAGTATAATACAATTTGATAGGACCAGAACCAGAAAACCACGTAGCAAATTTTTCAGTTTTAATATAAAGCATAACTTTGTGAATTTAATATTACATCCTATTTTACGCTTTTCCCCCTTGCTTATGTAGTCATCCTTTCTGCATCTCGCACATACATTACAATCGCTCCTGCCTGCTTCAGAATAAGTGGATAAAATTGCTACTTCGGATTGTCACTGATTCCTCCAGGGGAGTGCTTGCTCCGGATTCCCAGCCTTGTCTCGTCCCTCTGAGGATCCCCTTGAAGCCAGCCCAAGTATAGCTTCAGGAGTGGGATGAGCCCTTGTCTCCTTTCATCTCTGAGACCCTTGACCTTCCCTCCGGGAACTACCTTCTAGTTCAGCTCCTGAGAAAGGGACTTCAGCTTTCCAGAGGGGAAGGGAATGCGCCCTGATCAGCAAAGCAGGCAGCTCATCTTCAGCAGAGGGATTCATTGGGCAATTGCAGTGCAGCAGTCTTTCCTCTCCTGGAAAGAGTTCAGCAATCCCTTCCTCCCCAGTCTAGTCAGCATAGCACTGAGCACTCCAAGTTAGCTTAGCTGTTCTCTCTTTCCTGTTCTCCTGCCAAACCCGTCTCTTCCAGGCTTCTCTCTCCACTGTTTGATACCTCTTCCCTTGCACCTCCCAGATGTCACCTTTAAAGGATGTTTATGTTGTTCTTGAATGTAAAGTGTCACACAAGCAAGGCAATTCTGACTTCAGTCTCTCTTAACCCCTTCTTTGCCCTAGTACAACCTAGTTAGAGAAACTGAGGTACGCTACATTATAACAACATGAACACATTTAAACCATAAATATTACAACAAAAACATAGTCTGTCACAGAGGTGTATTTTGGGGGTTATTTTCCTTTTTTTGTTTAGGAAAAGCAACATGTCAGAGAAACCTGTTGCATGTTTGTGCTTCACTGCCTTTTAGATGTAGGAATTTTCAAAAGTATCCTAAATGCTCAATGTGTACTACCATACAAACTCAGTAAGTTTATTCATACTTTTAAAATTAGAATGGCTAGAAATCTATAAAATCTTCATATAGTAAAGCATGCACTTTCAAGGGTAAGAGGAAAGTCAGGACATTATAAGACTAGAATACCTAGAAATATATACTTTAATAGGAAAGGCAGTGTGAATTGGTACCACTGCTGAACACTGGGAACTCCTAGGGGTTTGTTCTAGTTCTGTCTTTGACTTACTTGTATGCCTTTGTATAAGGGACATTTTGGTTGTGCGTCCCTAGGCTCATATCCTGGTGTTTCCCCTAATCTGGCTGTCCTCACACAAAAACTTGGGACCCAAGTTGGGTAGGGGGTTTAATTGCAGACAGCTGGTTTATATATATCCATAAGTTAAGTTAAAACACGTACTTAGTGGTTAGGATGCAGATTGGTATGCTCAAACTCTAGTTTGCCCTTCAGTGGCTTCCCATAATTCCCCCAATATATTCACAAGGATAGACAAATTCTCCCACAGTTCGCTGGTTCAGTTTACTACAGGTCTAAGAATTATCAGTGAATGATGAACCCTGGTATGGCTTTGCCATGTGATTGTTCTCACTCAAGTGCCCATCTCCCAAGTTAACTCTGCAAATTACAGCATACCCTATGCTGCAGCATCTCCATGTCTGAACTGTGAATACTACTACTAACTATATATATATGGCACAGTATTTTTGAAAAGATATATAAGCACTGCTTATTATTGATAAAGCTTTCACAGTCATTCCTGTGATATGGTCTACTTCAGAGCACTGTATTTATTTTGCTAGGATTTGGTCAAAAGTTAATGCCCCTTGACATTCATCATCATGCATTGTTCATTTTAGTTATTTCTCAGGCCATAACAGAAGTACTCATGACATGGCCATGTCAGGTTCCAACGAACCTGCAAATTTTGCTAAATACCTTGTCACAATGCAAAAAAGGAGAGGAAAGGATGTTATTTATCATTTATCATTTGCATTAGTATTGTTCACTTGTTTGTACCTGTGATTTAAAAATGTGAGGGGTGGAAAATAGTAGCCTAGAAATAATGGTTAGTTGTGTAGAAATATGGGTTGGCAAATAGAATCCTTATAGGAACTGCACTAGCACAATAGCTCATCACTGCTTTGTCTAAGCTCCCGAAACAGGCCAACCTAAGATATGGCACTGCATGCATTTTAAATATTATATTAAATTTAAAGTATGAGTTGTGTTAATGTACAAAGAGTCTGTTGATAACAACTCACTCCTTGTGAGGGATATATTTATTGCATAAGGGTCTAGAATTGTAAAGCCTGAAAAAAGTTTATTGATTTTCTGTGACATGCAGCACTTGGACTTCCCATGCAAACAAATCTCTTCCACTACATGGAAAATGTGAAATATTTAAGAATTATCTAGCATTTTATTTTATTTTGCTGCCTTGTCTAAGTAGATGGTTTTGATAACTCCTTAAATGAGAAGCTTGCCAGCTGAAAGTTAGAGACTAGCCCATGGCTAGTGATGACAATGTCTTATGCTGAGAATGTTGTTTTGATGCTAAGCTGTTTAAAATATATTTGTTTAGTGTTAAGTAGTTATACAAACAGAACAGGAGATTTTCCTAGCACTATCCATCTATATCTTGGTATCTGTATTTTTCTTTCTTTAGGTTTAGCCCAAATAAAGTAAATTGCAAAATCCTTCATTAAAATAAATAAAGTTGGGGGACACAGAGCAGTGAAATCAAAACAATCCTGACCTAAGGCTGCAGAGATTTCTTTCTCTTGCCCTGCTGTGTTGCAAAACATATGGTTCACCTTTAGTGGGAGTCTCCAAACAGTGGGAGGTGTTACATGCCGTATGTGCTATAATAACTGGCGGTGCAATAATAAGGTGAATTAAGGACAAACGTAATTCAAATTCATTGTTCGTTTATTGTTTTTATTGTCAGCCATAATGTTAATCGGTTTCTTTTCATCTCTTCCATCATAGATATTAAAACACTGATATTATTGTCATAAAAACACTCATTTCTGTCGCCATGTTAGTGGTTCATATTCAATTCATGTCTAGCATCCTAAGTCATAGATCAGGGTATTGTGGTAAGAACTGTACAAATACACAACAAAAAAAGTGTCCTTGCCTCAATAAGCTTATGAACCAAGCAAGTATAATAAGGTTCTCAGTTAATATTCCCAATGCCACCATAATGATGATATTTAATTTTTGGTGCCTTTGTTCCAAGCCTTCTGGACTGCTTAATGACTAATAATGTAATCACCAGGGGTCCTGGTTTTCTCTGACAAAAAAAAAAATTCCCAATTTTTGGATTAAAAAAGTAACCCAAAATCCACATTTTTCATAATTAAAATGCAATATGTGTGTGTGTGTGTGTGTGTGATACTTCAGTATAATCACAGAAAAATGTGGATTGTAGGTTACTTCTTTTAATCCAAAAATTGGGATTTTTTTTTCATCAGAGAAAACCAGGAACCTTGGTGTAATCACTCATAAAAGTGTAGCTTTTATGTAAAAGTGTAAAAAAAAATTAAATTAAACTAGATGTGTTTTAATGCCCACCAGGGTTCAACTTACACTCAGGCTCTTGGGCGGTCTGCAGCAGTGGCAGCTGGAAGCCAGAAGGAGCTGCTGCCACCGCCTAAGCTGCTCAGAAAGGCACAGAGTGGGCTGGGGGCTCTTGTCTCTTATGGAGAGGCTTTTGGGGGGGCTCTCATCTCTTATGGGGGTGCTCAGCCCCCCAAGCTCCTCTGTATGTCGAACCCTGGTGCCTACTAAAGTCTCTCAATTATCCTTTTATTTGTCATTAACGCTATGTGCGAGTCCTGTTCTAACAGAAGTCATCAGTAACTTCTGTTAATATGGTGAGAGGGACCAAGTTGACACAAAAATGCTGAAATATTCTGCCTTGAATCAAAAAGATACTGTGTTGACATCTTTAAATCAAAAGGTGCCATCTGACAGCTGTGATTGACAGCTTGAGGAGCCCCAGGTACTGCCAGTACTGCTCCCACAGCATCAGCAGCAGGCTCTCCTCACTGGCCTCTTGGGCTGATGTTTCCACTATGGCAGAAGTGGTCCTTGCAACCATGGTGAGCTGGACTGCTGTACTACTCTGGTGGGCTGTCAAGGAGCATGCTGCTCTGCCTTCCTCCTCCCTTTGAGAGGGATGGAAAGCAGAGCCCTCTGGGATGGAGGAGCAAGAGACCCCCTGTAGGGGGCAACTGAACATGTGGCACTACAAAATGCAGTGCTACAGAGAAGTTCCTATTTCTGACAGGAACATTTCTGTAGAGCTTGTTCAATTTTTGTAGTGCTACAGGTGGAGTACACTTCTGTCCACGTCTAGTTTGTAGTGGTTCAAGGCCGTCTATATCTACAAATATAGGCTGCTTAAAGATGTGGGGGGAAAAAACCAAAACAGTGCTTTACTTTGAGCGTGGTACACTCCCACAGAATGCAGCATGTGCTCAGAAGAGGAATTGTATCAGTTTGACCCAGCTCCCCAGCATCTGTATAGCTCAGGGGTGGGCAAAATGTGGCCCGTGGGCCAGGTGCAGCCCGCCAAGCCATTCTATTTGGCCTGTGGGGCCCCTAAAAAATTTAGAAAATGAATATTTATCTGCCCCCCAGCTGCCTGTCATGTGGCCCTCAATGGCTTCCCAAAACTCACTAAGCAGCCCTCCACCCAAAATAATTGCCCGTCCCAGGTATAACTCATAGCTCATGCGCTTCAGCAGGGTTTTTTGGTACTTTTACCTAATAGCTGATTGAATTGTAAGTTTCATAAATGAGAGATTCATAAACTAATTCCAGTGCCACTGTCTACACATGCATTTAAGCAAAGTAATTTACTGTGCTGCTGGATACCACTTGTATCTGATGGGACTCTCCAGCACCATAGTAAATTAGTCTGCTGCACTGCAATTGCTTTGCATGTGTAGATGGTGATGCTTTACTGTGCAACAAATTAGTCTGCTGTGCAGTAAACCATCTTGTGTATATGCACCCAGTTTCTTCCACTCTGTGTCTTAAGAATTTGTCAGTTCTCATAACCCCCACATTTTTGTGATTTTTAAGATGAACTGTTTGAAACATTCAGGTTTCTCACAAATAACAGTTACTACAGGAATATGTGTTTCAGCCTGTCTCAGTGTTTGTCCATTCTCATAGTCAGAAAGTACCTTCTAATTTCCAACCTAATTTTCCTCTGCTAAAGCTTGAAGCCATTGCTTCTAGCCTTGTCCCCTATGGCCACAGACAAAAGCCCATTTCCATCTTCTTTATAGTTGCTCATCAGGTATTTTAAAATTGTTACCAAATCCATCTCCATCCCCCTCCCAGGGGATTTCTCTTCTCCAAGCTAAATAACCATAGCTCTTTCAGCTTGCCCTCATAAGTCTTGCCTCCATGGCCCCTAATTATTTTTGTTGACCTGTGTGGGACTCTTTCCAGTCTATCCACATCCTTGTTAAAGTATGGGGTCCAAAATTCAATATAGTACTTCAGATGAGGCCTCGCCAGTGCTGAATAGGGTGGAAGAATCTTTTCCCTTGATTTGCAAGTGACATTCCTATTAATACAACCCAGCATGCTGGTAGGGAGGAGGGGGGGTTGCAACAATGCAAGATATTTTTCATCAGGTGATGGCGACCTGATGAAGAATATATTGCATTTGAAAGTTTGTCAAACTTTCCAGCCATGCAAGTTGGTCCAATAAAAGAAATACTCCCCCAAAAAACCTTGCTTCTCTCCATATACAGGTTTTCCTTGCTTTACACGGGTTCTGTATGTGCGAATTCGGTCTTATGTGATGACCCTTTTTATACCAAAAATCTGTTATATGTGAGGTAAATTCATTCTTATGTGATTGGTGTGGTGGAAGCCCACAGTCAGCTGCTTTATGCGGTGAATTGTGGGAGTGACATGCACCAAAATATAATCTCCTGTGTGGATCTGTGTTCCTTGCTCATTGTCTGCAACATGTGTTTCTGTAGTTGCCATCCCCATTATGCTTGTGAACTGTGCTTGTGTGTTCTGTCTGCTGTTGGTGAATTCCAAAAGTGATAGAAATGGGCCTGGGGATCAGTGCAGTAGAAGTCTTGGAAGGTATCCCTATTTGTTACATTGTAAAGTGGGTTCCCTTTATGCAAATTTAAGTTATGCACCATTTTCCAGGAACTCATGTACAGCATAAAGCAAGAGAAACATGTAAACATTTAGTTTTGAGGTATAAAATACATAAATATTCTATTTTCATATTAATATTTTGTTGATGTGCCATTAGCAATTATCAAGACCTACAATATTTACAGCATGTTTCTACTTAGCGTGCTCCATCCCTTCAGCTGTAGTGTAAGTATTGTGTGACATAGACGGCAGGTTTTATTTATGGATAATTCCTCCTTATTCATTATTTCTGTCCCCTGTTTTCAGTTTTTTTAAAGGACTTTACTTGTAGTTCTTTAACTGTAAAACTGCTGCCATTTTTCCAATAGTTTAAAATAAAAGTCAGTGGTCTATTTTTACAGTATTCTGAAAAAATTTCTTTCATCTCAAGAAGAAAATAATGGTCTTCACTCAGAAGAAGGACATAGGGAATGCAGCTTTAGTGATTTTATAGTAAGCTTCCTCCTACTGTGTTTAAATGAAAATTATATTACGCTGCATGGACCCAGACAGTGTTCCACTTCTTTAACTAGGTGATCATGATTTGCTTGTTAAAATTAATTGCAGGTGAAGACATTTACTCTTTAATATTTCAGGCTATGTCTCAAATTGGGTCATGCCATTTACTCTTAAGTTGCAGGCCAGTCACTTTTAAGGCAGAGGAGGCCATCTTTTTTGGCAGGTGTATCACAAATTAGCCCCTTACTCCCCCAGTGCCATCCTGTTCCCTTTCCCCTCCAATTTGTTCTGCTCCCTGCCTGATATACTATTCTGCTTTCTGCTTTCTTTCCATGCTCCCTTCCCTATTTGCTGCCTTGTTTTCTGCTTCCTTCCCCATCTACTGCTGTGCTGCCTGTCCCTCCCTGATCTTCTGTGTACCACACACGCACAGGCTACCTATGCCACAGGTTGGCCACTTCTGGTTTAAGGTGTATTTGGAAACAGGTCTGGAAAAGAACATAGTTTCACTGAAAAATAATGGCTCATGCCAGTGTCTGTTTCATTGTGGAGGTAAAAAAATGTTTTACATGGGTGAAAGACAGGTGAATGTGATTCAGGGTTCACTCATGCCATAGGGCAATTGGTTGGCTATCATGCCTGGAATTAGTTTTCCAGCTTGACAAGGGAAAAAGGGAGTGGGTGGAGAGTAGAAGTGAAATTGAAATTTATGCTGCTGGATTCACACCCTGTTCATACCCAACAGCTGCTTGGTATATAACACCCTTCTACATACTTTAAACAGTTAACAGTCCTTTAAATAGGCTGAGCACCTGTGGTTCATTTATTTATTTGAAATATAATTTCCTTGTCATTCCATGGCACAAACCCAAATGTAGTTCATAATAGATGTCACTTACTACTTACTTTCTCAGAGTGTTCTTTGAGACATGTTTTATCACTTGTTTGATATTCTTGGGAATCTATACATGTGTTCTGGAGTAAAGAGGGGTGGTTTAATTAAGGTGCCCTGAGCGCTGCTCTGGGAGCCACTCTAAATGAAGCACCTGCAGCGATACATGTATTCAGTGTCCTTGCATTTCAAAATGGCAGTGGTGGCACTTTAACTGAGCTGTAGTTCAATGAGCTGTAGTTAAAGCACCCCTACCACCATTTTGAAACATGGAACCCTGAATACACATGACATGGAGGCTGCTGGAGCGCACTAACTAGCATGCTCCAGCAGACTCACAGCTGACTTGATTAATTGAGAGTCTGCTTCGACATGTGCTA
>NW_017729032.1:170683851-170698794 GCF_001723915.1 Gavialis gangeticus
CCACCATTTTGAAACATGGAACCCTGAATACACATGACATGGAGGCTGCTGGAGCGCACTAACTAGCATGCTCCAGCAGACTCACAGCTGACTTGATTAATTGAGAGTCTGCTTCGACATGTGCTAATGCACGTGTTGGAGCAGAACTCTGTCACGTGTATAGGTGCCCCTTGTCTTTTTTATGTCTGCATTCAGAAATCATATCATTTGCAATGTCCTGTCTGAAGAATTGTGTTTTGGTGACATTTTTCCTTGTTAAGTATCTAAATATATAGCGTCCTGGCTGATCTTTTTTAAAGAATAATTGAACTTAAATAGACATATTTCTTTCCAAAAACAAAAGTGAGATGCTTTGTAGGTGTATGAAGAGAGACAGATGTGTAAATTTTAACTTTTTGCTATATTCCAGTTTCTTGTTTAAAGTTAAGTGGTGCTTCTTTGCATATTATTAGCTAGCTAGCTCAGCTAGGCAAATCTGTGTTTACAAAGGAATTCAGCTGATGTTGACCTGGATTACATAACATTTCTTATTAAGCTTTTGCATGTATCACAGTGCTTAGCTCTGAAGATAACATCCATATTGTCTCTTGCTGAAAGAAGCAGAATCCAAACCAGCCATAGATTTCTTTTTTGAGTGTCATGCCTGCTCTTATTTTTCTGTTGACCTGCAGTCAAAATTCAAATATTTTAAACATCCAGTGATTGCTTTGAAACTTTCCTCTTAAAAAAAAAAAAGAAAAGAAAATGAAATAATTTTACTTTCACCCAGGTTGCTTTTTTTCTTAAATAAATAACTTGAAATTCTGCTTCAAAATAAACACAATGTATGCTCTGATGAAAGAGTAGTGTAATGAGTTATTTCTTATTTCATTACAGGGCAGCATCTTCTTTCCCCTATCAAACATTTCAACGAACAAAAATAAACAAAGCAGGGCTAGGACAGTATCTGCTCTTGGACTATTCTAAGCACAAGTTGGTGTTATTGTCCAAAATATAATGAATTTAGTGTAAGGGAAAACCTTTAAACCTTCTCATTCTCTGCTAGCCATTATGAACTTTAATACCATTTTTGGTCCCATGCCCCAGTTACAAAACATCTAAACATGCTGTCATTTTGAAGGATTTTGTTTTTAAATCAAGGAAAATCTATTCTTTAAAAGTGATGGTATGAAAGCAATTAGAGATAAATATTTCTGATATATCTATTGATACTTCATGGTTTTTGTAGACAAGGACTCCAAACCTACAATTTGATTCTTATGGGAGGATGGCTACAATCCCCACAGTGTCCAACTCATGCAGAGGTCCACCAGTGGGGATCTGACTGAAGGAGAAAGCCTCCCTACACAGAAAGGGTAACAAAACAACAGTCCACTCTGTTCCATTACAGCTCTCTGTCCAAGGACCAAACTAAAAGCATCCAGCAATTGCTACTTGAAAATGTGTAGTCTTATAAAACAGCAGTTCTGCTTCAGCATGCTGTTACAACCATAAGGTTCATTCTTATTCATCGTTAGGGTGTTCCTGAGTTCTCTTGCTTTATTTTATTTGTAAAATTGTACAAGAGCAGTTAATTGTAAAAAACATCTCTGACAGTGAGCAGTATTAGAACTGTCTTTAGGAGGGATGCCCAAGGCTAGGGACAGACATTACACATAAACCAGTTTAAGTGATAAGAAACTAGTTTAAACCTGTAAGAGAACAGATGTTCATTGCACATAAACAAGTTTGAAAATGGCTGAAACCAGTTTGAGATAAACCTGGTTAAATGTAGTATCAGACATAACTGATTTGGGTCAAACTGGTTTATGCAATGTCTGTCCCAGACCCCTTGCTGGTTTAAGTTAAACCAGACACCCCAGCATCCCAGCATGCTCTCTGGGCTGGGCGGGGCTCTCTCCTCCACATAGGGTGGCCACCATAGATGACAGTCCAGTTGTCCTCTGTCCTCTTTTGATATGAAACCCAATGCCTTTATGTCCTCTCTTTTTCTCTCCAAGAGAAAAATAGAGGACATAAAGGCATTGGGTTTTGTATCAAAAGAGGACAGAGTAGCAGAAAACTGGAATGCCCTCTATGATGGCCACAGCAGAGCTGACCCTGCCCCTCTGCTCCCTGGCTGCAACTCCGGTAGAGATTTGCAGGCTGCTCCCTCCCTTCCCCTCCCCACTACCTGCTAAGCAGGAATTCCCTTCTCCCCTCTGTCTTGTAGAGAGGTGTCTGTTTATTAGCTAACAGACCACATCCTGGCTACGGTCTGTGCTGTGACAAAGGCAGAATCAACAGGTAGCTGGTATGTCCCCTGTTGTTTTCTTAATGGGGTGATATACGCTGAGTTAGGGGTGATAAATACTGTTATCAATTTCCTGCTGGGCTAATCAGAGCATCCTGTTGTGGCCTGGCCATGCACATCCTCAGCTCAGCACCATGAAGCCAAGGGAGGGCTGCTCTAGTGCCCTCCGGCTTCTAGCCTGAGTCACTGCAGGCTTGTGCCTGCATTTCTGGAATGAAAAGGGAATGTCTATCCACTTCAATCAGTTCAAGCTTTACAGGTTAGACTAACCTGCAACATTGAATCAATTCAGGCTCAGGTTTTTTGAATGTCTGTCCCTAGCCCAAGAGAATATCTCTTGATCCACAGGAAAATTTCCAGCAGTTTTAAGTCTTTGAAACATTTCTGATAGTTCATGCACTATTTTAGCTTCATACTGTTCTATAGCACGTGTATTAGATACACATTTTTCAGTACTGTAACTTCATTATTTGTGTATATCTGGCTAGTCAATCAGATATAATTATTCAGTGTTACTGATGAGATGAGTGTATTAAATGTTTGTTTTTTCTCACCCAAATAATGCAAATATTCCTTAAAACTCTACAGTATTAGTAGCAAGCTGACATTTTGACTTGAGAAATATTAATAGAATGGGACCCACAGTACCAATGATTCAGTCATCTGTCAGCCTGATAAATGGATTAGTGTAAGAGGTGTTCCAGTGGGGAAGTGTAGCCCATAGGGCTTCCAGCTAATTATATTTAAGTTGTTTAGTACTGCTGGGAAGCAGCATCCAGGCAATTACTGAAAGCTTTGATGCAGTGTGCACCATTAGAGTGTGTGTTCAGAAACTCATTACCCTTTCATGCTTGTGCTGGATGGATTCTAGGAAGCTGACATGAAATAGAGAGGAGGAATCAATACCTGAAAAGACATTTTAGTTGTCTTCTGATCCATTTCCTGATTCAGCAGCTACTGCTCTGTAGTGTTTTATACAATTACTACATATGAGGGAAAATATTGATTAATTTCATTAGTTGCTGTCCATATAAAACAGTTTAGCGTGATGGGCATCAAAACAAAACAAGTTAAGCTCCAGAGAAGCCAAAGTTATAAAGGCCAGTGAGGGTCTAACTACTCCCAGTTCCCTAGTGGGTATCAGCTGTCTGAAGTGCCCACCTTATCTGTATCTAGTAAGTTGATTGCATTCATTTCTTTCAAAGCCTGACCTTGCAATCAGTTATCCAATGCTTTGCAACTTCAGGATTATATTTCTTTAGTGTGTGCTCTTTGTTACCTTTTAAGACATCTTGAAAAGTACAGCAAGGCAAAATACAACTGCCCCCTGCTTCTCAGCATTATCTACGAGGAGTATTTTAAATGTGTTTTCACATGGCTGTCTTGGTTACCTTTTGCTTTCAAGTGAAACTCACATTAGTTACACTGATCTCACAGTTCCATCTGTTTTGTGTCCTGAGTATCTGGGAAATGAGATCCATCTGATTGGACCACTCAGGGACTGGTGCAAAAGAGTTATGCATGCCAAAAGTTCTTCCCTTCAGTTGAACATCTGGGCCACGTCCGGATGAGCACGGCTGTGCAGTATGTGGCACTGCAAGTCTGTGCAGTCTGTGGCACCATATACGGCACATTTAGATGTTCTCCGTGCTGCAGGGAGCGCTGCCTGTGTGTGTGCTGTTCCACATTTTTTTTCCGTAGATTTTTTAACCCCTGGGTATTCAGGGATCAATAAAACCCATGGGGAAAAAAGCAGAGTAGCGTACGCATGGGCAGTGCACACCACTTAAAAGTGGAGCCAGGCCACCCAGAGCCACACTGCGGCTGTTGGCCAGGCTCTGCATGGCAGAATCACTGCTGCTGCAGTCCTGAAAGGCCCCCAAGACACCAGGTAAGGCTGCTGGGCCCAGCCCAATGTTGGCTACATCCTCCCCTACCCCACCCAGGGTAACCTGCCGCACATCAAAGCGCGCGTGGCACAGACATTCCCCGGGGACACAGTGCAAGGTGTGCTGCCTCTACTTGTTCCCAAGGAAATAAACATCTATGCTCATCTGGATGCACGTAGGCAAGGTCAAGGTGCAAAGATCTCAGTGGGCATTCTGCGGCTTACTGCTTCTAGGATGACACAGTCCAAAAGGCTTATCAACAAACACAAATGCATGGATTTAACGAAACCATTCTCTAAAATGATTTAATGCAATCATTGCCATCTCCACTTCTATTAGTTTGAGGGAGGGTAGTAAAGCAGTGCATACGGGTCATCCATTTCTCTCAGGCCCTTGCATGAGGTGGGATTAGTTGGTGGATGTGGGTTGATATTTTATATCTTTCTCTTTTTTAAAATAATGTTCTTTTTATGCCTTTTGCCTAGATATTATTTAAATGAAAAAGTAAATCTCATGAATGAATTGCACAAAATATGACAATGCTATGGATACTGAAGCTTATAATTTCACAGGCTTTCCCTGGCTTTTAGAGAAGGTGTTCAAGAAAAAGGGAGGAAAATTTCCCATGAAAACAAAGGTTTCAAAGTTAGATGCACCCATACCTATGCCAGTCTGGTTTCTTGGCATTTTTCTGTGGACTTTGCAAAACACAGTAGCACCAGGTTTTTCCTTTTTTTTTGTCTCATGAATCATAACAAATAATTCTGCCAGCTATATATAAAAAGGGACTGATAAATTTGATGTGATATTGAGGCCGTATATTTTGGTTTTGTTGAGTTTTTGTTTATTTTTGTGGGTTTTGTTGATATCGTTTTGCCTATTAACATCTTCTAGAAAAGGAAAATTGCATCCACTCATGCTTGAATGAGCCTTTGGCTCAAAGTTGATTTTTTATGATTTCTAGCTGAATCTGACTACTTTTTGTCATCTTCCATGGATGTGACATAGAATATGTCTCAATAGTGCTACTCTTAGTCAAATTGACCTTTTAAACATTTATAAATGCATGATTTAATGTACAGATTGCTCAGGTGACAGGAACATGTATACCTGTGTAGTACATGGACCAAAAAAATACTAGTAAATCAAGTCATTAAGGGATGATTGAGTCTGATTTTTATGCTTGTAGGATAAATCAACTGAAAACTGGACTTTACTGTGATGGAATTTGTTAACAGGAACATTAAAAATTCCTCTGGATGTTGCTGTTGTACACTGGGCCGCATGTGCATGTTCGTTACTGCCTGAGTCCCAGAGGCGACTGCATTTTAGTGGGACCCATGTGATTGCGTGTAAAATATTAAAAGAAATTAAAAAATCTAACTTACTTTTCAAAAAACTGCAGATGCTGGCAGATTTTGTCTTTTTGATTTATATACTTTTTAGAAATTGCTTCATATATTTTAAAAACATCTTTCAGACAAGATATCTTGGTTTTTATTTTGCAGGGTTCTGGCATGTTTATTGATGGTATGCTACATTTCACCATATATTCTGTTTTTTGTACAAGGATTATAGGTTATCCCCCAGGGATTGTTTGAAAATATTAAAGCTGTTTATCATTTTGAAAGAAAACAGAACATTCATCTCATGTATTAGGTAGACTGTGCTTCTTTTCTAGAGGCTGAAAGTTAAATCCCTCTGAGATGCTTCTGCAGCTTACAAGTAAGATGGTTTACTTAGTAAATCCAGTTGTAGAAGGAGTGCCCCAATTAATACAACGGCTTATGGAATGCTGTTAAGGAATTGTACTTAAATTCCAGAATTGTACAGAATTCCAGCAAAACTAATAGCTGGCCTGCTTTGCCTAGCATATACTGGCTGGCTGGTCAAGCCACTTGAAGATGGTTTGGCTGGAATTGAATTTGGAATTGTGTTTAAACATAATACCATATTTATAAATAAATTTAGGCATATAGAGATGTAGATAGGAGCCTCTTGGGATTTACCAAAGTACTATAGAGGGTTAGGTGTCTAATTCTCATTGCTTTTTAAACTGGGAGCTAAACACCTAACCTGTTTGAGTGCTTTTGTAAATCCTACTAATTACCAATTTGCATTATTAAGTATGTATGAATGTCTTTTGTAAATCTGTCTTCTGATGCCTAAAGTATGGTGGGCAAGGTGAAAAGGGAGACTAAAGGCAGAAATATAGTACAATGGTTTTCAATATTTTTAGACTCAAGACACCCCCCAGAAAGTGCCAACTCACTCATTTCTTGACAGTGAAAGAATAATAAAGCAATTCTTTTGGGGCAAAGAACTCAGACCATAGCAGGTCAGAATGTTTTTGATGCTCTGGATTCCCAGCTGAAATCTCTGGGTTTATCTTGTGAGTCCTGTATAGGTTTTGCCACACCTAACAGTGCTAATATTGTGAAGCACCCTTAAAGGATCTCATGGCACCTTAGGGTGCTGAAGCATCGTGGTTAAGAATCGCTGGTATAGTGATAAGCGTACTAATCTTTCATCTCTGTGCAAGAAAGGTACTGCCAAAACTCAAACCTGGAGTGAATGAGTTTAACTTTATTGGTTACTAGATCAAAGGCTTGCCCCAAAATTTGGCACAAATAGAGATCTGTTGCTCAGCCACATCCAGACGGTTAGCCTTTGATCAGAGTCAAGTTCAGATGGCAGAAGCAGATAGGCCTTTCAGCTGGCCAGGCAAATAATGAATTTTCAGTTATAATGAACTTTGTAAAACTCTGGCATATAAGCTAGACTTAAGCCTGTGACACTGATCCCTTTACAAAAATCCCCTCCCCCAAAGTTTTTTGAACATAATGGACTGTCTTTTATCTTTACAAAGGCCACAGATTGGAAAAGAAAACCCACAGAAAATAAAATGTCTTCACAGCAACTTCTGCATGAAGTATTTATAGCCAGTGATTCTTCATTGAGAATCATGTCCTTCTTTTCAGTTAAAGATTAGAGTTCCTGAATTAAATTCTGGCATCACTTAAATCCAAATAATGTTGCTAGTGACTTCAGTGTGAACAATATATTATCCCTGGAGCTTTTTTTATTGTTGCAGTTGCTTTTTCCATGATCCAGCCATATTATATTATGCACATAATTTGAAATTTGGGAACTGTACTGGTTGACAGGCATGTGTGGTTCATGCAGTTTATGATGGCTGATTTTCACATTTTGAGTAGCAGTGTAACATCTAACTTCAGACTATGGGCAACAGATATATAATAAAGAGAATTTCAAGGTGCATTAAAACCTCTGTTTTTATAGCTGTTTAAATGCATTCATTTTAGATGGAGTACATGCAGCACAGGGCATAATAAAGATATACAAGATGCCTACCTTTAAATAGGAAAAGAGAAGAAAAACTTTTAGGCTACTGTTACGTTAGCATATAAGAAGCAAAGTCTAACTTTTGTGTACTTATAATAATTTTTAAAGAGAAGATGCCAGTATGAGGAGATATGAGAAAGAATAGTTGTTTATATGTAAGATAGGTGGTTAGTGTACCAACTATTATTAGTTTACTATTTGTACTACAATAGTACTGAGATACCTAGTAAGATTGGGGTCTGAAGATGTACTTACTAAGAAAGATTCCCTACTTCAAACGATTTACCATCTATTTAGATAAAACTGACAAAGGGTGGGAAAGAAATGATGTTTTATTATTCCTTGTTTTATACTATGTTCCTTGTTGGGAACTATGACACGCGATGAGTTAGATAAAAGCTTACATTCTCTAATATCAGTATGGAATATTGGGGAGATGGGTTGTGTGTTTGCTAGTCTATAAACAAATACTCCATGGAACACATCTATTCTTTTTCTTAAAGACAAAATACATGCCACATATGTTAGTCACATTACTTAAATGCACTACTGGAAAGGGTCCAGATATTATAGTGATTAGTCTTGTGTAAGAAAATATATAGAACAGAGATTAAGTGATTTACTCAATATCTCACAGAACATCTGTGGCAGTCATAGAATCATAGAAAATTAGGGCTGGAAGGGACCTCAGGAGGTCATCTAGTCCAACCCCTGCTTAAAGTGGGACAGTCCACAACTATATAATCCCAGCCATCTACCCAGGTCTTCAAAAACCTCTAAGGATGGAGATTTCACCACCTCCCTGGGTAGCCTGTTACAGTGCTTTTCTACCCTCCTAGTGAGAATATTTTTTCTAGTATCTAACCTAAACTTCCCTTGCTGCAACTTGAGACAATTGTTCCTTGTTTTGTCATCTACCACCACTAAGAATGGTCTAGCTCCATCCTCTTTGGAACCAGCCTTCAGGTAGTTGACAGCTGCTATCAAATCCCCCCTCAGGCTTCTCTTCTCCAGAATAAATAAGATCAGTTCCCTTAGCCTCTCTTCGTAAGTCATGTGCCCCAGCCCCCTAACCATTTGCATTGCCACATCCAGATTCTTAGCATCTGATCAGAAAGTCAAGTTCACATGGCAGATGAACATAGGCCTTTCAGATGGTCAGAGTTCCCCTGGACTCTCTCCAGTTTGTCAACCTTCTGTAGTGGGAGGATCCAAAACTGGACACAGTACTCCAGATGTGGCCTCTGGAGTCCAGAATTGATATCTTGTTAGTGCCTTCACCATAAGAATAGACTGTAATCTCAGTCCATAAGAAATGTTCACATTCATGTAGTTTAAAGTCAGCAGACACCATTACTAAAGTATAACTGGTATTTTGGCTGAAGCATATCTTCTAGGACAGCATCATGTATTGATATGAAGTCACCAAGAAATGGAGTAGCTATCTTTGTTAGTTTGTTCCACTGGCTAAATACCCTACCAGTTAAGCGTGTGATTTATTTTTTATTTGAATTTGTCTGGGTTCAGTTTCCAGATATTGGGTCTTCTCTTGTACTTCTCCACTTGATTAAGGAGCCCATCTGTACCTGCTATCAAGCTCTTCCAATATCTCCCTCTAAGACAGTTTCTTCAGCCTTCTAATATTTTCTGTGTTTGCTTGCTATACACTTTTCAACGTCCTTTTTAAAGTGAGGAGATCAGAACAGAATGTAGTAGTAGTTCAGTATCAGTCTCACCAAAGTCATATACAGAGGTTTTGGGGGTGGTTTAAACCCTTCTTGCTCACTATTCTGCAAGGGTTGCATTTGCACGTTTTGCAACATCAAATTAGATGAAGCATATTTTATTTTCACAAAGTAAACTATGCATAAAATATTTTCTCTATTGCAAACTCTTAATACTTTTGCTTTGCCTGTGGTGAAATTATCAGTCTGGGCACCTATACATGTGCGGTGAAGGTGCTCCAACAGGCTGTAATTACGTGGTAATTATTGCACTCCAGTAGACTCCAGCATCACGTGTATCAGCATCCCTGCACCGAAAAATGATGGCAGTGGTGTTTTAACTAAAACTTGTTTGATGAGCTTTAGTTAAAGCACCCCTGCTGCCATTTTTTCAGCGCAGGAATACTGATACACATGATACTCCAGGCACTTTAATTAGAGTGGCTTTTGGAACTGCTCTAATTAAAGTGTCCCTCACTCCCAGTGCACATCTATAAACACCCTATGTGCTTGAGTAGCATACTCAACATGTGCTTTTGCAGAACCTGGGTGCAAAAGGCGTTTGCAGAGCTGAAGATAAAATAAGTTCTCTGGCCTTCTGTTAACTATTTTTGAATTATGACTGTTCTACCTGCTTTCACATCAGTTTAAAAATGAATATGCTCCTGCCTTTGGATGCCAAAGATCATTTGTGCTAAGACCAAAGTGTACTAGACTGACCATGTATTACAGCACAAGCTCTGTTTTTTCCCATTTTTCCCTATATGTTGCCTATAACATGAATCTTAGAATCTAATCCAGTGAAACACACCTCAGATGACCTCTATGGGAGCCTCCCTTTGTGAAGTCAGTTTCCCTAAATAATAATTATAGACAACGAACCACATCAGAGGGTGGAGCCAAAGTTAAGAATGTATAATTTGCATTATGACACAGTCTTTAGGTATGTGCACAAATTCTGTTTTTCTACTGTGCTTCTGCCCCCTTTAGTGCACTGAATGGTAGGTGCTTACTCCACGATCAGTTATTTAATATGGTATGGGAATGGTAAGACTCACATTTCTTGGGCTCTTTGTAGAGGAAAGCATAATTTGGTGGACACAGATTGTTCTCTCTGTTTCTTCCAACTTGACTTCTTTTGTCCCATTACCTGCAACTTGTTCCTATCCCATTTCTGGGCCTTACCAAACATTGGCTCATTTTCCCAGTTGGCTCATCCTGTTCACCTACTCAGCTGAGTAAATCCTAGTCTCACTGTGGCAGGGCATTGTTTGTGCCTGCCACTTTAAGGGGCCAGAAGGCAGCAGCCGGCAGGTGCCTGATGAGGGCAGCCATTTTAGATTCAGGGCTGCCCAAATAAATAGGGCATTTCATTGCTGGGATGCCAGACAACAACGTCGCCTGTCTGCAGGGCTGCCGGTATCATCAGGAGGTAAGGGAGGAGCTGTAGGGGATGATCAGGAGGCTCCTGGTCCTGGGTATGACCTAAAACTGCACCCTGCTGGGAGTGGGTGGCCTGGTGGGGCTCTCAGTGGCATAGGAGCTCCCAGGAAATGCCAGGCCAGTTACCACCCCGGTGAAAGGTGGGTTGGGGCACCTTAACCCCTAGCCCCCACAACCGGGTGGGTTACTCCTTTTTGGAGGGTCTGGAAGGTGGACCCCAGAGGAAGAGTGTGAGGCCATGGACTCACAAACCTGTATGACATTTCCCCCAAATGGGCAATGCTCGGGCCAGGACCAGAAGGGTCACAGGGCCAAGGGGCCCATCATGAGGAACGTCCAAGAGCTGAGGGTCTGGGGACCCTACTGGCCTGGAGGTGGGCCAGGGATAGTAGCCCAGCAACATGGAAGATTGCTCTTACATGGCACAAATGAAAAGATGAATGGCTTTTAAATGGCCTATCACTTTGCTAATAGTATTTAAAGAAAACTATTGATAAAAGCTGGTAATGATACAGTGAACCAACATTTGTTAGAAAACATAGTCTGACAAATTTATGAGTATAATTAGAATATAAGCTATTAAATATGTAACCACATAATGTTTAAAAGTATTCAAGCTCAGCACCAGCCTTTGTCTATTTTTGTTTGGTTTTGTTTTGGGAGTTTTTTGTGGGAGGTGGAGGGGACAAGATGAGTTAAAAATCAAATATCCCTGCAGAGGGATAGAATGTGTATCAGTCAGTTGTCCTATTATTGTCTCTAGACCAGAAACAGTGTAACTTAGCTTTTGTTGTATGGAAATAATAAATAAAGAAGGTACAGGTTTACTTTGTATTAATAATTTCAATATATAACATTCTTCCAATGTTCCAAAAAAGCATGGAAAGAAACATTATAATAATAAAATCCTTCAAATTCCTATTTAGAGTACCACACTGTACATTATTAACATCACAATTCATAGAGGTCTTAAACACAGTACCATTTGAATTTTCACAAGAGGAAACTAGGGGAGAAACAACCTTAACGTGTCAGGGTGATATAATATGAAATAAATTTAATCCTCTTACTGTTTGAGAGATAAGTGGGATCATAGATGCCGAGTAGAAATAGTGTTGGCACTAAAAAGACTCAATGCATCTTTTTTTTTCATATCAAAGACCATTGGAACAATATAGAAGGCTTAAGTCTCCATTTCTTGCCCCTTGCATAATCATATTAGAAAACAGTGTGGAAGAATATTGTTAATTAAGAAATTTGGTTTCCACTGAATACTTTTTATTATTTTATTATAGAAACCCAGCTGTAAATGGGTACCTGGTCATTTGGGCTGAGAAGCCACAGGTGTCTAGGCCTTGTGGGCATTTATACACACGCTTGGAGAGTGGGGAAGATGGGGCACTTTAGTCAGAGAGCCATGCTAATTAAAGTACCTGGAGTATTATGTATATCAGCACTGAAAAAATGGCATTGAACGAGCTTTAGTTAAAGCACCCTGTCCCTGTCACCATTTTTCAGTGCGAGGACACTGATACATCTGACACTGGAGTCTGCTTCAGCACAGTAATTACCACGTTCCTGCAGATTTAATTAATCGGGTCTGCTGTAATGTGCTGTAATTACAGCATGTTGGAGTAGCCTCGCTGCATGTGTATAGACTCCCTGTGTGACTATAGAGACTTGGGTGGCTTAACTGTGCTAGCCTGCTAGGCCATCTAGGTTTAGGTGGACCATTAAGTTTAAATCTCAGGTCATTGTACTGTGAACTGAATCTTTAGTATTGTGTTCAAATGCAAACCTGGACTCTATAGATCAGGGGCTACTTGAGAAGGCCCTAGAAGGTATGCATTGGTTGGGTGGGGATGGAATACCGCCACACATGGTCCCACACTGCCACACAGGTGCCACCTGCCTGGCTAGACATGGGGGTCAGGGGAAGCTCATATGCAGCAGCTACTGCCACTCCACATTCAGCTGTGTGCCACCTCCCTCCCTCCCCTCCCATCTCCACATCCAGCTGCCAGGGGCACACTGCTCTGTGTCTGGCCACCAGGAGTACACTGATCCAAAAAGGTTGAAAACCCCTGATCTAAATGAGTTGTTAGTTTGTCACATAAGAACAGGTACAAATGTTCGATGAATGAAGAATTTTGGGCACAGTCTAGTTTTCATCAAGGCACCTTTTAGAGTCTTGAGCTGTAACTAATCTGGACACAGATTGAATAGCATGAGTCTTTGGATCTTCATCTTATCTTTATAATTTTTCTACCAGATCTTTTGCTAAGCCTCTCGCTTTACTAGGTATTAAAAGTGATTGATGAACTGGAGAAGTCAAAGAGGAAAATGGACAACTGCTCCTCTTCTGATGAGGCCATGCAACCATATTTAATTGGGTCATTTTGCTTCTCATTTCAGACCTCTTAACTGTTGGATGTGGTGATCTCCATGGTAACTCAAACCCCCAGACTCTTGACAGCAGCCTGCGACAAGCAGCATTCAACAGCTCAAAGATCTCACAAACAGGTAAGACAAAGTAATGCCCAAAATGGTCTTACCTTGGAAACTTGATTCTCCCATTCTCTTGCCTTTCAGATTTTTATCTGCTGGCCAGAGTCCTTATAACCACTGAAACATAACATAATAGCTTCTGCATGTTTTACACCAAGGCCTGTTGCCAGAATTTCATCATCATTTCATTTCATTCATCATCATTCAGGGCTAGGGGAGCTCCACCCTTTCTATAGTATTTGACAAAGTGTCTGTAAATATTCTGGGCTGTTTTTAAAACTTTTTATAAATTTTTTTTTGTGAAAAATGCAAGGTACAAAAGCAAAGTAGTGCTCTATTACTCATAAAGAGGATTTTATGTTATAGTGAACTACTATAGGAGGTCCTTCTTTACAGCTGAAGGAGCCTAACCCCAAACATGCAATTTAGAGTTTTTTTGCAGTTTTTTTACATCTGTTACTACTTCATAGTTCTTTATAATAGGCTAGAACCTGCTGTATCTGCCTGGCTTCGAATACCCACTCACGAGCTGCCTTAGCTCAAGCGCCTGGTGGTAGGGATGGTGAGGGTTCATGTGACCACTGAGAGGGACCTCGAACACCCCGAAGAAGGCCCCTGAACTCACCTGCCATGACTCTGAGTGTATCTTCAGTGGAGGGGTCTTCTATTGAAGGTCCCTCAGAGTCAGTCGCTCCTCCCTGCAGGTATTCGTGGGGCTCCACCTCTCCTACACCCCTTCTTTATGCCAACCTACAGCGGGCCACCTGATCTTATTGCAGCCACCCATCCAGCTCACATGATCTTCAGTCTTCACACCTTCTCTGGTACTGGTCACTATCTTTGTCTCTGCTGGTGGGCCTGCTGGATTCACCTCTTCTTTCTATCGGTCTTGCCTTTGCCAGCTGCTTGCTAAGCCTCATGAGCACCCCAGTGTTGGGATGTTGGTTGGATCCCCTCAAAGTGGTCCTAAGCCCTGAATAACCAAGAAGCAACACAAACAAAAACAAAAACAACACAAGCGACTATAACCTGACTAGCAGGCACTAAAGAGAGATAAGAGACTTAAAGAAAAAAAAAGAAAGAGGGTGGATAGAGGAGGATAGATCAGGCTAAGCCGCCCTTTCCTTCTCTCAGCCCTATAACTTGAGCCAGGTGGCATCTTCCGGAAATGCTCCGTGCTTTTCCTTTGCTGAGGGTATCTTCTGTTCTCCTCCGGGTTAGCCTTTCTCCTTGGCATTGCACCTGTGGTAACTCCGAGACTCCTGTGACTCCTTTAGA
The DNA here is from genome assembly GCF_001723915.1 of Gavialis gangeticus. NCBI lineage: Eukaryota > Metazoa > Chordata > Crocodylia > Gavialidae > Gavialis > Gavialis gangeticus. Next base: position 170,698,353 of record NW_017729032.1, read on the forward strand.
AGCGAGGTCTTCCCCTGGATGCCAGTGTTGCTCATGACCAGCATGAGGTTGAATTTTGTTCGCTGCCACTTGGGATGCCTTTTCCCAAGCGGAATGTGCCTCCTCACTCCGGGGCAGCCTGCTGCTGGCATGGGGAGTCTCTTTTGCCTTCGGTGCCTCTTCCCAAGCATAGTTTCATAGTTTCATAGTTTCATAGATTTAGGGTCAGAAGGGACCTAGTAGATCTTCTAGCCCGACCCCCCGCCAGGGCAGGAGAACAAAAAAAAAACAAACCCCAAAACAAAAACGGGACTCAAATGAGTCCAGCCAGGTAGGCATCCAGCCTCTTCTTAAAGACCCCCAGGGTAGGGGCCAGCACCACTTCCCTTGGAAGTTGGTTCCAGCTCCTAGCCGCCCTAACTGTGAAGTAGTTTAGCCCTGCCAACCATGACCTCGCATTGTC
>NW_017729032.1:170703794-170708329 GCF_001723915.1 Gavialis gangeticus
TCTTAAAGACCCCCAGGGTAGGGGCCTGATTCAATTTGGATTCAGAAATTCAGCCGCCAAATTGGGCCAAATCTCCTCCAAGTTGAATCAGTAAACGAAGCTTCACACAGCCCTACTGAATATACTATTCATATTCTATTCCACTGATGAGGTGCCAGATAGCCACACATTGACATATATGCAGGAAGTCTTGTTCACCCTCAGTGTCTGTTATTACCTTGCAAGTTTCTGTGTCCCATATTTTGTACTGTTCTGTTTTTCATCATAATGTCATTACAATGCTTACACCCATGCAGGGAGCCCACTCCAATGCATTAGAAATCCAGTACATCGGAGCTGCTGGAGCATGTGAATTGATACGCTTTGGCAGCCTTGAGCATCATGTGTATCAGTGGTGCAGCGTGTCTCTGCGCTGAGAAAATGGTGGTGGTGGTGTACTTTGAAATAAAACATGGTCAATGTGCTTTAGTTCAAAGCACCCTACCGCTATTTTCTCAGCATAGGTACTCACTGTGCCACTGATATGTAACACCTGGATGCTTTTAATTAGTGTAACTCGCTAATTAAAAGTTCCTAGTGCTGTGTTGGGAACACGTGTAAAAATGCCCATAGAACTTAAATGTCAGACGAAACTTGTACATCTCCTGATCAGTTCTTTTGTACATCCCAGGCTATTAAATTCTGACCAGTTACTTCTACTAAGCCAATACCTTGTGGCCAATAACTAAACCTCAAGTCACCTTTTGGCAAAAGAATGTCTCCTATATTCCCTATGTGTATAATCTTGTATCTGGCATTCAGCTATGATTAGAAAAGATCAACAGTTAGAGTCCTTTACTTTCCTTGTTACTTTTTTCCAATGATTAATTGCCATATATGTTAAAAATGTGTCCCCAGTTTCTCATATTGATTTATTTGGCTTGAGTTTCTAGCTATTGGTTTTTGTTATGCCCTACTCTCTTAGATTAGCAAGCCCTTCAGTACCTTGTGTTTTTTCCCATGAAGATAATGTCTGCACTGTAATCAATTCACTTTTCAATCTTCTTTTTGATAAGCCAAATAGATTGGGCTCTTCAAGTCTCTCACTCTAAGGTATTTTATCAATCCTTCTAATCTTTATATGGCTGTGCCATAAAAATGAAACTCATTTTTTAACTTCCTTTTTTGAAATAAGAAAACTAGAATTGCATGCTGTATTCCAGTGTCAGTCCCATTAACGTCATATAGAGAGATAGGGGTGTAGGTTGTAGCCGTGTTGGTATAATAAAAGATATCAGATTCACCCAAAGAACCTTATCTACCTATATGGACAAATACAATCACTTCTGCTTCTAGGTGCCTCTCCTCTGTTTATAGAACCTGGGATAGTATTAGCTCTCTTTGCCATAGCATTGACTGGAGCTTATGTTGAGTTGCTTATATACTATAATACTTAAATCCCATTTGGGGTCACTGGCCTTCACAATGTCATCCCAGTCCCTGCATTATTTATTCTTAAGTGTACAACTTTGAGTTTGGCAGTACCAAAATGTGCTTCATTCAAATGCTTTTGTGTTCTAAAGGATTTGGATTGCTCTTTATAACTGCACCGTTATTTACCACTTCACCAATCATAGTGTCATCAACAAGTTTTATCAACACTGATTTTATATTTATATTGAGATACGTGATATATATATTTATATTGAGATACAGATCCTTATGGAAGCCCATAGAAACATCCCCATTAAGTATTAATTCCACATTGATTACTTTTTGAGATCTGTCAGTCTGCTCTTAATCCATTTAATATGTACTTTATCGATATTATACAATACCTTTTCTTTAATCAGCATGTAATGTGGTACCAAGTTACATGCCATACAAAAAGTATAGATGTGTTATATCTCCTCAGTTGCTTTTATTAACTAGTTAATCAGCTTTTCTATTACATTGTTTGGGATTTATGTCAGGCTAAGCAATATATAATTACCCAGGTCATGTTTGCCTTCTTTGTACATTGTTAAAAAATTAGCAAGCTTCCAGTCTACACATTTATTAATGCGCCGCAATCGGCGTTATTACGCATTAGCACATATGAACGATTTTTAAGTGACGTTAATAATCATTAGACTAAGTCTAGTGCACATTAGCACGGTTTTTGCCAACTGTGCTAATGCACAGTAGACTTGGGCTTCTGTACATTACATGTCTCGTGCAGATGCACCTCTCAAGTAATATAAAGGAATTATTCTACTTCTTTCCAAATACGGGGCAGGAATATTTATTGAACCAATCTCCCTTTTATCCATTGTTCTTAGTAATTTTAATTGGGCTCTGTCTGCACTGGGATTCCTTTGGCTTCTAATATAATATAAAACTTTCTTATTGCCCTTGCCAGCTTTTTCTGCATCTCCAAGCTTCCAATATTAGTTTCTATCTTCCCTTTTCTCCACTTGTAATATATTGTTTTCTATTTTGAGTTACAGTCTTCACTTCACCACTGAACCAGAATGGACTTTTAGCCAAACCTATCTTCTTTCTTGATTGTGGAATTGTATCTGTTAGCCATCTAATTCTTTTAAAGAACTCCAATTTTTTTCACATTTTTCTGTCTAAAATTTTCCTCCCGATTAATTTTATTTATGTTTTTCCTCAGCTTGGGAAGATTACAGTCGTGTAGGTTATAGTAATGGCAAATATAATTTCTTATAAATAAGAGTCTTCTGTTCCTCTTGTGGTATACTTTACTTTGTATACCACATAAGCACAGATTATTTGCATCCTACTGAGTTTGGGTGTAGACTACATTTTCCTCCTTAGTATCTTCCCCTTACATTTCTAGTTTTAACACTCCAGCTAGTCTCATCTGAAAGGAACAGCCTGCCCAACTGCATGATGTGGCCCAGCATGTTTGTATTGCTGCTTCTCCCATTGCACATGACCAGATGTTTCACAAAACCAAAATCTTCAGCTTTATAACTGAGATGGAGCCAAGGGTTCCACTCCAGTATCTTCTAATTTTACAGACTCTTGGGACAAGAGGGATTTCTGGGGAAGTTCCTTCTACATTCTTCTTCTTGGGAAAACATGACTTGAATTTATAATATACTTTTCTGGATCTCCAATTACATAGTATTATCAAGACTAATATCTAAAAAGGGATTTGTCTATCCAGTTTTACAGTGGATTGTTCTTAAGATGGGCAAGAGTCCACGCTGTTGAATGAGAATATGAAGAGGGAAATCATTCTAATAAAACTTCACATAACTTCCTAGAACCAAAGCTTGAAGAGGTCTTTCTTAGCAAGCAAAAATGAATACAAGTCATGGCAGACAATTACATGACAGCAGCTTACCTGAACCACTAAGAGGGAATCCAAAATCCACAGCCTTTTGTCCAAGTTAAGCAGACTGAAAAATATCTTCTCATTTTTCTGAGGTTTGTTTGGCTTCCAGAAATAGGTTGCTACTTATAATTTGATTTCTTCTCCCCGGTACTTCAAGGCCCACATCCCCTGCCCCACTGACAGACTCTTACCACATTGTTATGTTGTAATTCACAACATGGGCAGAGGTCTGGACATTCCTCCCCTCCCCCCACCTGTTATACATCATGGCCCCCGATGAAAACATTTAGGCCAAAAGTCAAAGGTCATCTTCAGATCCCCTGTATAAATAAAATAAGTCCCGTTACTAGTCTTGTCTAGCGTCCACTGGATTTCTTGTACTGCAGCTTTCCAACTTTTTCATAGGTTTCTTGACCCTAATCCTGATATAGTTGTAGGACAGGAGTTCTAGCCTGATTTATGCAGGTATCTGACCTACAGTAGAGGGACAGTTAAATCCTACGCCACTCCTATATGCAAAGGTTTAGAAAATAATTAGTTATTTGGGATGACCTTTTTGAGAAATCTTCACAGATCTGTGAAGTGTTGAGCATCAAGCCATTTCAGTGTCTAAAGCAGGGAACCAAAAATTGAACTGCCCCCAAGTTATTTTTCTTTGAAAATGTTGGCCATTATTTTAACTATGATCAAATAAATGTGTGTTTTATCACAAAATAATTCTCTCCTGTGGATTACTATTATTGTTGTTCCAGGAGACCAACCATGTTGTTGTGGCAGAAGGCTAAGATTAAGATCACATAGTGCTAAACTGTATAAATATCTGTCCCCAAGGCCTTAGACTATAAGAAAAGAGATATGAGAGATGGATAAGCCAGACATGCAAGATGACTGGAGAGTTTAGTAAGGTGGGGTAATAAAAATAAAATGAAAGTTAGAAACAGTACTTACAGATTACCACCTTCCCATATCATTATTTAATTTGAATGCATTATGCTGATATCTAGATTATATTATGAAGTAAAAAATGTTTTATGACTCTAATTAGTTTATAATAGATTTATTTTTGGTTAATGGCTTAGAATTGATGTTTCTTGAGAATGCTGTTGTAAAAGAAGTTAAATAGGACAAGTATGCAACATTATCAATTTCTTGTAAACATACATGTGCATATGGATTAACATTTGAAAGTTACCAATTTTTTTCATCA
>NW_017729032.1:170713329-170718700 GCF_001723915.1 Gavialis gangeticus
TTCTTGAGAATGCTGTTGTAAAAGAAGTTAAATAGGACAAGTATGCAACATTATCAATTTCTTGTAAACATACATGTGCATATGGATTAACATTTGAAAGTTACCAATTTTTTTCATCACTAAACATCAGTATGATGCATTTTCTTAAGGTTTTTTTTTAATTAATTAAAATATGGGTCAGAGTGATAATGATATGTAATGAAATGTTCATGCCTTTGTAGTACATAAGAATGACATGTTTTATATTCCTTGGGTATATAAGATTTATCCTATAATTAATTATTAATTTTTTTTGCTTATAAGAAGTTTTATCAATGGCATGATACCTCAATATACATCACTTGAGAATCTTTTCTTTATAAAAAGGTGGTGTTTTACTTTTATTTTTGGACCAGTTGGATTAATTTATTTTTAACTTTAATATTGCTTAGGCATTGACGGTTCAAGGAGCTGCCAGCATCATAAACACAACTTAGATTGGCACTCAGTTCTGTAATTTCATTGGTCATTCACACATTTATTATAGCATAATGAACTAGAGCTTGTCAAACCACTCATTTCAACCCATATTGATTATGAACTTAGCTCCCTTTTTAGTTAATGAACCATTTATACAGTGTTTTGATTTCTGAAAATGTATTCTTCAGAGAGTTTCAACAAATAATTTAGAGCCTATGGGATGATGCATGATCTATTCACTTTTGCTACTCAACATTCATTATTCATGACGTGTGGTTACTCACGTAAGTCACATGATGTTGTTTCTGTTCACTGGCTGGAAAATAATGAACTGCTGATATGAATTATTGGAAAGAATAAACATTAAAAACAAAACATGAAAGCACTGAAAAAGTTTCATCATTTTCAAATATTTCATAAATATGCTGTGGCTATTTATATATTCATTAATATTTCCTGTGCAACTCCATGAATCATCGCTAATTTATCTGTTCACTTTTAATCATGAAATATTAATGAATCAGCATTTTTGTTTATCCTTCAGCCATCTCTAGTGAAAATGTGTCTAGGTAGAGTTTAAACTTGTGTCTCATATAAACAGTATTTAGAGGTAGGGAAAGTATCATTTTGTTTCTTTGAAAATTTGGAGGTTTTTATCATTAGTCTTTAGTTGTATTGTATGGCGGTGGTGGAGGTACTCTTAAGGTACAGTGTCTGGAACCAAGATATTACCTAAGAACCTTAATTTTTAAAAATGAGTTCCTAGCTTTTATACTGTATGAAAAAGCTTAAAAATTTGAGCTCCAAACACTCTAGTAGTGGAGCACAAGATGCATTATTTTAAATATCTTTAAAAAAAAAGAAAATCTCATGACTGGTGCCTGGTTCTTGAATTTTTAACATTAAAAGTTTGGCAATGCTGTATTTTGTACTCTTTGTTTCCTTTGTTGGTTTAATCAAGATTCAAAGTTGAGTATCCTGGTCACTTGCATGTTGTGATATTAGAGGAGGAGCAGGCAGACTGGAGGGAAATAGGATCTATTTCCCAGCTAATATTGGTATTTACCTTGACTGTAGTACCTGTTTATGCCATAAGTGCAATAAGTCTGCCCCTAGGGTGCCAACCCATCCTAATGTCACAAGATGAGATCAGAATCTCAATTTTCTTTTAAAGCAATTATTTATAGCCCTCATGGATTCACAGAAGATCTTGAAAACATGCGCCATACACATAAGCTATGCCTGCCTGTGTGCCAACCTACGGACTGCATGGAACAATAGCTTCCAGAGTTGTGAACATCTCCATTTATGAGAACTCTGATACCATTTATGAGAAGTGGGGCCTTGAATGTGTGCAGAAGCAAGGAAATAATGTGTGACCAAGGGGGTTTTTGAATGACCCAATTTGGTCCCATCAAATTGTTCAGAACAGGAATTGAATTGGTGCTTTTAGAATTTTTGTTCAGAGTTTTTTGATTTCCTTTTCTGTATTACAATAGGATATAAAACTGCAGCTATTACTGTAATCTAACTAAACATCTCCAAATTCTGGTCTTCAATCCCACCCACTGAGAGGCAGCTAATCTATAAATTCTGTAACAAAAATTAGATCATGCAGGTTACTATAAGGAGGTTTCCTGGACTCAGAAGCTGGCCAAAGTGGTATGATTTTTTTTAAATCCTGGTAAATTTCTTTCAGATAAAATCATCAAAGCTCTTTCTAGTCTTTTTCTAAGTCCTAATTTTAAATCTGTTAGCCTGAACCCCGTGTAAAATTAGTTAAATAGTTTCCTTTCTGAACGTAAGGTATAGCAGGAAAGAATCACATGTCTGTATTGTGTTATCTTTTGAATATAGCATGGGTGGGAAACGCAAACAGTCTCTCACATTCTGAGAATGGCAGAATAAACAGTGAGATTTGAGGTTTTGTTAAGACTATCATGGCATGATTTATCCTTTTGTCAGTTCTCAAAGATTATTTTCAGTTTGATTTTATGGCTGCTCTGGATTCCCCTGTGTTTCTCCAGACTGGATTATCCCCATAGAATATATTCTCTCTTTCCTTTCATTGTTTGGTTTTGTTTTTGTCACTTCCATTTATTTTGAAAAATATATTTTGATTGTTAAGAAACTGAAGGAAAATGGAACTGGTTCACTGATGTATTCAGGGGAGAGGAAAGAAGGAAAGAAGTGTGGAAAGCAAGAGAGCACATCTAAATGTAAGGGTTTGAAAAACTGCATCTGTGAATGGAGAATTTATAATGAAGTAGAAAGATCTCCATGTAAAACTAGGAATTAGCCTTAGCGAGAATTAGCATGCTTAATATGTTTTCCTATGAATGAATATATATGAATTTAGGTCTTACTTAGTTGCCTGTTTTTAATGGAAGAACATGGGACACTACAGCATGAATAATCATGCTGCCAAATAGACCTTACTTGTTTTATAATCTGTATGCATGTGTGTACATGTGTCAGTACAATACCTACGTAAATAGGTCACATGTGCACAATGATATTATACTTTAAGTCTCTCTCAGTATAATTACCACACTGACTTGAGTCCAGAATGAGGTTTCTTTCCCATTCAGCAAGGTGAAAAAGAAACCTCATCTAATGGCCTGGTACAGGTAGCTAATGTGGCACCGACTCCAGAGCTGTAGCAGCCAATCCAAGGGAGATGCAGGATGAGTGTCTCTGGAATAGTCCTACACTAACAACGACTTTATCGATACTATAATCCATATCTGGGAGGGTACCCTCCAAACTGCTATACACAGAAAATCTACTGACCATCACACAAAACCAGCAGTCATCTGAAACATACCAACAAGGCACTGAACTGCAGTCAGGCCCTCATCTGCTTGAAGGGGAATACTACTGATGCCATTTTGCCAAATTGAAAACTGCTTTTTCCAGCAAAGACACTCCAGCAGAGAAATAGACTGTATGTTTGAAAGAGCCACCCAAGTACACCACAATAATCTACTACAATTCAAGAGAAAAACTGCACACCCATGCACTAATCTCTGCACTTCACGGGTGATAACAAACCACCTGAACAATTGTGTTCTCCCATTATTAGCTTTTTACTGCATCTCTCTTGTTTGTTGCTTACCTGATCATTTCTATTATATCTCATTTTATTTATATATGGAATTTTTAGCTAGCTTTTAGTCCATCTACTACTTAACTCTCCTGTGTCTATTTCACACCCTGAGACCTGGGATGGAGGAGGGGGTACTCTGATATCCAAAAGCATGTCTATCCCAACTGTGCAGTTGCTTCAGTAAAAGATATCACCCCCAAACATCTTTGCTTTTCCATATAGTTAACAAGGAACTTATGATCTGCAGGGGAAATTATTCAAATATACCTAGCTACCCAGATTTTCCAAATTAGTTCAACTCTTTTTCTTCATATAGGTGATTACATGGATTTGGCCAAATACAGTGAATGTGGGCAGCTGGAGGGTAAAACGGGATAGACAATGGTAGCTTGTAGCTGGGCTTTCCATTGCAAGATTGGCATTACATTTAGACTTCAAGAAAGGAGGCTGCTTCTAGTACTATGTGAAAATTGCATGTTTTCCTGAGATCTGATTCAGAAGCAGGGGTTTGAGGATACTGTAACTGTACCATACTGAGAAAAAAATGACTTTGGGGCAGTAGTGAGTGGGCTTTTTGTTACAAATATGTAGTAAAACAGTTTTCTCATAATTTTTTGTATCCTTAAGTATTTATTTGAAGTAGTTAAGGTTCTATTGTGGCTACTGTGTAGCCTGCAGAGCAAATTAGCAAATGTGCTAGAGCTCTGTAAACATGAATTGTATTTATAGTCAACTTAAATCAGTTTAAATAAGCTCATCTCAACTGGTATATACGCAAATACAGATTAATTTTCTTTTTATCTAGTTTCCTTGCAGACCTAATAAACAGAATAATCAATCTGATAAGCCCTCTTCTGTAACATGACTGTGCATCTCTGATCAAGAAACCATTTTCCTCCCCGCCCTACTTCAAAACAACAAAATAAATAAATGTCTGGATTTATTTAATTATCCAAATTAATTTTTTAGAATCCCTTACTGAAATATAAGGAAAAGAAGTATTATTCAATTTGGGTTTCAATTGAGTATTCACAAGCTTAAAGGAAAATCCTGTTTTACATTGTAAGAATTAATGAAAAGGTGTGCAATATATGCTACAGCCTTACAGAAGAAATTGGGAAAACAGATGTCAGTCTGTCTATAGATTTTTCCATAAACAAGGTATATAGAAATCCTTCTCTGAAGAGCCCATACCATAGCACTCTATATTCTTTATCGATAATGGGTGAACTCCTGACTTCATTAAAGTGAGTGTCAAAAAACCCGTTAATATCATTGAGGTCAGAGCTTCACCCACTAATTTTCTGTCTTTCTTGATGTGTGGTATGAAGGTGCAAAGCAAAGAAGTGAGTTGCTATAACAGGTAGCACTAAAAGAAAACAAAGATGCCTGCAAGAATGATATTATAGCTCTCCTGAGCAGGTTAACTACACTGGGTAACAGAAAAGTACTTATGTGCACACTTGTGCGTCTTGCCCATCTTTCATAAAACTGGGATTGGCCAGTAAAAACATCTCATCTTTTTGCCTGTGCATTTATAGTAAAAGAATATTAATTATTTGCTAAGTTTTAAATTATGTTCAACTTTTGATTGTATACACATATATGTATACACATAACTGTTTACATACAGTAAAAGCTCTGTTATCCAGCATGAGTGGGGAATGGGGGATGCCAGTAATTTAAAAATGCCAGTTACCTGAGGCAGGATTTTTGGCCGGATGCAGACCAGGCGGTGGAGGGGGTGGCAGCGATCGCATTCAGAGTGATGGCAGCACAGGGTGGTGGGTGGTGGCCACCGCT
>NW_017729032.1:170718879-170730458 GCF_001723915.1 Gavialis gangeticus
CCGCTGCTGCATACAAGCTTCGTCCCCCCCCCCCACCCCCCCCAGTGTCCAGCTGACTAGCTGGAAATTCCAGTTAGTGGAGTGTGCCAGTTACTAAAATGCTGGTTAACACAGCTTTTACTGTATCTATTTTTGGCCGACTGTAATTATCAAAATATGCAGCACTTACGGAACATGTGAAATATAAACATTTACTATATATTTCTAACATTATTTTACTGTTTGTTAGACAGAATAAACATGTCTACACCAGCTACTTGAGACTGTTAACACAGCCAGAAGGGAATACCAGTTACTCAGTTGTGCTTTCCTCAGAGCATTCTGTGCCAAATAAAAATCAAAAGGAAGAATTTTCAAAAGAACTTTCAAATTTCAAAACATTTTAATCATAAAAAGCAGTGGTGTAATGACTAATGGAAATTTGCATCTGGGATTTTGACTTCTTCATCTAATTCAGGAGTGCTCAGCCTTCAGCCCACGGGCCAGATCCAGTCCACAACACTGTTTAATCTGGACTGCAGGACTCTTTTCAAGTTCAGAAATTTGATGGTGGGAGAGCAGTGGCACCATTCCCCTGCTGTCAAATTTCCAGACCCATGGAGATCCTGAGTCCTGCATGCTGGATTCAGCTCCTGATTCCAGCACTTGAGGCTGGGTGAGGGAAATGCTGGGCCCCGGCCTAGTTTCAATATGACATTCTCGGTGGGGTACCCAGGATGTAATCTCAGCATCTGGGAGGTAGGAAGGGTGGTGCTGGGTCCCAGTGAAGGGGATGATGCCAGACCTCAAGGCGCAATCTGGCCCACAGACAGTCTCCATGCCACTCATTTAGCCCACAGGGCCAAAAGATTGATCACAACTGATGTCTTACAGTGACCTAGTCAGCAAGAATCTAACAAGATTCAAGATCCCAATAAATCTTATATTTATATCTTAGATATATTTGAGTTAAAAATATAACTCAATATTCTAATAGTTGAGTTAATTAACTGCTGGAACAGTTAACTAAAGCTAGTAATGAATGCACCAGTTCTCACAATACTCATCTTGAAGGAGGAATTATTAGAAGTCTTATAGATTGTATTATTCCAAACCAGATACTAGGATGTCAAATTAGATGTTCACAGTGGTCTCCTCTGTAATTAAAACCCATAAATCTGTGAATTTATGCAATTGTGAATGCTTTTAACATTACAATTTCTCTCTACACATGTATAATATAAGACTTCATGAAACCAGGTAAATGCTGCTATTTATCCTGTGTGACTTCAAGTTAGTTATCAGACTGATTTCAAGAAAGACAATGTGAATTTCTTTCACATTTTAAGAGATGGGGAAAACCCAGTTTCAAATTGAGCTTCATTATTCAATATTAGTCATCACTCATTAAGTAAAAGGATGGGGTTCACATTTCTAAGTCAACATAACAGTTTTGGCTAGAACAAAGTGACAGTTAACTTGCAAAATTTTTTGCAGCTAATAGAAAAAATAAAAGTTGTATAGCCATTTAAGGTCTAATTATGTCTTTCAACAAACTTTTCAAACTCAAATGTAAATTATATCTACTGCTAAGTTTTTTGTTTAAAGAAAAAACAGGAGATATCAATTTAAGTTGCCAAATAATGTATTAACAACTGTATAGGTAGTTTCATGCAGCTTCCTTCCTTGCCTTCTGACTGACTTCAGACAAAGACAGCTAAATACCTAGCTCTGTTCATGAAAAGCAAGAGAAATCAGCCCCCATGGGTTAGATGAGTAGTGTGGGGCTGGATCAGGCCCATGGACTCCCTTTTTCTCCCCCATTCCCAGCATACCTGACCCAACAGTCACTCCAGTTGGTCTGAGTCTGCACTGTGTGCAGTATGGATCTTGGAGTGGCCAGAACAGACTCTGTATGTCAAAGTCCAGCCAGACCAGCAGCCATGCTACATGCAGTTGTCTCCCTGGCTGGACTGTACCACAGGTTGCAGCTGCCCGGGCAACTCCAGGACTGCACTGCATAAGGTGCTTGCCCAAACCATGAGCACTGCAGACCCAAGCACTGTGTGCAGCGTGGATCCCAGAGTGGCTGGAATAGGCAACTTGTGTGGTATGTGTCCTGGAGTGGGTGCCATGTGTGCCACAGTCTCAGTAGGGTGGCCAGCATGTAGAGCATGGCTTCAACTACTCCATGATCCACATCATATGCAATGCAGTCCCAGATTGGCTGGAGTGGCCACTGGATCAGGCATGCAGGGTAAAGGGGATGAGAAGAAGAATGGGTCCATGCGCTGGATCTTGTCCACAAACCATCCCCACACTACAGGCACACACCATGCCCCATGTGGGTCTGATGACAGCCAGGGGCAGCACTGAGGACCAGATGGCAGGGCTCCACAAGCCAGATCTGGTCCATGAGCCGTGTTTGTGACATCCCAAGTTTAAAAGCTTGCAAGTTTTTGCTATGGTGTGTTTAGCCAAACTTTTACCTCCACATCCCATTATGATCATTCGTACCATAATTGTAAGTTTGCCTTAAATATTACATGGTGTGCATGTCCACACCTGAGGTTAAGTGCGTTTAAATTTAATGCGCATTAAGGGGTTTTTGGCAGCTGTCTATATGTGCTCGTACTTGGAACGAACTTTGGTCCCAAGTTACTCCAGCCCTGCCATATACCCCTGTGGCGACCAGAGGGAGCTCCAGCCTCTGGACACATGGCTGTCAGCCCTTGGAAGCCATGCTGAAGGCAGAGCCAGATTCCAGCACTTGGCAGCCATCTTGAAAGCACATCCTCTGCACTGAGCTGATGCTTCCTATATCAGAGCAGCAGCATGGCAAAGACACAGGCGGCACGTGCCTGCTCTCATCCTGCCACAGCTGCACTTTCCAGCCCTGGCTGCCCCAGCTCCTGCCCCTGGCACCCAAGGACAGGGTTCCCCACTCCTCATGTCTGCCACCGCTGTCCTGCTTCCCTGCCACTGTTCTGGGCACCTGGCAGTCAACCACTTTCCACCACCTGACTCCCCCATCCATTCTGGCCACCTGCTGGATGGCTGGTACATGGTCTTTCAGGGCCCTTGCTGCTGCGTAGCTGCTGCTACCAGCCACAGTGACCACAGGCTCCATGATGGCCCCACTGGGACTGCCATCACTCTCCTGTCCTACCAGCCCTGCCACCTCTGGGCCCACTGTGCCAGCCAGGACTGGTGGCAGCACATTATGCTACAGGAATAGGATTACAACCAGTGGGTCAACATGTTCTGGATGACCCGGCCCACCTTTGAAGACCTACTGCACCACATTGGCCTGAATAGGGGGTAAGCCTGAGCTTCCCCACAACCTCCAGTGCCACCTGGAGGGTTACCTGTCCCAGCACTAGATGTCCTTGTACCCCACTGCTAAGGACATCACTGTCAGCATTGAAAACTTCCTTGGCATGTGAGAGGCCCATACCCACCCAGTTGTGGGGACATGGGCTGCTCAATACATTTTTTAACTGTATTCTGCCCTCTCTGCATGCTGGGGGCAGGGGGGGGGAATCTGGGGCCAGGGGAGTTTGGGTGGGCCGGGCAGGGGGCAGGGGTAGGGGCAGAGCCAGGGTCAGGGACTGGAAGGGCCTTCCCCCAGTGCAGAACTTACCACATGTCCAGAGATGGTGAGGCTGGTGGCTCAGTGCTGGGCTTCCCATCAGTGATGGCATCCAGCTGCAACTGGTGTCCATGGCCTATGGTATGCAGCAGGCCAACGCCTGGCCAGGGCCCCCTCCCTTGGGAAGGAGCTGGCGGTGGTGTGGCCAGCCATGCCTTGTGCTGGAGTATGGGGCTGGGCCAAAGAAAAGGCAGCCACTGGGTAGGTCTCCCTGACCTGCCAATAGATGCAGCAGCTGAGGATGTGGGTGGGGCAGGTGATGAAGGCCTGAGGTCCCATCAGGGTGAGGGGTAGGCTAGGTCAGGCCACCCCTGCTGGTGGCATTCACAGAAGTGCGGCCTGTCTCCCAGGGTGCCAAAATGAGGGTTAGCTCAAAAGGGCATGGTCTTTCGCACACAACCAGCCCAACTATTGAACATGATCATGGCCACCCACTGGCAAGACCTTCTTGCTGCAGTAAGCACCTGCATGTGTAGACAGTGATGGTTTACTGAACAGTAGATTAGTCTACTGCACAGAAAAGCATCACATGTAGATACAGCCAGTAGTGATGTGTAATGCTGGGGTTCTTGTTTTGCTAGAACCTTCCCTTTTGCATCTGTTCTTCTCATTTATTCATGTTGGGGTTTTAAGTTTTGTTCTGCACAGATGATTCATCTTTTTTGAGGGTGGGAGGTAGTGAGGCATTTACTTTGTGACTAGTGAAACCCAGCAGTAATATTTTATTGGAGTCAAATGAGTTTTTGTTTGTATTGAGTTTCTGAATATTTCCTGCTTTGCAGTGGAAGGAACATATACTACTTTGGTGTAGGTGAATATTTTTCTTCTCTGTGCTGACTAGGAATTTTTTTTTACTAATGCCAGGCAGTCATCAGTGTTTGAGTTAATATGTTGCTGTAGTATGTGCTTATGGTATTTTAAGTATAAGGTTTCTGCTTGTGGTTTTGTCCCAGTTTCTTTAATTGCCTACTAAACTTGTCTCTAAACTTTGCTCATATAATTTCAATTATGCTTTTAACTAGATTTTGAGAGAGCTTAATCAACAGCGTATATTCCTCAAGTGGCTTCTTGATATCATAGAAACTTGCATAGTTCTGTTTCTTGCTGATCTTGATTTTCTTGGAAATATATGAAAAGTGTGAAAGAGTTTGTAGAGGTTGAAGGATTTAACTAAAATATCTCAAGGTCCATAGATCTTTCTCTCTCTCTTTTTCTCATTTTACATAGAGACCTCACTGCAAAAGACAGATGCTGAGCCATTTACCACAGTCAGAAGTGTTTCACTAAGTTCTAAATTAGGTCTACACATGAAGGTCAGCAGAAAGCTAATCAAATCACCTACACCATTTGATCTGGTTCCATTGGCTTTAAATTAGCTTTGATAAATGAAACTGCTCTACACTGGAGCTGAACTAATACCACCAATAACTCATGTTTCCATGATAGCATTTTCATGCTGCTCTGTAACATGTGATATGAGCCTAAACTGATAGGGCCAAAAATATTTATTTTAAAGAAGCAAAAGTAAAAAACACAATGTAGATCAATATTGGCATCAGAATACTTTAGTTGTGAATTATATAGACCATGTTTTGTTATCTGAATAAACATTTTTGTTAGCTGTGTGGAGGGTTGAATAATGTACTACATGCCTATGACAGGGGGCCATCCCTGGGCATGTCCAACATTGGCCTGACCCTCTGTTTCTGGGCTAACCACTCAACTTTCTCACCTGCCACACCTTGATGGAACAATAATTACGATGTTACTCAGGCGGGAGGCTGCCCATTTACTACCCTGACACTATCCACTGCTCTGAACCTTCCCTACACAGTGGCCCATGCCTTGCAGATGGTATGTAAAAACTAGCACTTTTCATTCTGACTTGGCCTTGAGCAGCCTCGGGCTTGCTGCAGCCCTGTCTCTGTGCCCTCTCTGGTGCTGGGTCCACTGCAGCCCTGTCTCTGCACCATCTCTAGCACTGGGCCTCTACACCATAGCGTGCCCCCCCATGAGGTCTCCTCCTCCCCAACAGCCTCAGCTCAGTACACCAGTTAAAACAATAATATAAATTTGAGCCCCCGGGCTATAACATAATACAAGTCATGCAAGCCACATTCTGCCTCTTTAAACCCCCAAACTTGTGTATTGAGGGCCTCACAGCTCTGGGTACCTTGTAGACTCCTGGAGCCTCATTAGCCATGTAAACAGTCTATCCAGCAGCCACAGGATTCCTGGGTAGCTCTTCCCTACAGGAGCTCCTTCCTCTGGAAGCTTGCCAGAGAACTAACTCCTGCTAGCCTTGGCCCTGGGGTTTATATGTGCCCAGAGCCTTGTTTCCTTCTGGTCAGCTGACCAGCCTGTGTGGTTGGGCTTTTAACCCCTGCCCTCCTGGTACTTGGTGTTCCCAAAGACTCTGGTCTTAAAGGGGCTGCCCTGCCACCTGGTAACAGGACTAGGGTTTCCTGTTACAGTGCCACAGAAATTTCCTGATATCAGACATTGAGTAAATCCTTCTGGATACATAACGAAGTGTGGCACTAGGGTAATGCCAGCTTCCTCACCCAAACTATCTTCCTGGACACTTTGTGTCCAGGAGGACATACTGTGTGTTGCACAAGGCTAGGTCCCAGACTTTTGCAAGGGCAGTAGCAAGACTGTTAGTTCTTTACTGTAAGTAGTTCTTCATGTAAGTTCTTATAAATAAAATGTTTACACATCACAAACCACATAAGTAGTGACCTATTGAAATCGTGGTGGAAGTGGGCTGCAGAGCAATTCCTTTAATCTTTCAGGTTTCCCCATGTACCCTCTCCTGCCGATTGGTAGAGGGGCCCTGCTGCTTGCTCCTGATCAGTTGGGAGGTAAAAACTGCCATTTTAAATATGGCACCGTTTTTGCCCCTGAGACAGTCAGCAGCAAGCAGCGGGATCACTAGGGCCCTTCAGCCAATCAGAAACAAGGTAGAAGGGGAGGATGTAGGGGAACCTGCAGAAGTAAAAGAGCTGCCATGTAGCCCACTTCTGCCATGAATTCAGTAGGTCCCTATTCATAAAATACTGCTTCAAACTCTACAAGGTACAAGCTGTAGTGCTCAGCCAACAGCTGTGGCTGTGAGAGGATTAACACATCTTGGCAGCTGTGTGGTATGCATGGTGCCTCCAGGTTTTCTTTTTTTTTCTAGTGAAGAAAGTAGCCTCCCTGCTTAAAACATGCACCCCAAAATATGGTATTCTGTAATATTATTCTTATGTATTTTTATCAATTTGCATTTGTACTGGGTAAACCTGATTTGTATCAATATAATCAGATATGAAGATAGGCTCTCAGTAGTGAAAACAGACTCCACTGAATGGCATTTATAGAGATATTCTTTTTTATATCATAGCTATAATTGTAAGATTGAATTGGCTGATTAACTAGGTTTGACTGTTTACAAATGTTGAAGTTGGTTTTGTGCCCTTGTGTATACAATTCATTACCTTTGATCTTACAAATAAAGAAATTAGACCATTTAAAGCAAAATAGCAATTGGGACTTGATTGCTTTTCCTGAGTTCATGTTGCCTTCTTATTTAATTAACAAACCACTTCTTCAGTTAGGGCCACCAGGCTGAAGAGGAAGTTAAGGGATGTGGTCAAGACTTCAAAACAAGACGGGTTTGGTTATTGTAGGTACTGCGGATGTGACTGGTTTTTGTGGAGCTGTAGATCTTAGGAAAAAGCTGAGGTAGTATATTTCTATTCCTGGTTAATTTAAACCAATTTAAAATAATTTTGGCTCCCAAATCTGATAGATTAGCATTAATTATTTTAAACTGCCTAGGGGTTTTAGTAGTAATTTTAAAAAGCCAGTTGTTTATATGGTTTGTTTAATTATGGATCTTATTTTGGAATCCTAGATCTGTGTGTTTAAGTAGTGAAATAAACTGTTATTTCCTCTGATGTTTAAAGAGTGCTTAATTATATTAGGAGTAAAGCTGAAATTGTGGTTTTTAACATGGAGTTGTCCTCTGAGAAGCAACTATGTATAAATGACCCAGACATGCTCCCTATCTGTATTCAGAATCTGCACAGATCGTTTTAGTATCAAGTGACTGTTCATTGCCTTTTCATGATTGTTAGTCCAGTAGAACCAATACAGTTGAGAGGCAGTGAACTAAAAGCAGGAGGTCCTTAATGTATCTCAAAAGAGTACTTTACTAAGTTTTGATCAGCTACACCACAGCAAACCCATGTCACAGAGGGTATAAATATGTCCTAGAGAACCTTCATTATTGGTGATGGAGAAGGATTTACCTTCTTTTTTTCAGGCCTACCAGTTAGGTGGAAAATTAACCATATTTGATATGGAAATAATGAGAAGTGGAGAATGGCACACAGCAATACTATTGCTAAGTCATTTTTTGGAAGGCAGTGAATACAAAGTCAGGTCTCTTTTACTTACATTTCTTGCATAGAATTTTTAATTGAAAAATGTGGAGGTATCAATATCATAATAAAAC
This sequence comes from Gavialis gangeticus, assembly GCF_001723915.1. Classification (NCBI taxonomy): domain Eukaryota; kingdom Metazoa; phylum Chordata; order Crocodylia; family Gavialidae; genus Gavialis; species Gavialis gangeticus. The sequence continues at coordinate 170,727,015 of NW_017729032.1, forward strand.
TTTGTATTGTACTTTTCATTTTCAGAACTCTATAAATATTAGCCAGCTAATGCATGTAACACTCTGGTGAGGTAGGAAAGTCCTGAACGTATTCCTAGTACCACTGACCACTTGTGGAAATAGAAGGCAAAGGTTGAATGATTTCCCCAAGGTCATAGAGTTCTTATTCAAGTCATGATCAGTATTCAGGAGTTCTTCACCCACCTCAGATTACTCAGTGTTGCCTCTTACTATTTTGAAGTATAAACCACAGCCCACTTAGACAATTTAGAGCATTCTTGCAAATTTTCACACTAATTATGTTTCAATATAAAAATGAATTGAGAACATTTTTACTAGTACATTACAGTTTCAACAAGTGAACAATATTCAGTGCTAAAGATTTATTTCTTTTTCTCTGGTGCTGAAAAGGGCTAGGGATTATACAGGAAAGGGTGTCCCTTGAGGCACTGTGGAGAAGGATTTTATTATATTTGAATAATGCTGTTTTTAAAAGAAGCTGAAGCTGTATATCATTCAAGTTCCACTGTTTTAAAGAATGCTTTATGGAAAGCATGGGATGAATGGTGTTTTATAGATATATATGTAATAAATTGAAATAAGAAAACCCTGACAACCTACAAATTGTCCTTGGATTTACTTTGTAATTTTTAAGGATGAGAACTATAGGCTGATAATGAGAGAGAGATGAGATAACTAAAAAAAAAACAGTGGCACACTGGGAAAAGTAAGATGTCTCATACTGTATATGATTTTTGCCCATGTTTGTAAGATGTGGCACAGATAGGTGACATGCAAAAGTATTCAAACAGATTTTCTGTTTAGCGCTATTAATGTATGAGCAAAAAAAGCCCCCAAAACAAAACCCCACTCTTGGAATATTTTCAACCAAACTTTGGCATTTCTGCAAAACAAAATGTATCCTGATTATTGCCCACCTAATGAAAGATATTTTGGAAAACTGTATCAGCTCTCATTGACTGGAACTGAGATTATACAAGATCAGGCTCAAAATCGCATACAAAATCTATGGTTGCATCTGAATTAGAAGATCACACTCATAATTTCCACTCACTTGACTTAGCTAGTAGTAGTAATAGTAATAGGGGCTCTAGAGCCCCTGTCACGGACCAGAGCCTTATGGTTCCAACCACCACAGAAATGCAAATAAAAAAGCTTCCCCAAATAACTTGTGACCTATAATTTAGGTTCAATAAGCTAATGAAAGGGGGAAGGGTACTCTATAATAGAAATATTTTGATAAAGCACTTACTACTACATGCCTTTTAAATATCTGTGATTCATGTTTGTTACCTCAGATTGTTTTCAGGATTTTTGGTGGGCAGAAGCTGATCATGGGTTAACTATGGCTACCAGACTTGCCTTTAAAAAACTACTAATTTTCAACAAGACAATAGCGTCTTGTAAATAACTCTTGAAAATACAAACAGTTTACCATTGAATCTGTAATTGTAAGGAACACAACCCCTCTTGATTTTTTTGCAGTAATAATGGAGAAAGAAAGGAGGGGACTTTGGGAGTGGGGTTGTGTGTGCAGATTTTTTTGGTTGGTTGGTTGGTTTTTTGGATGGTGTATGCTATAAAGAATCATGTATTTAACTTAAATTTAGAGGTTCTGCGAAGGACAGAAGGTACATTGCAGTCTTGTTTTACTTGTGTCATCTGGGTTTGTGTGTACTGTAATTTTTTTTTCTCACACTTACATTCCCATAAAATACTAAATACAGACCTAGCTGATACCAATATGCCACCTGCCAGCTTCCCTTTTTATACATAAGGTTGTTTTAATAGATCCTAGAAATGAAATAGGATGTAATGGGTATTATAACAAGTGCCTAGAATAGTTGCTTGTATAGAAAACACTATATGCTGTCTTTGTTAGGACTCTAACTCTGAAGTTCTTTTCCATCATGTGTCTATTTCATTCATTAATTTATAGTTTGGTTTCAGTTATGGCCTGAAGCTAGGCAGTAATGAGCTGAGAAGGGCAATGATTGTATAAGGGATGCTTTTCAGACCCTTCACCATAGCTAATATTTTTGTTGAGGTAAACAGCTACATTATTTTTGTAACACAAGCCTGCCCTCCTCTGTGGTCTCCCAAATCTGAGTCCTCATTTACTTTTTATTGCTCATGTAGGGTCTCCATATTGAGAAAGGACTCTTTTACATTATAAGATCCTTGGACTCATCCAAAGCATTGGTCCACTACATAGAATAACATCATTTATGTCCATGGTGCAACAGTGTGTAAAGTGGATGTATAACTGTGTTGAGGAAGAATTTATTATGATACCCAATCATTCATTGAAAGGAAAGATTGTGGCACAAGTTGTGGGGGCTGCCTTGAAGACAGCCTCAGCTCTGTCTTGTGATCACTTTATTAATAGTGTGGCTACAATATTTGAATATTTATAGAATTTTCCCTGTATTTTTCGCATGTACAACTGTGTTCAGACAGCCTTGTAAGCACCTTTGGTATGTTTGTGAGGTGGGCATCCATACTAGCTCCTGTGGCCAAGGAATATTAAATTCCATTAATCAGTGCAGCATGGAGGGAGATAACTGCTGGGTGCTCACTGTTAAAGTACTAACCATTCAAAGTACTAAACAGCAAATGAAGGCAGACTGTCATGTTGCCATTGGAAGCAACAGTTAACAATACTAAAGTGGACCTGGAGACAGTCATTCTGTTTTACATGACACAAATTGAACTCCTCTTGGTGGGGTATGCCATGATACTTTGTTTGCTCTAGATTTTGTTAAAGTGTATGATATTATCATCTGGGAATTGTTAAAATGAAAGTCCTGATCAGGAGTTTGTGTGGCATCCAGGAATAATACATACACAAAAAATGACAGAACAGTATTGAATACAAGCCTACAATGCTGCTGCTAGTAAAGCGAGCAAAACACTGGCTTGCATCCATAGATGCTTCTCAAGCAAATCCCACAATGTCATTCTCCCCTTGTACTCAGCTTTGGCAAGGCCACAGCTGGAGTACTGCATACAGTTTTGGGCTCCACAATCCAAAAAAGGATGTGGAGAAGCTTGAGAGGGTGCAGAGGAGAGCCATGCACATGATCAGAGGTCAGGAAAACAGACCTTATAATGAGAGGCTGAGAGCCATGGGGCTCTTCAGCCTGGAAAAGCGCAGGCTCATGCTTCTTGGTGGATATGGGGTTGTTTGAGAATGGGGAATGAGATCCCGGCAGGGATTGCAGGGTACTGAGATGCTGGAGTGCTCAAATCACCCTCGCCTGTACCTGCCAGAAGTACTTTGGAGGACACAGTTTACGTCAGAGTCTTTATCTCTCATTCTTTGCTCTGGGATGTTTTGGGCCAACATCAGGAAAATTCAGTGCAGTCAAAAGTGAAGCTTGAAGCATCTTCTACATGCTGAGCCTGGTGCTCTCTGGTAGC
>NW_017729032.1:170735458-170774032 GCF_001723915.1 Gavialis gangeticus
AGATGGCAAGGTCAAATGGTCTGTTCACCAAGGGATATATGCTCACCAAGGGATGACAAGGTCAACGGTCACAAACTCCTCCATGATCATTTCAGGCTGGACATAAGGAAGAATTTCTTTACTGTCCAAGGCCCCAAGGTTTGGAATAGACTGCCACCAGAGGTGGTTCAAGCACCTACTTTGCATGTAGTTTGAAGTGTTCTGTATGAATTCAACTCGTCCAGTACAGTGTTGAGGCTTTGCCTTTAGGAGCAGGAATTCTAAGTGCCAGTGGAACTTAATTCACATCAGAAACAGCCAGCTCTTTGTTAAAAGATGCAGTGTCAAATGCCAGTTACCAGCCTGCCTCAGGTAGATTAGTGGAAGCCTTTTTTCAGATAACAACAGATGATTTATGTTAGAACCTAGAATAAAAATAGCTTGCACCACAAGACTGAAAATTTTCTATTGGCCTATAAGAATGCAAGACACACTACTAAAAGTGAGGCACAACAAAGATGATTGTGGAATGGAATTTGAGGTCTTGCTCTGAATTTTGAAAGCCCAAGGTACCGAGAGAGGTTCTAAATAAACAGCCTGATCAAATACTCTGACCCAGCTGTACAGTTTTCACATAGGAGAAGGAGTATTGATAAAAGGTTATCCAGATAACTTACAGAAACCTGGAGTGTGATTGTGCAATTGTGTGGATGTGTCATAGGGAAGACTTATAACCTGTCTTTAAGCACAAGTTCAGCAGAATGAATTATGCAAGCAACGCCTATGGAAGGTAGGACAGCTGCAGTGCAGCTACAAATGGTAACTTGTAATACCATTGAACTTCATGTCCTTGTTTTTGTTATGTCACTAACACTACAGAGCAGGAAATTACTCTCCATACAGCAACACCAGATATTGCAGATGCTGTTGTCCTACATACATTGTATTACTCAAAGAAATGTCAGTAAACCATTTCTTAGAAATGATCATATTGGCCAGGTACAGACATTACACTTTTACTGGTATAAGTGATCAGAAACCAGTCTATACCCATAACAAAATAGAAGTTCATTACACATAGACTGGTTTAAGAATGGCAGCACCCATTCTGAGATTTGCACCCCCTCCCCCCAGCCCCCCACCACCAAAGGGTAAATGTGTGTTTGTTCACCACTGATCTAAACTACAGTGCTTACAGAAAACCACATAACTTCAATTGATTCCTCCTTGGGCTTTTTGATTGTCTGTGCCTAGCCATTTTGAAGCTTCTGCTGATGTATTTGTCGCTTTAAACATACTGTTTGAAAGGGGAAGAGTATGCAGACTATAGGAATTGGCTATTATACCTTTAAATAGTTTATAAACTCTCAAATGGCTCTCTGCATCTCCTGTACTTAGAAAAACTTGTCAGAGCAGCAATGAGTATGGGTAACTAGACCTTGAATGCTTAAAATGTTTAATAAACAGTTATTTAAACACCACTGTGCCCATGTGGTTCCTTCACATTGAGTTTGCATATAACGATCAAAAGATAAACCAGTCTCTCAAAGTAATGGCCTCTGAAGTCACTTCCAAAAGAAAGAAAAAGCATATCTTTGTTGACTATATTCTCAATCTGGAGGTCCATTTATTATCTTTGGTTTTGGTAGAGGCTGTTTTCACTGTGCTGTATACCTTCTTTGGGATGTGAAAATTTTACATATGCCTCTCTAAAAAGAGCCTTGTTCATTTGGACTTGCCAAGTCAGTAAAATCTTGTGTTAATAAATTTAAGTATTAACTGCACAAGTGCAGCAAATCTGCTGCCATGGTATAATGTAATATTCTGTATCATACATTTCCTCCAGAAAAAAAATGAAGTCTCCTCATAAACTTTGAGGGAAATAAGCCCTAGTCATCTCTCCGGAAATTCAAGGTGATTTACTTTGAGAGTTGTAAATTTAGTGCTGACACTTTGGTACAGCTTCACTAAAGCAAAGGGTGTACAGTTTTTAGCAAGGCATCTGCACCTAGGATTTATTTTAACCTGGTAACATATGCCCCATTTCAACTAATACTTTCATATTATTAACCACATAAGAACCACCCTTTTCCCATGTGTAACTATATCTGTCCACCTATTATGCCTAACATCGGTTTCATACTCTGTCTTACGTATTTCTTCCGATAGTATTATTTCCTCCTATTTTTGTTTAGCATTACCCCTGACTTCTTCATTTTTTTTATATTTCTACTAAATGAAAAGTGACAATTACACCCATCAGTTGCAGTGAGGTTTAACCTAAACCATAACACTATGGTTTGTTTCCTTTTATAATTTTAATTTTAATAGTTCCCTATTGTAAATGGCATGAGATGCTTATATGAAGGATATTATGTAAAAATCTTGCTGCTGCTCTTAGCTGGATGAGCTCATGTCCTTTGTTCATGGAGAGCTAAATCAAACATAAAATATTTCCCCATTCACTCTCACTTCCACAGTGAGTTTATGCAAAAAATATGTAAAGAAAACTCCTTTTTCAGTGTAGGTTGTAGCCATGTTGGTCTAAGGACATAGGCAGACAAGGTTCTTTGGGTGAATCTGATATCTTTTATTAGATCTTTTATCTTGAGTGCTCCAGGAAGAGCACATACCAACTGCAGAGGCTTCCTCAGCCTGATGAAAGGTTTTTAAACCAGAAACCTTGCTAAAAAATGTTTTTCCAACTACTTAAGTTGGTCTAATAAAAGATATCAGATTCACCAAAAGAACCTTGTCTTACTCTTACTCTTCTCATTTTAAACAAACAAGTGTTTTGCCTCCCGTCTCTTCTTACCATGGTACACCCATACTGGATTGATCAGGCCAAATACATGTTGTATGTTAAGTAATTGGAGAGAGAATTTGCCTTTAAAAAGAAAACCTGCTACAGAAAAGACTTACATTTTAAAGAAAAAATAGATATGAGACTTGGCATGGTGAAGCTTATCTCAGGAAACTATTACAACATTAGATTAGTTAGGGTCAATTTTGAGAACCATTCCTTTTAACAATAGTAGACATCCCTTTTATTTGCAGATTACATACCTTTAGTTGCCTTTTGTACAAAATACTGATTTAAATAATGTAAGATCAGATGCTGTATTATAGTAGAGAAAAAACAAATAAATAGCATTACTTATATAGTATAAATATAAGCAGATAGTTATAGGGCTACTTAATTCATTTGAGTTATTGATATATGTTTTGAGTTATTTGATATAACATGTGACATGGGTTATTTGTTCATCTTTTTCCAGTTCCACAGTTGGGGTAAATTGTTCTTCTACTCAGCCTCAAGTCTTTCTCCCTTGATTTTTCTATTCAGCTGTATGAAACTTAGTTCAGAGATCAGTCAACAAGAGATTATCAAGTTCTTGAACCCTTCACCCAGAACACGTCAACCACCCAGTGTGCTAATTAACAGGTACCTCAGAGAAATACACTGGTGAAGATGTCGGCAGCTTTGCCCTCCAGTGTTCTTAAACCTCTGTAATAGCATACAAAATAAGTCAGAGCAAAAAGCTCAGTTGAAAATAGGACTGGTGATGAAAATGAACAGTGCTGACACATGGGCGAATGTCTGTGATACATGAAAATACTTTGTGACAGATAAGTTACTAGAAATCTTTAAAGAGCTGGGCTTACATTGTTACATTATTGGTAATTTATATCATGTTATACCTTACTGGTATAAGCTGGAACTTTAAAGATAGTAGACATTTGAGTATTGGGAAGAATGACATTCAATTTATTGCCAACAGTGAAGTGATTAAAAAGTTAAAGATCTGAATTTGTTGAAATTTGCTTTACATCTTGGTTAAGTCATAGATATATTGCATTTCCTTATTTGGGAAGAGAAAAGAATCCATTGTTTTAACTGTATTTATTAACATGGTACTGAAGTCTAATAGAAATGTGATTCACTCTGTTATGACAAAAGAAAGTCGTACAGAAATATCCTAGACACATTGGTTAATGTTTAGAGGGCACTCTGAAGGTATAAAGCAATATAGAAACATTAGGTGATAATGGTGTTAATTATTCAGTAAGCCCTTAGGTTTCGTGCTTAAGGGAAAGTCTGTGATTATACTAACAAAAAACAGTGACATAGTCAGTTAGGTATTATACTTTCCTTACCCTACAATTGTTATTGATTAAATGAAGCTGTCGCCACTTTCTTGTGTTTTAATTAAAGCAGCATAGTAACATTATGACTCAGAAGATTCCTAATAGACACATTCAGCTATATATATATATATACACACACAGTGATATACGTCTTCTCCTTTACTCTTGTTTCCTAGTCAGTGATACTGGCATGAAAAGTAACACTAGTAAGTGTGGTGGCAAGAAGCCAGTGGGAATGCTTGATTTTAGCATTATTGAAAATCAGGACATTGTTAAGTGCTTTATGAGTTAAGAAAGGAGCTTTATTTTATTCACCATTTTTAAAAAACCCTGATGTACAAAAAGACCTCTACTTCAGCAGCATGTAATACGTGGCCTTGGCTGGTATAGCAATTGGTGATAGACTACAGAATGTTTACTATTCAATTCAAATTTGGTCCCAGTAACACCTGAAAGTTTATGTAATGATGCGTCTGCTTGAAAAGACATAGTTATATTGGTCTAGGTCACAGTGGAAAAATATTGCTTAGTGTTCAGGTGACCAGACTGAAATTTATATCCTCTTGAAAAACATATATGTAAAAATCGCTGCATGGTAAGAAAGAAGGCGTGTGCTCCTCATCCTGCTGTGAATCAGATTCTTTAGCATGATTGTGCCTTTAGCAGTGTGTACTTGCACACATTTAGTAATCATCTCTGATGTTCAGAGCAGATTCCACTATTCCTTAAATGTCCAAAAATTGATATTTTTCATGCAAAACGTGTGTTTCTTGGAAAATTATGATTTTTTGAAAACTGGAAAAAATATTATCCGTAAACAGAATGCCTGCAAGCCAGAAACATTTCAGAGGATATAAAAGACAAAATTGTGCTTCATCAGCATGGAAGATGTCATCTAGCCACAGAGTCCAGTTCATAGAGGAGAAAGGGGCTATTTAACTTCTCTACTGCAATCACCATAAAGCACAGGAGATATTGCCAAAAGTAATTTGGGAGTTTTAATTTCTTTTTGCTGGGAATTTGAAGTTTGGAGGGGTAAGGGATGAGGAAGGGAAGCAAATATTTTCCAAACACATCTAAGTAGAATCTATAGCTTCAGAGCACAGGATTCTGCTATTTACACACAGCTGACCTGATCAGGGTATGGGGCCCAGGGCAAATCAGCCCATGTAGGGCCCTGCCGTCACCCTGGACCCAAAGAAGCTGTCGCTGCTGCCAATAGTGGTGGTGGGGGCGCAGGACTAATGAACAGCTAGATGTGGAGCCATCGCTGCCCTGCCCTGCTCCACAGGGACCCCCAAAGCACAGGGCCAGGGGTGGTTGCAAGTATTTTTTCTCTTACTCAGTACAGGTTTACGGGACAGGGATGGCCCTGCTTACACAGATTAATAGGTAGCATGTAGCTTTGTTTGCCACCCCGTTCAAATGATTACCTGTCTCCTCCATGAAAAGCTTTTCTCAGCCCTGTAGCCTGTCAATGGAGCAAGCTCAGTGCAGACAAACTGTTCAGAAAATTTAGCTACCAGCTAAACCTGTCCTGTAAACGTGTACTGAGTAAGAGAAAAAAATACTTGCAAAGGGATATAGCTCAGGCAAACCTAGATGGATTTTTACTGCAACGCAAAGAGAGTTTCTCTGACACTAGTCCAACTCCTCTGCCAAGTGTCAGGTTCTGCTTCCAAACGTGGATGGCTTAGAGCTTCTCAATGAACAGAGCGAATGCCCAAATTTCAGGGAGCAAAACCTGGTACAGAATACTGGATGATCCACAAATAGTTCCACTGCTACTGCCAGGTCTTCTTCTTTTTATGCCTATGATATGTCTGTCTAGGCAGGACCACTTACCACCCAGCTTCCACCCAGGTCATGGCTTAGTGTTTGCAGGTTCTTTTCAGTGACAGCTGGTGGGGGAGTGTCTGTGATGTCAGCGGTGTCTCCTAGTGGTGTCTTATCAGAGAGAAGGCCAAAGAGCTGCAGGAGGATGTCCCCCAAAACATCCTCAGGCATGAGGAGTTCATAAATTTGATGCTGGAAGAGACTGTTAGGACTGCAAAAGAAGGACTGCCAGAAGTGTGGTCCTGGAGAAAGGAAGACATGGACCCCCAGGAAGGTGAAAGCTGAAAATTTGTGACCTCTGGCAGCAAGCAGAAGTCTTCATCCCCACTTGCAGCAATTTGCCTGGAGAACAGATATGGAGCCCTAACAACAGAGGAGAAGGAGCACATTAAGGAGCACATTCCATCAGCAGAAAAGGCCCCCCCTGGTTGAGACTACTGCCACCAAGAGGAAGCACTGGATGGTGATAGTCATTATCCAGCTCCCATATTGCTCAGCCATGTGGTCACCAATGATATTGCCGGGGGGACCCTGAGAGGATCAAAAGGGACTACAGGGCTCTGGGTGCAAAGTTGAAGAGGACCAGAGCCCAGATGGTGTTCTCCTCAATCTTTCCAGTCAAGGGGAAGGGCCTGAGCAGGAGCAGATAAATGCATGACTATGCATATGGTGTCACCGGCCTGGCTTTGGCTTCTTCAGCAACAGGATGTTGTTCCAAGAAGAATTGCCAAGAAGAGACAGGATCCACCTGATGAAAAGAGGGAAGAGAATCTTCACAGACAGGTTTTCTAACCTAGTGAGGATGGCTTTAAACTAGGTTCACCTGGGGAAGGAGACCAATGCCATGAGTTAAGTGGGGAAGCAGGTGGCCTGGAAGAAGCAGGAGGGGGCCACTGGAGAGGCCTTCTTCTTCTTCCTGAGAAAGTCAGGCAATTGGCTAGTTACGTCAGAAGTCTGTACATGGAGCCTGGGAAACAATCAGAAACAATCCTCACACAGTCATGGAGCTATGATACGATTGGAATAACATACTTGGCAATATAGATCACATGACTGGAATACTGTTATGGATGTGTATAAACTGGTCAGGAAGGACAAGAAGGGGAGAAGAGGAAGAGACATTGTGCTTTATGTAAAAGAAATGTATGATTACTCAGAGCTCCAGTATGAAACTGGAGATAGCCCTGTTGAAAGTCTCTGAGTTAGGGTCAAAGGGCAGAACAACAAGGGTGATATCATGGTAGGTGTCTGCTATAGACCAGCAAACCAGGAGGATGAATTGAATGAAGCCCTGGTTCTCATGGAGGCACTTCAGTCATCCTAACATCTGCTGGGAGGGCAATACAGCAATGCACAGGCAATCCCAGAAATTTTTGTAAAGTGTTAGGAACAACTTCCTGGTACAGGTGTTGCAAAACCTAACTAGGGGCTGTGCTCTTGATCTGCTGGTCACAAACAGAAAAGAATTGGTAGGTAATGTAGAAGTGCATGACAATTTGTGTAGCAGCAACCATGAGATAAGGATCCTGAGGAAAGGAAGGAAGGAGAGCACCTGGACTTCAGAAAAGCAGACTCACTCAGGGAACTGATGGGCAGGATCTCCTGGATGGCCAGTCTGAGGAGGAAAAGATTTCAGGATAGCTGGTTGTATTTTAAAAGAAACCTTATTGAAAGGGCAGGAACAAACCATACCAACGTGCAAGAAGACTAGAAAGTATGGCAGAAGACCAATTTGGCTCAACAGGAAACTCTTCAATGAACTAAAACACAAAAAGGAACCTTACAAAAAGTGGAAACATGGACAAAGCAACTGCAGACAAGTGTAGGAGCATTGCTCAGGCATATAGGGATAAAATCAGGAAAGCTAAAGTGCAGTTAAAGCTGCAGCTAGCAAGGGATGTGAAGAGTATCAGGAATTTCTACAAGTATATCAGCAACACGAGGAAGGTCAGGAAAAGTGTGGGTCCCTTACTGAATGGGGGAGGCAACCTAAAGATAAATGATGTGGAAAAGGCTGAAGTGCTTAATTCCTTTACTATAGTTTTTACAGGCAAGGTCAGCTACCAGACTATTGCACCTGGCGGCACTGTTTGGGTAGGAGGTTAGCAGCTGTCAGTAGTGAAGAAACAGGTTAGGGATTATTTGGAAAAGCTGAATTATGTATAAATCCATGGAGCCAGATGCATTGCACTTGAGGCTGCTGAGGGAGTTGGTAGATGTAATTGGTTCTCATTATCTTTGAAAATTCATTGCAATCAGTAGAGGTCCTGGATGTTTGGAAAAGGGAAAATATCTTTAAAAAAGGGAAGAACATACTAATCATCCACACCTCAGTCCCTGAAAAAATTATGGAGCGGGTCCTCAAGGAATTCATTTCTAAGTACTTGGAGGAGAAGGTGATTAGGAACAGTCAGCATGGATTCACCAAGGACAACTCATGCCTACCCAAACTTTTGCCTTCTATGACGAGATGCTTAGCTCTGTGTATGTGGGGAGACCAGTGGATGTGATATACCTTGACTTTAGCAAGGTTTTTGGTACAGTCTCTCAGAACATTCTTGCAAACCAGCTAAGGAAGTATGGGTAGCATGAATGGACAGTAAAGTGGATACAAACTGGCTGCATTGTTGGGCTGAAAGGGTAGTTAATCAATGGTTTTATGTTTAATTGGCAGCTGATATCCAGTGGAGTGCCCCAGGGGTCAGTCCTGGGGCAGGTTTTGTTCAAAATCTTCATCAGCATTCTGGAAGACAGGATGAAGTGCACTCTCGGCAAGTTTGGAGATCACATCAAATTGTGGGGGTCATAGATATGCTGGAGAGTAGGGCTAGGATTCAGAAAGACCTAAACAAATGGAAGGTTTGGATCAAAAGAAAACTCATGAGGTTCAATAAGGAGAAGTGCTAAGTCCTGCACTTAGGATGGAAGAATCCCTTGCACCAGTACATGCTGGGGGGTGACTGGCTGGGCAGAAGTTCTGCAAAAAAGGACATGGGGGTTACTAGCTGAATATGAGCCAACGGTGTACCCTTGTTGCGAAAATGTCTAACAGCATACTGGGCTGCATTAGTAGGAGTGTTACCAGCAGATCAAGGGAAATGATTATTCAGCTCTATTTGCCACTAGTGAGGCCACATCTAGGGTACCATGTCCAGTTTTGCCTCCCCCACTGAAGAAAGGATGTGGACAAATTGGAAAGGTTCCAGCAGAAGGCAATGAAAATGGTTAGAGGGCTGGGGCACATGAGTTCTGAGGAGAGGCTGAGGGAACCGGGCTCATTTAGTTTGGAGAAGAGTACACTTGGGGCAGGATTTAATAATAGTCTTCAGCTACTGAAGGGTGGTTCCAAAGAGGATGGAGTTAAACTGTTCTCAGTGTTGGCCGATGACAGAACAAGGAGCAATGGTCTCAAGTTTCAGCAAGAGAAGTTTAGGTTAGATTTTAGGAAAAAAAATTCTCATTAGGGGGGTAGAACAGGGAACTGAAACAGGTTACCCAGAGAGGTGCGGAATCTCTATCCTTAGAGGTTTTTAAAAGCTGGGTGGACACAGGTTTGGTTGGGCATGGTCCTGCTTTGAGCATGGGGTTGGACCAGATGACCTCCTGAGGTCCCTTCCAACCCTAATTTTCTATGCCTCTATGATAGTTATCAATAGTCATGAAACTGATGGGAAGCAATTGCATGGTTTGAAAGTGCCTGCTCATTGCAAAGTCCTTGGCTTTACCATGTCACAGCCTTCAAATTCAGGACCATCCCCAAAAATCCAGGATGCTTGGTCATTTTATTAGTAAATAGTGGTGCAAATATCAGGAAAAGACCTTTTGTCCCTCACCTTATTCTCTGAAGTGTCTGGACCACCTTTGTTTAAATCTTCCATAAAAACATAACATAGGGCAAAGACGTGGTATAGAGCATTACAGCCCAATTAATTGAAATTTGATCATGTTATAAGTCATAGTAGGTTGTTAAAAGATATAAACCTTAAATATAGGTATTAAAATGTCAACTCCCTATAGAATAATTACAGAAATATTTAGTTTTTTCTAGAAATAGTAACAAGCAAAGAATTAAATGCTCTCTTCCCAATGAGGAATTCTAAAATATATCTAAGGGCAAAATATCTCTGGTTAACAGAAAATGGTTAATGCAAATTCAGTTGTAAGCAAACCATAAATAAATTATAATAATGCTTAGCATTTATGCAAATGTTTTCACTGATACTAAGGAAATACAACATATAGATTCAGCTTTCACCTGCAAAGTATCTGAGAGGAAAAAATCCTGAGCAAAATTTCTTGTTAGTAATCATTAACCTCTACTTTTCTTCCCCACTAAAATACTAAGCTTTGCCTCAAGACAATTGTTTGTGTCATCATAGTTCATAAAGAACATAGGGGAAAAAAGATGGGATTGCAGTTAATTATCTGAATTTTATTGCTGGCTCTCTCATAGTTGTGATCCTGGGCCAGTCATTTAGTTTCTCAGAACCTGGGTGTCTTCTTTTGTGAAATCAGAATTATAATGCTTTCCTTACTTCATAAGAAAGTTGCTGAAGTTAATTACTTCCTGATTATTTGAGAAGTCCATTAAGATATTTGAATGGAAAACTGCATAAGTAGGAAGTACTGGTATTATTAAAAACATTTCATTCTTTGAAATAAAGCTCTAATAAACTGGGGCTGTTATAATATGAAAAAGTCATTCTTGAAGTACCTAAGCCATTTCTGTCTTCCTTGGGTACTGTGTTTGGGTATAAATGTATTGTGCATGCATGCAGCATTTTTGTCATTTCTCCTTGTTTTATCCTAAACAAGACAGGATTTAGGCAGGACCCTTCAAAGGAACCTAAGACAGTTAGGCATTCAGATCTCACTGAAATTCAGTGGGATGTATGTTTTAACTCTGATATGGTCCTTTTAATATCACACTGAAAAAATGAATGGATCACATCTTTTCTGTCACTCTTCTAACTCTCTTAGAATCAATAGAGCAGGAACCAGAGGGGAAGTCAGAACCTTAAAATGTTGTCAATATCCAGGGAAATAAATCTAGTATTTCCTAAAAAAAATCCAAAATCTTGTTAGATTCACGCCTTTAAAAATTTTTCTCAAATCCAATATTATAATTTTAAGCCTCAGTTTGGTTTTCGTCATATAGGTTTTGTATTTTTAATTGGAATATTTCTTAAACTGAAGCTAGTTAATACATGTAGTGTAACATATTCCTGTGAAGTATTCAGCTTGAACATTTTCTTGAAAAAGTTTAGTTATGTCTATTGTAGAAAAACACCCATGGGAGTCCAAGTCCGTCTTGGGTTCATAAAAAGTAGTTTTCAAAAATATGTTCTGTAATATTCCCCTTTCTATCTAATGATAGATTATTCAGTTTTTCTTTTTCTTTTTTTTCCAATTTATTTCTAGGCCTGTGAGGTAGCAGCATGATGCTATCACCACAAGACTAGTGTTCCCTCTCTCTACACCCATGCAAGACAATGTTTTAGGCCTTTAAAAGGCTTCAGTGACCATTATCACAGGTTGAGATGGTTTGTAAAACTGCTAATAAATACACACAATAAAAATACAGTTTAAAAAAATAGTTTTTAAAACAGGGCTTATAAAGAATTTTAAAAAAATCATTTTAAACTCCTGCCTCTCCAATCCAGTTATACAAAGGTGGAAGGAATCAACAGAATTTTATAGTGAATTGAATTATACCTGACTAAACAGGGTAAAACCCTACAACTCTGTCTGTATGGCTGCTTGTAGACATGCTGTGAGGCTGCTCTGTTGTGCTGTAATTACAGCACATTAGAGCAGACTCAATCAAGTCTGCTGGAGCATAGTAATTACCGCGCTCTGGCCAGTCTCCACATCTTGTGTATCAGCATCTTTGTGCTTCAAAATGGCAGTGGGGCACTTTAAAGTTCATCAAACAAGCTTTAGTTCAAGCGCCTCCAGCACCATTTTGAAGTGCAGGGACTCTGATACAGGAGACACTGAGGTACTTTAATTAGAGAGGTTCTCGGATCCACTCTAATTAAAGCACTCCTCCCCCACCTCCAGAGCACGTGTAAGAGTGCCCTATATTACCTGCAGACTGGAGACTATGGGCGCCTTTAGACATTCAGGGAGGCTGCTCCAACACTTTGTATTTGCAGCATGTTGGAGCAGACTTGATTGATAGAGTCTTCTGGAGTGTACTAATTAGCGCACTTCATCCAGCCTCCACATCTTGTGTATCAGCATCCCCATGCTTCAAAATGGCAGCGGGGCCACTTTAACTAAAGCTTGTCTGATGACTGCTTGTTAAAGTGGCCCTGCAGCCATTTTGATGTAAGGGGACACTGATATATGAGACGCTTTGGCACTTTAATTAGAGTGGTTCTTGGAGCCTCTCTAATTAACTGTCCCCTGCCCCCCCAGCACATTACAACCTATAAAACACCCTATAACCTGACCTTTTCCATCTTTCTCAATGATACACACACATATATATTTGAGGAGGGTGGTTATATATAATATGCATTATGGGGGGGTGGGTAATTTCATCCTCCAACTGCAAAATTATTTAGTTTCTATAGTTGAGGCTCAGAATATTTTTGCTTTGTTTATCAACTTCAATAATACCTTGAGGCCCCATGATCTCAAGCTTACTTCCAGTTTAATTGTGGTTTTTAAGGGAATTAGCTTTTGTTTCATCTAACCACTTAGCAAAAATTAGAACATGGCTAACTTAGAGTTGAAAGAAAAAGGTTTATTTAGTCATCTGGAATTTCAAAGCCCCAAGTATATTTCAAAGGCATAATAGTCATTCAATACGTGCATGTGCCTGTCTGAAGCAGAGTCTGTATTAAGGTACACTGCCATTGTATGAAATAACTAGCTTTTGGCCCTAGAAAGTATAACTCAAATTAACAAAATGTTGTGCCTATTCAGTAGCAACTTAGAAGAGTCTACCGAGAGACCATTTTGAAAGGGAATTATTTGTTTTCCTGCTGGAAGACAAACAGGAAATAACCCAACTACAATATAAATGGAAAACAAAACTTACTATTTCACATATGCACTCTTCTCTGGAGTAGCAGTTTGAAATAGTGGGCTGGCAAAGCTGGTCTATCTAACCTCCCTTGACAAGAACGGATAAGTAAATTTGTGCTCATAGGATTTCAGCTTATCACTGAGTTGATACCAGATCTCAAACCTCTGCAAATCTGGTGTAGCTGCAGTGAAGTCAATGTAAAACTATTAGAAGTAAGATCAGATTGTATCCAACAAATGACATAAATAATGTGTAGAAGTGCATAATGTGTAACAGTAGTGTATCTTGATCTCTGTATTTTTCTTCCACTGACAGACAATTTTCCTGTGTATGCATACTTAAATCAGTTAATATTGGCAATTTTATAAAATTACCTATTACAACAAATAGTAGGCAGCTATTTATCTACCTCTGATGGAATAAGCAAATTGTTTCTCTAGCTCTAAAATGTTTTTAACATTACATTTGAAAAGAGAGGGAGATATTTTACCTATTTATAGCCATAGTTAATAAATATTAAAATAGCATCAAATGACATCTCCCATATTTAAAGTTCCAAATAGTTTCCATTATAAACTTAGTATTTTCACATGGTCCAAATTTTCCAAAATATTTATTTTAGGGATGAAATTTTCCATGTTTGTATGACTGAAAGTTTTATAAGTTGGGAGATATTTTTTCTTTTTATTTTTAACTCAGAACACAATCCTTTCAGCTATTTTTGAGTTATGGGAGAGTGGAAAAAAATACTTTTCCCATTGTGTAATCATAAAAGATAAAACTTCCAGCCACACTTTTTAACAATACTACAAGGAAAACAACTTAAGGTTGAACTATGGTCAAGACCTACTGCCTTTGCTTGGTCTGTGGGAAAAATTAAAAATAAGGTCTAAATGATGGAAAATAATGAGTAACCATTCCCAGTAATATCTGCTTAGCTTAATAGCAGAGGTTAATGAAAGCCCACCTCTTTAATCACATCAGTGAACATTCCCTTTGTCCAGTGCCACCCCAGAAGTGAGCTAACCATACATGCTGAATCTTTCAGTTTTTGCCTACCCCACTACAAACTCCTAGCATAGTTGTATTTAATGGCATAACCTTACACACACAAAGCATGCTTCAGTGCACAGGTGTTCATATCATTACAGAAATTGCATTTGCTCTGAGCAAAAGTATCTTTATCTGTATCACACTACAGGATTAGCCTCAGATGAACAGCTACAAAGGTAGTTGTACAAGTCTTAACATAATCTTATTGGCTATATATAGACATTCAAAAAGCCCGAGGTGGAATCTAAGTTATACCTTTTATTGTAAGCGGCATAGTTTAGATCAGTAACAAACAGAACACACATTTGCCCGTTGGTGGTGGAGGCAAAACTTAGACTGGATTCCACCATTTTTAAACCAGTCGGTGTGTGCTGAACTTCTGTTTTCTTACAGATATAAACTAGTTTTTGATCTCTTGTACCACTAAAAGTGTAATGTCTGTACATGGGCATAGTGCTTCTACCCACCCTTTAGACAGTTAGGCTTTGATAACTCAACCTGCCATCTGTCAAGCTGACTGTAAGCAAGGCTGCTCGCAACTAAGATGGTTCCTGGCTGGTCTCTACCTCCCTGTTTCTTATTTACACCCCAACAAGCAGCAATAAATATACCAAGATAATGAGAAAAATCAGCTGTACAAGAACTTGAAAAAAGAAACCTTTTTTAATTTTTATGCCCTACAAGGATTCTTCTGGAAGTCACATGATAAAACGTCTCTACACGTAAGAGCATATGAGCCTTTCTGCCTTCCATGGCCTGTTTTTTTCCCCTCAGCAGCATAGCATTCTAGAGATTGAGTAGAAGAAAAAAAATAGTTGATAAATAGTCAATCAAAATCTTTTAAAAAGTCTTCAATTCATGAACCTTCACAATGTACATCTGGTCACCACACTTCATGTACTCATCCTGGGTTTTGCAGGGCAACAGCAACAACTGTCAGGCATAGCAATGCTTAAACAACACATTGTGTGAAAACACAATTGCATGATATATATGTATGAACGTGTTGGGTAATATCTTCTTGTTCTTCCTGTAGTCTCCTGCCACGGCTTAGATTTAATAAGAAAAGGAAGGAGATCAGTGAGTTGATAAGGCCCGTGATCAATGAATAGAACCTAGATGTTACACGCTCAAAGTAGAAGATATAGAAACAGTAGCCTTGCCAATTACTTCATTGGTAAAGGTAGTTGACTTGAAAGTGAGAAAAACCCCGAACTGAAACTTTTGACTATACTTTGTTTAAACTAATCTAAACTGCTAATTGCCTTATTAGCGTAACACAATTCCCGTGTCTTTTGCTCTTCGTCCATGGCTCATGCCAGGAGCAGTTCTCTGCAGCTCCTCCACAGTTCTTCTGATTATTTCCTAAACAGTTGTTGTCCCAGCGGGGTCAGGGACTTATTGGAAGCTCTGTTTCCCTGCACATTGTCCCAAAGACTCATTCTTTCATTCGACTCTCTGCCAAGCCTGTTCCCGCCGCCTCAGTGTCCCTCCAGACTCACCACAGCAGCATGATTCTTTTTATCAGCGTTTGTCAGGATCTGACCTGTTGAGTCTTCAGATAGTTCAGAGCTCCCAACTTCCTTCTCAGTCACAGGTTAGACTTCTTTCTGTTTATCTCTCTAGGGTCTCAGTTACCCCTGTGTTCTTCTTCTAGTGCCCAAAGACGATCTGTAAATGTCCCGCTGCTGGTTTTATCCCCAGTATTCACAGGCTAATCATCTGACCTCTTTCCAGGTGTGAAATCCTCTCCACCTGGCAGGGTGCATTCAGAGGTCACTCCTCCCAGGGTTAGCCCAAGTAACAGGGCTCCTGCTTGAGTCCCTGTTACAATATGCATGCCATTTTTTCAAGTGTAAATATTCCCCGTTGCAGTGAGATGATTCCACTGGTTAGTAGCAATATATTTTCTAATTTTAGATATACCTTCAGACTACATCAGGAGGCATAAAGAACTGTGAACTTCTCAACAAAAATCACATAACAGTATTCTATCCTTGTCTTGCCACACCTTCTCCCAAAATGAATGTCCTTCTGTCAGAAAGTGGAGAAAGTTTTGGATGCAGAAAATATTTTCTGCATTATTCAACAAATTATGCATTTTTATTTTAAAATATATGTGGTTCTGTAGCCACACCTGATGGTCTACTGATGGAGACTGCCAAACAAGCCTGTGAGTGATGGTTGGATGCTTTCTGTTTCCTCCACCTCACTGAAGTACAAAAGTGAAGGACTCATGAGGGTCTTTTACATGCTAATATTGTTATTCTTATGCATTATTTGCATTGTCTAATGAAAGCCCAGATACATGAAATGCAAAAATCTAGTTGAACATAATATTAGTAATATACATTTTTATAGTAATATTACAGTATCAGTAATGTACACAGTGTGGCAGAATACCCCTTTGGGCCCAAGGGGATGTAAGACCCTGGGCCCTGAGAGTGACAGAGCAGAATTATAGGGCCAGTTAAGCTCAGAGAGGAGTGGCTGAGTCCCAAGGGGGTGGAAGACTCTAGGCTCCAGTGTAAGGGGCAGAGTTGTGGCCTGAAAGAGGGGCGAACTGGTCTGGTGAAGTGCCAGGGGAGAAATAGGCCCATAGTTGAGCAATTGCTCAGTCCCATTCGGGTGAGGGTCACAGGAGAGGCCCAAAAGGCCAAGCCAGGGCTGACCGAGCGGTGGACAGTAAAGCCTGAGGATCTCTGAGTAGAGCATTGTGAATGTGGCCTGGATAGGCGGTATGCAAGAGACTGGGAGAGAGCCGGTGGAGTATATATGACTCTGGTGAGAAGCAGGTGGTATGCATGGTAGAGACACAACTATGTGTCCAGTTTAACCCAGCTTTGAACCAGAGTTGGAACATACTGTGAGACATCAGCAAGGCGTGGGGCATGTGTAGGGGTGGTAGAAGTATGTACTTACTGCTTATGGTCAGGTGGACATACAAAGGGCAGCCTTCCACCTATTTCATATCACAATCATTTATCAACAAGGTGTGTCAGGTGAACAAAGCATGCAGTTTGCCCAGAGATGAGGGTGGGGCCATACTAGTACTGGGTCTAGAAGACGCCCTTGTCACACACAAAAATATTGACATATGTAAACATAAACATAAAAATGTCTCAGTGCCAAAGTAGTTGTACAATATTTTCCTGAATAAAAGATGACACTCCAATAATTAGATTCTATATGGCTAGGGACAGAAATTGCACATAAACTGGAATAAGTGATTGGAAATTGATTCAAATCTGTAACACAACAGAAGTTCACTGCACATAAACCTCTTTCAAAATGGCTGAAACCAATTTAAGATAAACCTGGATGGATGCAGTATCAGAGTTAACTGATTTAGATTAAAATGGTTTATTGAACTTCTATCACAGATCCCCTCCAAATTCAAGTTAACACACAGTCCCCCAGCATCCTAAGATGCTTTGCACCTACCCTGCAAACCTCCCCTCATAGGGTGGGTGGGCTAGCCTTAGCCCAAGCTGTCTGTTTCAGCTGTGCAGGGAGGCATGGTCTAGTACTCCCTGGCTTCTGGCCTCAGCTACTGCAGGCATGTGGCTGCATTTCCAGAGGAAATACAGTAATATCTTTCTTTCCTTTTTGGCTAAAGTGTGGCTTTATATTACTGTTTATGCATCATATTCAGGGATGCGTCCTCCTGTACATTGAAATAACTCACTGAAATCTATAGAAGTATTCCAGTTTTTTCATCCATATTAACACTTCAGCCCAGCGCTTTAACTCCTACATTTCCTGGCTTTTTATTGCTTATGATTTTGTAACTTCAATGTAGAGTTTGTGTTATTATATACATTTCTTGTGCATATTAGAAGTAAATCAGAATATATCCAGTTAGTTGTGCCAGGATTTCACACAATTTCTCTGTTCTCAACTCAAACCCAATAGTGAATTCAGTTCTTAATGCCTCTAATCCCTACTCCTTGTTTATCTTAAAATACTAATTTCAGCTATGAGCCCTAGAGCTAGCATTGGTATTCTTTAATCTTATTTTGGTTCCCTACAGCTCTTCATATAGTGTGTGAATGTTAATGCTAAAGTTATTTTTATTTATTCAAAAAACACCCAAACTAACTGATTGAAGTTGCCTCTTCTCAAAAGTAGGTCATGAAAGAAATATAACACAATTGCAGTAATTAAGAAGGGTTTTCTTTTCTTAGCAAACTGCCAAGACAGAAAGATCAATACAGTAAAAACCCTTTTCACATTACAGCAGAGGGAGTTGGAAAAGATCCACTTGAGCTCTCAGAACTGAAATGCTGGAGGCTGATGTCATTAACGAAACCAGCTGAGGGCTGAGAAATAAACCAAACAAACAAATAGCTCCTAAGTATAAAATTAGTGGGGCAGATTATATACTAGTAAAATGCTATGCAGATAGATTCTTGCCTTGGTAATGCACAGTACCACCTTTGAAGATAGGAAGTAGGATTGAACAGATTTTTTTTTACTTAATTATTTTTCTGTCCACATATGCCAGCTTGTTGAAACATTTTTTTGTAAGGAAAGTTTAGTTTTCGTAAATATTGAATTAACAAAATGAGAAATAATTTAAAATTGGTGAAATACCTATCATTACAATAAAAAAATAAATGTATTGGACTCAAAATTCCTTTCCTTTGAAATGAAAAACAATAGTCATATGTAAGTACCCTTAACCCACAGGGAGTCCTGATTTTAGTACCAGATTTATCCACACATTTGATTGTCATATCTGAGTCATTAATAACTATTGTCAGAAAAGACATCTTCAGGCCAAAACATTTTTTTTATCATAGTTATAAGTATTTGTTTTTCATTCTTAGTCCCTCCACTTCTTTTTCCTGTCAAGAACTAGGCTCTAGATTTTGAACTCTGGTATATTCAGTGATTTGTCATACAAGATACACTAACATGTCAGTATCAAGCCTAGACAATGTCTTGTTTATATCAGGGATTTCCAGAAAGAATTGTACAGATGAAAGTATTGTGGCTCATTTCTTTCATTTTATGAGAATGTGAGGTTATGGGTAGGAATGAGTATTTTATGAAGAAGTTTTGAATCTTGCTGACTGAATGCAGCTTTATTTTATTTTTCTGGCCAGCACTTAGGCTAGGGACAGACATTCAAAAAGCCTGAGCCTGAATGATTCAATCTTTTCAGGTTAGGCTAACCTGGCTAGGCTCAACTGGTTTGTAACCATATAGACATTCCAAAAATGCAGGCACATGCCTGCAGTGGCTCAGGCTAGAAGCTGGGGGGTGCTAGAGCATCCCTCTCTTCACTTCTACACTGCTGAGCTGAGAGGGAGAATGGACAGGTCCTGGAAGAATGCTCTGATTAGGGAAGAGTACCCCCCACCCCACCCCCACCTGAGCAGCCCAGAAGACAATTGAGTGTTTATCACCCCTAATTCAGTGTTTATCTGACCTTTAAGAAAACAAAGAAAACAAAAGCTTCTCTCCATTAATTCAAGCTCTTCTTAAACAACTTTTTCCAAGAAGGGATGTTACCAGCTACCTGTTGATTAGCTCCAAAAAACCCAAACTTTTTGGCAATCCTGTCTGCCTTTGTCCGGTCTCCCACAGCACAGACAACAAGTGGTATGCTAGCTAATGCTGAGAGGTGTCTGTGTAAGGCAGAGGGGAGGGGGAAATACCTGCTTAGCAAGGATTGGGGGTGGGGGCGGTAGCAGGAGGAAGCCAGGAAGACTGCAGTCTCTGCCGGAGCTGCACCCAAGGAGCAGATGGGAGGGTCTAGCCCTGCTGTGGAGCAGAGAGCCCATCCTATCCCAGAGAGCATGCTGGAATACTGGGGAAGTCTGGTTTAACTTAAACCAGCAAATGGTCTGGGACAGACATTGCATAAACTGATTTGAGCCAAATCAGTTAAGTCTGATACTACATTCAACCAGGTTTATCTCAAACCAGTTTCAGCCAGGTTTCAAAATGGTTTATGTGCACTGAACATCTGTTCTGTTACAGGTTTAAACCAGTTTCTGATCACTTAAACTGGTTTATGTGTAATGTCTGTCCCTAGCCTTAAGGGTAGAAGGAAGGTTAGGGTAAATAAATATAATTGCTGAGATGGTTATAAAAGACTAGCTCAAAGTTAGGCTATTTGGGCTTTCAGAAACCCCTGCGTCTTTTCTCTTGGAGGTCTTGGCTCATGATTCGCTACTATAAATGTTCTTGACAGGGCATTTGATTAAGGTGGCAGTTGATGGTTCAGCTCATTGGGACTTCATTGAAGCTGTTATCTTGTTCTCCAAAATCTTAGCTTTTCATTTTAAAACAATAAACCACATCTCTAGGGCTAGGTACAGACATTCTAAAGTCCAAGGCAGAATCAATCTGAGTTACATTGTTTTCTGCAAGCAGTGTAGTTTAGATCAGTAGCAAACACAACATGCATTAGCCCTTTGGTTGGGGGCAGGAGGCGGCACAAATTTTAGACCAGGTCTGCTATTTTTTAACCAGTCTACATGTGCTGAATTTCTGTTCTATTACTGGTATAGACTAGTTTTGTGTGCTGAACTTCTGTTACAGCAGGAGCAGGCAATTATTTTTGGTGGAGGCCTGCTTATTGAGTTTTAGCAAGCTATCAAGGGCCACATGATAGGCAGCCAGGGGCAGATAGCTATTAATTTTCTAAATTTTTTAGGGGCCCCACAGAGCAGGTAGAATAGCCTGGCAGGCTGCATCCGGCCCACAAGCTGCCTTTTTCCCACCCCTGTGTTACGGATATAGACTAGTTTCCAATTACTTACACCAGTAAAAGTGTGATGTCTCTACCTGGCCTAGGTGTTTTGGTTGTGAAAAAAACCTAAAAATATGCCTCAAGGAGAACTTTTGCAAAAACATTTTTGAGAATGTGCAGAGAGCCTGGAACAATTGCTTAGAAAGGTTTAAGCTGCCCCATTCATGTCACTGAATAAGCCAGGACTCCAGTGATGATGGTTTCAGTGTTAACATAAAGTTAAATACTTAATTCTTCTCATAAGGAAGGAAAGGGGGAGGTTTATAGATCTGTCCAATTCACTGCAGATGACATCTCATTTTGGTGCCACCTCCCAGATGCCAACACTTATTTATTTTCTTCAGTCACAAAGGAATCAAGTTCAATGCCCTCTGAGGCAAAGCACTCAGAGGGCATTTATGAGCCATATTTTGGCCACTCACATGGGCAGAGCTTATTGTTGATGATATCTTGTCATCAGCTGGAATTGGAAGATTGTCAGAGGATGCCTAAAATGAAAAAATGTCTTTAACTGTAGCTGCTGAAATTGGCAATAATCTAAGAACTGAAGTAGGCATGAAAAAGAGAGGGCCCTCTGCCCTCTTTCACCCTACAAGAATTCTGGCAGCCTGAACATGGAACAGGGTGAAGTCCCTACTCAAGAGAGCTGGAAGAGAAGACAAACAGAAAGGTGTGGGGGAAAAACACACTGTCAGCCTATGGGTTAAGGAGCTGCTGATTCTTAATGATTGTTGTGCTACAGTACTATGTTAAGGTTCATGAATTACTGGTGCCTCCCACGAGTGGGGGAGCACCATGCGGATGACCGGGGACTGCCTGCAGATGCCTCCCGTGATATCGGTGGCAATGAGCAGGGACCACCCATAGACACCACCAGCTGTGTCACACTGATTAAAAGCATCCGCATGTCACGTGTATCAGTGGTGCAGCGCATCTCCATGCTGAGAAAATGGCAGCGGTGCACTTTGAACTAAAGCACATCAAACGTGCCACTGATGCACACGATGTGTGAGGGTGCCAGAGCGCATCAATTTATGTGCTCCACTTCAATGCGCTGGATTTCCAGCACATTGAAGCAGGCTCCCTGCATCTGTGTAAATGCCCATAAATATCACGCCCCCTCTTAATTAGAGAATTTGGTATGAAATGAGAAGGAAGAATCCTGACGACATGAAGCCTTTTCTGTGAAGGTGTTTTTAGAAATTAGTGGCAAAAATAGCTGCCTGTGCCATATGTCTGCAACAAAGTGAGAGCAATAGCAGAGAACTCTGATGGCAGCGGTGTCAAATGCACCCATCATTTACAACTACCTAGAGAGGTTATCTGGTCCAGTAAATGGTCATTGTACACTGGACAGTTTTATTTCCAAATTGCCATTATTTTCTGAAATATCTTTGTCCGTGCAATTTAAACAGCCTGGAGCTGCTGTATTCCACCGGTAAACAGTGCAAGGACCCACCTAGTTCTATGCCATCTTCTCCTCTGCCTGCCCAGGCCCCGACCTCTTCCCCCATGACCTTCCCCAGAAGAGAAGGGATTAAAAAATAGGAAGTTTGGGGCACTCTTATTTTCCCCATATCCTACCCATCTCTCTTTTCCTGGCTGAGGCAATGAACATGCATTGCACTGTGACTGTTTGAAGGGGAGGAAAGCATGGCTGAGACTACACCCTCCCTCTTCCTATGTGACTGACGGCTTCAAGCAACAAATCCAGAATCCTCTCTTGAAAGACCCTCTGCTGCCACCTACAGTGTCCTCATCCCAGGCCTAGCAATGGGGCAGGCTATGAAGATCAGAGTATAATACAGTATAATAAAAATTAGGGATTAAAAATAAAATGTAAAGGCTGACATCCAATTTACCTGCCCCAGTTTCACAGTATAATTAAAGAAGGGCATTTCAGTGGGTTCAATGGCTGCTTCCAGTTATTTAAACAACCCTGCATGAATGTAGCACATAGGAAAACTACACTGTTGCTTGGGGTCAACAGAATGCCCATTCAAATTTAAGTATGCAAATACATTCATTGAGTTTATTAGCACTGCTGTCATGCTTCACATTAACCACACAATTCTGTTCAGAGGACTACAATTCAATTTTGTTTTACATATGATTGAAGAAAATAGAAAGCTGTAATCTGCCAGTGGGTGAGGGGGAAGTGTTTCAGATAAAGGATGCCTGGATGTCTTTAGGTCATTTTCCTGTGTTTCGGGGGGGGTTTTGGTTTGGGGTTCGGGGTTTGGGTATGTGCATTTCAATTGCTATGGGGAGCTAAAAATCCTGTCACTTTAAATGAGAAATAGTCCTAAACACACAAGTTATTTTTCTGAACTGCACTTTGAAAATAATTATTCACCTAAGCAACATTGATCCTCACTAATGACAGGAGACTATCAGTTTACAGAAATAATTACATTGTGGCACCAACTGGAGTCTTTTGCTTGTTATGTTTCAAA
This sequence comes from Gavialis gangeticus, assembly GCF_001723915.1. Classification (NCBI taxonomy): domain Eukaryota; kingdom Metazoa; phylum Chordata; order Crocodylia; family Gavialidae; genus Gavialis; species Gavialis gangeticus. Next base: position 170,758,737 of record NW_017729032.1, read on the forward strand.
CTCAGTTTTATTGTGGGGAAATCTTTTTGTTTGTTTGCTTTCTTGCTTATTTCTTCTGGGTTAGACTTAGAGCTACACCCGAGATAATTATATTCCCCTCCTCCCCACTCTATGTTCTGCCGTCCATCGAGTTTGGGGTTTTCACGTATAGGGATGGGGGTAATCAAAAAGCAGGGTTAATGAAACTGAGTGAAGTCTTTCATGGCTAAGCCAAATTCCTAATGAATAGATTACTCTGGGGCAGAGACATGATCTCTGGGTCATTTCAGATGGCTAGAGCCTGATAGTTGTGTATCTAATTGCTGCAATGGCATCTGAGGGAGGGGAGACCTTAAACGCATGAGCGGGGATCATCTGGTTATTTATGGCATGGTAACAATGTGTATAAAGATATGATCTGACACATATGTCAAAGTAATTCCTGCTCACTGACTGCAGGGAAAATGCATTATAAATCCAGCTACTTACTGTGTTTGGAATTCTAATACGAAAGAAGGGGAGTGGGGGGAAGGTAGCTGCTGTGGAGGCTTTCTTCATGGTTGCCAAACTATTTATTTTTCAGTCAGGCTGATTTTCTCTGGTTTTTAATTTATTTAACAAAGGTGTCCTCTGGAAAAAGTAAAATCCCCTCAGAACAAGGAAGGATTATAGCACTAATAATTTAACCTAATCAGATGCATCATAGGCAGAAGCAGCAGTTGTAATTTCTTGTGATTTTATTAATAATGTTCACACCACTACAATGGACGTCATCACTGAAACTGAATTTTTGTAAGAGGTTTCAACTTCCCTGTCTTTCCTACTACCAAAAAACTGAAACTGCTATTTTTAATGTACTGAAAAAAAATGGTACATGTTCCTTTTTAACAGTAGCTGTCACAGTTTCTTGCATTACCACGGCTGTAGCAATGAACAACTATGAAAAAAATATATTTTTAAATGTAATCAAATGGGTGGAGATACAAATGGCCTTAACAGTCATCATCAGTATCTTTGTTGAGAACCATTTGGTGAATTATTCTGAAACCAGTTCTGTTTTGCAGAAAGTAATACAATTATATGTAAAGTTTGTCCCTTTTTTAAGGGGCCCGTTATAAGAACTCATAACTAGTGAGATCTCAAAATGTGCACTTTTGTCATTTTGTAACAAAATGTTGTGGTTCATGAAGGTACTTTTGCCTCCACCATAGCAACTAAACTGCAATACTTGCATACATTAATGCATGTATACCCTCAAGGATGGTGGGCATTAGGAATATCATAGCTCATTTTACAAAACTGAAGACCCGAGGTGCACAAGTTTTCCTAGGGTTGCACATAGAATTGATGTCAAAAAAAGAAATTGTACCAGATTTCTTGAGTCTCAGTCCAGCACCACCTTGATGATGATTGTTTTCTGTGAAGATGAGGCTGCCTTTTCCTGTTGAGAGCAGCCCAAGACTTGCCATATTCATGTTTCTCTCTTGCATGAAATATAAACTGCAGCACTATTCAATACAATACTAGAGAAGAATGTCCCTTAAATTACCAAGGTATCTGTTGTTATGGAAAAACAGCATCTGAGTCATTGATGAAATATAGCAGGGAAGGAGAATAAAAGGCATAACACAGTTCAAAAGAACTCCATTTACATAAATATGCAGAAACATCTGTTTCAGTCATGAGTGACCTGCTGGTTTAGATCATCAGCAGGGGAAACTTGTAGTTGATCAGCACTGCCTGCCGTAGCAGGTGCTACTTTAGGCAACAGGAATTACTGAAGAGGTTTTCAGTGAACAAAGACCACTCTGCCTGCCAAGAGGAGACATACGGGAAATTAAAACAAACAGCAGACTCCTATGAATGTTTAATTTATAATTTGTGGCAGCAACAGCATAACTAGGGGTGGGTGAGAGGGGCACCTGCCCCATATGCAAAGTTAGGAAGGATGCCAGAACCCTTCCCACACCCACAGCCCTGCAAAGTTTGTACCCCAGCAGTATACCCAAGCCAGGAAGTCCAGAGCAGTCCCAGGTTGCAGCTGCTTTAAGAGCAACAGCCAGGGTGGGCAGAGCACACAGTGGCAGAAGCAGCAGCAGCTCAGCCACTAACTGTTTAGGAGTTCCTGGGATGGATAAGATGGTTACCCCAATGCCCCACCTCCGCTCTTGAAATTATGCACTCCCTTTCCCCTGTGGGCTCCCACTCTTGATGCTACACTCCCCTCCCTGCCACCCCACTCTCAGACCCCACATATGCCACCCCAGGTCTTTCCCCTGGAGCCCACCCCTAGCCTCAGAACCATGCACCCCCTGCTCTTGTAGAGTTTGCCCTGGGTGCCAAATCTGTTTGTTACACCATTGCCTGGCAGCGTATACGCGCACTTTTACGTCCAAAACTTTCCAAGACTATTCTTCAATTTTCGGTGAGTATCGAAGCTGTATGATTCATGTATGAAAAGTTGTTTATATTGAACTAGCTGAAAAAGAAAACAAAAAAAAAAAAAAAGAAATGGATTTTTTTATCAAAATTCAAAGGAGATATTTTAAACTGGACTATCATCTACATTTAAAGCCAATGTGCTATTCATTCATTATCAAAGAATATATCCTAACTGGTTGTGCAAAACCCTTCCTTTTTTATGTTATGGTTTTCTTAGTGATTTGTTTAGCCTTGATCTGGTACATTATAAACAATGAAGTACTTCAAAGACATCAAATGGGTGTGTGCTTACCTTATTGCTCAGTACTAGGTGTTCTCTACAATGCCTTGCTAATAAACATTTGCTGTTTGTTCTTCCTTTTGGGTTTGCTTATTAATTTTACTGCTGTTTAAAGTTCTCAGAGTGCTTTTATGCCTTGTTCCTTCTTTCAAAGGGAACAATCTGTTTCCCAAATTATAAACCAGTAAGCAGAAGACCAGATTATTAAGTGTGAGCTGGAAAAGAGTAGGTGTGGTATGATATACTATCTCTGGCAATACATTTCAGCAATACTGATTAGAAGGTGCTTATGCAATGAAGAAGGGTGTCCAAGAGAACTGTAGTAAAGCTCTTTAAGAAAATGAGTTAATAGCAGTAAAGGGCTTTCATGATTTAAAATACTTTCTCTGCCTCTTTCAAATATATAATGTTTATATAAGTACTGCTTAAGTCAGGGGTGGGCAAAATGCAGCCCACCAAGCCATTTTGTCCAGCCCACAGGGCCCTTAAAAAATTTAGAAAATTAAGATTTATCTGCTCCTGGCTGCCTGTTATACGGCCCTCGATGGCTTGCCAAAACTCAGTAAGCGGCCCTCCGCCTGAAATAATTGCCCACCCCTGGCTTAAGTATTGTTTGTAAATAATAATAAAATGGCACAGCACAGTATGAGTACTAGATTCACAGTATTTAAATAATTCTTCACATTGGGTCACAACTGTAATTCATATAAACATATTAGACCATAAAAAATTTAATTATGTCCCCTTAAATAGTGTTTACATATCATCATGATAGAACCATAACTCTTGTTTTCTTCCCTCTTTGAACAGAGTGTGGATCACACTTCTTATAAACCTCATCATATTGAGGTAGGGCTAAGATGAGCATAACCAGTGACGAAGTGAATTTCTTGGTGTATCGCTATCTCCAGGAATCAGGTAAGTTTCCTGACTTTATTACAGCACTGGATCATGGGTGCTAAATATTAGGTATTCCCTGCCCACAGAGGTCCTGGGTAAAACAAGAAAATAAATATCATTATGTCAGTAAATATTTAGCAGAATTGTCATACCACCTTATGTCATACTAGTTTATGTTACTAGCAACATACATGCACAAATCACAAATATTTCTATTCTTTGCTTTCTTAGCCACTTGAAAGTATTTATCTCAGGTCCTTGTTAAATGAGGGGAGATTTTCTTCAAAAAAGCTTTATACCAGGTTGCAAACAGATAGTCATCTACATAATCAATATGTTTGTAATAGATCCACTATATGTGTGCGCGCACGCGTGTGTGTGTGTGTGTGTGTGTGATATCAAGGTAATGATGTATGTAAATAACTGTATAGGTTGGCCTCTCTCTTGAGACCCTAAGTTGTATGTTCTTCCCTTCACCCTGCACATCTGGCACTGTTTTTTTCATATAAAGCGGAATCTTTTGGGAGTAAAACACTAACCTGTGCTTTTAAAAAATATATTCAAATTGGTATTTTATTATAGGATCCTTTTGTTATTTCAACTCTGACAGAAAATGTTATTTTAATGTTTGCAAGAGGCAAGCACATTGCTTAGGGACTGACATCCAGGATCTCAGCAGGTTTGAGGCAAGTTCTCTGAAGTTGGGTAATGGGTGCGGGGAAGGGGGAGGAAAAGAGATGTGTGGGGAAAAAAATTGTCCCCTTTATTTTGGCAGAGGGAACCAAAGACCTAGCAGCTGAAAACTCAGACCCAAATCTCTATTTGGGGGCTGAGAATGCCTCCTATTAGCCATCCTAGCCTGGATCCACTCAGTGAATTATTGTTTTTATGCCACCCTGATAGAACCATTCCAGTACTATGAGCCCTCAATACAAGTAACTTCCATTGAAGCTTATGAGGAATCTCCATATGTGGTAGACATGCAAGGTTTGATCCTCTAAAGGGCTTTTGATAATTTAGCTATCTGTCATATTGGCAGATCTCTTCGCTCTAACTGCATGGCCCTAACCTACATCCCAGCACTCTAATCAGCAATTATTTTGGCTGGAGGGACCACTGAAGGACTTTGGGTGAGCTCTTGAGATCTGGAAGGCAGAGGTGGGGAGGCGGAGTGCTGACTTGGCCCCAGCCCTGGCCCTGTCACAGCTGTTTACATGGCCTGTTTACAAAGAGGGGGCCAGAGGGGTGCCAGTTTTTCCTATCTGGCCCTGGGCCTATGCACTCCACACCCACTGCTAGGGGTGTCAGATGGAGCAAGTGGGTAAACAGGTGGGGTCTCCATGAAGCCCACCCCAAGATCCCTGTGGGCAGGGTGTGCTCAGATGGATGGATGGGGCCACAGGCAGGCAAGGAGCAGTGTCCAGGAGCAGGACAGTTGAGCAAGGCATGGGCCAGAGCTGGGATTGGGGAGCAGTGATAGCGTGATGCCAGGGCCCAGGACAGAGCCACGGTCCTCTCCCTACATGTCCCTGTGTTGAGCATCAGTTCTGCAGGGAACCACAGGGCGGGAGACTGGTGCCCATCACAGGGATGAGTGAGGAGCAGATTACAGCTGTGCTCCAGGCCCTGAGCCCCAGCCCTGCACTGTCATCACCCCATAATCCCATCTGCCCATCCCACTCCTGGATACCACTATCCACCCAGCCAAGTGTGCCAAGCCTGCGGGGGTCCTGGCCTGGACTCCATGGACACCTCACCTGCCTGCTCTGTCTGGCATGACCAGCAGTGGGTGCAGGGCAGACGGGCCTGGGGGTGCTCAGGCAGTGGGGCCAGGGGCTAGTGACACTTGCTTCCAGGCAGCTGCCACCCCACCCCACCCTGCCCCACAGATTACAGCTCCCAGCTTGCCCAAAAGTTGCATGCAGGGATACAGTGGGCCATGCCATGTGGCATCTCCACATCTGGGGGCAGCAGGATCAGTCACACTTACCACAACTGCCATGGGCCAGAGGGAATCACTTGGCAGGCTGTATCTGACCTACATGCTGTATTTTGCCCACCCTTGGATTAGAATCTGGTATTTGGCTTTAGTTCACGAGAATGGGGGGAAATATAATTTGATCACAAACTAACCAGTTTTCTCAAAATAAATTGACTGGAGTTTATTGGCTTTTGAACATTCAAAAAGTTGCATAAATCTCATTAAAATTGTTACATTTGTACTGTATTTTTTCCACATTATGTTGTTGCAATGTAACAGCTTCTCCCCATTGGAAAGAAGAAACCAAAGATGGTAGGCTTCATGTTCTGCTTGAATTGTCAATAGCCAAAATGATGCTGTGGATTGATTCAAAACAAATCTTTAAGGACTTACTGATGAATGACAGGATCAAAAGAACAATGGCTGAAGGCTCTTATTGATTTTTTTCCTAGCATTTTTAGATAAAATACCGTTGTTACTTCATATTCACACTATTATTTGACAATGAAAAATATATAGTCCTGCATACACAGGAAGAGTGTGAGTGTAATTGCATTGATGTCACTGATTTTGTTTGATAATTTCTACAGGTATTATTAAGTAAGCAGAAACTGGTCTAATGATATTAAGAAAACCAGCTCAAACTGAGCATTTTAGGACCTGGATGATAATACATAGTCTTAGTACTAGTGCCTGACACAAGACAAGACACAGTAGTCTTGTACAGTAAATGAGAATTATAAGTAACGCTGAGCCAACAGATCTATTTTTAAGAAGCATGTACTGTACAGTTGGTTTTGATGTTCTGAGCCATGCTCATACTGTTTTCCCTTATGGGGTTTTACGTTTGTATTTTTTTGTTAGACAAATAAAGAAATCCCAGCTTGTAAGATGCTGTGCCACCTGCTAGCATAAAGAATGTAGAATGATGAGATACAAATTAAAAATGTCTAAACAAGAACCTCTAATTATTGTAAATTTGACATACACTTTTTTAATCCTTAGAGGGACAGTGTTTATTTTGAATATAGTTTGAGTTCAGTCATCTGTAGTTTATGCTGCCAGCAAAACCAGGAATCTTTTTTAGCTTTTGTATAACTGATATTATACATTGGAATATGGACCGAGGTTCATGACACCTAGCCAAGCCCAAATAGCATCAAAAAGATTAAATAAAAATAGAGACAATAAAGTAATTTTAACTCAGGTTTCCTCTTTGGTTGCCTCCTCTTTAATATTCAGACAGAAACAAATGTATACCACACCAAGAATTTGAATGCATATAAGGCAAGTCCATACCTAGATCATTACAAAAATTTGGCAGCCCTGATTCTGCAGGGTTCTTGAGGATGTTTTGAATATTGCCATGGCAAGGTACTAGTAAATGGTGGTCATGAAAATACTCTAATGATATTATTAGAGAGAAAGTTAAAATCTTCTGAAATGGTGGGAGTAGGGGAATCATCGATTAAAAGTGAAAGTCAGAGGTTGCTTTCTGTTATAATTGAACATTTGAATCTAGAAGCATTAAATAATTGAACTATCCATATCAGTACTGTTGTTTGATGACAAATCTTAGGATACAGGAGAAGTTTGTGAGGTATTTGACTTAGGCTTCTTAATCTTGAATGACACCAGGTGCATCTACACATGCTCCTTGCTGCGGAGTAGACTAATCAGCTCCACAGTGAAATGGTACAGTCTGCATGTGTGCTGGTATTAGGGCACAGTAAACTAATTAAGTCTGCCATAAGAGACTATTGTACCTGACAATACTCTCTTATGGCAGGATAATTTACTGTGCTAAAACACACATGTGGACACTGACCACAGGCATAAATTGTGCCTGGCCAGCCCAGTCAGCTGGGGGCCTGCTTTGCCCTGGCTCATTGCTGCTGTCCCAGGCCCATGTGTAGACACCACAACTGAGCAGTTTACTCCTGTATAAACTGCTTCACATTCATTTCTTGTCTAGATACACCCACTATAATAAAATTAACACCATATGTAATCAGTACAGTCCACATCAAATGGATTAAAAGCTGTTAACTGAAAGATCTTGAAAAGTCATTGGAAATGGACAATATTCATCTAATGGGATGTTTCAGTTGGAATTCCAGGGATATTTTCCCATTTCTGTACTATTCAACAGCTTTATCAGTTATCTGGAAGAAAATTTAAAATCATTGCTGATTTAATTTGTAGGTGGGAAATAATTGATTAAGTAATTGGTAAGAGGTGGCAGCACTTCAGTTATAGAGACTAAGCAACACAGTTTGGAAAGCCAAGCTAATGTAAGCAACATGCAATTTAATATATCCAAATGCAAAGTTGTTTATCTAGAAATTACGAATAAAAGAAAAATAAATGAAACCCACCAGTTCAGCCCACAGAAAGAAAATGGCCATCACAGTAAAGGAGAGGTGAAAAATTCCTTTATTTTATTTCTGAGACAGTCATTTTTTATCATCATTTTTGTGATGCTGCTCATTGTGTGCAGGAAAATATCCACAACACACTTCAAACAATTTGAGCTGGTAAAAGACTAACAGCAATGTTTGGTGCTGGCATGACAAGGCTCCCAGCCTGGCTTGCTGCTGGGCTCTGACCTCCTCACCCTTTGTTTCCAGACTCTGGGTCCTGCCCCCTCCATCTCACCTGCCATGGTTTGATGTTATAGTTTTGAAGGGAGGCTGGAGGTGGATGTGGGTTTTGGGGTAGGTCCTTGTCTAAAACCAGATTCTTCCCAACCTTAGCTCATGTTTAATCTGGCTGGGTCCCATTGCCCAGGGTCCACCACACCAAGACCTAGATTCTTGAGCTCTAACTCTAGCCCTTTGTGGGCTCTGGGCTGCTTGGCCCCTAAGCACATCCCTTGTGGGCACGAGAGTTATACTCCCCAGTTTTTGCTATCAGATATCTGACATGCTACAGTCCTTTAAGATACCACAGAGCCACAGTCTTCCCTCTGAATGTATTTGGACTCCTGCCTGTACTTAACACCCTCTAAATGTAAATCAAAAGCATAAGCTCCTGCTCTCAAAGCATAAAGCTTGCAAAACAAAAGCCCACGGGGGCACCAATATGAAAGGTTGAAGGCACTTACCTTGCATTGCTCTCAGTGTGGGGTGTCTTCCACCCTTCTGTGGCACAAAGTCTTTTCTCCCAGACAGTCTAGACTGGCTCCTCCTTGGAGCTCTGCCTCCTTCAACCCCTGTGGCCAGAATGTTACTTCTGGGTCAATCCCTGGACTTTGGAGTCTCTCCCTGGGTCACTTGACCTTCTATTTCCGCCTCAGGCTTGCCAATTACTGCCTACACCTGGGGCAGGCACCCATCTTATCCCTTTTTGCCGTTAAGTCTATTCAAGAGGCCGGGCTGGCCAGCATGCCCTGGGCTCCCTCCCCTTCTCAGTAATGGCGGGGAAGCCCTGTTAAAAAGACATCCCAGAGACATCCAGGCAGAACCATACAGTGCTGATATTAGAGTCTAGCAACATTGTGGATACTCTCTAAACCAGAGGTTCCAAAACTTTTTCTTATTACGTACTCCCTTCCAGTTTTACCAGGTGCCCACATACCCCTACAAGCATACATTTGATATTTTAACCCCTTAAATTCCAATGACTTTAATGAAAATTAAATCTGCCTGTAATGGGGGGGTGGTCCAAAGAGATTGATCCTGCCCCTCCTCCCCCCCATTTAGGGCAGTCTGTCTGTCACCCGCCATATCTTTGATATAAAAATGAATAGATGTGATGCAAGAGGCTGCCCCATGCACTGGGCCAAACACATGGCTACAAACCGACCCTACACTGTGACCCATGCTCCGCAGGTGGCACCCTGTTCCACATACTACTCCCCTGGCCCCTTACTGAGCCGCACTTGGCCTCTGGCCCATTCAGGCCACACTCACACTTGACCCTCACTGAGCCATATACTCACAGTGACCCCTCACTGGACCACACAATCACACTTTAAGCCTCAGCTCCCTCATTGGTTCCTGGCCCTGGCCCCTCACGGGGCCTACACTTTCCTCCTTAGGCCTCAGGCCCCATTCAGTGAAACTTGGGCTCATAGTGCTTTTCTTTTGGGGTGTGCTCCTCTAGACTTTCCCTCCATGGGGTCACCCACAAGGCAGTGGGGGATGAGGCTTTCCAGCACCCCATCCTTGCCTTTCATTGGGAAGGCACGGGTGTGGTATTTCCCAGCAGTCCCACCACACCATCCAACCCCAGCAGGGTTCAGTTTCAGGTCTTACCCCAGACCAGGGGAGACCACCCTGCCCTTTCCTTGAGCTCTCCTGTGTTCTCCCTTAGGGTACACCTCCTCCCATCTGGGAGACTTTATTATTCTCTCGACCCTAATTCTCCTTCAGACTCTCCCTGACCCCCGTCCAGCCATATGCCCAGTCCCTTGCATTCCTACTTTTAGGTGGCTCTACTCACCCCCCTCATTTAGTTTCATAGTTTCATGGGTGTTAGGGTCAGAAGGGACGTATTAGATCAGCGAGTCCGACCCCCTAATGGACAGCACCACCTTCCTTGGAAGCTTATTTGATATTTTGGCAACCTTCTCCATAAAGAATTTTTTCCTAATGTCCAATATGGATTTGCTCTCTTCCAGTTTGTGGCCAGTATTTCTAGTTACTCTGATAGGCGCCCTGGTAAACATTGTATCCCCTATTTCTTGCTGCCTCCCACCCCCAATGAGTTTGTAGGCAGCCATGAGATCACCTCTCAGCCTCCTTCTGCAGAGGCTGAAGAGGTCCAGGTCTCCCAATCAGTCCACAGAGGGTTTTTTCTGTAGGCCTTTAACCAGACAAGTGGCCCTTGTCCTCAGGTCCCTCACTGGTTAAGATGGCTCTGGCTCCCACCTCTTACCAGTAGTCCCCCACTCTAGGGACCTTCTCCTGTCTAGGCCTGGCCCTGCTCTCAGGATGCCAGGCCCTCTATGGCACTGACCCACCCCTCACGGTGAGCACTTTGGCCCATCCTGGGCCCTGGCCCCAGCCTGGGCCAGTCAAGGTGGTACAGTGGCTCCCTGGCCATCTATCCTCTAACTCACTCTGGGCCTTACTCTCAGAGCCATATACCTTACACTGGTTCGGGGGCCTCAAGCCCCTCACATTCTTCATTCTCAGCACTCTTCTGGCACCTATTTTGCCCAGCACTATTCTACTCATGCCTCTGGCCTCCAAGCCCCATAGGCCTATTCTAATTCATGTGGTAGCCTGCTGCACCAGCCAGGCAGGCCCCAGTCTCTCCAAACCCACAGGGTACTCTCTGGGGTCCTGGTTGCATGGCCCCACTGTCTCCATCCCAGCCAGGCTAGGGACCCTTCTGGGGTCCCCTGGAACTTCCTCCATCCCCAAGAGTTCCTACCCTTTCCTCCAGTTGTTTCAAGAACTGCAGTCCTCAAGCTTGGAAACACCTGCTTTAAACCTTAGGACACACTTACAAAATAGAGACTGTATCCTGGAACACACAAAAGGACATAATCCATTGAATATAAATATCAAGTGAGAAACTATGGCTAAGAAAGCTATATAGGGTGTATAATCAAGAAAAAATCAGATGGGAGTAGTTAGATGGTATTACCTCAGGATATGGTATTAGTGAGGCCATTACTAAAATACTATGTCCCCTTCTAGTATCTACACTTCAAAAAAGGATTTTTTAAAATTGGAAAGGTTTCATCAGACTGATAAAATATTGAGTCAAGGTGTCTGGAGAACATTCTTTTTTACTAAAAGTTGGTGAGGAGTGAACTTGATCATAGTCTACAACCACCTACATGTCTGATAGTAGACAGTTCTTTAATCTAACATTAAAAGGGATAACAAGATCTAGGGACTGTAAGTTGAAGCTAGACAAATTCAGAGTAGAAGTAAGGTATGAATTTTGTTTGGACAATTAACCACCAGAACAATTTACTTACAGACATAATCTACAGGTGTTCCTTAGAGTCTTTAAATCAGCACTGCGTATCTTTTAAAAGACATGCTGTGGCTCAAACAGAAGTTGTGGACTTTATTCAGGAAATATTGGTTGAGATGCTATAGATTGCTAGAAAAGACATCCAACCGTTTAATCAGAATGGTACCTTAGGCCATAAGATATATCAAATTACTTTCCTTACACATCACCTGGAATTTTCATAATGGTTTTGCCCAGGGCGGAGGAGTGGGAGGTTAGTTGCTTAATTGCATCAGATGGGAGATAGGTGCCTAAGTACAAGAATCTGATCCTAAAAACTCACCTAACCCTATTATAAGTGCTTCAAAATTTGTAGGTGCCTACATTTTCACCAATACAGTTCCCTAAAGACCTAAAGTTCTCTTACTGGTTGTGTCCAGAGATGCTATCATCTTGGGAGAAGTGTGCTGATATTTATTGCACACCTAAATGTGTTTGAAATTCACAGACTAATGTCTCTGCACCTAAGTTCTCTGAGGGATCTGAAAGGCATGTACTGATCATGCCTTATACTCATTGATCACCAGCACTGAGCTGAGCACAAGACGCAGCAGCCATGGTTACTTACATTCAAAAACAAAGAGAAAAAGTCAATCTTTTAAGTAATAGCCAAGATAGAGCATTTGTGCCTAACAAATGGGAGAGACCTGGCTTTAATGCTCATTTCTACCTGAGAGGGTGAAACTCCCCAGGAAAAGTTCTCAAATCACCAAATTATAGGGCGGAATAGGGCTCTTTCCATACTTTTGAAGGTGTGCCTAAGTTCAGTAAAGAATGCATGGAGAATAAGCAGGAGAGAGTGTGACTGTAGCCCAGTCATAAGGGCATTCTCTTGGGAAGTGTGCAATACTGCATCCCAATCTGTCCTCCCCCATTTTGTATTTGGCCATTTAAAGTGCCTAGCAGTAGTATATTGCACTTGTACCTAATAAATTGCATCCTATTTATTTCAGACCAATTTTCCAATTATCAAGACAATTTTGAAGCCTAATAGTGGTCTCTAACTTCAGCCACCTTGTCTTATACAAACTTAAGTAGTGTACAAGCCTTAAAATATAATATATATATAATATAACAAATCCATACTTGAATCAAATCCAGCAAAATAGTTGTTCCCTATCTTGTTGCTTGCAGTTTCTTGAAACTATTTCAAAATTATGTTGGTTGGTTGATTCTGTTCCTCGTCTCCCTACTTATGAACTTTCCTATTGTTCCTCCACTTTTGTTTTGTTTTCTAATATATTTCATAGATTTCATAGACATTAGAGGCTGGAAGGGACCTCAAGAGATCATCGGGTGCAGCCCCCTGCCCATAGGCGGGAAGTCAGCTGGGATCAAGTGACCCCAGCAAGAAATAAATCCAGCTATTTTTTGAATGAGTCCAGAGTAGGTGCTTATACCTCCTCTGGGGGGAGTTTATTCCAGACCCTGGACACACGCACTGTAAAGAACTTTTTTCTAATATCCAGTCTAAATCGGCCTTCCTGGAGTTTATAGCCATTAGACCTTGTTATCTCTTGGGGAGCTCTGGTGAACAGATGTTCTCCCAGGTCCTGATGTACCCCTGTTATGAAGTTGTAGGCTTTCGCCAAGTCCCCTCTGAGCCTTCTGTTCTCCAGACTGAAGAGTCCCAAGTCCCTCAGCTTCCTTGTACAGCTTTCCCTCCAGGCCTTGGATCATATGAGTATCCTCTGGACTCTCTGAAGTTTCTCCACATCCTCCTTGAAGTGGGGGGGCCCAATACTGGACACAGTACTCCAGCTGCAGCCCCACCAGGGCCGAGTAAAGTGGGAGGATGGTTTCCCTTGTTTTGCTTGAGATGCATCGGTGGATGCATGCCAGAGTTTGATTAGCTTTGCCCACCACCACATCACATTGGTGGTTCATATTCATGTTGTGGTCAATCAAGACCCCCCACAAGTCCCTTCGGTCATGGTGCTAGCAAGCGTAGCACTGCCAAGCCTGTAAGTGTGCTGAGGGTTCTTCCTACCAAGGAGCAGCACCTTTTACTTATCTGTATTAAAGGCCATCCAGTTGGGGTCGGCCCACCTTGAGAGTGTGTCCAAGTCGGTCTGTATCCCCAGCCTGTGCTGCGGTGTGACAGCCCTCCCCCATAATTTGGTATCATCCACAAACTCGGCCAGTTCACATCTGACTCCTGAATCTAGATTGTTTATGAAAATGTTAAAGAGTATTGGCCCAAGTACCGAGCCCTGAGGGACTCCACTGGTAATGCTGCACCATGTTGAATTGCTCCCTTCAACTGGTACTCTTTGGGTCCAACCCCATAGCCAGCTTCCTAGCCATCAGACCATATGATGATCTAGGCCACAGTTCCCCAACTTAACCATGAGGACATTGTGGGGAACTAGGTCAAAGGCCTTCTTGAAGTCCAGATAAGTGACATCCACATCATCTCCCTTGTCCAGGGCATAAGTTACCTGGTCATAGAAGGAGATGAGTTTGGTCAGGCAAGACCTGCCAGTCACAAAGCCATGTTGGCTGGCATTCAGAGGCTTGCCTTCCATTAGTCTGACATTAATGGATCCCTTGACAATTTTCTTCAGAATTTTTCCAGGGACAGACATCAGACTGATTGGTCTATAGTTCCCCAGCTCCTCCCTCCTCCCTTTCTTGTAGATAGAGACCATGTTGGCTCTTTTCCAGTCATCTGGGACCTCGCCCAAGGGCCACGATTTTTCAAATATCCCTGCCAAGGGGGATGTACTGTTGCCTACCAACTCTTTCAAGACCCTCGGGTGCATTCCGTCTGGGCCCATGGACTTGTGAAGGTTGTTTCTCAAGGTGTTCCCTCACCTGATCCACATCAATTTTGGCCCAGTCACCCCCTCCCAAATGGGTTTGTGCCATTCTTGGCAATTGATCCTTGTGGGAAGGTAAAAAACTGATGTGAAAAAGTCACTTAGGAGATTGGCCCTTCCTTGATGTCAGTTGCCCTGTTGGATCTCTCAGGGGCCCAGTACTATCCTTGTTCTTTTCCCTACTTCCCACATATCTAAAGAAGGACTTCTTGTTGTCCTTGATCCCTGTAGCAAACCTAACTTTGGTTTGTGCCTTGGTTTTTCTCAACCGCTCTCTGCAGGTGCGGGAAAGAGCAGAGTAATCCTCTTTGGTAATGCTTCCTGTTTTCCAGCTGGTGTAGGCTACTCTTTTGAGCTTAATGAGGTCCAACAGTTCCTTAGGAACTTACTTGCTCGCTGACTGCATTTCTTGTGAGAAAGGAAGGCTTTGCCCTGTGCTTCAAGGATTATGTTTCTGAGTGATGACTATTCCTCACGTACTCCCTTTTCTGGGGGAATATGGCTCCTGATTGCCTGACTGACCAGTTCTCTCAGTTTGCAGAAGCTGGCCTTCCCAAAGGTAAGGACTTCTGTTTTACTGAGGGGTTTGCCTGCTCTTTGGTGAACTAAGGTGACCAATTCATGGTCGCTGTCACCAAGCTTACCCTCAATCCACAGATCGCTCATCAGGTCCTCCCCTTTGTCCAGGACCAGATCCAGCAATGCCTTTCCCCTAGTTGGCCCATAGACCTCCTGGGTTAAGTAGAGGTCATTGATGCACATGAGAAAACCACACAACCTGTCAGATTTGGCCATGTGACCATCCCAAGAGATGTCAGGGAAGTTGACAATCAAGCATTGGGAGCATGCTGCTTTGTCCAGTTCCCTAATGAATTCCCGATCTAGGTCTTCCTCTTAGTGGGGGGGGGGGGTCTTA
>NW_017729032.1:170774211-170789810 GCF_001723915.1 Gavialis gangeticus
GGGGGGGGGGTCTATAGTAGACTCCTACAAGTAAGTCACCCTCCCCATGTTCTCCTCATATCTTGACCCAGAGGGTCTCAAAATGCCCTTCCTGTTTTAAAACTCAGTCAGCAGGGAGGTGAGCTGATCTTTGACATAGAGAGCAACACCCCCACCCCTCTTCCCCACACAGTCTCTCCTATACACAGTATAACACTCTACTGCCACCGACTAATCATAGGTAGAGTCCCACCAGGTCTCCATAATTCTTACAAGGTTGTAGTCATTATCACATAGAAGAAGGGCCAGTACCTCATGCTTATTTCCCAGGCTCCTGGCATTTGTGTACAGGTAGTTAAGTCTACCATTTGAAGCCCAGTGCTTCCTTAAGAAATTAAGAGGGGCCTTTCCTTGGGCAGTTGCCAGAGTGAAATCCCGTGTCCTAAAATTTTTCTTGGCCTAAAATTACATCCCTACCTGTCTGTGGCTTATACTGATCTCCAATATGACATTTATTGTAGTGGACAGGAACTATTATAGTTAAGACTGTGTAAGAGTTTCCATTCTTACTCTCCAAACTTTATGATGCTTTCAACCTTCGGTATGAAATTTTCCATGCTTTATGACCTAAGATTGATTCGACACTCCTGAACATAAAATCAACATCTTCCACTATATCCAACACAGTGGCAGAACTGAAACACTCACTACTCAAATTATTTTGCTAAAATCTTTGGCAGTACTGGCATGTGACTCTTTACTATTTGCTTTCAAAGCTGTTGTCCATCCCACTTCAGCCAAGATCCTACCTTATGGGTGTTTCAGCTTTTCTTTTTGCAGATTCAGGAAGACAGCAGAGCACCAGTGTATTTTTGGTTAATGTTTAACAATTTTTCTTTGCTGTCACTGGATGCAGGTTTCCCTTGTCATTTAAAACTCAGACTCCAGGGCTGTTATAGAGGCCAGCTTTTTACACAAACATGGTGAGCCTAAACCCACCAGGAAACTACAGGAAGACAAGGCTGTGCACTATCAACAAAAGCAAAACCCCTTTTTAGATTTACCTTGGGAACATGAGAGAAGCACTCCTTCCTACTCTGGTGTACAAGAAAGGCACACTCTCCCTCCGCCAGAAAGCCTCCCAAACTTTGTGGGTTTCAGGCATTCTGCTGCTGTCTAGCCAAATAGTTCTGAATTATTATATTCACATGTGCTGTTTGAAAGATGAAACACACTTGAAGAGGAACTACCTTTTCAATTTTTTTTTCATTTGCCTTTATTAAAAGAAATTAGGAAATCTCATACCAAAAATAGACAAAAAAATTAAGATTTCTCAGAAGTGAGGAAACGCTATAAGTTAAAATGATTATTCTGTCTCTGAATTTATATCTCATGAATGAAGTAATCTTTTAGTTGCATGATCTCCTGAAATCCCTCAGATAATAAAGAGTATCCCCATTTTTTGTATCTTTAGATGCATATTTATAGAAACTGGAGCAGTATAAACCATAGTGTGCACCATAGAGTTGTGCCAATCATTTATATGAAAATACCTTCTTAAAATAATTCAGATTAAGCTTAGAAAAGAGTAATAATAAAAAATATTGGCATATGTAGGTCATCTAAATTTGCTTCATAGTTAGTTGCCTGATGGTTAGTGTATAAGGAAAACTGTGCTGTTCGATGAAAAGGAAAAGCACAGTGCCTAGGTTTTGATGAAATTATTAAAATACAAACTTTAAAAATAATATATTGACTCATAGAAAAATGAGTCTATAAAGGACCACTGTGAAAATAAAAAATATGACAGTATTCTTGTGCCTCTGGAGCCTACTAGTGATAAATCCTCCTCTCCCCTACCCCCACCCCTCCCAAATTTTGCTCTTTAGCTTCAAAGATCATTTTAAAGAGCCTCTCTATAAATATGTTCTAAAATGTTAATCACTCAAGTACTGTTGAACTTCTCCGGTACATGCACAAAATTTACATCACCTGCTATGCTTCAGCGTGTGCTCCACACATCTTCTGAAGATCCAGATTTTTCAGTGAAAGGGACAAAAGTCTGCAGCAGAAAAAAAAAAGAATAGATATACTTATTTTAATTTTATTTATTCCAAAGTGTGAGAAAATTGAAGACAGAGGTGCAGGATGGGCCCGGATTTAACTACATGTATTCCAAGGAACTGGGTGGCGAGATTGAGTTGATGAATCCAACCTTTCAAGTTTGTAAAAGCACTAGTCTGTGTGACAATGCAAAGTCTATTTTTAGCCCTTCTGATTTAGCAGAGATCAGTTTGGTGGGCGAACAGGCTTATTTACCGAACGTCTCATCCTCCATTCACCTTAACCTACTCAGTGAAAACAGAATGGCTTCTGCAGATGAGCCAAATTTCTGATGAATAGGCAGCTGGCTGTAGAACCAAGATTTGGATGACCTCGGTGAACAGAGTCCTCAGTGTGCTGGGGATAGGACAGAATTTGCATTTACAGTGTTGGAAAATAATGCTTGAGAAATTTAACAGAATTGGTGTTGGTTCAAATAGAAATGTCTCCTAGTGTCATTTCATGACTAACACTGCCATTTAAAGAGAAACTGTCAATTTTATTTTTATAAGTTGACTAATTTCAAAGAAATATATTTTCTGTTAAATCATCCTCAATATAGTGTGTCATTTTTTTAAAAAACTTCTTTGGAAAAAAACTTGATTAACCTTTTTCCCTACCATGTTTATGTTTCTTTTTAAGTAGCGAGAAAGTGATTATATAACACAAGGAAACAGTAAAACTGACCGTGTCAAGCATTGTCAGGAGCACAAAATTGAAAAATGAAAAATGGTGGAGAAGTCTTTTGACTCATCTTCTTTTCCAATAATAGTAATCTTAGGCATTACTTGTAGCAGTAGCAGGTGCAACATTTTCAAATATAAATGTTATTTTTCATTTGATGATGTCTCTTTAGATGAAAAGAGCTCTCCATCATAAAACCATGCAATACATTTTGATGTACTAGTGATTCTTTTAACATCCTGCACGGGCCATGCAGCTGTTTTCATTCAAATTTAGACCTTATTTTCTTACCTAATAGGGGAAAAATCTATTTCTTGAAGTAAAACTATATTACTATGCATAACTCTTCACTCTTCTGGCCACTGTCTTTCAATGTGCAAATACTGAACACATTTATGTGCTCCAGAATGGAATTAGACATCAATTAGCTTTACTAAACTGAAGTCACCATACTGATGTTTATTTACGATCAAAACTAGTTTGGAATTCAGATTTTGTCAATGGTGAATGATTTGCAATCATTTTACCAGCCTCCTGTAACTAGAAGCAATTAACCTGAGAGCATCTTTATATCATTAAAAAATGTGGACATCTTGATTACATTGTATGCTTTTCCACAAAAGCTCTGGCAACACAAAAGTCATAGCTGACACAATCCAAATGACATATGAATGAAAGAGGCGATGCTTCTTGTGTTACAGCAGTGAGAGCATATGAGTTTGGTCATAAATTGTTCCCACTTAAGTTTTTGTCTATTAGAATGTAAATTTCTAGTTATGTGCTCTGATATCTACTTTGCACCACAGGTGCATATATATGTGAATAGATGTATTGTAAGACCTTTCATAGCTTTTTCCTTTGTATTTTTTCTTCCACTTTTATTCCTTTTTACATAAGGAAGGCCATTTAAACTATCATGCAAGAAAAACAGTTTAGAATTGAGCAGGTTTCTGTAAAGAAATAAAACACACTGGCTATCTTGTTCCTTGTGACATTTGCAGAACTCTATTTAGTTGGTATTTCCTTTTAAATCTTTTTACAGATTTATAAACTTGGCTGTTTAAACTTCTCTTTGGCTGAAACTTGGCATACAGCATTAGATCTCAGTCACTGAGCAAATATGGCCATTTTTCACATTATATTCACACAAACAATTGTACCTTTGTAATTTATTAGTCCATAATGTGGTTTTACCTATTGTGTTGTTTTTAATAAATTATTAAACTGACAAATTATTTTGAAAGGATTGTTACACATATAGAAAGGAAAATGAACAAGAGGGGGAGAGGTTACTGTATGAATTTAAAAAAAATTAAAAAGAACCCCCCAGCTTTAGGCCAGATAAGCTTCAGACTAAGTGTTTCTAATATGGACATGACTAGTCTGGATCCCCGGGAAATAAGGAATACTACAAAAATTGCTCTGAGTTTAGAGTCAAGACTTTTGCCTGCATAGCTGTATCAGGTATAAATCTTGCATCATCATACTTCAACAAACATTGATGTACTAGAAGTCTTTGTAGTGCAGGTCTGGGCTTACAGTCTTGGGAACAAAAAGGCTACTACAACAACCTGTAGTGTTGAAATCCTTTCTTGCTCATTGATCATCACCGGTGATGTCCTAGTCGCGGCTGCTTGCAAGTGGTTATTATAAGTGATGCAAGAAGAGAGCTCAGGGCAAAACCTGCTAAATATGACCTCTTTACCTAAAATGAGTCATGAAATAATACACATCCTCTCCTTTGACATTTGGTGCAAAGGGCAGGTCTGGAGGGTGATAACATTCTCATTAATCTAGTAAGAGAGGTGTTGCAGTGGCCATTGGAAAATATCCCAAGTCTTGCTGATAGATCTGTGTTGACATTTATTTGCACATTGTCAGACTTATTTATATGGAGTGAGTAAAAAGGAAGCCTTGCTTTTAAAACAAAGTAAAAAATCCTTCCCATTCTCCTTGTTCTGCCTTCTCCCTTTATCACATTTTTCTTTTAATTAATTTGCATCACTCAAAAAGATGGAAACAGTAAGAGCCAAATACTGCTCATCAGAAGATCACTTCCAAGTTTTATTAATCTTTTCCAATGTGTTCTCCTGCTTGAAAAAGAAAAACCCTGCCAAAAGCACTCTTTGGCATGTAGTTAAATAATTTAGGGTAGCAGACATTCACTCTGAATTCTTGGCAGCTGTTAAGCAGGTCAGGTATCCAAGGAGAAGGGTGTAACTTTTAATATTTGTGAATAATTGCTTCTACAAAACTTAGGGCAACTATGCACACTATAATTTTGGCAAGTAACATAAACTACAGTGTAGGATCTTTTCTTTATATTTCCCCAGGACTGTGAAAAAGCTTGTAATACAGGACACATTTCCCAGGGTTCTGGAAATCATTTTAATGGTTGAGCAACCCTAATCTTAAAAAAAATGTGCAGGCCCTATTGTTCAGCAGCTTTTCTAAAAATATATTTCAACTGCAGTTCTTATTTTACATTGCTAATGTGTGTCCTTGTTAAGCCCTTTATGTAATCACTAAGGTAAGTCTTCAGAAATAAGTAGGCACTGCCAAAAAGGAGAGGGGCACTCTAGGACATATTACAGAGAATGAAATAACTCAGCTTGAAGGAAAAATTGAGTCTGCTGTGAATAATAAACGAGATGTGGTTTAGGATGTTTGCCTACCTTTTTAACCATCATCAGCATTAAAATGGAATTCAGGCAGTGGCTTTAAGCAGCAAACTGACTTTAACTGCATCTAAATAGTTTCCTGGCAGGGGAGAACCAGGGATCCACATGTGATGCCATTGGTCTGCCCACACTGCGATCTATTTAAAAAAATAATGACTCCATAACTGCCCTATGATACAGAGGGATTTAGAATCAAAAGGATTAGTGGCCCTACATACTTGTTACTAATTGTCTTTGACAATTCATCATCTAAACAGGAACATATTACAATTTCAAATGGAGGCTGTAGTCCACTACAGTGAAAAATATAATTGTAGCTCCCTTTGTGCCCTAGACAGCAACATTAAGTCATTTGCTTCAGTGGCCCTCTGTTAATCATGAGGGTACAATGTTTCCAAGACAGGCACTTTATTCCAGTGGCTGCAGACACAGATTAAGGTCTTTAAATGTATTTTGCAGATAAGTACCTTAGTGTATGTGCTTTCTTTCCCCTCCCTAGCCCAGTAAATCTCACCCTTCAAAATACCTGTTTTCAACTTCCAAGTATAGTTATGCATCGTACTTGGGGATAATGATCTTATTTATTCTTCTGTTCTTTTAATCTGTGGTGGTAGGATTTATTTATTTCTAAGCCTCACATCACACCAGTCTTCTTTCTTTTCCTTCATCTTTAGATGGTGCTCCCAAGACCCAGATGTCAGACTGTGGAAGATATTTTTCCAGCAGTTGCATCTGGTTTCTTGGCAAGCTCTTCAAGCAGTTGTGCTGGCAGCTTTGGAGTTACTCAGGGTTGGTGACATGGTTAAACCACAGATGGGACTGTGGGATGTCTTGTCTTCCTGAATGCCACTTTCTTTGGACTCACTTAGCATTCTGTGGAGTGCCTCTGCTTGATGCATCTAAATCTCTCATGCAGGTTGTACATAGGCCCATGTGTGGAAATAAAGACAGTGCTCTCTCACCACCTCATGCCCATATATTTTTTTTCCTGCAGGCTGAAGTGCTAGCCAGCTCCCTAGTATACATTCCCCCCACCTCCACCATCCCCGCACAATTTTTTACAATGGTAAACTTCAGTCTTGGTACCAGATAATGTGCTGCTTTTAGAAGAAATGTATTTATGAACTCAATTCCAAAATTGCTAGGATCCCGCTACAGAAGTTGGAAACTGGCTGTGAAAGCTAGGAGTCATTCTAATCATTTTTATAACCCCTCTCAATGTGTATCTGCTACCTGCCAAGTAGTCTTAAGGAAACAAAAATGCTATTTGAGAGATGAAGAAGGGTGAAACAATATAGGAGTTCTATGAAATATGTGTGGTACTGAAAAATGAGTAAATTAGATTATACTGTATTACTTTAGTTATAGTTAGAGCTGTGTAAAATCTGGAAAAAAGAAGTTGGAAAATTATCACAATTCAAGTTGACTCTTTCATTTGATGGATTGCATGCCTCCTTTTTTTTCACAATTCACAAATGTGACAGATCCCCTAGTTGGGTGGTCTGTGGGAACTGAACCCAGAATCGTTGAATTTAAAGATATCAGTTCTTACTGCTTGAGATAAATAATGAGGGTCAGTAATTCAAATGAGGTAGTACAAACCTCCATAAGTGCTCTAACTACTGCTGTAGACAAAGCTGTACTGGTAGCCTGGGTTATGCAAACATTTGTGGGACTGAATTTATAATGGTGGCACTACATATGAACTTGGAATTGTGTGGGAACGAGAATGTTCATTAAATGCAATGCACAATTTACTGTTTGTATTTCCATTTCTCAGAGACTGATAATGAGACTTAAGTGATAAATCGAACCTTATAAAAAATTAAGGCAAATCATTTGCAAATAACCTGAGACTGAATTTTGTATTATTAACTCTTTTCAAAGTTATAGTGAGTAAATTTAGAAAATAAAGTCATTTCCCTAGTAGGTTAGAAACAGAAAGAAAAACTTAGCCTAAACAAACAGCCCAAATCTGTAGTAATTTAGAATGTAATGCTCCCAAACAGCTGTTTATGAAAGAGTTGCGTTCTGGTCACCTGTCCAAAGGCAGCAGAAGGTACAGTCACTATTTCAGTACAAGGATATGGGAACATGAACAAGGTAATGTGAGGTAAGCTACGGTGTAAACTTGCAGCAGTTTAGTTACTGTCCAGTAATTACCTATGTGTTGCCTTTACCATCGGAAAAGAGCATGTACACAGACAGTTACCAAGGAGTAGCTGGTATGCTGTAATTTCACTCCTTAGCTTACCTCTCAGTAGCTTGTTCAAATGCCCATGCCCTAAAACTGTAATTTTAAAAAGACAGCAATTTACAGTTAAAGGATTCAGAACAAAAACGTCAGCTACTTGAGTCCAGATCAGCTAGGACAGATAATAGTCAATAACGCCTTGTTTGTATGTTTTTAAAGAAAAATCCTTAACTTGCAAATCAAGCTGAGAATTAGATCTACAAATGGAAGGAATTTTCAGTTAAGACAGACTGATATGACAGCGTGATTTTCTTTGTTGCACCCATGTTTTGCAAGTGCAATGTTGCATTGCCAAAAACATACTAGGTGCATTATACATAATTAAGGTTACAAGAACTCTGTCCCAAAGCAAACAGCAGATCCTTCAGAGAGAGAGAGTGTATGAACAGGGGAGCATGGCTAGAGTAATCCATCCCGTCACCGCTTCCGTGGCATCAGCCATCATTGGTTTAGAGATGTCAGGTGATACATCCCTGATTGCTTTATATAAATTCCCCAAGGAACCTGTCCTCCACGAATGTGTCTAATTCTGTTTTAAAGATAAACACTGACCATTAAGGGTTCACCATCTCTTATTATTATGTCTGCATAATAATTAGTATATTAGAGTATTATTTCCTGGGTGCAACCAGAATACAAGTGAATATTTTTTGGAACAATATGGGATTACTGCAATGATGAAATCATCAGATGATGAAATCTAATCTACAGGAAGTTGTGCACCTGGGCAAAGAAAGGCAATAGCTTTTCTGCCCTACTTTTTTGAGCACTGTTACTGTGTCCTGACTTAAAAGTTTATATTGTCCTCATCACATTGTATCTTAAGGGACCAATTTGTCAAGTATTTTCTCTCTGCTTTCCTTCTCCCCACTGCCTTGACAGCCTGCATGTAATCAACCAAGGCAACAGTGTTCCAGGTTTTTGTTTTGTGCTGCTTAATGTGGATTTAAGAACATTAGAAGAGTGGCAAAGTTTGTTTTTGTAACATGACTATTTAAACAACTAGGACTTAAAAATGCCTTTGTTCTGAGATCACCACTTCATAAGGCTGATATAGTGATACAGCACTACTATGTAATATTGTGCACATGTGTGTTCATTCACACACATACATCAAAGAGACTTGATGACATTGTGTAACCATAAAAGCAAAGCTCAAGTTATTTGCAGTGTCACAGGAAACCTGTTATGTGCGCAGATTCTCTTACAGTTTTCCTGGTGTATGTGTTGCACTTCAGAATCCCACACCTTATCCCA
Organism: Gavialis gangeticus; assembly: GCF_001723915.1. Classification (NCBI taxonomy): domain Eukaryota; kingdom Metazoa; phylum Chordata; order Crocodylia; family Gavialidae; genus Gavialis; species Gavialis gangeticus. The sequence goes on from NW_017729032.1 coordinate 170,783,170, forward strand.
GTGGTCCAAAATGTCCATTTTCAGCAAGTCTTCATAAAATTTTGCTGAGAAACATAGGAAACAAGGAAACTAGTTTCGTTTGATTTGCTTTTTGATTCCTTTTTAAAAACTTACAGTTTTGAGATTTGAGTTTTAAATCTTAATCAGGTAGGGTATGCTTCACCATGGTGGCGTGCAGCTCCCAGCGGCAGCACCAAGCTTCCTCACCTGGTTCCACTCTGCCCTGCTGTGCCATGTCCTGCCTACTGGGCTGCAGAGGCCCCGGGGAGAGAGCAGTAGAGCGGGGAGCTTGAGCCTGCTGTGGGCAGCCCACAACCACCGGCCCACGGGCTCGGCACTGGCTGTGCCACCTGTGAAGGAGGGGGAGGTGGACTCCACGCTCTGCTCCACTGCAGCAACTGCCGCCTCGCATGGGTGCTGCTCTAGGGGGCAGGGCTGCAGACCCAGGTCCCTGGCCCCATAGCCCTGGCAGCAGAGGGCCGCCTCTGGCAGGGTTGGGGGTGTGGGGCTGTGGGTGGTGTTTGAGGGGCACCAGCAAGGCCAGTGGGCTGTGGGTAGGGAATGAGGGACACCAGAAAGGCTGGTGGGCTGGGGGTCAAGACTGAGGGGCAATGGCATGGACAGGGCACCAGCATATCAGGGCTGCTTAGTGCCACAAAGTAGTGGCAGGGGAGCAGGGGGACAGCCACAGCTGGACCCACATCCTGGTGAGAGAATAGGGCAGAGGAGCTCTGATTTTCCATGATAAAAAAACAAAAATCAAATGCCAAAAATTATAGGTACAGTACAACCTCATAAATCCGGATATCAAAATCTGGCACTTCCCCCCACCGCTTAAGGACCAGCCACTGCTCCCCCTCACTCTCCTGGATGTAGAGGGGGAAGCTTGCATGCAGCAGCTACTGCCACCATTCACCACCCTGTGCTGCCACCTTGCATGCAACCACTGCTCTGGGTCCAGCCACCGCTACCCCCTCCCCTTTCCAGCAGGTGCTTGGTCCCGAGCAAATTTCCGGCAGGTGCTTGGTCCCGAGCGTGCCGGTTTTATGAGGTTATACTGTATTTAGAAAATTTATTTTATTATAGTGGATGAGGTCCTGGTAGGCTTCCAAATTGCTTTAAAATTGTACATATGTCAATAAAACATTGTGTTCAACTGATACTTATATATATATATATAGTGGTGTTTCATTTCAATCATGGCAAAATGCAGATTTTGAGGGTTTTAATCAGAGAATTTGTGATTTTTAAACAGAGAAAACCAGGATCCCTATAAGCTATCATCTACTGGCCCAAGATGCAACCTACAGTCAGCCAACAGCCAAAATTCCAAAATAACAGGTGCAGTAATAACAAGTGTATTGGTGTAGTTTGGGGGGTGTCAAACATACAGCCCATGGGCCACATGTGGCCTGTTAAGATGGGTCAGCTGGCCCACAGGGCTGGATAACCCATGCCCATGAGTGTAATGCAGCCCATGGGGCATATCGCCTTACCTATGTAAGCAATTGTATCAGCATGGCTCTGGAATCCAGGAAGTTAATGCCTGCTGCTGCCTGCTTTCCCTTCCCTGACCTTAGCCTCTGCCAAAACTGGTTTGGTCACCTTTAGCAACTTAAATCAGCCACAGGGAAAGGTGCATAGGAGGAGCAAGCAGCAGTGGAATTAACCCCCTCGGTTCCGGAGCTGTGCTGATACAATGGCTTTGGTAGCTACAGGGTTTAACGCTGTGGTCAGAGATGGATCGTCTGGCTGGTGAGGAGCTCTGTGATCTGAATCCAGCCTATGTAGCTGAATGAGTCTGACATCCTTGAAATGAAGCCTGTCATACACATACAGTAGTAGCTTTATATTCATCATTGCCTTCAGTAATTGAGGGTTAGTTTTGCTTTCACCAGTTTTTGGATTTCTTCAGAGACCACTTAAAATTCCTAATCTGTCAAAAGAACAAAGGCCTCTTTTAATAATGAATCGTAATACTTATGGCCTCCAAACTTATGCATCTGAATACTCTCAATTTACGTGCCATCATATCCATAATACAGTTCTGACAGGAGTAACAGAATAATATGCACGAGTTTCAAATAAAGTAAGATCCCTGTAGGGATTATTGGATATAACATACATGTGGTGATTTCAGTGGTAAGTGAATATTGTAAGGCCAAGTCCCTGGACTAACAGTCTCCAACATGGGCTGCCTGTTCTCTTTGTTGTTATTTATTTTTGCAGCACCCCAAGTTACACTGCTATTCACTGCTTGTCACTTTTGACTGCATCTAAGCAGTGGTGAACCTCTTGAGATATGCAGAGGGCCATGGGAGAGGAGGCATGGCTGAAATCAAGAAGGGGAAGAGAAGAAGACAGCCAACATAAGAGAAGAGACAGAGAGAGGGAAGGAGAAGTAGCTATCCCAGTTTTAATGCTCATGGGAGCATTATATGTCTTAGTCTGTTTCTGCTCCTAATCTAAATAACTGATCATAGTTGTATTGATTGTGAAAGAATCTCAGCCAAAATAAATAAATGAGAGAGCATCCTTCCTAAAATGTTGGCATGAACTTGTAAGCCCATCCCCCTGCCTACATATTGTCAGCCTGAGCATTGATATGGGGGAAATCCCTTAACGGACAAAACTATAAATGAAACCACTGTTGGCAGGAGAAAAGAAATAGCTCAATTTAACGGAAGTATTTTCATTTGAGAGTTGCTGTTCTTTCCTCCTAGTTGTCTAGCCGGTAGAGAGTGCTAGGGTGCTTCCTGTTTGAGACAGTGCAAGGGTGGTTTCCCCAAAGCTTCTAATGTTAGAATAATGCTCTGGAGACATTGCGGTGATAAATGGGTTCCTTCAGTTATATCTGCGTCCTGTTCTCCCTTCCCCATCCTGCATGTGAATACAGTTGCACAGTCCAGGCATTCAGCAAAACCATAGCTCTCTCCTTTGTAAGAAGTAACAGTTCTGACCTGTTTCCTCCAGTATTTCAGCTGCAGTGCCTTCTTGAAAAGTTTATCTACTCAGTCCATTAATTTGAGGTTCAGAGCTCCTTGTTATCAGCCGCTTCCTAGGAAGATGACAAAAATGAAATGGGGAGTTTATGATTAACAGAGAAGAGCTAGTGAATTGGCTTGTCGTTTGTGATGTGCCACATTCTATTTCATTATTTTTTACTTTTGCTGTTCATTTCCAGATAATAGATCCAAGGGAGTGGCCCCCGTCATCTTGTTGATTCATAGTGTAATGATTTTGTTCTGGATGTCAGATTATAGCTGGTAATAAAAGCTGCAGGAAGAGGATTCAGTATTACTTATCTTCTGTAATAGATCGTGCCCCCTTTCCCTCCTGCATATGTTGCAACTATGCTTTGACCAGATATGACTTATACATTGATAGAACTGTAAGGCTTCTGGAAAGCTTGATACTATAACCTAGGCAGGAAAGAAAACATAGGAGTAATATTGCTATTAGTTAGCAGCGCCCTGAGGTTGGTTCCTATTCTTCTTCTTTCTTTAAAAAAAAAAAATCAGCGTATTTGTGTTTGACACTGTGTGTGTGTTTCCATTTCTATATAATTTCATGTGCATATGAAATGCGATTGAAGGGAAGAGCAAAAAGAAATAAAGATGGTTCTCTTAACCTATTTGACCCAGTTCAATCAACTTGCATTCTTCTATTTATGTTTCCATGCTTTTCACAGTTGTGAACAATATTATTTTTAGATTTTAAAAGTTGTGTGTTGTTGATAAGTTAAGATTTCATATCATGGCTTCCTTTTCTGCTTCCAGGTTTTTCCCATTCGGCCTTCACATTCGGTATTGAAAGTCACATTAGTCAGTCCAACATCAACGGAACACTAGTGCCACCTGCTGCCCTCATCTCCATACTTCAGAAAGGTCTGCAATATGTGGAGGCTGAGATCAGCATCAATGAAGTAAGTATACTGATTGCCACAAGCAGAAAGTACACTTCTGTGATAACAGACGTGCTAGGAGTTGACATAAAATCCCATGTTTTAGTTTCTCTTAACAGTTCAGATGCACATGACAACTCCTGAGCTTTCCATAGATTGGCTGCATTTTATTCCTATGTTTTCACTGAAAAAACATCTGAAAGGCTCCAAGATGGTTCTTTTCAGTTTGTAGTTATTGTTCTAAGAATTTGTTAAATGACTTAAGTGGATTTGATTATGTCACTGGTATTTAGATAAGGAAGCTAAATATACACAGAGCCTTGCAATATATAAAAGAAGTGTTTTTCAAAAAGTTAAGTGAGAAAAGCATGCGGTGTAACTTAAAACTTCCAAGTGCTAACCAGCTACAAGAAACCTGATCCAAAATCCAGTGAAGTTAACAGAAAAATTCCTTTACATTTAGTAACAGATTTTGGATCACGTGCTAGAAAAGTTAAACATAATCAAATGGTATGACAGCTCAAGGCACTAGGAGCAAGGAGTTTGCTGATTGAAGCCTGGCTCTGTTGAATTTAGGCAAGTCACGTAACTTGACCTTTGAATGTGCCATTTCAAAATATACAATATTTTTTTGGTATCCTTCATTTATATATTAATATTATAGAAGCACCAAGAGAACATCTCTGTCTGCTAGCATAATGTCCTTTTAAGCTTGTTGGAATATACCGAGGTCTGTACAAGAAAAGCCAGTACTTCTGCCTCACCCAGCTGACCAATGTGAAAACACACTGAAATGAAACAAAGCACAGCAAAAAGACATTTGCTGTGTTACTATACTAATCAAACAGGCTCTTTACTACACATTACTGTTTATATAAAAAGCTGACGTGTCTCTTTATTGTCGAAGGTTAGTGCCTGAGCAGTATGGGTGAGGACAAAAGGGACTGGAGAAAGGGTGAAGAAGGACACATATTTTATAATATATGGTTTGGGTATTTGATGTTTCTTTTTAGAAGTGAAATTCTGTCTGGTTTTCTTTTTCTCTTAAAAAAGCTAACAATATTGTTTAGGTGATATATATATCTGTATATAGCTATATAGATATAGATATAAAAGCAATGACATCAGAGATTAATGCCAAATTATACAACCATATATTTGTAGGTAATAAAATATCTGTTGCTGTTTGACCTCATTTTCTACCACTTAACATTTTGCTGTATCCCTTTAATAAGAACCACATGGTTCTAATCCCTTGACTCAGATCTAATCTCTTGCCTCAGAAAATGGTACCACTACCAATTTAGTCTGTGTGCAAATATATGGGTCCACATGTGGGGTTTTTTCCTCTTTTTTTTAGCACTGATAACCACAGGGAAGTAAAAACAATGCACTGCAACTTACCTGAACTGTGCTTACTAATTATAAAGTATCTAGTGTCTGATTGTGTTATTTAACTTATTTAATTAAGTTGCCTAAAAATCCATGTCCCCTATTCATTTCACTGTATTTTATAACAAGTAAAATTATTGTCTCACAGAATTCTGAAGCAATACATAAAAGACAAAAAATAAGTAGATAGGACTGGAAATGCTTCATTGCTAATTGAAGCTTCAGAGAAGGTTAGATGCGACCTTAAATGCCTCAGCATTTTCTTTCACTCAGAAAATATTGATTGACCTTTGATGGTTATTTTTTAAATAAATCTCTCTCTCCTGATCCAGAATCCTCTCTTTGTCACTTCATCCCAGCTTTAGATCTCTTGCAATGAGGGAATCATTAGCTGCCTGATGTTTTGAAGTTTTGTTAGTTGTGTGCTGTCTGTGGCACAAACTTAAGAGCAGGTTGACATTGTGTACCTAGACTTCCAAAAGGCCTTTGATCTAGTATCTCACAATATCCTCGTGAAAAATTGGAGGATTGTGCACTTAACTCTGAGACAGTCAGGTAGGTGAGAAACTGGCTGCAGGATAGGACCAGATGTCATCCTGGTGAGAAGTGAGCAGCGGTGTCCCGCAGGGGTTGGTGCTTAGTCCAGTACTTTTGAACATCTTTATTAACAATTTGGATGTGGGGGTGAAGAGCTCACTGGCCAAGTTTGCGGACGACACCAAGTTATGGGGAAGCATGGTTTCGCTTGAAGATAGGCTGCAGATACAGGTGGACCTAGACAGGCTGGCAAGTTGGGCAGATTGGAATCTGATAAAGTCCAACATTGAAAAATGTAAAGTGCTCTACCTCGGGACAAGCAACCTCCAACATACCTACAGGCTTGGTGGCACCAAACTGGCTAGCACCATGAATGAAAGGGGCCTGGGAGTAATAACAGACCACAGTATGAATATAAGATGGCAGTGTGATGGTGTACCCAGTAGGGCAAATAATACTCTGGCATTCATCAATGGATGAGTCTCCAGCAAAACCAAGGAAGTGATTCTTCCACTCTATTCAGCACCGGTGATACCGCAGCTGGAGTACTGCATCCAGTTCTGGGCACCACACTTTAACAAGGACATGGACAAGCTTGAGAGAGTTCAAAGAAGAGCCACTCGTATGAGCAGAGTCTTAAATGGCAAGCCATACAAGGAAAGACTGAGAGATCTGGGACTCTTCAGCCTGAAGAAAAGAAAGCTGAAAGGGGACCTGGTAGCAGCTTACCGCTACACTAGGGGAGTCCATCAAGGGCTCAGTGAGCAACAGTTCAACAGGGCACCCAAGGGGAAAACCAGGAGCAATG
>NW_017729032.1:170794810-170832277 GCF_001723915.1 Gavialis gangeticus
TTTTACCAGGACACCCAAGGGGAAAACTATCAGCAATGGCCACAAACTCCTGGATGACCATTTCAGGCTCAACATCAGGAAAAACTCCTTCACAGTCAGGGTGAATAAGCTCCCTCCAGAGGTGATGCAATCACCTACCCTAGAAATCTTCAAGAGGAGACTAGACAGTCACCTTGCTGGAGTCACCTGACCCTAGTTCTCTTCCCTGCTTGGTGCAGGGGCTGGACCCGATAATCTTCCAAGGTCTCTTCTGGCCTTACAGTCTATGAATCTATGAACTAAAGGACAAGGAGTTGATCCTAACATTCCAGCTACGGTGAAAGGTTATAGTTTTATACTCTAGCCCCTTCTTCATGCTGCAACTATTTTACTTTGCATATCTAAGTGTCTGACAGGAAGTATTTAGGAAGTACTTAGACATCTAAAATGGCCTTAACTTGTGCCAACAAAGTTATGAGTGCAAAAAAGGAGACCTGGTTATTGATTTCTCTAATCCCTGATTCTGCACCATAAAATCAATAATTTTGTTTCATTGATTTCAGTAAGCATGCAGTCAAGTCTTGCATGTGTTCAGTTATTGACTTCATATTCCAATGATAAAATTCTTAATACAGAGTGTCACTTAAGTGAAAATGTTCCTAATTATGCCTAATCTATAGTAAATGTTATGTTGGTATCTCTGTTTTTATGTGCAACAACTTATTTTAAATTACCTGAACCAGTATTCTTAAAATCTCAGTAAAATTTGAGATCTCTGCAAAGAGTTGGTCATTTTGTTCAGAAGAATGCTCTAGTCAGGAGTTTTTTAGCTAAAAATTCAGATGCTACAATCTATCTGGAAAAATATTTCTTCATTGTACAGCTAGGATTTAAACCAAAACCAAAGAAATGTTCTGGATTAACATAAAAATCATTTAGGAAAATGAAAGTTTGCTTTTACTTGTCGTCTCCACTAACTTCTCCATTTTTTGCATAGTTGGCTGTGTATTTTCAGAGATTTGTTTATATATTGGGTGTGGGACACCACCGTCTTTTTCTCAGTTAAACCCATGTCTGTTTCTCTGAGTAACCCTTGACCCATTTTTTGGACTGTAAAATCAAGTGAAATTTTCTGCCAAGATTTAGATCATTATTTTTGTGTGGCTCTATTTCTTTTCATCCAGTCTAATAATTTATACATCTGACTTGTTATCCGCCCACACAAAATATTCCCACGCACAGCTTTGATATCATAGATGTAGGCACTGTCTAAGATGGAGATTCCCAGTCTTAACATAGCCTTGTTTCCCCAAGCAACCTTACATTTGGTTTCTCTTTAATATTCCTTTGCGTCAATTTTTCTCATTGTAAGACCCCCATTTATTTTTTCCCTAGGATGGTACAGTATTTGATGGCAGGCCAATAGAGTCACTATCGCTGATAGACGCAGTGATGCCTGACGTTGTTCAGACCCGGCAACAGGCATTCAGAGAGAAACTAGCTCAACAACAAGCCAGTGCAGCAGCAGCAGCAGCAGCAACGACAGCAACAGCAGGAACAACGACAACTGCTATTTCCCAGCAGAACACACCAAAGAACGGAGAAGCCACTGTGAATGGAGAGGAGAATGGGGCACATGCAATAAGTAAGCTAAAGCGGTTTGAAACAGCACTATATTCACCCTACTCGAGACCACTGCAGAGCAGTTGGTCCAGAAAGTGTGGGCCTAGTCAGGAAAGTTACTGTACAGGAGTCACCTATTTGTGCTATGTGCTCCACTGCCAATGTTCCATATTTTCCTGATTCCCTTTGCCAATCTCAGCAAACTTTTCAGACCTGTAAGTTCATTCAGGCATCATAAAAATATGCCCCCTGCTTTCAGTAGCCTGCTCAAACTTTGTCTAACTTTCTAGCTTGTCAGGTATGTTAAGATTATTCAGTTTGCATATAACATGGAACAGATTGACACCCCCTTGGCTGGAATTTCCCAGTTTATCTAGGGACAGGACCAACAGACTCTATAAGCTGCTAGACAAAACAACAACAATGCCTAGCTCCCATCTAATGTAGGCCCGGGGCCTTTAGCAGCACATCAGCAGTGGGGATGTTTGCCTTCACCCAAGCAGGGCCAAGCAGGTGGCAGTTGTGCCACCACCATTTTTCCCTGCTCTCTGGCTTCTGTACAGAAAGACTCCAGACTCCAGCGGGTTGGGAGCTTCACCAGAGCTGGGCAAGTGGAAGTTGTGTCTACACAGCCATTGCTTCTCCCTTGCCCTTTTGCTTCTCTTACCTCCCTCCTACATATACACACAGCCTCTCAGCTGTGGAATTTGGTGCAGCTGCCAGCTGCTCAGCCCCAGATAGATTGCATACAGGCAAAGTCCTCTAGCAACTTGGTCTAGGTCAAGTGGCTCTGCAGGCTGCATTTGTCCTGTGGACCATGGCTAGGGACAGACGGTACACATAAACTGGCTTAAGTGATCAGAAAGTGGTTTAAACCTGTAACAGAACAGATGTTCAGTGCACATAAAACATTTTGAAAATGGCTGAAACTGGTTTGAGATAAAGTTGAGTATCAGACTTAATTGATTTGGGTCAAACTGGTTTATGCAATATCTGTCCCAGACACCTTGCTGATTTAAGTTAAATTAAACTCCCTGAGCACCCTAGCATGCTCTCTGGGATGGGCAGGGATTTCTGCTCCACAGCAGAGCTGGCCCCTCCCCTCTGCTCCTTGGCTGCAGCTCTGGCAGAGACTGCAGGCAGAGCATCATCTGCCCGGCTTCCTCCTGCTTTCTCCCTACTTTTCTCCTCCCCTCTCCACTTTCTGCTAAGCAGGGATCCCCATCCCCTCTGGCTTACACAGGCACCTCATCATTAGCTAGTGGACCACATGCTGGCTATGGTACATGCTGTCGCAGACAGTAGTGGCAGCTTAGGGCTTTTGGAGCTAATAAACAGCTCAGCTGGTAATGTCCCTCCATTCTTCCTTTGTTTAAAAAGAGTTTGAACTAATGAGAGAGACTGTTTGTTTTTTGATGTGGTGATAAATGCTCTGTTATCAAGGAGTGGGGGGGAACCTCTCCCTAATCCTGCTGGGGCCTAGCTATGCCCCCCTCAGATCAGCCCTGTAAAAGGGGAGGGAGGGCTGCTCTAGCACCCCCAAGCTTCTATCCTGAGCCACTGCAGGCATGTGCCTGCATTTCTGGGATGTCTGTACAATTACAAAGTGATTCAGCCTTCTCAGGTTAGACTAACCTGCAAAGATTGAATCAATTCAGGCTCAGGCTTTTTGAATGCCTGTCCCTAGCCCATGTGTTGCCAACCCCTAAGCTAAGGGATTTAGCAGCTCCTATTGAAGCTAATAGAAATAGTTGTGACTGAAGTTTTTTGTCAGTTTTGAGCATCTTGAGTCTTATCTTTCATATGCAGTTGTGGCCTGAAGACCAGTTAGAACTGGCTGGAAATTTTTCATCAGAACAGTATTAGTTTAGAATAGGAGGCAGGGGGCACCTTTTTGGCATATGTGCCACAAACTAGCCCTTCACCTTCCCCAAGAGCCACTCCAGTCCCCAACCTCTGCCTAATCTGCTGCTGTCCTTTCTGCTCCTTATTCTGTGCTCCCTGCGCAATCTCCTGCTTTTTCTGCTTTTCGCCCTGTGGTGCCACCCTATCTCCTGCTCTTCTTTCTGTTTCCTGTACTATCTGCTGCTGCACTCTATCACATCTCTGATCTGCCATGTGTAGGGACCTTCTTAAATTGCACTTCTGCAATTTTTGCGGAAACTGCAAAACCAGCAGTTTCTGCAAAAAATGGTGTTTGTTGCAGTTTCCCACGGAATCACCACCACATTCACACACAACACCCCCCACCCCCAAAATAAAATGCTGGATCCTCAGTGGGAACAAGTGGTCCTCCTGGCCGCTGCTGACTGGCCTCACAGCCTGCTGGGATTAGGGGGGGTGAAGATGCCAGCTGGCAGAGTGGCATGACCTCCCTCATCCTCCTCACCCACTGAGATCTCTCCACCAGTCAGTGCTGAGGGGCAGAGCTGCATGAAGGGGAGCACTCTTCGCCAATAAGCAGTGAGGGGCAGGGCCTCTCGGCCATCAGTTGTAAGGGGCAGGCCACCACAAAATGCCCATGAAAGTGGCTCTGAACACCATGAGCGGGTTGTGAAAAGCCTTTCCTCTCACCCCAGTTCAGATAGGTCCCTATCCATGTGTCACATTCAGAGGTTGCCTGTACCACTTGTGGTACTCATGCTGCAGGTTGGCTACCCATGCTTTAAACATGTCATTTTGACAAAATGAACATTTTTCTTATAATTGAAATGGTTTCAATGAAATTGCATTATGAAGACAATTGGTAAAAAGCTTTGAAAGCATTGAGTTGTCCTGTTCTTCCATTTTCAGAATTAGAATTCTTTTTGTAGTTTCAAATCCACCCTATATTTCAAATTTTATTATATGTAAGAAATATTAAAAAGGTCAATATTGAAATGAAATACTGTGAATTTCTCAAAATGAAACAATTTGACTGAATTGAAACATTTTTCAGGAATTTTGTTGGCAAAACATATTAGTATTGTCAGGTTTTGCTCTAAATTAAAGAAAAAAAAGATTGAAAGCTAAATATTTTTAAAGGATGAAAAAAATGTTTTCCCACCAGTTTTACTAAAAGCTCCCCCTTGGTCTGAGAAAAGAATAATAGAAATAAATACTGTCCCTACAGGGCAGCTACATTGTGCCCATTTCTGACTTTTGAACAGCATAAATCGAGGGGTATTTGCTAACAATTACAAATCTTTGCTAACAACAGATCTTGAGACAAGGACTTTCTGGGGTGATATCTTTTTTGGACCAACTGCATGGTTGGTATAAAGTTAGACAAGCTTTTGAATGGAAGATAATCTTCATCATTCTTCATCTCTTGCATAATTCCCGGGCCATCAAAACTGCAACGTCACTCCAACATTACCATACCTTGTTGGGGCATTCTGGAGGTGGGAAACTGTATAGCCATCATCAGTCTGACTTTCTTTTTTGTAATGGTGCAAGTATCTGGTGTTGTGCCCTACAGCAAAACAGCTCTGGAAGTTGTGTTAATCGTTGGGGCCTGGGTATTGCAGGGCAGAAATTTAGATCAGCTTCCCCCCAGGCAGACTAGTTAACAAAACAGAAACAGTGGGAGAACAGAAGGTCCCTGAGGTATAGCTGGCCAGCTGGCATGTATTTAGCAGCACTGCTGTGCCATGTACTCCTCCTGGGAAAAGGTATGAGGCCTGGAATTAAGAAACAGCAGAAAACTGGGAAAAGCTGCAGAAGAACCATGGGGCTCTGTGAAACAAGTTGTTTGTATCACTTTCAAAGAACTGGAGCCTCTCCATCGCTGAGCTGTTCACATCATGCCAGCTTAGAGAAACAAAAGGTCTGGAAGTTTAAAAATATAGGTGGAAGTATGCACAGACCTCTCAGATCTCCACAGTATGTTTCAATGGTGAAAAATAAGAGACTTGTACTCAGGAATCATGAGCCTTAGCTTCTGGCTTAATAGCTATCAGCTCCCACTACAAATAAGGGTTCTATAATGAATCTGTCTTGTGAATTTGCTTAATTTGCTTATTGCCTGAAGCTAAATGACTATGCTATTGTTGTGTTTGTATCTGCAGTGATACAGTAGAAAATATATGTAGTAAAATAACTGGAGGTCTAGAAACAGCATTTTTGTTGGTTAAGTTGGCTGAGCTGTATGACTGGCCGGATCTGTCTCCCCTTATCTGAGTGCCCAGGGCCTGGCCAGTAAGAGTGGACAAACAACCTGGCTGAGGAGGGCTGGACTGAGTTATGGGTATGAGCAGCCTTGCTGGCTGAAGGGACAGAGTGGAATTGAAGGAGGGTGAGAAGCTTCCAGTAGCCTGCTTTCCACTAAAATCAGGCCCACACAGTGTTGTAGATAGAAAAGCTACCTCCTCAGACTAACACCTAACCCTAACCCTGAAGTCACTATCTCAATCTTGCATCTAGTTACCAAATGTTGATTTTAGTGGAAACCAGACTTTTCACATTCTCTTATCTTCACCAAAGTCAATAGAAATCTAGGATATTCCCTGAAACTTTGGAATCACTTGGATGTGATTTTCAAAATGTGTTATGTTGCATATCAATAAGGAGGGAAGACAAAAGGAGAAAGAACATGTGTTGACTACAGGTTCTTATTTTACTTGAGCAGTATGATGTGATGTAGAAGATAAACAGCCACAGGTTCCTAATCTACCTCTAAGGTACATCCAGATGAGTATGGCTGTGTGGTGTGTGGCACCACAGATGTGTCTTCACATTCTTCATGCTGCAAGGGAGCAGTACTGGAGGGGAGGGGTTGACCCCTTAATATCCAGGGGCCAAAACACTTGTGCAAAAAAAAAAAAGCAGAGTGGTGTATGTAGGGGCAGCTCATGCCTCTCAAAACCAGAGCCTGGCAGGCCAGAGCCACACTCCGGATGCTAGCCAGGCTCCAAGTAGCAGCAGCACTGCTGCTGAAGCCCCAGGAAGCCCCCAGGACCCCAGGTAAGGCTGCTGGGGCCAGCCCAGTGTTGGTCCCAGCCTCCTCTCCCCAACCCAGGGTAACCTGCAGCATGCCAGAAGGTGCGTGGCACAGGCATTCCCTGGGGACAACTAGCAGCGGCACAAGGTGTGCCGCTGCCAGTTGCCCTCAGGGAACCAAACATCCACACTTACGTGGATGCAGCCTAAGGGTCTAAACCAGTGATTCTCAACCAGGGTGCCAGGCACCATTGAGTGCTGTGCTTTTAATGGTTCTGTACAATATTAGCACTGTTAGGTGTGCAAACATCTGTACATGATTCACAAGATAAACCCAGAGATTTCAAATAGGAACACATAGTGTCACAAACATTCTGGCCTGTTGTGGTCTTCCTGAGTTCCTTGTTACATATTTGCGAACTAATAGAAAACTGCTTTGTTCCTTTTCCATAGGAAATGAGTGAAAGATAAGAGCTGGCATTTTGTGAGGGATGCCTTGAGTCAAACAAGGTTGAAAACCACTGGTATAGACAGACATTAACATTTGCATTAATAGCAAATGAGAATACTATAACTGTTACATCTCCACGCCTTTGTAGTGAACCAAGTGTTTCAAAACCATTGCAGCTTTAACCTGGGAGAGGGAGTTAGCTATCTGAAGTCAGGCAAAAGGCAGGGACCGAGTATCTTAGAGACTAAACTCATTCATAAAGTCATAAGTTTTTGTAGGTGGCAGCCTGTTTGGTCAGGGTTAAAGTTACAATGATTTAGCTAATTTGCAAGAACATGTAAATGTAACATTTGCATTGTAACAGCTGATGTGTGGTCCTATGGCAGCTCCCTCTCTCCTTTCAAAGTGGTTAAAAGGTACATTTTCCCATACACTAGGATAGCTAAAGGGCACTTTATTGACTGCTAGAGGTGTTCTTGAGAGCAAGGTTCAAGAAGCCTGTCCCACCAAAAATAGTATTCAAAGAAATACATTTATATATGTTATGTAAATTGTAATAAAAAATGCGAATAACATATAAATAAGAAGACAGTACAAGAAAGGAATATTAAGCCACTGACTGAAAATAATGAAATACTTGTTAACCTAAAGGAGTAACAGAATCATTAGTCACTGAAATAATAAGAATGTAATCTTAAAATTACTGAGTTTCAAAGATCTCTAACAGGTGGCCAGCCATTAGAAAAAATAACTTCTTACTTAGGTTTTAAACACTAGGTTTCAAAACTTAGTTCACCTGTACATGAACAATTCAGAACGGACTAGAGTTCAAGGTTGAAGAACAGAAAATCCAAAGTAGACCTGGGTGTTATGCTCAATTACCTTGCTAGAATTAAAAAGCTTGCCAAACAAATATATCTTAAATAAGGCTAGTGAAGATATATATGGAAGTGCCTAATATGATTGGGATGAACTATGTACAATCCCAAATTCTGAATTGCTCCAAAAGAAAACTGTAGACACTATCAGTACAGTGATCTGTACCTCCCTTAGTGTTGTAAGTACAGCTGTGTCCAGCTGAACAAGTTGCTAGTCCTGGAAATTAAGGATTTTCACCTGATTTGTATATTTTAAATGCATATGGATTTGTGTTTAGAATATATTTACCATATGAGTAATGTATAATCTCTTTTTCTAGAAATTTTACCCTGTCCTGATTTTTGTGTTCTTCAACTTGTGCTGAGTTTTATCATATAACTGAGCAGTCTTGTGTGTTAAATGCTGTGAATCTTAATTTCTGAGCAAATCCTTCTACATTGGAAACCATGGGGTTAGCCACATGATTGGCAGTGTCCTGATTGGCAGTGTCCTGTCTTTACACTTTCCCTCCATCCACCTTGTTCCAGACAATCCTGAGCCAAAGAGACCACTAAAAGTTCCTATTCCTTCTAGTGTCTGTCCTAATCTTAGAGGTTTGTAACCTTTGAGGATGACCTGTAGAAAGGTTGGCCCCATTTTAAATTCTTAGCTGGTAAGAGAGTATCCTGCCTATTAAAAGATGAGAATAAAGTGGAGCCAGTTCTGCTATATTTACAAGGAGGCAATTCCTTCATGTTGCACGGAAATAGATTAAATAATACTAGAATGTGCGCAGTAGTGTATCTTGATCTGTAAAATTAGAAAGTATGTATTTTCATTAAGGATCCCAAGATGTCTTGTCAAAGGCCTTCTAGAGGGGTTAGACATTTTTACTAAACCCGTCACACATTCAATGACTTTCACATCTGCAAAAAAAAAAATTTAACTTGTAGTGAGAACTCTGAACCAGAGCTGAGTTTCAGAGCCTGCATTTCCTGTATCTGCCTTCCTCTGATCAGAAAGAGAGCTACTGCATTTCTGAACAATTTCTCTGGAGGAGGGCATAACATTTCCAGAACCACATCCTTTCAACCAAGTAGTTACAGCAATATCATCAGAACAAG
The DNA here is from genome assembly GCF_001723915.1 of Gavialis gangeticus. NCBI lineage: Eukaryota > Metazoa > Chordata > Crocodylia > Gavialidae > Gavialis > Gavialis gangeticus. The sequence goes on from NW_017729032.1 coordinate 170,803,766, forward strand.
CTTCAGACATCAGAGTAAGTTCAGGGGTGAACAGGACTGTGGGCTCAGAGCAGTCATCTGAGTAGAGGATTGCACTGCCAGTGGTGGCACATTTCCAGAGGGACTTCAGTAACCCTGGTAACAGTCTCAGCATTGGAAACCAGAGAACCAACAGTACTGTCACCTTATCTGTCTCCCCTAGAGGCTCAACAGCCAACGGTAAGTCTTGTAATCATCCCTTACACTTTGTCCAGGTGCAGTTAATCCTAGGTGAATCACCCTGTTGTGACTTTTTTCCAAGCTCTTCTTGAAGGATTTGCTGCCTAGAAATATTTAAGATGGTCACAATATGTCATCATCCATTTCTTCTTTTTCCAGTTAAGAGATTTTTCAGTGGAGGTGGTGAATAAGTCAGGTTTTGCTAGGACCTGTGGTTTGTTTTCTCTCAGTTGGGTGGCTAATGGGACAGCATCTTTGGGGTTCTCTTTGGGTTCCTCCTAAGGTGGAAGTAACTCCTCCTGAGGGAAGCACGTTACCCTTATCTGCACAGGGAAAAGGGAGCATTTACTTCCGTCATAAATGTGCTCCTTCATTCATTGGCAATTCAACAATGCGACTATTCCAACTTAGGGTCACAGGATTCACTTGAGCAAAATATTCAACAAATGGTGTAATTTCCTTTGTTAGTGACTTACTTTACACTTTCTTGCACTTTCTTTACAGCAGCCATTTTGGCAGCCTGACTTTCCTTTCCTCCAGGAGGAGGAAAGTCAGGCTGCCAAAATGGCTGCTGTAAAGAAAGTGCAAGAAAGTGTAAAGTAAGTCACTAACAAAGGACCTTACCCCAGGGACCTTACTTTTCATGTTGCTTCTTTAGCTGTCCGATTTGCTGTTTGTCACAAGCCACCTATTTGGCCCTGCATCCCAACCTTCTTGTTAATGCAATGCACCACAGCAAAAGCAACCCCACACAACTTCCTTTAATTTCTGACTATTTAACTCCTGTTTTGAAGGGCTTTCAATGTAGTACAAAGGGATCCACAAACATCTTTGGAATCCATCAGTCCCAGAGGGACAATTAGTTCACTTTTTTCTCTGTCACATTTTACCTAACATATACTTCAAGTTAAATCATATTAGCCCTAATAGGAACAATACCCCAGAACCTCAGCCCATCATAAGGATATTCTAGCCAGCCTCCTCACACTGCCTGCCATAAATATCCAGGGATAAATAGGATAAATATTCAATAATGATTTATTGTGGCATGCAGAGATTTCATAATCAAAGACAACAACAATACTTACCCCAGAATAGCAAAAAAGAAAGAGAGCGCCCTGTTCCTAAAACAGGAAACGTTTGTGCTTAGGAGTTTCAAAATGGTTTCCCGCTTCAAAAATAGATTTTTTTTTTTAAAAAGCAACAATGAGACAGCAAGAAACTAAGATGCTAGTTCAACAGAAGATTAATATTTATTTATTATGAAGCAATTCCCACTGATTAACAAATTACCCAGAAGGGAAATGTCATACTGAGGACATGCAAATCTTGCTCAAAGGTTCTGTTTTTACTCTAGTATTCAGGAAGAACGTTTAGTAGAAAGTTCTTGGTTTTAAACCTAAAAACAAGGTAAGAAGTGGGTTAGTGGGAAACTGTTTACTGTTAGTTCCTTATTTTCTTTTCCTGCTATTTAATTAGGAATTCAATTTCTAAATTTCATTTAGAAAATTAAAAATCCTGTAACAGGAAAAAGAAGTTACATTTGTACCTGAAGGGGAAAAAAATGGATACTGTTAAAACAAAAATTATAAAAATGTTAGGAACAGAATTATGTAAAAAACAAGAAGTGTTAAAGTGATGGCAACAGACTGTTGGCTCTCTGGGTTGCAATTGAGAGGTGTTCTGGGGAACAAGGAAGGTTGGAGAGGCCTATCCTGCCAAAATGAAGTACTTGAAGAAATAATTGTATGTAAATTTCAATGGTAATTTTCATATTTATATGCAAATAGTATGTGAATGAGAAGACAACATCTGAAAAGCTTTGCAAGCTATTGATTAAAAATAATGTAATGCTCATTAACCAAAAGGAATAACAGATTCATTAGAAACAAAAACAAATTAATCTTTAATTTACTGAATCTCAAAGTATTAAATGTCACTGACAGGTGGCCAGCCTGTCAAGGAAAATAACTTTTTACCTAGGCTTTAAAGATTAAATTTCAAAGAAGCATTAATCCTGGTTCACCTGCCAGTGGGTCATTTAATGAGAACTGGAGTTCAAGCCTGGAAAGTAGAAATTCCAGGGTGGACCTGGGTTTTATGCTTGATTACCTTGCCAGACATAAGAGGCTGGCTAAATAAAGATATCTGAAATAAGGCTAAAGAAGGTAACTGAGCCAGGGTTGCTTGGCTTGCTGAGGGCGGTTTGGATTTGTGTGCTTGGGTGCGTGCTCTGAGCAGCCAAGTAAACTGACTGCTGATTGATTGCTTCCTGGGTCTGACAAAGGGGCCTAGCCAGTCCAGGCCCAGGAGAGGCATGTAAGGAGGCAGTCCAAGCAACCAGGGGAGAAGCAGACAGGACAGTTTGCCAACAGTTCACTAGTCAGTTTGCAGGTCAGTTTCCTGCCCCTCTCTTTGAAGGGAGCCTAAAAGCTAAGTTTCTTTGTTTTATATATTTATGTAGCCCAGGTAACTCTGGTATATACTCCCCTTCTCCAGTTGAAGGGGATTGTTACCTGGTAGGTGCGCTGTGAGGGGGGGAACTGCAGACTGCTCAGTTTCCTTCCATCCCTATAGAACCAGACCAGGACAGTCAGGGGACTTAACTATATACATGTTTGTTTACATTAACTTATCACAAGGAAAAGGAACATGGATATAATCATATGTACAATATATATATATTTATAATATATCTAAACAAGCAACATAAACAATACCCTCTGGGTAAATTACATAAAACCTTGTACCAATGCTCCAGATACAGGTACATCACAGGTAAGTATCTGATCTGAAACGGATAAACCCCAAAATAAACATAGATAGCTAACAGATAAACTGTAGATAAGTATGGGTGAATAAATAAGTCAGAGATAAATACAAGTAAACAACAGGTGAAATAATAGCAACAGGGAGTCCCAGCAGAGCCCTAGGACTATACTTATCTACTAATTTACAAACATGAGAGTTCACAAAACATAAGGCATGCCATCACACCACTTATGGTGCAAGAACCCCAAAGATAAACTTAATCCCAAGGGGAAACCCCAATTCCCTTGGGCTTTTCCCAAGCCCTACAAGGAAGCTGGCAACCTTAGAGGGGCCCTGCCAGTGGGACCCCCACTTTCAGGAGCCCTTCACTAACCAGGGGGGACTCCTCCTTCCCCTGTGGGAATCCTCTTTTCCCTGCAACTCGCAGCTCCTAGGCCTGGAAGGTGGCCCTTGTCCTCTGCACCAGGCTGCTCTCTCGCCTGCAGTGGGCTTCGGGGGGGTCGCTGTCCCCTGGAACACGGCTCCACTATGCAGGGCTTCTGGGGCCTCTGATTTAGCCTGGTCTGCTGGCTCAGTAGCCCGATCACCTTGTGGTTCCCTGGACTCAAACTTTTGCTATGGGTCAGAGCCCTGGGCTGCCTTGTGAAGCACCAGGCTCGGTCCACTCCTAGACCCTCCGTGCAGCGCCTCCTGCACCAAGCTCTGAGCTTCATTTCAGGGGTTGAGGACCTGAGCCACCCAAGCCCTCCAAAGGTCCTACTCTGTGCACCAGACTGTGCACCATGTCTCTGGCTGCACACCAGAGGTTGCAGACACGAGTCACCTCACACAGCTCCCAGGGTCTGGACACTGTGCACCATGCTGCACACTGAGAGCCTAGCTGCTGGAGCTGCCCGCTGTTCCCCGCTGATGGAAGTCTTCAGGAGTGCTTCTGAGCTACTGGTTCACCCTGCTGAGCAGCTTTCCCCAGCTCTTCTAAGCCCCGCTCTTCTCTCTTCTCTGTCGCAGATGTGTTCCCTCATGCTGGGCACGCAGCTCCTTTTATATGCTCCAGGGCTCCACCTCTGAAGTCTTCCAGACCTCAGTGTTGCAGTTCTCAATCAGGTCCGGGGGTGGGAACTCCTGTCCCCCTCCCCTCAGGAAAAGGGCGTGACTTAATTCCTCTTGCTGCCCCCTGATTGGTGGATGGGCTCCACCAATCAAAACAGCAAGATTTCAAGCCTGGGACTCAACCCAAGCTACAAAAGGCAAGCCTGCTACATTTATTTAAGTCTAACTAACGACATAGTTTTATTTTAGCAGCTAAAACTCAGCAGCTAAACCAAGACTTAAGTCCTGTGTCTTAACTAGAGTCGAGAGTGAGGGAGAGTTTGCTTAGAAACTCTCTCTCACATTCTTTTACTGTAAGCTTGCTGAGAGGAAAGAGCTTGCAGGGAAACGGGAAACCTTCAAATCAAGAAACAGCAAAGAGGCCAGCTGCAGAGGAGTTTGCTAGGGAAGTTCTGCTTGGAAAGAGGCATGAAATGAGAGGCAGCAGATTAGGAGACAGAGACATGACTGGAGGATGTCGCAATACCAGAGTCACTGCTACTGCCAGCTCTTCCTCTGCCTGCATGTGTGAGGTGTCTGTCCAGGCAGGACCGCACACCATTGAAGCTTCCACACAGGTCCTGTCTTGGTGCTGTGCAAACTGCAGCTTGCAGGTTCCTTCCAGTGTCAACCAGGTGAGAGAGTGTCTGCAAGGTGAGTGGTGCCTTCTGGTAGTCCCTCAGGAAGAAAGCATGAGAGCCACAAGAGGAGGTAGCAAGGATCTGAGGCATCCTCTGCCATGAATCAGTTCCATGCTGGAGAAAACCTGTAGGACTCTGGAGAAAGGACTGCCAGAAGTGGTGCTAGAAGAAAAAGAGAGCATGGACTGCTATGAAGGTGAAAGCTGGAAGCTTGTATCTTCTGGCAGCAAGAAGAAGTCATCATCCCCACATGCAGTGGTTTGCCTGGAGAACAGATATGGCAACAGAGGAGAAGGATAGCATACTATTAGTGGAAGAGGCCAGGCCAGGAATCCCCAAGATGGGGAGGATCAAGACCACTGCCACAAAGAGGAAGTGATGGGTGGTGGTGGTTGGAGACTCCCTTCTGTGGGGGTTGGAGGGATACATCTACCAGCCTGACCTATTGTCCCAGGAGGTCTGCTGCTTGCCTGGAGCCCAGAACTGAGATGTCACAGAAGGATTACTCAGGGTTGTCTGGCCCTCTGACTATTACCCCATGCTGCTTATCCATGTAGGCACCAGTGATACTGCCAATGGTGACCCTGAGCAAATCAAGAGTGACTACAGGGCTCTGGGTGAAGGGGACGGAAGCACAGATCATGTTCTCCTCAATCCTTATGGTCAAGGAGAAGGGCCCTGGCAGGAGCAGATGCATCCTGTAGATGAATGCATGGCTGTGCAGGTGGTGTCACCAGCAGAGATGTTCCAAGAAGAAGGCTTGCGGAGAAGAGATGAGATCCCCCTGATAAAGAGAAGAAAATGCATCTTCACAGACACGCTTGCTAACCTAGTGAGGAGAGCTTTAAACGAGGTTTGCCAGTGGAAGGAGAACAAATCCCTTTGGTAATGAAGAAGTGAGAGTCTGAAGGAAGCAGAAGCAGGAGGGGGCAACACAGGAGGCCTCCTCATTCTTCCTGCAAAAGAGCTGTATGATCGTTCAGAGCTCCAGTGTAACCTGGAGATAGGCCTGTTGAAAGTCTCTGGGTTTAGGTTACAGGGGAGAGCAACAAAGGTGATGTTGTGGTGGGTGTGTGCTATAGACCACCAGACCAGGTGGATGAAGTATATGAGGCTTTCTTCAGACAAGTAGCAGAAGTTTCCAGATCACAGGCCTTGGTTCTCATGGGAGACTTCAATCACCCTGACATCTGTTGGGAGGGCAATAAAGCAGTGTGATAGCAATCCAAAGTTTTTGGAGAGTATTGGGGATAACTTCCTAGTGCAAGTGTTGGAGAGACCAACTACAGACCATGCTCTTCTTAACCTACTGCTGACAAGCAGGGAAGGATTGGTGAGAGATGTAGAAGTGGATGGAAAGTTGGGCAGCAGTGACCACAAGATGACTGAGTTCAGGATCTTGAGAGAAGGAAGAAAGGAGAGCAACAGAGTATGGACCCTGGACTTCAGAAAAGCAGACTGACTCACTCAGAGAACTGATGGGCAGGATCCCCTGGGAGGCAAGTCTGAGGTGGAAAGGAGTCCAGGAGAGCTGGTTGTATTTTAAAGAAATCTTACAGAGGTCACAGGAACAAACCATCCTGATGTGCAGGAAGAATAGCAAATGTGGCAAGCGACCATTTTGGCTCAGCAGGGAACTCTTCGGTGAACTTAGATACAAAAAGGAAGATTACAAGAAATGAAAGCTTGGACAAACAACTTGGGAGGAGTATAAGAATATTGCTTAGGCATGCAGGAATGAAGTCTGCAAGGCCAAAGCACAGTTGGAGTTGCAGCTAGCAAGAGACATGAAGGGTAGAAAGAAAGGTTCCTACAAGTATGTTAGCAACAAGAGGAAGGTCAGGGAAAGTGTGGGTCCCTTACTGAATGGGGGAGGCAACCTAGTGACAGATGATGAGGAAAAGGCTGAAGTGTTCAATGCCTTTTTCACCTCAGTCTTCACAAGCAAGGTCAGCTCCCAGACTACAACACCAGGCAGCACAGTTTGGGGAGGAGGTGAGCAGCTAACAGTGGTGAAAGAATAGGTTAGGGACTATTTAGAAAAGCTGGATATGTACAAGTCCATGGGGCCAAATGCATTGCACCCAAGGGTGCAATGTGGAAGCTGGCTGATGTGATTGCAGAGCCACTGCCCATTATCTTTGAAAACTCATGGTGATCAGGGGTGGTTCTGGACGACTGGGAAAGGGAAAATATAGTGCCCATCTTTAAGAAAGGGAAGAAGGAGGATTCAGGGAACTACAGACCAGTCAGCCTCACCTCCATCCCTGGAAAAATCATGAAGCAGGTCCTCAAAGAATCCATTTCTAAATACTTGGAGGTGAAGAAGATGATTACAAACAGTCAGCATGGATTCACCTAGGGCAAGTGATGCCTGACCAGCCTGATTGCCTTTTATGGTGAGATAACTAAATCTATGGATGTGGGGGAAGCAGTGGACATAATATACCTTGACTTTAGCAAGCCTTTTGATACTGTCTCCCACAACATTCTTGCAAGGAAGCTGAGGAAGTATGGGTTCAGTGAATGGACTGTAAGGTGGATAGAAAGCTGGCTGGTTTGTGATACTCAACTGGTACTAATCAATGTCTCAATGTCCAGCTGTAAGTCAGCATCAACTGGAATGCCCCAGGGGTGGGTCCTCAGGCCGATTTTGTTCAATATCTTCATTAATGATGTGGAAGATGGGGAAGGAGGGAGGGAGGGAGAATGACACCAAGCTGGAGGGTGTAATAGATAAACTGGAGGATAGGACTTGGATTCAGAGTTTCCTAGACAAATTGGAAGATAGGGCCAAGAGAAATCCCATGAGGTTCAACAAAGACAAGTGCAAAGTCCTGCACTGAGGACAGAAGAATCCCATGTACCGCTACAGCCTAGGGACTGCCTGGCTAAGCAGCAGCTCTGCAGAAAAGGACCTGGGGGTTACAGTGGACAGTAAGATAGATATGAGTGTCCTTGTTGATAAGAAGGCTAACAGCATACTGGGCTGCATTAGTAGGAGCATTGCCAGCAGATTGAGGGAAATAATTATTCCCCTTTATTCTGCACTGGTGAGACCATATCTGGAGTAGTGTGTCCAGTTTTGGGCCCCCCACTATAGAAGCAATGTGGACAAGTTGGAAAGAGTCCAGTGGTGAGCGCTGAAACTGGTTCAGGGACCGGGACACATGAGTTATGAGGAGAGGCTGAGGGAACCTTGTTTTATATAATTTGGAGAAGAGAAAACTGAGGGGGGATTTGATGCAGCCTTTAACTACCTGAAGGGTGATTCAAACGAGGATGGAGCTAAACTGTTTTCATTGGTGGCAGGTGACAGAACAAGGGGCAATGGGGTTAGGTTGCAGCAAGGGACATTCAGGTTGGATATTAGGGAAAACTTTCTCACTAGGAGGGTGGTGAAGCACTTGAATAGATTACCTAGAGAGCTCATGGAATCTCCATCCTTGGAGGTTTTTAATGCCTGTTTTGACAAAGTCCTGGGAAGATCTCATTGGGGATAGTCCTGCTTTGAGCAGAGGGTTGGACTAGATGACCTCTTGTGTTCCCTTCGAACCTTAACTTTCTATTATTCTATATAAGGATGTGCCTAATCTTTAATATGGTTCTGTATTTATTCTAATAGAGCAATTTGATGTACCTTATTTGCCAACTTGGAAATGTGCCTTTTTCAACCCTGGATAAAAACAGATTTAACTGTCATCAAACCACTCTAAACTATCTCTTTTGCTTACATTTTGAATATTCATTTATGACATTTTCCTTGCCCATTGCCACTTACTTTGCTGTTGCATCTTGTATCTTTGTTTCTCAGTCTAACTTGACTTCATGCTAATTATAAACAGGGATCCTGGTTTTTTCTGATAAAAAAAAATCCCCCAATTTTTGGGTTAGAAAAAGTAACCCAAAATCCACATGAAACACTGCTATAATATATAGTGTTATTTCATGTGGACTTTGGGTTACTTTTTCTAACTCATAAATTGGGGATTTTTTGTTTTAATCAGAGAACATCAGGATGCCTGTTCATTACAATCCTATTCCATTCTGCACAGATGCCACAAAAGTGCCAAGACATCCAGATTCATTATACATCTGGACTGGAAAGATTCCTGGTTGAGTGGACTTGGGCTATTGTGCATGTTCAAAAGTAGCCAGAATGACTACCTGGATGTTTAGGTCTATTACAGTCTAGTGCCCCCTGGTAAACCTTATAGGCATGTTTACACATGCTTGGGGGGCGGCATGGGTTCACTTTAGAGTGGCAGGAGCCACTCTAATTAAAGTGGCATAGCATTTCATATATCAGTGTCCCTGGTCTTCAAATGGCAGCAGAGGCACTTTAAAAGGTTGCTGAATGAGCTTTAGTTAAAGCAGCCCTGCCATCATTTTGTAGTGCAAGGATGCTAATACATGAGATGCAGAGGCTGGCTTGAGCACACTAATTAGCTATACTTACAGTGTGTTGGAGCAGCTTCCCAACATATCTACAGGCACTCTATAAGTCCATGATTTCTTAAATGCTCTTTTACCAAATGGCTATTTCATGAAGAACTGTCCAGCTGTGGCATGGCCAGGGGCCACATGTCATGCGAAGTTTGCTACATGGCTATGTCAATATCATATGCCTCTCTGCTGTGCAGACTGCACATGACACCACAGGCCGTCCCCAGGGCTCTCTCCCACTGCACAACAGTGGGGAAAGTGACTACCAGGGCCAATGGGTCATGTGTTAATGGCTCACGAGCTGTGTACGGCCTGTGGGCCACCAGTTGGACAGCTCTATTGAAGTCAGAGCTGCTGTCAGTTGGGTACACTGCTGCAGCTGGAGCCTAATGTGATGGAAGGTTCAGATAGACATCTCCCCTGTGAGCAGGATGGATTCCAACTTAATGTAAGGGATGAGCAGTGGGAGAGCTGTTTGTCATCTTAGTCAAAATAGGAGTGCTTTCATAAGGTATGACAGACATTTTCTTTATAAGCAGGAATCTGGGTGTTCTGTTTCCCATGAGAAAACAGAAAAAAAACACGGATTTTCCCTTTTAATAGAGAAAAGTGCATATTTTTCATTTTAATGGAGAAACATGCAAATTTTCCACTTTTGTGAAGAGCGCTCTGCAGGCTGGCAGAGTTGCAGCCTGCAAGGGGTTGTGTGGAGCAGAAGAAGGGCAGTCAGGTAGGGTGCACCATGTGCGTGTGCACGCTGGCACTGGCTGGGCAGCCTGGAGAGCTGCTCCCTACAGGTATGTCAGGGGCAGGGGGAGAATTGAGGCCCCCAAAAGAAGGGCGGGAGTGAGCTGGGCAGGGATGGGGCTGGGGCTGCCACCCAGCTGGGGTGGTACATGGGGCTTGGGGCCCAGGGCCAGAATGCATGGTTGCAAAGGCCGAGCAGGGAGCGGGATGGAACAATGGGCAGCTAGCTCATCCAGGAGTTGAGGGAGGCGAAGGCTGGCTTCTTGCCGCTGTGTACACTCCCAGGGGGGGCATGTGCCCCCCAGATTGTGTGCAGGGTAGGGGCAGGTTGCCTGCTATGGGCTTGGGCTCCCTGCTCTGCTGCCCTCCCCCCAGGGCCTCTACAGCCCAGCAGGTGGGACCCAGAACAGCAGGGGCCAGGCAGGGAAGCTCCTTGCTTCTGCAAGCCCTGCACCTCCCTGGTGAGGCATCGCCTACCTGCTCAGCAGCAGCAGGGGTGGCAGGGCAGAGTTGTGCCCTCACTGCTGCTGGGAGGGTATCAGGTGCCTTGCCACAGACCTCCCTCCCAGTAGTGTCAAGAAGCTTCCACACCTGATTCTGCTCTGCCCTGCCACACCGGGTCCTGTCTGCTGGGCTGCAGAGGCCTGAGGGGGAAAGCAGCAGGTCAGGGAGGCCAAGCCCTCAGCGGCCAATCTGCACCTGACCCTCACGGATGGGCTCTGCTCGGGCCATGCCACCCATGGAAGAGGGGAGGACAGGCTTTGTACTCTGTTCTGCCACATCAGCTGCCACCTCCCATGGGCAGCAGCCAGGGATTGGCCACTGCTGCAGGGGGCGGCAGATCTTTGTCCCTGGCCCCATAGTCCTGGCAGCTGGGGGCCCCCTCTAGCAGGGCTGGGGTTGGGGGGGTACAGCTGGGGGTGGGGAATGAGGAGCACCAATAGGGCTAGGAGTCTGTGGCTTGTGAGTGAGGGGTCTGGACCTGTGTCCTTGTGAGTGAAGGGAACAGAGGAAGCTCTGATTTTCCATGTTTAAAAAACCCAAATCAAATGCTTGTGTATTTAGCAATTTATAGGTATTTAGAATTTATTTTAATATAGTTATTGAGGCACTTATAGGCTTCCAAATTGCTTTAAAATTGTAAAAATATCAATAAAACATTGTGTTCAGTTGATATGTATATATGTAGTGGCATTTCATTTTAATCATGGATTTTGGGAATTTCTATCAGAGAATTTGTGATTTTTAAACAGAGAAAACCAGGATCCCTGCTTATAAGTGATTGCTAACAGGTGGAACAGGATTTAGGCCTCTTAACAGAGCCAAATCAAAGAAACAATGGCATCCAGGATTTTAGTCTCATAGATTTGCCACATTTTTGGACAAACAGCCATGGAAACTATCTCCTCTCAGAACAGAGCATACTAAAGAGACCACAGTCAAAGATCCTAGGATCTTCTTGACTGAGAGTTCCACTTTAAAAATTATCCCACAATTAGGAGGGGCTTTTTGGCCTGGGTATTACCTCTGCCACTAAAGAAAATAAATGAGATTATGCCTTGCGGGGAATTCTCCTCTACTTGGAAAAATCTCTGGAACTCTTTGTCAGCCTTGCCACTAAAGTTAATGAAGTTGGTAGGAAAGTGTGCTGCTAATGAAGTCAGAAAAAGACTGAGGACTTCAGAGCTCATTTACGTGACATAGTCTCAATCTGTTTCCCTTGCATCTTCTGGAACCTTTGCCAGGCACCCATTATAGGCAGAAATAAGACTTCATTTCTCAGTTATTTCTTTGATTGTGATACTAAAGTATTGACAAACAAATGGCAGCATGTTAAAGGGTTGGGAACTTACTACATGACAGCTGATCCATGATAACTGTCTGTGTGTCCAATATAAGGAAAAGACAAAGCACAGTAGTTTTCCCTGTTTTATTAAGAGTTACACTGCCACGTATTTGTTTTCCCTTACTACATGGAAAGAGGGGGCACATGAACAGTTACTGCAAAACAGCTGGTGCACAGCTATTCTTCTTAAGTCATTACATCTTGTTCATTTATTCATACCCCAAATTGAGATTCTAATTAAAGAATGCAGCTCAATTCTGCTTCTGTTTCTTAGGTAAAGTGCTTTTATTTAAAAGCATCTTAAAAAAAATTATCACCTGAACATGAGATACAACGTTTTGGATTATTTTACAGTTGAAAGATTTTTTTATAGTGCCATTTGTTTCATTATATAGGAAGGGCTGGGTTGAATTTAAGCAAGATAATTCTTTGAAGAAATAATAATCCAACTCAATTATTTCATTATAACTACAGCCATAAAGATCAGCTTCAATTAATAGCCTGCTAAAGACTTTAAGCCAAAAATCACATTTACTCAGGAAGAAATAGAGTTTAGTAATGATCACTCAAGGAAAAAAAAAAGGAAAAGAAAAAAACAGCATGTAACATCCCAGTACTGTAAGTCATTGTCAAACAATGATCATTATTATGATCATAAAAGGTATCTAGACTGAAACTGTTTATCATTTCTTGTGATTTTAGTTTTTAATAAATTTGGAAACATTTATTTGAATACTTCAAGAGTGCAATGTAGCTTTGATAAAGTCTCTAATTATATTCTAAAAATAGTGAATGTTACCAACATTTTAGCTGTAGTCTTACCCTGTAATGCATACAGACTTCAGCATCCATAGAGTCCCTTCTTTGTTCAGAAATCTACTCTCAGTTCTCCAGTGCACAACAGTACCTTAATCATCAGCACAGGACTTTTTGATTCAAGGGAAGTTTTAAGCACAATATCAAACTTAAGTCTTTGGAAATCAGAACCCCTGGACCCTGTTCCTGACTCTTTGAACTCCTTACTTTGCCCCTGAATCATCAAAATGCCAAATGTGATTAACTTTAAGCACCTGAGTGACCTTGTCCCTATTTCATAGATTTCGTAGATTTCTTAGACATTAGGGCTGGAAGGGATCTCTTAAGATCATTAAATCCAGCCCCCTGCCCAGGGGGCAGGAAGTCTGCTGGGGTCAAAGGATCCCAGCAAGATAAGCGTCCAAATGTTTCTTGAAAGTGTCTAGAGTAGATGCTTGCACCACCTCTGGGGGGAGTCTATTCCAGACCTTGGGGGCTTGGACGGTAAAGAAGTTTTTCTGTATGTCCAGCCTAAAATGAGTTTGCGACCATTGGATCTTGTCATCCCCTGGAGTGCTCTGGTGAACAGGTGTTCCCCCAGATCCTGATGCACACCCCTTATGTACTTGTAGGCTGCCACCATGGCTTGTAGGCTTTACCATTTAGTAAAGCAGTCAATGAACACTGAGGTTTATTTGACTGCTCAGACCCTTAAAGTAAAGGATGGACATAAATGCCTTGCTGGCTCAGGGCTTTCTATCTCAATTAACTTACCTGTGAAATAGATGTAATAACATGGAATTCCTCAGCTTTGTTAGATTTGCTAGCTTCTGCAAATCCTGCTTAAAGTTTTTAAAGTTCTTTGAGTTTCTTGTATAAGATCTTCTAAAGAGGGTAAGTATTTTTGGCCACTTTATTTTAGGTTACCTAACACATTTTGGCCTTAAAAATTTTTCATCCCTCTTCTGAAGATACTAACATCTCCTTGGTACATAGCAGGACTTTGCAGTTTGGCAGGGCTAACCCCAATAGCCAGCACAGTGTTTGTTACTTTCCTTGCAATGAGAGGTGTTCATTTATACCTGGAATCATGTCAGTGCCCTACTAGTAGCCAGACTTTCAGATTTCCTTTCTCCCTTCTTTCCCTCCTTCCCTCCCTCCTATTGCTATTATTGTTGCAGATCAAACCTTCCAGGCACAACTAGTATGGAGCAGTATGAACTGTCTCATTAATAGGGATCCTGGTTTTCTCTGATTAAAAATTGCAACTCCTCTGACTAAAAACCCAAAATCTGTGATAAAAATTAAAGGCCTCCTGCAGCCCCTCCCAGCGCTACTGGTGCCCCACACTTCCCCCCCCACAGTCTCAACAGCCCTCCTGATGCCCCTCACAACAGCCCCCCAGACCCACAGACATGCAGACACAGACACTGACACCCCCCCGCAGATAAGTGTGTGTGGGGAGAAGGGAAGGTGCTGGGGGGTAGATCAAGAAGGGGGGGAGTGTGCTGCTGTGTCCACTCTCAGGAGCAGGGCCAGTGGGTGAGGGCAGGGGTGCCACTCTGTGGGCCACACACATGCTGGGCAGCCTGACAGGAGGTTCGCACACAGAGGCCGCCACCACAACTCTGCCACTGCGCCCTGCGCTACCATCCCATGACCACCTGCACAGTTTTGTGGGCAAGTGGCACAAGGCGCAACAGCAGCAGTGCGGTGACAACCACCATGTGTGGGTCACATATGTGCTGCCCAGCCAGGGGGTGAAACAGGGGGCTTGCATGCAGCAGCATGCCCCGTGACCGGCTGCACAGCTCCACAGTGGTGCGGCGTGGTGGCAGCTGTATGCAGGGTGGCAGGGCTTTTCAGGCAAGTGCTGCCACCACAGAGCCATGCCCTTCACTTCTGGATCCTAGAGGTAAGTGGGGCTTGGGGGCTGTGGGGCAGGGCTGGGGAAGATGGTTGGGGGCTGAGGGAGTAGGGGGTGCTGTCAGCCCAAAGCAGCACATCACAACTGGGAGCAAGGCGAGGGGGTGAGGGCAGGGGTGCCCCTCTGCAGGGGGGTTCTACAAGCAAGTGATGTGGGCCACACTGTGGTGGTGCCCGCCATGTGCAGGCCACACACATGCTGCCCATCCGCCTGCCATAATTGTTTTCACAGTCTTCTCAGTCTTGACTCATTTTTGTGCTTTGAAAAAGTAGCAGTGTATTTTCCCCTACAGTCAGACTTGTAGAGCCAAAAGATTGGTAGAAGAAACAGACCCTCATGAAGGGGGACCTGAGCATCCCAAAAGAGAAGCCAGTCTTGCAGATTGTAGTGAGACTTAAAAATCCTACCACGTTGACCAGACTGATCTTTTACATAGCAATAGGGATGTGTTGTAACCACGGCCATTAATCTTTCTTCCAGGATTTAATAGTTACTGATTTAATTCTACTAGAGACTGTCATTAGATGTAGGCAGACATTGACCCACTAACTAATTTTTGGGTTTCTCTATATAACTGTGCATGTTAGAAATGTCATCTTAAATGAAAACTGAGATTATTTTGTTGACACCGTCCATGTATCTTGAAACCCTATTATGTCTTTCCCTCAGAATGGCCCTGTTCACTGTGGCTAGGGACAGACATTACACCTAAACTGGTTTAAGTGATCATAAACTGATTTAAACCTGTAACAGAACAGATGTTCAGTGCACATAAACCAGTTTGAAAGTGGCTGAAACTGTTTTGAGATAAACCTGGTCAAATGTAGTATCAGACTTAACTGACTTGGGTCAAACCAGTTTATGCAATGTCTGTCCCAGACCCCTTCCTGGTTTAAGTCAAACCAGAGTCCCCCATCAACCCAAATGCTTTGCAACCATGGGTGGGGCTCTGCTCTCTGCTCCACCCCAGCAGGGCTGGCCCCACCCCTCTGCTTCCTGCCCAGAGCTCTGGCAGAAACTGCAGGTACAGTGGCATCTGTCTGGCTTCCTCCTGCTCCCCCCACCCCACTCCCTGCTCAAGCAGGGATTCCCCGCTCCCCTTTGCCTTACACGGACGCCTCTCAGCATTAGTTAGCATACCACATGCTGGCTACGGTCTGGGCTGTGGAAAATGGAACAAAGGCAGACAGGACAGTGTTGACCTAGGGCTTTTTGGAGCTAATCAACAGGTAGCTGGTAATGTCCCTCCATTCCTTCCATGGAAAAAGTTGTTTAAGAAAAGCTTGAACTAAGGAGAGAAGATTTTATTTTGTTTGATGGGCTGATAAATGCTAACAACTCCCTGTTTAACTCCCTGCTGTGTAACTAAACACTCTGTTATCAACAGTGAGGGGGATAACCCCTCCCTAATCAGAGTGTCCTGCCAGGGCCTGGCCATGCCCCCTCTCAGCTTAGCACTATGGATGGGAAGGCAGGGCTGCTCTAGTGCCCACCCCCTGCCTCTAGCCTGAGCCACTGCAGGCATGTACCTGCATTTCTGGGAGGTCTGTGCAGTTACAAACTGATTCAGCCTAGCCAGATTAGACTAACCTGCAAAGATTGAATCAATTCAGGCTTTTTTAATGTTTGTCCCTAGCCTGTATGTATCTGGTCTAGTCTAGACTACAATCCTCTGCCAGCAGAACTTTTGAGTGTATCTATACTCAGAGCTACTCTGAAGTGGCAGAACCCTTCTTTGTGCTGGTGGAGTTGCATTGCTTCTCCTAAATGAAAGACATCTTCTGCAACTAATTGGTAAGCACAGAAAATCCATGTAGATGCTTCTGTGCCTTCTGATAATTTTAGAGGTTTATTGCTGCGAATCAAACTTTCCCTTTCGAAGTTTTACTTTGCATACTGCCCACCTAGTATCTTCAGTGGACCCACCAGAAATGATTTCTGTTTTGACATCAACTTCTGCCATCAGTACCAGATAAGTGTAGACAAAAGGCCACTGAACCTCTCAAGAATTCTCATGATCACATGTTCAGTCTGCTGAGGTTAAAGTCCCATTTTTATCATTCACATTACTTTTTAAAATCCTATTCACATCCTAAATGGAACACATGCAAAATGAATCATCCTCATCATTGTTCTGCTCCATTCCCAACAACCCTCTAGCATGGGTGAATATGTTCTGTGTTAAGAACCAGGAGAATGTGAACTGTTCTTCAATATGTCTTTAATAGTGCTTTGCCCTCCATAACTGTTATTAATTAGCTTGGCCTCATAGTTTTCATAAACTATGGATGAAACCCAGATCTCTTACATGGTAAATTAAGTCTCCGCTACTCACTCATGCAGTCTCCCAGAGAGGATTTGCCAAGCATTAGCTCTTGGCTGAACTTCTTCTAAAGGAGGTTATTCTTCCATAGGTAATGCTGGTGAACTGCTATTTCAGTGCATTATTTAGCTTCTATTAGTATATGCGCATAGCCTTATGCTACTGTTAGCATAATGTAATTTGTCTTGTAGCCCAAGTGGTAAAAGTCTGTGCAGCAACACTGAAGTTTTGGACATTAAATTCCACTGCTGATGCATGATTGGAGGGTTTGCTGTGGTTAAAATGTAATTTTAATTTGCCATTTTTCGTTAAGAAAGAAGTTATATGTAGAGGCTTCATTTAAAAGAGAGTTGTCTGGGTTGCCAAGCATTCAAAAGTTAGGGAATGCTAGATTTGAGCTCACCTCTACTTTAATTAGGTTCAGTTATTGTCAAGTATTATGGTGTAGTCTTCAGTTAAGTGAGAACAGGATTTCTTGTCCATGGGGCTCCAACCTTGCTCAGAGCTCGGGACAGTGGTAAGAGTAACACAACTATTTCATATTTCAGTGTATCCCTTTATTTTTCCTTGTGTGACCCCAGGTTTTACCTACTTGTGCATCATTTATTATCACAAAGCTTTTTTTTTCAGTCATGTGGTAATATATATTGTTTTTAATGAATCGGTAAATGCATTTTTCTTAATAAAGCCAACTTTAAACAGCTCAGTTGAATCAAACAGCAGTATATGTGATGGGAAACTTCAAATTGTTATTGCACTTATTATGGCAAAGGGCTTTATTTTGAGGAACTGTCATAAAAATCAATCCCCCAAAAAACCCAAAAACAATATAGTAGTATCTTCAAGCTAACATGCAGTCCCAGGCGAGTTTTCAAGTGGTTTCTACCAGAATCTTACGGAGTACTTATATTCCGTTGTACCTTTTTTCAGATAATCATTCAAAGCCAATGGAAATTGATGGAGATATTGAAATTCCTCCTAACAAAGCAACAGTCCTTCGGGGCCATGAATCAGAGGTGTTCATCTGTGCCTGGAACCCTGTCAGTGACCTACTAGCATCCGGGTAAGACCGTTACTGAAAATATTTTCCCTGGGAATAAAATATCATCTGCTGTAATTGGGAGTTATTTAAAGAAGCAAGAATATAAAAGAGACTGTGCAATTTTGATAGGTCATGTCTCTTTGAGGGTAATGGTATCAGTGTGCTTTTTGAAAGAATTGTGAGGTGATGCACTACCTCAAGTCCATGCACAGTTAGCAAATGCTAGGTCTGAAGACACTATTGTCCTGAATATATATGTCATGCTTTATTGATTTATATTTTTAAATATCCTTGGAAAATCCTCAGTGTGCTAGGAGCTCATCTACATGACTCTCACTCTTGTTAGGCAAGGCTGAGCACTCCCATTTCTCCCACTTCTTAACCTGCCTCTTCAGCCTAACAGTTTTCTATTAGATTGATTAACAATACTTAGGTAAGATCTTAGTTCTCACAAGGACCAACCCAGATTAGTGGTACTAGGAACATAGAACAGATATCTGGAGGTGACCTCCTAGTCATTAAGTACAGTCCTCTAGTATCTCAGACAGTCAGGTCATAAAATTACTTCACTAGGATCATTCTCTTCCTTAGGCAAGACATAAGACAGAGGTAGGATGGAAAACTGATACCTATCCTAAAATATTTAAAAAAAATAGAATCAGCAATGTCCTCTCCCTCTGCACAAAGAGACAAGGGAATCCTTAACCTGCAGGAAACAGAATTGCAAAGGAATCATACCCCTTCCCTTTTGGAAATGGAGGCAATAAAAAACCTGACCTAAAGAAGCAAGAATACAAACTATGAACTCCAGAATTAATAGTGCTTCAAGAATATAAATGTGAGGCTCAAGCAAGCAGAGCAAAGTCTATGTGACAGTGCAGATAGAAACCAGTCATCAGTAACTGCTGACAGCAAACAAACACTTTGGAAAAATGTTGTCTTTTATGAAAAGTTATGTGACTGGTAGAATAGATCTAGGGAAAAGAACATCTATGATATGAGATTTTTTTTGTGAATTCTAGAAAGCATTAAGTCTGAGGAATTCACAGAAACCTTCTGAAAACCATTATTTTTTAAAAAGAGAACTTAACTACAGCATTTCCTCCTCATAATCTGAATACAATATGGGATTAATTTATCCCATAACTTCTTTGTATTATGTAGGTTTCTAAATTGACAGAGGTAAAAACTACATGTAGACTAGGCCCTAAAATGTAGATTGTATTAATTATTTAGATTGTTTTAAGTATTGTAAACTCTTTGGGACAGGAATTGTCTTTTCTAGACTTTTGCACAGCACCTAGTACTGTAGGGCTTTGTTCTATGATTGGGGCCTATAGGTACTACCACAAGACCAGTAACAAAGTATCATTCTACTAATTACAGCAATAAAATGGACCTATATCATTCATTCACCGTATTCTCACTTAGCCTGCTTCCTCAGCCTACCAGTCTTTTGTTAGGTTGATTAACAATGGCTGCATCTCCATGAGAGACAGACTGCTCAGTCATTACTGCACAGTCATTTAGTACTTCAAATTAACCTCAAAGCCTTAAAATAATTTCTCTTTAATCTGTGAGGGGGATAGGGGGAGGAATTTCTACCCATTTAGAGCAGCAAGGTCCTGAAACAGGTTTTTAAGAAATGAGACAAAAAAACCTTGTTTTTTTTTTTTATTGATTTTTTTAAAAATATACATCATTTAAAGATAAAAATACATAGCAACTATAGATGTGAAGCCAAACTATGTCACAAATAGTAAGCAATAAAAGGAAAAAGAAAAAAAAAGTAGTGGGGGGAGGGACGAGGAAGAGAGAGGTTCAAGAATTCTTTCCAAATTGCACCAAAATTTTCAAAGCAGTTATGCCTGCCAAACATAACTGTCCCCATAAATGACAGCTGCGTCATCTCATTGTTCCAGATGTCAACCTTTCCAATGCAGCAGTATAATCCAGCATGTTACTAATAAGACCTGCTGTCACAGTGCAATCTGGGAAGGATTCGGTTTGAATTCCTTGGGGATATACCCAGGAACATACACATTTGCCAAAGGTATCAGTGTTGTATTAAGATCCATGGTACTCTGGTTATAATTTCTTTCTAAAAGGAATAGATAATGGGGCACGACCAAAAACTGTGACTGAGCATTGCCTGAAATATATTACATCTCCAACATGTACCCACCCTCAGGCCGCAGCCAGCTGGGGCAGCGTCTACACATGAACTGCTGAGGAGTTTCTTACTCTGCAACAGAATAGTATTTGTATTCACAAGTACTATCCTGCTGCAGAGTACATTAATTTACTCCAGCCTAATAGGGGAGCATGTGTAAATGCATGATGTTTATGGCATAGCTAATTAGTCTACTGCGCAGTAAATGTCTTGTGTAGATGTGCCCACTATCTCCTACCTTAATGCCCTAGTATCACCCTTATTCCATATAGCTTTAGTCAGTGGTTCCAATGCTGAATCAAATAAAAAGGGGGGACAATGGGCAACCTTGCCATGACCC
The DNA here is from genome assembly GCF_001723915.1 of Gavialis gangeticus. Classification (NCBI taxonomy): domain Eukaryota; kingdom Metazoa; phylum Chordata; order Crocodylia; family Gavialidae; genus Gavialis; species Gavialis gangeticus. The sequence goes on from NW_017729032.1 coordinate 170,824,105, forward strand.
GCTTTGCAAGGGAAATGGATCACATAATTTACTATTGGTCACAGCTCTTGAAGTGAGATTCATATGCACCTTATGAATCCTTTACCAAAGCCCATCTTTGTAATACACAAAGAAGTACTTCAGCAAACACAAAAGTCTGCATCTAGTGCTAAAATAGCCAATGGGACTTTGGAATTTTCCACTACTACTACAGTATCAATAACTTGATGTACATGACCTAAAATATGCCTTTTTGATAAAGCTTAATTGAGTTTTGTGCATTAACTTCAGAAGCACCTGTTCAAATCTGTGAGATAAAGTTTTGGGTAGGATTTTGGTATCTATATTCATTAAAGAAATTGGTCTAGAGTTAGAACAATTAATACAATCCTTGCCTAGTTTAGGAATTACAGAAATAATAGCTTTACATAATATTTCTTTAATATTTTATAAAACTCCACAGAAATCCATCACAGTCCAGAGATTTACTATTCATGCACTAATGGCCTGGCCAAAGTTATTTCATCTAATGATAAAGGAGCCTCAAAAATTTCCTTTTCCTTGTATGAAATTTGCTGTATGGGTATAAAGACAAGGAACGTATTTTCTCACTAGTAATATCCATATTTTCAGTGTACAAATTAGAATAAAATTGACTAAATTGTTGGTTGATTTCATTGTGTCACATGAATATTCCCAAGAGAATTTTTTATAGATAACATTTTATTGTGGGTGAATTTACGCTTTATAGTATATGCTACTAACTTTCCTGTACATTGTCCTAATTCCTGGTAAACTTGATGTAATCTAAATATAGAGCATAATCTGCCTTCTGGGACAGTAATTTATTCATATCATATCTCATATTGGTAATAATGCATACTTTATCAGGCAAAGGGTTTGTGATATAATCCTCATCTAAAGCCTTAATTTTTCTTATTTAAATATCTATTTCTGTACCATTTTTTCTTTTTTTGCTGAAGCATATGCTATATGTTCTTGTAAAAAGAAGGCCTTAGTAGTTTCTCATAATATTGTAGCAAAGTAAAGAGTATGTTGATTAAGCTGTATAAAATTTTTCAGCTCCTCTAAAATGAAAGCTTCAAATATATAATCATTCAACAAGGAGGTGCTGAGTCACCAGTAATTATTAGGGCTGTGTGAAGCTTTGGTAGCTGATTTGACCCAATTCAGGGGCCAAATCTCCAAATCCAAATCAAATCAGAAGACCCATTAATCTCTCCTAATCAAATCATAAGCCTCCAAATCAATTCAGCCATAAACTGTATAGGCAGGCACTAGGCAATGCTGGTGGGAGCGGCTGTGGGAGAAGCTGGACAAGCCCCGGCTTGAGCTGGTAGCCCAAGAAGCTGCGGCTCATCCAGCTACTCCCTCAGCTGCCCCCCACCGGGCAAGGCAAGCAGTGCTGGAAGCCCCAGGAGAAGCCATGGGGCTGGGGGGAATGATGGGAGCTGGGGGAAATGATTGGGCCACTGGGGGAATGATTGGGAGCTGGGGAATCACACCAGGAGCTGCGGGGAATGATCTGGGGCTGGGGGAATGAACAGAGGCTTCCCCACAGCTCCTGGTTCAGTTCCCCAGCTCCCCAATCATTTCTCCCAGGGCTGCTAGCACTGCCTGCCTCACCCCTGCAGGGGGGAAGCCGAGGGAGCAGCTGGACAAGCTGGGGCTGCTGGCTTAAGCCGGAGCTCATCCATCTGCTCCCACCAGCACTGCCTGCCTGTATAGTCTATAAGTGAATATGATTTGGTGCCAAATATCTTTGGATTCAGCCAAATTGAATTGGGACATTGATTCAGATCACCAAATTGAATTACTGTCCCACCAAATCCAAAGTGAATACATTCCACTTTGCACAGACCTAGTAATTATATACAGCCAGTCTATCTGCAAGGAAGGGTTGAAGCTCCACCTCAGTGTCATCTGCAACGGCAATAGAGGCATTGACTACAGTCAGTTCTGCTTTGAGAAACTAAACAGTAGTCAGTTCTAGAATATACTGATTGAGGTGCTGGAAAAAGAACCTTATAATCACTTATTGTTGGATTCACTATTCACCAAATATCTATTAAACCATGGTCTGACATATAACTTTGAATAACTTCCCTCAAAGTCAGTTTTGTGGATGGAGATGCCCAAGACCTATCAATGACAAGATCCAAACATTAATGCCAATCTACCCCCAAAACATAATGGTATTTCCCAAATACAGAGATCTTCCCCCCCCCCAAAAAAGAAGAATGATAAAATGTGCACTGTCTGTTTTGGGACCATAGACATCTCAAAGTAAAAATGAAATCCACATTATAACATTAGCAAAAACAAATCTACCTTCTGAATTACCTAAGTCAATTAAATGGGGGACAAAGCTGTTATGCACTTATAGAAACTGCAGTGACTTGGTGTTAAACCCACTAGAAATTTCTAACCCCACCCACCTGTAGTCTAATTTCTGAGAATCGTCTGCTAAGAGATGAATTTCTTGGACCATAGCAATATCAGTTTTCTGTCTTCTAAGAAAAGATACTATTTTCTTCTTTTTAATAGGACTGTTAAGGCCATTTCCATTCCAAGACACACACTTAATAGATTGGCCATTATCAATAATTTTATCTTCTGTGTTCAACTTGGTGCATAGCTGGCAATTTGCCAGTTTCCTTAAATCAAATAACCATACTTAATCTGTATCCTGCCATAATTTGTAATATCACCATTCTTTCATATGTTTAGAGCTAGAGGTGCACCAATATATTGGTGGCTATCGGACTGGCACTGGTAAAAGGAGACATGATGTTATCAGCTATCGCCTTTTTTTGGTTATTGTAGACAATAATTACGGCTGTGTGCCCGGACCACCCTGGCAAGTCTAGTCTGGTCCCCACACTCTGCCGCCATCTTGAGCCCATGGCAAACTACAGGCCCTGGCAAGCAGCAGAAGTGGGAGAAGGTGCCAGGGAGCAGTCTCAGGGTGTGGCCCTCAGCAACAAAGGGACCGTTGCCGGCTCCTGGCATTGCTGCCTTCCACTGACATGGCAAGACTGTGCACACAGCAGTGGCCTGAGCACCGGGGCTGTTGCAGGGAAGTTGGGCTATGTGCGGGTGGGGTAAGGTGCTGTGCAAGGGACATTTTGCTCCTCCAGGCACCTTTGCAAAACTGGCTTCCCCTTGGTGGCTGTGTGAGCTTGACTGCACAGGGCCCCCGAGCACTGAGGCAGCAGCATGCTATGGGGCTCCAAACGCACTCTCTCCACATAAGGGTACTTCCTTCCCACTTGGGAGGGAAGTGTAGGCTGTGCGGGAAGTGGAATTGAAGATAGGATTCATGGGCAAGGGAGCAATGTACATGGGAATAAGGCAAGTCACTGCCTTCCTCATTTAGGGCTGGAGCAGGCAGGAGGCACGCGTACACGTCTGTGTGTGTGTGTGTGTGTGTGTGTGTGTGTGTGTGTGTGTGTGTGTGTGTGTGTGTGTGTGTGTGTGTGTGTGTGTGTGTGTGTGTGTGTGTGTGTGTGTGTGTGTGTGTGTGTGTGTGTGTGTGTGTGTTATAAATGCAAAACAAACTAAAAAATGGTTTATGTCAGTAGTTTAAAATGCCTTGCATTACTCAACAGTAATAGTCAGCCGATCTGGTTAGTTAATCATTGGCTGTTGGTATTGGCCGGGAAGATCTTGATTGGTGCACCCCTATTTAAAGCTCGTAACAAAATACACTCTCAAGCACCCTCTTGAAAAGATCATGAAGCAGAAGAGGATCAGAAATGAAAAAGAAAAAAAAATAAGTATAAAGTACAAGAAAAACTAACATATCTGATGGGAAGGTTTGGATAGATGTAACCCAAAACTCTCTACCTCTCTGTGACAATAAGGACAAGGACATTAACAAAAAATCATATAACTGCCACTCACTAGTAAGCATCCTTAAATAGTCTAAAAACCTGTACTTTTTCTTTGTTTTTGTTTGTGGGGGGTGCAATTTGGTACAACTCATATTGTTGCATAAATTCACCCTCTCCACATGGTCCCAGTGTAATAACGATTTTTACTTCCCTAGGGTCAGAGAAAGTGTAGATTTTCCCTCACTGAATCAGATTCAGAACAGCAGGATAACTCATGAAGTATCTTAGCTGCTTGCTTGCTGCAGTTTTGCTAGTTTAAACAGAGCCTACTTTTCAGCCACCTCGCAGTGAAGATCAGAAAACATTATTATGAGAATTCCAGGCTTTCCTAGTTCTCTAGCAGCCTTTAGCACTCTCTTCTTGGTGGTAGATGGCAGGAACATGGCTATGAAGGCCATTAGTTTTTCTCCCAAATCAGGCTTCTTATAGTAAGAGCTGTGGGCCTTCTCTCTCCGATCAGTGCCTGAACTTTTATCAGGGAGTTTTAACACACTGACAAGTAGTTTTATTACAAACTCAGTGGAATGACCTTTTTTGAACCAATCAGGCACTCCCAACAATGTGGATATTGTATCTCCTAGATCTGTCTTTCAAGTCCAGTTCTTTGTTTCTCAGAGCCTTCAGTTCCTTGCTGTGAAAGCCTCTCTATCTGGCTGTTTCCACAATCCAATCTGCAGGCAGAAACTCTGTCTCCCACTCCCTGAACCTGCTTCACCATGTCCTATATCAGAGAAGCCAAGTCCTCCATCCACCCCTCAAAATTTGACCTCAAAGGCTTTAATCTTAAAAGCTAAAGTGCTTCGTGGTTTTTTGATGGCCTCTGACAACAAAGCAGGGCAAGACCTTTTCCATCCATAAAACAGGATCTGTAGTGTCCCAAGTATAATTTCTGCCAGATATTAAGAACCCAACATTCTACACAACAAAAAGTGGCAGAAAATGTTGCAAAAAAGCTGGAGCCTGTTAGACTTGCATCTACTTCAGTCCTCAACAGCACATCCTGGCTCCTCTAAATCTAACTACATTTAAAGTATAGCTCTATAATTTCAGAGTGAGGTTATATAACTCTGAATAAGTGTATATAAGATTATTTCTTGCTGCAGCAAGTAGGACATGGACCAATGGCTTGAATTTGCAGCAAAGTAGGTTTAGATTGGATATCAGGAAAAGCTTCACTTTTAGAACAGTGAGGCAATGGAATAGACTGCCTAGGGAGTTTGTGGACTCTCCATCACTGGAGAGGGTGGACAGGGATGATTTAGGTATAGCTGCTGCATTTCACGGTATTTTTTAAGCCTTCCTTAGCAGCATTGGGTGCTGGCTGCAGCCAAGGGTAGGGTTTTTGACTATGGCATGCCAATGCTTCTGCTGGAAATTAAACCCAGAGGTTCCTGACAAGTAGGACTGGTCCCTCCACTCAGGGTTAGACTGATCGTCATATTTGGTGTAAGGAAGGAGTTTTACTCTATGGTCAGATTGGTATGAACTATGGAGGGGTTTGTCTTCCTCTGTAGTTGGCGGGGCGTAGCCCTCTACCTGGGATCTGTTCAGTGTATATTAACCTTACAGAAACAGGACATTGGCCACTGGTCCCCCTGCTTTATCTGTGGCAAGTTAGGATGTTATGTCTTGTGAAAGGGTTGACTGTCATTTTGCTAAGATTTCAGACTGGACTTTTTTAGGATAGTTTGGATAGAGGTTATTCTGCCCCAGGCAGGGGGTTGGACTAGTTCACTTACAGAGGTTTCTTCCGGCCCTACTTTTCTAGGGGCACCTATACACAAGCAGGGAGGCTGCTCCAACATGCTTTAATTACAGCACATCGGAGCAGCTTCAATTAATCAAGTCTACTGGAGCATGGTAATTATCATGCTCCAGCAGACTCCAACAGATGAGTTTTAGTTAAAACACCCCTGCCACCATTTTTCAGCGCAGGGACGCTGATACACATGACACTGGGTATTTTAATTAGAGCGTCTCTCAGAGCCACACCCTGTCCCCCCTCAACTCTTGTATCACATCTATAGAGGCCCTATGATTCTATGATCCTAGGTTATGACATAGTATCTGAGAAAGCAGGGGAGCTGTTTCTGATAACACAGGAACTCCCTTCCAGTCCTATATTCTAAGAAATGTGTTCTATTTATTTACGGGTAATTTTTCCCACAGCATTTTCTGTGTAGTAATCTTTGGATGCTTATGGTGTTGTCCTGATTTATTTGAGGAAATTACTTAGAGAAAAGATTGTAGGGAATAATTCTGGGTATATGGATTCCAGAGTTAAACACTGTTGTAAAAGAAAGCTACCATTTTAAACAATTCACTGTCATGAAAGGAACAACCAGTTTTATATTGGTTAATTTTCCCCTAGATATAAAGCATCCACAGTAAAATTCACAAATAACTGTGGCTGGTTCCATTAAAGATATAATTAACATTCAGTACTTTAATCACTCCCCAGAAGAACCAGAATTTTCCCATAGTTCCAGTTTTGCAATTTTATATTGCCTTCTCACAGGAAAATCATCACTTAAATTCTGGTCCTTGGAAACTGAGGAAGGGCAATAGTTTGAGGCTTAAATTCAGGAGACACTAAAATGCTTGTGGATAATACAGAGAGTTTGATTTTATTTTCTTGAAACCTTCATTGTTTCAGTTACCACATGTGTGTCAATAATAGGACTGGGACAAAATGAAAAAATTGTGCTTGAGTCAAACCATGCTTGTCAGACTAATAGACCAGTTTCCTTTTTCAAAAACGTTGTCATTCATTTTTGAGGCAAAATAATACAGACATAACTTGCAAATACTGTCAAATACTGCTGAGTTATATGCTTACTAATGAGAACACTAAGGGAAGTACAACTCGTGTAGATTCACAAACACAGTTTTGAGACTACTCACAGAAATAGCTGGCATTCACAGACTACAGAGACTAGTGCAGTGTACCACCTAGAATGCACAGCAGTAATATCAGGCTTTAATATTATATCTGGTGGTTTGAGCCTGGCAACATGCCATTGCACAAAAATATGGACAAGCAATTAGGAGGCATTTTCCTCAACACAGTGATACAAGTTGTCATGAGTAAGGAAAATACACGTTATTGAGAACTACTAAAAATGGAACCAGAAATTTTCTCAAGTTCTGCCTTATAAACACAGATTTTGTTGTCCTTCACCAATCAACTTTTCCAAAGAAGGAATTGTGGCCATTTCATTGTGCTAATACTGAAGTGTTGGCGACTACAATAGCCTTATCATCCTGCCCACTACTTTCTCACAGTTCCTTTGTACTCATGTCTGTCCATCTGGATGCTTCTGTTGAATAATCTAATGCTTAGATGATAAGATTTTTCAGAGAGGGACCATATTTTGTTCTTTATACAAGACTGATGCCCCTAGGCACGATCATAATAAAATAATAGTAATAATGAAATTTCACAGGATGTTTGGCTATTCATCAGAAAATGACTGTTTTAGAAAACATCTTTAGGTAATATTTGTGATACTACAAGTGTAGTCCAGACTGAAGCCTCCAGGAGCCAAGGACAGTATTTTTCAGTTGAGAGGGTCTGGTTGCATAATGAAATTTTAAAGGAGATTAAACTGTTCCATCTGTTTACTTCATAACATCTTAAGAGAGTGGTTTGTATGCCACTGCTGGAATAGGTAAGTCCAGAGCCTTTAGGAAATTATACAAAACCCTCCTGTTCGATAAAAGTTTCCTACCCATAACAAGAACAACTTCCATAACATTCAGGCTAAATACAGACAGTCAGAAAGCCCAAGGCTGAATTGATTCAGTCTTTTCAGGTTAGTCTAAACTGCAAAAATTGAACTGAGAAACAACTGGACACACATTTGCCTTTGATTCAAGAAATGCAGCCACATGCCTGCACTGGAGCATGGCTCTTTGGCAGTTCCTCTTCCTGCTTTCCCCAATGTCTTTGGGATTTGCAGTTCAGCATCACAGCAGCAGGACTCTGCAGGATTGCTCATCAATTCCTCATCCTGTTTCCAGGTGCCTCTGCAATTGGTAGCCCACAGTTGTAGCCAGCAGTAACTTTCAGTAAGTTCAGCAGCTCTGTACTTGGGGGAAGTAGGGTTTAACACCTATCCCTGGCCTAGACACCAGCCAAGGTTTGCCTGGGTGGGGGCAGTCCCTGCCTCTCTTTCCCCACATCCCCCTTTCTCTGCTGGAGCAGACAACACAACCCAGCCCAGGCCTGAAACACATGCTGGGATGCTGGGGGGCTGTGATTTAACTTGAACCAG
>NW_017729032.1:170837277-170838868 GCF_001723915.1 Gavialis gangeticus
CACTGACTCTTTTGTTCAACCTCTAGTTTCCCCCACCCCAAGGTCTTCAAAGTGAGAACCTATTTGGAATCTAGAGGAGAAAGTATTCACGAGTCAGATTTATAAAGGTCTTTAGAGTCCTAAAGATGCAAATACCCTGCTAGAGATTTGGAAGTCCCTCCAGGAACACATCTCCCTCTACATACTTTTCAAATGTGTAAATAATGCTAAATAAAGCCAGAAAAGTCAAAAAGAACAAAAGGAACTGGTGATCTCTTAAAAGAATGACACATTTGAGAAGGAAGATCTGAATTATTAAAGACCCAAAACACTGAAAGGGAGAGATGGCCAGAGCTAATGTAAAATTTACAAGTTACCTTGCTTTGAAAATAGCCAGCAAGAAGTAAAAATGTACCAGCATTTAGAGAGAGCCAGCAAGTGTTACAAACCTGAACACTAGAAAGTGTTTTCAGGAAACGCATCTTCCCTGCATCTTACTTCTATGCATATTTGGGGGGCTATTTTCAAGAAGCTGAAGGTAGAATAAGATTGTTCCCAGAACATTCAGGTATATTGTTTCACACAAAGCATAAGTGATTAGTGCAGAAAGTAATTTGTGTGGAGGAGGAAGTGGAGGTGTTTATCACCTTTGTGACAGTTTTTACTACAATTTTTCTATTAATACAGCAGCTAGATTTACATGCTGACACTCAAAAGCTTGTAGCACTGGCTAAGTAGATAGGTGCTGTAAACAAAGACTGGTTTGAAGTGGTTCACACTGGTTGCATTCTACAGATGCCATAAATCTGCTCTCACTGTGACAGCGTGGTTTTTCTAACTTCTCTTGGGAAAAGCAATTTATTCAGGCCTGCAATGCTAAGGCAAGTTTAATTAAGGGCAGTGAAAATACACTAAATGAAATGCAAGCAATTTATGGCTAAGTTCTTAGGCCACAAAAATAGGAAAACTGGAATTCTAAATATCCCTTCATCCTTGCAACAACTCTAATTTCTGCCTTTCTAAACCTCTTAGCACTTTACAAAAAACATAATTCAGGTAGATGGCTACACAGAAGATAGATGGTCTATTTACAGTGCTGGCCCAAGGCTCAATTGTCTATAGTTTGACTACAGGCTCTTTGTGTGACCTCAGACTTTTTCGTGCTGAGCTTCTTTCAAGAGATAAATCTCTATCTCCTCCCATTTCAAGTCTGGATAGTTAAACTGAAATTATTTGGAGGATATGCACTTATGAGTATGTGCAACGCTGAGCATATTGGGACTCAAATCTTCCTCTTAGCATTCCTGGAACACAAAGGCCAAAATCCTGGCCTTACCGTGCCTAAGGGGAGCTTTGTGATTGACTCTAACTGAGCCAGGGCTCTATTCTGAAAGATATGATGTTAGATGGTATTTGGTAGCTGTGTTAGTCTGACAAAAGAAATGTAAAACTCTAAAACTCTTGGTTCAGAGCTGATTGCAATCTAAGGGGACTTTTACCATCTTTAACTTTTCCTCAGCCTGAAGAAGAGTGCAGGTGTACCTGAAAGCTTATAAAGAAAGAGCATTTTTTTTTTGCGATTTCTTAGTTGGTTTAATAAAAGGCATCATCT
>NW_017729032.1:170838879-170840078 GCF_001723915.1 Gavialis gangeticus
CTTAAACCAGTTTATGTGCAACTTCTGTCCCTAGCCTAATAGCTCCCCTTTCTGTTCTTCTCTCTATCCATCCAAACAGACATTTCTATAAGCTGGATAGAGAGAAAAACCAGAGAGACAACTGAGTACACAAAGGATTTGTACTTGCCCATCTCTTCTAAGGAAAGTATCCAGATATTATTATGATAGACAGTGATACAAAATCTAGCACTAGACAGTCATGTACTTTATGAAATAAACTGAAATTCCAAAACAAATTAATTGCATGTTATGTTTCAGGCAATTAAATAACATTTGTTTGCACGATGAAAACATACACTGTCTCCCCAGCCACAGCTGCAGTATTTACCATCTGTTCCATTCCTAAAACCCATTTTACCAGTCTCTGAAGTCCAAACTGTTCTCTGGAATATTCACCATCCACACTTTATTTTTGTAACCTGGCTAATTTTCTATGTGGGTTTATATATATATTTATATTACAAACATCTCTGACCTAAACACCTCCGGTCCTCTTGTTCTGAGTGATACATAAATATATTGTACCATTATAAACAGGTAAATGGTATTGTACCATTATAAAAAGTAACCCCAAATCTACATTTTTCCATGATTAAAATGAAACACCACTATATAGATATAGATATCTATGTCTCTCTCTCTATATATATAGATATCTATATCTCTCTATATAAATATCTATATAAAGCAAGATATATAGAAATATACATAGATATATGTATAGCTATATATTAGTGGTGTTTTATTTTTATTTTAATTTTGAAAAAATATGGATTTGTGGTTACCTTTTTAACCTGAAAATCGGGGATTTTATTTTTATCAGGATCCCTGATAAAACCTGGGATCCCTGATTATAAGTAATTGTAATTAAGAAGATGGTACCTGTACCAAAGGGTTTAGAGTCAAAGACTCTAAAGGAAGGTAATCCCAACGAGGATCAAAGGGAGCAGGAGGGCGCATAAGCCCCCATGGCTCACCAAAAGCATCCGGGAATGTCTCCTTGCTAAAAAGGTGGCTTACACCCAATGGAAAGAAGGGGTCATCACCAAGGAGGGCTATTCTGCAGTTACTTGGGGATGTAGGGGGGTAGTTAGGAAAACCAAGGCAGAGATGGAACTGGGACTAGCTTCCCAAATTAAGGACAATAAGAAGTCTTTTTTTAAATACATAGGGGGTAA
>NW_017729032.1:170840605-170865414 GCF_001723915.1 Gavialis gangeticus
CATGATCAGGGGACTGCAGGGCAGGCCCTATGAGGAGAGACTACGGGACCTGAACCTGTTCAGCCTCCACAAGAGAAGGCTGAGGGGGGATCTTGTGGCCTGTTACAAACTGGTCAGGGGGGATCAGAAGGCATTGGGGGAGTCCCTGTTCCCCCGAGCACAGCCAGGAGTGACCAGGAACAACGGTCACAAGCTAGCAGAGGGTAGGTTTAGGTTAGACATCAGAAGGAGCTATTTCACGGTCAGGGCGGCTAGGGTCTGGAACCAAATTCCAAGGGAGGTGGTGCAGGCTCCTACCTTGGGGGGTTTTAAGAAGAGGTTAGATGAACACCTTGCTGGGGTCGTTTAACCCCAGTACTCTTTCCTGCCATGGCAGGGGGTTGGACTAGATGATCTTCTCAGGTCCCTTCCGACCCTAGAAACTATGAAACTATGAAACTTCAATCCTGATTTGTATTAATGAAGCTATACAGGTTTTACCCAAAGACAAATAATGGCAGGATCAGAGCCTTTAAAGCAAGATAGAACAAGGAGTATAACAGAAGGTGGATACAGGAGGGGATGGATAAGAGACAGTGACAGGAACATGTATATACTTGATATGAGGAAAAAATAACAGATATTCATAGAAATGGGTTTGGGGTACGATGGCAGAACAGTCAAGGTGTTTGTTACAGCTATAGACGTGTGAATTTGACACTGTTTTGTACTCAACACAAAGGCCACCCCTATCAACCCAGGAGGAAATGGATATTCAGTCTTTCAGGAGTCAAATGCATCTGGATGTGGTGACAGTCCCATGAGTGCCTGGTGTCCTGGTAGCTGTAGAATCTGGTGTACTTTACCAGGTTACACCAGGGGTTATTTTTTGATTAATTAGTTCATAGAGTTAATTTCATACCTTTTCTCAGAATCTGGGAATTAAAAGTATTCTGTTACCTTTCCGTGCTTAAGATTTGCATTTTGAAAAATAAAAAGTTGTATCTAGTTGTTATTTCTTTTATTTTTGTATGCACATTTTTATTTAACTATGGTAAAAGAATGTCTATCCAATTATCTGGATGCCCTGATAATCTCTTAGGGTGCGTCCAAATAAGCATGCATGTGCGTTTTCCTGGGGACAAACAGCAGTGGCAAATAGTTGTGCCACTGTTACTTGTCCCTGGGGAACATCCCTGCATGCATGCTGTGGAGCATGGCAAATTGCCTCAGCTTGGGGAGGGGAGGCTAGGGCCAGCAACTGAGCTAGCCCCAGCAGCCTTACCTAGGGTCCTGGGGGCCTCCTGGGGATAGAGCAGGAGCAATCTGGGTGTGTGGAGCCTGGCCAGCAGCCAAAGCATGGCTCTGGCCAGCCAGGCTCTGGTTTTGGGCAGCACATGTACCACCACACTTTTTTTTGACTCTTCTTTTTAGATACTAGAATTTCCCAGTATCTAATTTTGGCTCAGCATGGAGAACCTTTTCCCAAGTATTTTGCACCTCCTCAAAGGCCTTTGAAATGCCAGAAAGTGCATGTGCATGCTCATCTGATTGCACCTTTAGTAATAAATTAGGTGATCTAACCTGTTAATTATCCCATAACCAAATAACTCAACAATTACCAAATAACTCAACAATAAGTAACAATATAACAGTAAGTGTAACCAAAAAAAACCAAACCCATCTGAAACTTGCAAGTAACAAATTCTGAAGATCTAGTAATAAATTAGTCACCTACTTTAAACTAGGAATGCTCAACCCCTGCCCTGCAGGCCAGGTCCAACCACTGAAGCTATACATCTGTCCTATGGGGCTCCTCACAGGTCCAAAACTATGATGGAAGGGGAGTGGCGGATACATTAATTGCTGCTCACTGGTCACGTCTACACATTCATTAATGCACCATAGTTACTCTGCATTAAGTTTAGTACTTAGCTGACAAAATACTAAAGCAATGCACAGTAACTTGTGCTACTGCACAATAGCACTGGCACATGGGTTTTTAGTGATGTTTACTGTGCAGTAGCCCAATACTATTGCCCAGTAGCTTATTAGCATGATTCTGCCTGACACTGTACTGTACAGTGTTATTATGCTGCTGCACAGTTAGCATCTTGTGTAGACACACCCACTGGCTGCCAAATTTCCAGACCCATGGAGTGCCCTGTAGTCTGGACAGCTTGGCCCTGTGAGCCACATCAGACACACAGGGCCCAATCCTGGTGCAGGGCCAAGCTGAAGTGGAATGGATCCCTGTTCTGGACCACAGAGGTGGCACAGGGCCCAATCCTGGCATGCAGGGCTGGGTGAGGGTGGCACGAGGCCCAATCCCAGTGTGCAGGGTTGGGCAGAGACAGTGGGGAGCCTGATCCTGGCATGTAGGCTTGGGTGGAGGTGGTGTGGGGCCCAATCCTAGTATGTGGGACACCAGGGTCCAATACCAGCATGTGGTGGTAGATGGGGCAGCATAGGGCCCAATCCAGGCATAAAGGAGGTGGCCATGTCTGTACAGCCAAATCCTGAGACCCAGCACCCAATCTGGCACTTGGACCAGCTTCACAGCCCTCATCTGACCCACCAGGCCAAAATGTTGAGTACCACAGGTTTAAACAGCTGTGGCTATCTTAACTTCCACCTGATCAGTCATGCATGGGGGATTTCATTCCAGAAATGAGTCATGCATGGGGGATTTCACTCCAGAAATGAAATTCTGGGGTGCTCTTCCTCTGGGAAGAGCATAGTTATATGGTGATTGGACAGCATACTTTTTGGGTCCCTCCCCCTCCTCCCCCCAAGAACTAAGCTTCCCTAAAATCTAGCAGTACCCCACTCCTGTGAAAAACTGTACTTTAGTTACCCAAATGTTCATCACTCACATGCTGGAATCAACTGTTTTTACCATGCAGATAGAACTGCTTCAGAGGGTTAAGGAGATTAAATATATTTCTGAGCGATGTTTGAGTCATGGTCCGCTATAATACAAGGTTCACTGCATCATTCAACAGAAATCAAAACACTTTTCCAAAGCAGAAAATATTTCTTTCCAGTAACAAAAGGGAAGATGCACAAAACCCCCTGCTACACATTGATAGGCTTACTCTGCAGGGACACAGCATAGCCTATATAGCCTTGGGAGGAAGGAACAGAAAAACAACATTAAAATACTGGAAAATAAAATTGCCCAAGCACAGCCAGAATGCTAAATAAAGTCACTGAAAGCAAAACATGGCCTTTCTATAACTAGCAAGCAGATAACTGTTTGAGATGTCCAAGTTGCTGAAAATTTTATTTCAAGATCTCCCTAGCAGGGATACTAACTGGGGACAATCCCAGACCTGAGTTTTACATAATGGAACAGGCAGCAGGAAAATTCAGGCAGTTTCCCCATTACTTGATATGTTAACCCATAATGATACTTTTAAAAAAAAAAGAAAAAGACCAGGTTCTTTGGGTAAATCTGATATCTTTTATTAGACCAATTCAAATAGTTGGAAAAAAAATTAATAACAAATTTATGTTCTATCCAGCTTTAAAGCACCAAACTAGAAATGATTCTTAGCTTTTAAACTTTATGAGTAATCTAGTCAGTCTGCATAAACATGCATTTCAGTTTCAAGTCCTGTAGAAAGAAGAAGTTAGAAACATAAGAATTGCCATTTACTGGGTCAGATAGGTCATCTTGCCCAGTACCCGGTGTAACACAGTGACAGAGAGTGAACTGGGTTTCCCACTCTTCCTCTCTCACTTGCAGCTTCCAGCATTTGAAGTCTAGTAAATAGGGTTGTATGAAGCTTCAGTCCCTGATTCAATTTGGCAGTGATTCGGCTGAATCTAATCAGGAGACTCTTTAATCTCTCCAAATTGAATCGGAACCTTCCGAATCAATTCGGAGAGATTCAGAAAGATTTGGAGATTTGGCCATAGACACAGCTTTAAGTGTTTTTTCTACATACCTCAAGGTATCAGGTGCAGCTTGTAAAGGCTGTGATGCTGGGGCAGATGGAGCATCCCACAGGAGAATGGGGGGTGGGTAGCATGCTTAGCAGCGAACCCAGAAATGGACCAGAAGCATGTCCGGTCCACTTCCTGGTCCTCCAGGGAGCGCACTGGGGGACCCACTCTGTGCCCCCTCAGCTCAGCAACTGGTGCCTCCTGGGTCTGGGAAGGTACCTGGGGTCTCCCCTGTGGCCAATCTCTGAGCTGGGGGGGCACGGGTGAGCTCCCCAGCAGACCCAGAAGTGCACTGGAAGTACTTCTGTTCCACTTCCGGGTTCACTGCCAAGCATGCTGGTGGCCCCCCCGTGCTCCTGTGGGATGCTCCATCTGCTCCAGCATCACAGCATTTATGAGCTGTGCCTGCTACCTTGAGGTATGTAGAAAAAACCCTTAAAGCTGTGTTTGTGGCCAAATCACTGATTCTCCGCATCAGCATTGAATCTTCAGATTCGGATTCAGTCGAACTGAATCGGGGACAGTCATCCGAATCAACTAATCGAATCCAAATCCAACTCGAATATGACCCACTTCATGCACCCCTACTAGGAAGTTCTAATTCAGAGGCTGTGTCCCTAACTCCCGTGCTTTGTAGCTACTGATGGTACAATAGCTACTCCTCCAAGAATTTGTCCAATCCCTTTTTGAATCTAGCTGAACAGTCGGCTTCCACAACATCTGGTGGCATAAGTTCCATGCTTTAATTGTACACTGTGGGAAAAAGAACTTCCTTCTGTTAGTTTTAAACGTATTACCTACTAGTTTCACTTTGTGATCCTTAGTTGCATTGAAAATCACATTTAAACTTCTTTCCACAGCAAGCTCATCTCTGTAGCAGGGGAAAACACATTACCCAATTTATTTACTAGTCATTACTATTTTTTAAATATGCAAGAATGACTGCTGGAAATGTTTTTACTGATAAATTGCACCAAATTGTATTGGGCTAGATTGTGGGTAGCCTAAGCATAATCATACAGGTGCATTAGGAGTAATAAAATAGTCCTCCTATGAAAATCAGTTTTATAAATAATTCTGAGAGTCCCACAGACTAATTGCGTTTGTAAACTCTGATTGAAAAAGCAATGATTGCCTGATGAATAACAGTGATTAATATAAACATTTACTGGATGCATCTACACATGTGCTTTACTGTGGAGTTGACTAGTTAATGTCGCAGTAAAGTATCTCTGTCTACACAAGTACCAGTATTAGGGTGCAATAAATTAATTAACTCCGCTGTAAGGTAGTTCTGTTGGGGACAATACTATCTTATGGCAGTTATTAACTGCTGTGATATGCATGTGTAAATGCTGACCCAGGCATAAATTGTGCCTAGTCAACCCAGGCAATGGGGCCAGACCCCTGCCTGCTCCCTAGCTACACAGCTCTGCACTTCAGGCACTTTTGTGCCTCAACCAACCCATCTGCCACCTGATACCAACACCCAGAGCCCTGAGTTGATCCCCTGAGCCTGATGCCAGCCTGGGGCTGCTCTACCCTGCCTCAAAATACTGCCGTCCCAGGTGCACGTGATTTAATTGATTATTACATCAATTTACAGCAAATCAATTTACAAATCAATTTAAATTATTATTTAAATGTATCTACACACACAAACTAACCGGGGGTTATTATGTCGCCTTCATAGCACGTATAGATGCATCCACTGGGCGCATCCAGACAAGCACAATTATGTGGTATGTGGTGCCACAAACACATTTGCAGTGCCACATCCTGCACAGTCTGGTGTTCTCTCTGCTGCAAGGACACACTGCCCAAGCATGCACTGTGCCAGGGTTTGTTTCAATGGGTTTTGACCCTTGGATGTCCAGGGGTCAAAAAGCAACCGTGGGGGGAAAAAATGGTGCAACACACACTTGGGCAGCACATGCCACTGAAAAGAAGAGCTGGGCTGCCCAGAACCACACTCTGCTCCCAGCCAAGCTCTGCACAGCAGAAATCACCAGGGCTGCAGTCCCGGGAGGCCCTGGAACCTCAGGTAAGTGCTGCTCCCAGCCTCCCCTACCCCACCCAAGGCAACTTGCCATGTGCCAAAGCATGAGTAGCCCAGGCGTTCCCTGGGGACAGGTATCTGTGGTGCAAGGTGCACTGCTGCTAGTTGTCCCCAGGGAACCAAACATCCACGCACATCTGGACACACCCACTGAGTTCTTTCTGGTTTCATGCCAGACAGATCAACTTAAGTAACTTGATCTGTATATATTTTTAAGCATTTTAATATAATTTAGATTGTTTTGTAAATTCAATTGTTGAAAATTGCTTTAATAATACATGTTTTAATAGTTTTGAATATGTAACCTGGGCGGTACTCCAAAAGGTACCCCCTCTCTCAAATTGAAGGAATCAAAGCAGGTGCACAAATGCTGTGGGAGGTGTAGGGACTCTCCTCCCGTATAGAGCAGAGCCAGACCACCAATGGGGACTTAACCATATACCTTTTAATACTGGGAACATAACAGGCATAAATCAGAGGGTATAGTGGACAGTGCAGTGCCCCAAGAGGGCAGGATTCAACAAAGGTTAGACACTTACAATCATTGACAAAAACAGAGTTAACAAAATATAAAGCACAAACAGCAGAACAAACAATATGGGTTGGTGAAATATAAAAAAGCGCAAAATGCAAAATGTCAAATGACAAGGAAATATAGGGCCTTGGTACCTGGAGGGGGAGAAAAAACACAATAGCCCCTTTCCACTGCAAGAAGATTTGCTTCTTGTTATCTCACCCACCCCAAGTCATGTCAGCTGGGACTTGAACCCAGATCTCCCATGTGGTGGATAGGGATGCTGCCGCACCACCACCACTGGTGGCAGCACTCTAATCTGATAGGGGTCTTGACCTTCCCAAAGCTGCCTGGCCTCTGATTGGAGGAGCTGAAAGCAGAGCTGGGAACCCCTTAGGTCGCTGCTCAGATCCTTGCTGGAGTGGGGGAGCCTTTACTGCTGCCCACACCCTCTCCTTGGGGATCCTGGAGCCCAGTAGGGGGCCTCTCCTGCTGGCTGCACTGCTGAGGGTCCCACTGCCGCCTGCAGGTCCTGCTCCTTCAGGATCTTCCAGGGCACTGCTCCTGCCCTACTGGCTCAGCTCTGTGAAGCCCCTTCCTTGTTGTCCCTCACTGGTCTCTCCCCTGAGTCAGCCCACGCTGCCCCTTTTATACCCCTCCAGGTGACCCAAGGGGCCAATCAGGGGACACGGGGGGTGAGTCTCTGGGGCCTGATTGGTGCAGAAAGGGAATCCCAAGTCCTCCAATCATCTTTGCCCTTTCAAAACCCCTGGGCCAGGTCACTGCCAGCCAGCCTGAGCCAGGCAATCACAAATATTTTTGGATATTCTTAATAATGCTAGCATCTATAACTTGGATTTTTTTGATTTCTGAAGCCCGCTGTTCAATTCAGTGCAATTGTGTTATTGGTGCACTTAAAAATGGGTGTTATGAAGAAAATAATTTTATCCCAAGATTCTGATCTTACAAGCTGCATTTTCTCCTTTTGTGTTTTTTCTGTGATAATAAAACTTCTAATTATTATTTTCTTTAAAAAACAACAGTAATGTTTGACAGTGCACCTATAGACAATATAATTTCACTCTACATGTATGAATTCATGAAAATATGAGAGATTCTACATGTTCCACATTCTATTTACTTCATTTGAAAGAAAGTAACATGGGGTTGTGTGTCCAACAAATAGAATGTAAGGTACCTACTAGGAACATGCACCTTTTTTAGCTCCAGAAATTTAATTTAGAGACAATTGCAACTCCTCTTTTATTCCTTAATACTTCAGAGAGCCAAGTTTCTAGTCTGTTCTGTTAACGCTCTGTTTTCAGGTACGTATGAAGGACTGAACTTTGGTTTTCTGTGCTCAGAAATTCCATAAATATTGCCACTAGGGATTAGTAATTTATGTGTTTATATATTTATTCTTGGAAGTCACAGTCAGCACCAAGTGCAATAAAGACTGGGTTGAGTGGCGGTGCCCTCAGATATGCTGTCCTGCCCCATTGGATCACCAAGGTAGTAGCATCCCCCAGCACTTCAGAAAGGCAAGTTAGCCTCCCCAGTTTGTTATGCAAACACTGCTACCCTGGTCCTGGTTCAGGAGATAACCCAAGAGAATCAGTATGACGTGTCTGAGTGCACCATTGCCAGGCACAGTGAATCTGCAGTGTAGCCCCCGCCACACATACATACCTCCCTCAGTGGACAAACACAGGTATTTTTTGTGCAAATACCAAGAAGCTGGGAAGTGAAATCTCTGCCATCTTGTGGTAAATTGATTTCCAACTTCAAGGATGTTCTTTCATTGGAAAATAGAGTCTGACTTAATCGTCACAATTTTGTGATGATAAAGGATCATGGCCTCAGTTTTCAGGAAAATGCCTCACTTAGACAAGACTCAGTCCATAAAATGGATATGTACAACTACAAACACTTTATAGTTTACCAAATTTACTGCCCAAGCAATGACTCTGCTGGTATTAACAGCAGTTTTACCGCTGCAAGATGTGAACCAGATGACTGAGTTTGGCCAAGTTTCAGTCAAGACAGCTCTCAGTAGACAAGAGACAGTGGAAGGCGCAGCTAAGCAACCTCTTTGCTCCACTAATTCTGGGACTCACTGTAGGCTGGTCTGGCTCCTCATCTAACCTAGAGGTAAGAGACCATTCTGCAGACCAGTGAATACTGGAGCACAGTCCACCTTGCTCCAAGCCTTGCTCCAAGCCTGGATGTCCCTTAAATAGTGCTTCTCGACCTTTTTTGGACCATGACCCATTTGTAAACATCAATGGCCAGTCCTGACCCAGTTCTCCTCACTCTCGAACTTCTGCCCCTGCCCCTCTCCCCCCCTCCCCAGTGTGTGGGACCAAGGGTTAGATGTGTGTGGTAGGGGGTGGGTGTGTGGGGCATGGGGGCAGCCCCTTGCAGGCTGAAATCCTGCCAGCCTGCAAGGGAAAAGCCATGGTTTCCCAAGTTTTTCTTTTTTACAGGAGAATCCATTTTTAAAGTTTGTGCACAGCCCTTTCATATATTCTTGCAACTCACTTTTGAGATGCAACCCATGGGTTAAGAAATGCTGCCTTAAAGAACAGTGCTAAGTAGGTGGCTTTGAACCAATAGTGCTAGCTTGTAACCACCAAAAAAGGCATGGTCCAGATCCTGTTTTAAGTCAGCGTTCTGGACTTGTGGTAGAGAACTCTTAGACTACACCAAAGAGTGAACTGTATATGGTTTTGTTTGAGTTTTGATAAATTGTTACTTGTTAATTTCTGTTACATGATCTGAGTTGTGTTCTAATTCAAATGTGATGTGTGCATGAAATGTGAAACAGGGTGAATGAATGTCAAGTCCACAACTGGGTTTTGAAAAATATAGCTGCAATATAAATTGATTCACAAGAAAAGGTTTGCTTTGCATTTAGTTTAAGAACATGAACAGGAACGATTGTCACTAAATTAAAAATTTTGCAAGTAGAGAATTGGAGAATGGGAATGAAGGGAAAAAAGTACTTTTTAAAAGTCTGTAACAGAGGCTGGCAACCTGCAGGCTGGTCTGATGCGGACCAAATGACTTCTGCAGTATGTCAGCAGCAGAGAACCATGCCTGATCCAGGTGGCTGGGAACAGCACCCATGCTGCCAGCCACTGCTTCTCCCAGCCTGCCCACTTCCCAGCTGGATATAGAGGAAGGTAGGGGGGCGAGGAAAAGTGACAGCAGCATGGACTGAGCTTCCAGCTGCCTGGCCTCATGCATTTCCTCACTGTTCAGCCCCCACATGGGCATAGGTACAGGAACAGGCAACGCTCTCCAGCACCTTGAGCCAGATGCAGCCACAAGCTGTACGTTTCCGACCTGTTCTATGAGTTCTCTGAATCCCCAGTGTACCTGGAGGTTCCAACCACCTGTATTAAAGGGTCTCATTAAAAAGTGGTCCTTTCTTTCTGTTCATCTTTGTAGATCTGGAGACTCAACAGCCAGAATATGGAATCTCAATGAAAACAGCAACAGCGGTTCCACTCAGTTAGTTTTGAGGCACTGCATAAGAGAAGGAGGACACGATGTCCCCAGCAATAAGGATGTGACTTCATTGGACTGGAATGTAAGTTAACTTCTAAGAACATGCATAGTTTTTAACTCTATAAATTTAATTTAGAGGCAATTGCAGCTCCTATTTTATTCCTTTATACTTAAGAGAGCCAGGATTCTACCCTACTCTATGAACACCCTACTTTCAGGTACATATATAGGACTGAATTTTGGTTTGCTATACTCAGATATTCCATATGTGTTGCTACCAGGGCTGAGTAATTTATGTGTTCATATATTTATTTTTGGAAGGTGTAGTCAGCACCAAGCTCGGTAAAGACAGTTGGACATGAATGAGAAGGACTAAACAACTTTTTATTGTGGATTAGCAGACAACCTTCTGAAGTCCCTTTGTCTCTGACTATCTACTTGCTCCAAAGAGGGGACAATCTTCCAGTTACCAACTCTTCTAAATTATGGAGCATCTCTAAATTGTAACTTTTATCACCATAGAAGTGTGAATAAAAATGGCTTAACTGTCTTTAAGAATAAGGAAATAAAAAAAGTAAATGTTGGTCAGACTTCACATCAACCCAAGTTGCCATTTGCAGGTTTGGGGCTCACATATATTGATTGTTCATCACTGCATGATTATTGTGACCCCAGAGCAAATTGGATGCTTCACCAAAAAAAGGGTTAAAGCTGTGGAATTTATAGCTTACACTTTTATGATAAACTTGATGCTGTGAACGAAGGCAATGAAAAGCAGACACGGGTTACAGCAATGTTAAAAAGGAAGATAAACGTGAAAATAGTGAATCTTCTTGAATACTTGATCAAGAATGGTGTGAGCAGCATGGAAAAGAACAATATCCAGGATGATTTGGAAAAAGGAGTTGGATGGTAGTTAAGTAGACCAGAGTAAAGAAATGAAGAATTCACTACAGAGAAGGAAGCAAGAAGGGAAAAAAGAGATGAGTATGGAAAAAGTGGAAGGAATGGTTGGGAAGAAGTATCTTTCAATGACTGATCTTTTCATTTAATTTCCAAAGCTATTACTTCTATCAAGATATATCTTAAAGTTTATTTTAGTGTTTACATAAGCAAACGTTCCTAATGAATAACTCAATATGATCCCAAATTGTTAAGGTGATTTACAAGGGAAGTGAAAACAAGAAAATTACTACTATCTTGTGGGATGGAAATCTGAACTATATTTGTCCATCTTTTACTTCTGCATCTTTTACTTATCTTTCCCCTCTCTTGTTTTCCATTGTGGTTATCACCAGGGATCCTGGTTTTCTCTGATTAAAAAAAATCTCCAATTTTCAGATCAAAAAAGTAACCCACAATCCACATTCTTCCATGATCAGAATGAGACACTTTTACTTTTTTAACCTAAAAATTAAGGAGGTTTTTTTTTTATCAGAGAAAATCAAGATCCCTGGTTATTACCTATGTGCATACCATCATGTAACTGAATACGTCTCAGTAAATGTGATTCAGATTGTGTTGCTTTATAACTTGTGCTAAATAAGTAGCTACTTTCTCCCATTGTTTTTAAAGATATGAATGGACATAATTTATCAAGGGGTTATTCTGTGCTTTTCTTAACTTAAAGATATCTGCCATTATTATTTAGTTAGACGTATGATAGTATTTGTATTCTGATATGAACCTTTCCTACTAGTATATTTTTATTCTCTTGTGTTTGTATATGATTAATGTTGTAATAGAAACATTATCAAAGGGATTCATGTTAAAAATTATATGCTAAATGCTAGAAAATGCTAACTATGTTTATCAACCATAAAACAAATCCCAGAAAATCATTATATACCAGGGACTTGTCCTAATGCTTTTGTTAAGTTATTCTGTTATTCAGTATAGCCCAATATTTAATGTCATGTTTGTGAATTTTATTCTCTCATTGGTGACAATAGTGCTAACCTCTAATTTAATAACAGTAGTTGATGTTTTGCCATGCTAGCTGTCACATTTCCCTTATTTCAGAAGACACTAAGTTAAAGAATAAATCAGTGAATCTGTGTGCAGTCTTTATTTACATTTTGTTTTTATTGCCCTTTTCACACCAGAGTGATGGAACACTGTTGGCTACAGGATCATATGATGGTTTTGCAAGAATATGGACAGAAGATGGTAAGTCAAACAACAGTTTTGTTTTCACAAATGGTTGCTAGTGTTGTGCTATGTTATCCTTATTCCAGCTTCCAAGCAATTGTGACATTCATCTTTTTTTTTACTTTTTATTTCAGGAAACCTTGCTAGTACCTTAGGTCAACATAAAGGTCCTATATTTGCCCTTAAATGGAACAAAAAGGGGAATTACATTTTAAGTGCTGGTGTTGATAAAGTGAGTTTTACACAGATGTAACTTTGATGTATAAATGTTCTGATGCTGTGAACCTGTCTTGTTTAAAATTCCAGTGCCCCCTCTTTCTCTTGCTTTGCAAATTTGCCCTATTTTAAGATTGCTTTGTTGGGCCTTGATTTCATCAGACCAAGTGACTGATTACTCTTCCATGTTTATATAAATTTATACCATGCAAGAACAGTTTTTTACACATCCTTACTTTGCTATATGTGTCAAACTGAATGTTGCGCCTTTTCTATATCAAGGAAACAAGTGTTATTTCCTTGTGTATTTACATCCATCTCCTTTAGCAAATGAAAATATCCTGGGACAGGGAAACAGGTTTAAAAGGTCTTGTTTTCTAGCTGATCTCAACATCCAGACAGACAAATTTGAATAAACTATTTACATTTTTGTTTGCAAAACATGCTGGTGTTAATTTTAAAAGCAGGCCAACAGCGCCAGGTTTCAGTTGAGTATTCCTCAAAGATACAGCTTTCAAATTTTGATGAAGGATGAGAACAAACCCTTTTGTACTGAAACAGGAAAGTAATTTCCTAAAATCCTTGTAAATGAAAATTTTAGTTTGATGCCATTTTACAGCTAGTCCATACCCAGTGGAATCGTCTACATGAGCCCCCCATGATGCATTTGTTACTGCACCATTATTTAGTACTTGCTTTAGGAAGTACTAAATGATAAGCACAGTAACAGTCATTACTGAGCTGTCCTTGAGGTAAACAGTTATATTTAGCAGCTGTATCACCGTAGCAATGTGCTATAGCGAGGTAGCTTGTTGCTATGGTGATGTAGCATCGGCATCATGGTTTGTGCCCACTGATGCTACATCGCCATAGCGAAGAGCTACATCACTGTAGTGTGTCGCTATGGCAATATAGCACCACGTGTAGACATACCCAGTATCTCTTATTTCCCAGCAGTGGCTCCATTATTCCAATAGATCCATTTTCTTTGGATCAGCATCAGTTCTTTACATGACCGCATTATCAGTGACTTAAGGCATCCTGTGTTTATTTTATGGAAAAAATATATTTTTCTAATAAACATACAGTTCACTCCGAAGATAATGCTCAATTCTATAGGATTTTGCTGAAGTTTTCTGTATCTATGGGGGGGAAAAATCCATAGTAAGCCAATTATATTTTCATGTGGCCACCACAGTGACGGCATACACTGTACATTTTTCATTTAAATGAATGTTCTACATGGTGACTTAGTAATGATACTTACAGAATCTCTTAGGTCCATGATAAATAAAATCAGTCTAAATTGTACAAAACATGGGAAAAGAGCTTTATTTAAAAGATAAATCTTATTATTGAAATTTATTGAGTAATTGAAATACCTGTAACAAAGTGTTCCTAAAGCTCAACCTCATGAAATTTCTGAGTCTGATCTCCTGGCTAATGCATTTCAGAGGTGTGCAACCCATTCCCATTGGTTTCATTGCTTTCTTCGTAATGGTGACAGTTCAATATCTACACTTACATTATTTTCCCATCACTAGTATATTGGGAGAGATTTATATTATACACCATTGCAACAGCCAAGGGGCCCTGCAGTCAATAATGTTATCAAGCTATCTTTAAGAATTGGTCCTCAGGGAGCTCTTTTTTTCCCCCTGTTACTTTCCAAGAGGAATGGTCACTAATCTTTTTTTCTTTTCCCTCCCTCTGGACATAGACAACAATAATTTGGGATGCTCACACAGGAGAAGCCAAGCAGCAGTTTCCTTTCCATTCAGGTAATTGGCATTTTAGCTTTTTGTGAATAAAGTGATTTTTTTCTGAATCCCTTGATGTTAGCAATCTGAAAATATCCCTTTGAAAAAAGATACAACTGAAAGTAAAACCAACTTTAAAATGGATGTGTGCCTTGCTGTTCATGAACAGTTGGGTTGCATTCTTGTTTTCTGCTTAAGAGAAGGTAAGGGGCTCTGCAAGAACTGACCATGTTGGCTCGGTTACATACTCAATTAGAAATTCTTTGAGAGCATCATTTGCAAGGCATAGACACCAAGTTGAAATTGACTTTCAGAGAATTTAAAGTATTTTTCTAGCACAGTGATTCTCAACCAGAGTACCATGTCCTGCTTTTTATGAATTCCCAGCTGTTTTGTGGGAATTTCTGAGACCTGTTTAGTTCCTGCTAAAGCCCTGAGCTCTAGGAAAGCTCCCTGGGGCTAAGAAGCAGACCCACCACCAACCAGAGTCAGCAAGTGCTACTAAAACTATTCCTGCTTAAAGTTTCTTGAATTAAAAGACCTAGACCCAGGACAGGATTTTAAACAGCCCAAAGTTTAGATCTCAGATTTTGGTTTTGCCTTTTCTTAGAAATAAGGAGCAAAATTCAGATATCAATGAAGATTCTGGATTGCACCATTCCAGAAGTTTGGTGGAGATCATGTGTAGGGTTTTGGTCCCATCTGAACAAGCTGCTTATTAGTCTTGCCCACACAACCAACCCAGTGGGACATCATCCTTTACCAAATAGTAGTTGGGATCAAAATCTGATCCTGGAAAAGTATTTACAGTGAAAGAGCTATATCAGGCATAGTCATATAATGACATTCCAGGTTAAAAAACTACTCTAATTATTTTAAAACATCCAAATTCTTGTTCAAAATATGTTATAGTCCCCTCTCATAGGATAACAGCAATCTATGGTTTGGGGTTTTTTTAAACATAATGGTCTGGTCTAGCATAGGTCCTAAATGGTGCTTAAAAATATGTTATTTTTGTTTTATTAAGTAAAGCCCCCAACACACGTTACATTTAAGGCACCATTAACAGATTAATTGTGCCTTAGTGATCGGCCACATGTGCAACTCAATGCAGTAAACAAGCCACAACCTTATTCCACATACAATGGAATATGCTATAGAATAACTTTGTGGCTCATTTGTATCACACCTTAAATTGAACATGTGGCCAGGACCTGTCAAAACCCATATGTCATACATGAGGAGTTGTATAAACCCTATGTGACCCCTGTCTGGCGGGTACACATGGTTTTATGGCTCCCTTGGACATTGGGCTGCAGCTGCCTGATGCTGGTCTCCCCATGCATTGGGACCCATCAAAACCATGGCAGCACACGTGATTTTATAACTTGCAGTACCCAGGGAATCCAGCACTGAGCTATCTCATCCCAATACTAGGCTCCCCGTGAGCTGAGATGATTGTCAGTTGTGGCTGGGGACTGATTTGGTTCCCAGCCCCAAATGACAATCACCTGGTTGGTTTAATCTTTCTGGTGCAGGGGGATCCCAGGATAACCCCCCAATTCCAAAATCATGCATCTTGCTAAGCATGTGTGGTACAGTAGGATGCATAGTTGTTGGGATCAAGGATTAGATCCTATCATGTCTTAAAGTGAACATCTGCCAGGAGCCTAATTTTTAAAATAGCGCTTATTTCCCAGTGTAAAAATCCAAACCAACCTCGATATTACTGATGTCCATTAGAGGCAGAGATATTTATGGTAGAACCTGGATAATTTGCATAGTTAGTTTCCTAGCTCCTCTGCAAAACAAGGATTTGCAGAATAACTGGGACTATTCAGAATTGCAGTTAAGAGCTTGCGTGGGACTACCAAAGAGCTCTAGCTGAGTCAATGTATTTTTACCTTTGAAGTAAAAGCCATAGCAAACAACTGAGTGGCTTATTTACCTTTAATTCATCAACCCACTGAGAATTAAGCGAGTTCCAAACAATGTGGATTTGAATGATCTACAGTGTGCTGCATTCAAGAGAAAACACAGGGCACATCTACACGAGATTCTTTACTGCATAGCAGATGAATTAGCTACAGAGTGTCACTTCCTACACATGCCCCATCCTGCCCCCCACCCAAGAAACATCACATACCACCAAAGTCCTTGTGCAGACTAGGATTTAAAGGTGCAACATTTCCACCTAACACAATTTAGAAGTCTAGTCCAAACAAATCACACTTCTTTTAGCACATATTAAATGAGTTATATAAAGCCATGAAAGGAACCTGCATTTTGACTAACCTATCATAGCACATGATAAAAATCTGTACTGCCTGGTCAGCCATAGACTTTTAGCACATATTGGTGAAAACTTTCACACAGATTCACACATGTATGCGTACATGTATACAGAACCATTTTATCCTAGTCTAGACAAACCAGAATCCTTTTGTATCTGATCCTGGAGACCTCTGATCTCCCTGGAATTCCCTACAGCCTGGGGTCTTGTTGCAGGTTTAGGTTCAAACCTACAGTTTCCATAAACCACTTTTTTTTAACCCTTTTATAAATTTGCCCTTCTGTTTTCCTCAGCCACGCACAGACTTCAGCCAGAACATGTTCCAAGTGCTCATTTAATTAAACATAATTGGAAGAATCCTATTTTCAGATTTATCGAAGTTTGGACATGCATACAAAGTGCCACCCAGAAGTAAATTATTAAACTGATACAGTGTAACAAGCAAGAGAAAGCTGAGCTAATTAGTCATTACAGTACCATGCTTTGTCACTTGCCTCTCTTCATACTAGACATATTATATTGCTGGTATTTATTTTATTGTAACTTCATTTCTTGAATTTTGGTGGTGGTTTTAAGAAATGTTGTAAAGCAACCAGTTGGCTAAAAGCCTGTATGGCTTTCCCTGCTTTTGCAGTCACATTACTCATTCTGTAAAGCAGGGATTGTCAACATTATCTGGCTGGTCTGCAATGAATCAGTTTGGGTCTTAAGTTGACAGGCACTAAGACCCGGCCACCTCTGCTGCCTCTTTCTGCTACCTGACAGTGGCAGAGCACATGCAGAGGCCCCTCTGCTGGAGCCCATGCTGCCTGACGGTGGTGAGACATAGGCAGAGCCCCTGATATTCTAAATGCCACCAAAGTCACAGCTCCCTGGGCTGGATCCAAAGGCTCCACACACCAGATCTTTAATTTGCTGACTTTTCTCATATAACACCCTTGGCTGTTTTCTCCAAAATATTTTGTTTGTTTGCTTCCTTATATCTTGAATAAACATGATTAAATAAAGCATAGAAGTAATTGTTATTGATACTAGAGATGTTAAGCATAATTTAATGAACCAGGCTTAATTTACCATATCTTTGTAACACTGTTCTTATTTGTATAGCCCTTCCATTATAATTCAATAATTTCAGGTCTAGGCAGGTCTTAGAAAATTAATTCTAGATCGAAATTTCTTAAACTTCCTAGGAGGCCCAAAAGGAAACCAATACTAATGATTATCCATCGTTTTTTATTTAAAAACACACAATTCAAAGCAGCACAGAACAAATGTAAGACAGACAGGCAGTCCAAGGAAATCAAAATCTCAGGCTGCCTCCCAGTCTCCACATTGACTCCCCCTATCTCTGTAGCAGGCTCTTTTTTAAAACATTAACTTTTCTCTTATTTTTCCTCCTATACCAAATCATGTGGATGCTTTGGTTTGGTTATTCATTATTATAAATGACAGATTTAATTGAAGCCTTTAATTCAGCCTTTTCAGTATAGCTGGGATTTTAGGTTTTGGGTGTTGTTTTGTTTGTTCATTTGTTTGTTTAATGGGACAGAGTTAAATGAAAGCCACCTGCTGATTTAGAAAGTGCCATCATCTCTCATGACATGCTTATTTTCATTTCACTGGTTATGAGGATAGAGACAGGACAAATGTAGTCAAGGTAATTGGTATCCCCCGTCCCACTCCCCCACCCAGATAAATTTCTATCCTTAGACTTTTTAAAGTGTTGCTTAGAACAACTCAAAATTATGAATTTCAATGGTCTCATTTTCATTTTAATGATAAACATGCACCACGTATTTGCCCAATATAAATTGTCATCATTACTGGCATATGCATAATAAGAATATTTGGAAAATAAAAAGTAGATCTCATTCTCAGGAGGGCAGCTGAAAGATTTCCTTGGCAACAAAATAAAACAATACAATACATTAGGCCTTGTCTGTATCCAAAGTTGAAGTGGTTTAGCTTTAAATTGGCTTTTGCCCAATTAATGTGTTTTTTAAATTGTGTGTGGATATTCTTAATTTACTTAACCAGGCTTAATCAATTTATCCTAGGTTGATCACCTACCAAATAAAGGTGCCTCTCTATAAAACAAAGCTAAGCCAGGTTGACATGTGTGGAAAACAATAGGCTTAAAACTGCCTGAAGGCCTAAGGGCTCTCATCAGAAGATGCCAAATGAAATATCCAAGTTTCCCTCTCTCCAAGCAGATAAAAAATTGAGCTCCTAAAACAGCTACAGCATATATTCAGTCTCTAAACTTCACATCAGCAATGAACTCTTCCAGGTCTATAAGAGGCCAGTGACTATTTTTTTTTATCCCTTTGGTTAGGTCAGTGGCATGGGGACTTTGTATCTCTTTGCCTTAATGTTCACTCTGTTGTTTGTGCTTTGCAGCCCCTGCTCTGGATGTAGACTGGCAGAACAACACTACTTTTGCCTCCTGTAGTACTGACATGTGCATTCATGTATGCAGACTTGGCTGTGATCGCCCAGTTAAAACTTTTCAAGGACATACAGTAAGTTTCAACCTCCTGAAATTTTAGCCTTGAGAGTCATTACCAACATGTAGCCACGGTGGTAACCGGTGATGTTAAACAGTGTCTGTGTCCCAGGATCAAAAGTGTTTATCTTCCAGCTTTTCCCCAAAGACACATACTGTACCTCACTGCCTGAGAAAAGGGATGTGCTGTTCTAAATCACAAGGTAAAGCAAACCTGTAGCTCAAACAACGTCAGCATTGTATATATATCATGGAATAAAGGGCACAGTTATAAATAGAATTTCATCTCCATAATTTTTAATCTCTTTCAATAAATGTGAAGAAGGGAACAATTTGCTTTTCATATTTTTTCAGTTTTAGAATCAATTTGGTCTAATCAGGTGAGATCCATGAACAGGTACTTCCCACATCCTTCTCCCCATTTCTCACATTTGTCTGTATTCCAGCGTATTCTTCATTGGGTTTAATGCTAATGTTTAGTGCTTCAGGCTTTGCTTCATAAAAAGAACACCGCTGCCCTGTATAGGTTTGTTAAATCACTTAGTGACTCCATTTTACTGGCCATCAAAGGAAATGTAGACCACATAGGACTATAAATCCATATGGCTACAATCAATGCATTTCAAAAGGTGTAGCAGCCGGACCAATGGCACCATCCTGTACATGGTCCAGAGTCTGTTCTGAGGTATGTGAGCGCAACTCCTGATAACTATATGTGGAACTGAATGTGTGCATTTGTGGATTAAATATAAGTTTAAAATATTTTCAAGTAATGTCATTGCCCACAAGACTGTGCTTGCACTTTCCTGTCCCTAACATTTTTTCTTTTATCTGTTAATATTAAAAGGCAGGTGAAACTGACTGACTCAATAGGGGAAATATTAGGCTTAATGGAAAGCGAAGGATTGTAAAATGCACAAACTGGAAAAGTAGGTTTCCTCTAATTCCATGGAATAACAGTCATTTCATAAGAGTTTTGCAGACAGAAAGATGATTTTGAAATTTTAAAGAGCCACTAACTTTCGAGTAGTCCAAGTTGGATTTTACTTTTGCACTAGAGCACATGTCTTTTTAGGTAGATGAGCACTACTCTGAAGTTGCATTATTTGGGAATACAGATCTCTGCAAAACGTTTTCCCTACATTTCTTCTAAGAAAAATATATGCCTTGTATTAATTGATATAAGAAACATAAAAAGTAGAATCATAGAATAATAGAGGAGCAGAGCTGAAAGGAATTTTGAAAGGTCATCATCTCTATCCAACCCCATGCGGCAAACAGCAGAGCCCAGAAGCCTGGGAAATACCAGTAGTAGAACATAGGCATAGTTATGCCTCGATCATCCTTGACCAGTGGCTGTCCAAGCTCTTCTTGAACACCGCCAGTGCTGGAGGTCCACAACTTCCCTAGGCAGTCTATTCCACTGTCTCATGTTCTAATAATGAAGAAGTTTTTTTCCTGATATTTAGTCTAAACCTACTTTGCTGCAACTTCAAGCCATTGGTCTATGTCCTGCTCTGCAGCAGGAGAGAAAAGGTGTTCTCCATTTTCTTTATAGAAGCCCTTAAAGTATTTGAAGACTGCTGTCATGTCCCCTCTTAAGTGCCTTTTCCACAAACTGAACATGCCTAGCTTCTTCAACCTCTCCTCGTATGATGTGCCTTCTGAGTCCTTTATCATTTTTGGTGCCCACCCCTGGACTCTCTCTAACTTCTTAACATTCTTTTTAAAATGTGGAGCCCAAATCTGCATGCAGTACTCAGAATGAGGCCTAACCAGAGCCAAGTAAAGAGGCACTATTACCTCCCATGTCTTGAACTTACTACTCCTGTTGTTGCATCCCAAAATCACATTCACTTTTTGTGTAGTTGCATTATACTACAAACTCATGTTGTCTCTGATCTACCAAGACTTGCAAATCTTTATCTGTAGGGCTGCCATCTAGCCAGGTGTCACCCATTTTGTATTTTTGATTATTCTTCCTGAAGTGTAACACGGTGCATTTGTCAACATTGGACTTCATCCTGTCCAACTTTCCAGTCTTTCAAGATCTTTCTGAATTGCAGTTCTATCCTCCAGCAATCCTTCCAAGTTTCATCTTGTCTGTAGGCTTACTTAAGAAGCTCTCACTTGCAGTATCTAAATCATTAATAAACATGTTGAACAACACTGGACCCAGGACAGACCCCTGTGGGACTCTGTTCAAAATCTCCTGCCATTCTGACATGAATTAATTTATAAATACACTTCCCTTATAACTATTGAGTCAGTTGTCTATCCATCTTTTAGCAGTTTGGTCTAGCCTACACTTCTCCAATTTGTTTATGAGAAGGTCATGTGAAATCTTGTGAAAAGCCTTGCTAAAGTCGAGATATGCTATATCTGTAGCATTCCTTTCATCTACCCAAGTAGTCACTTTGTTGAAGATCAAGTTTGTTTTACATGATTTGTCCTTTGTAAGTCCATGCTGGCTGCTTGCGATCAGCCTTTCCTTTTCCAAATGGATTTCCTTAAGATATGCTCCATTAACTTCCCAGGTATTAAAGTGAAGCTAACCAGTCTGTAGTTCCCTGGGTTCTCCTTTTTTCCCTTTTTCAAAGACTGGCACTACATTAGCCCTTTTCCAGTACTTGGGTACCTTGCCTGTCTCCCATAACTTCGTAAATATGCCAAGGGCTCTGAGATCTCAGCCAGTTCCTTCAGTACCTTGGGTGAAGTTCATTACGCCTTGCTGACTTCAGTTTGTTTATATCCATCAAAAGCTGTCTGTCACTTTTGTTATCTCATCCCTCAGCTTGCCCCTTCTTTACCCAAAAGATCATTATTAGGTATCTCAATAAAAACACTTTTTTGTCTGTGTGAAGACTGGGGCAAAGTAGCTATTAAGGAGCTCTGCCCTCTTTGCATCTTCTGTTAAGTTTTCCTCCTGGTTATTTAACAGCAGGCCCGCAGCGTCCTTGGTCTTCCTTTTCAGGTCAACATAATATAATTGTTTTAAATTAGTTGATTGCAACAGCATTAAAAAATCTGAGTCTAGAGTTGGTTTAAACCTGTCATATGTGGGAGGAGTATCCCAAACTTGTACCAGCCACAGATCAAGTCAGAAATTTGATAGCTAATTGTGTGTAACATCCAGTAATGCATGGTTTCCATTCCTAAGCTGTATTTAGGTATTGAGATGTGGAAGAGAAGTTCTGTTTTCATTCATGTATAAGCTAATGAAAGCATAAGATAAGCATTTGCAGTGTTTTCACATGTTGTAGTGATAATGCGTGAGAGCCCTCTGCTGGATGCCAGGTACAATGCAGGCTACTTGGAGCATTCACTTACAAAATCAAATTTTATTTCAGAATGAAGTCAATGCAATTAAATGGGACCCTTCTGGCATGCTGCTAGCATCCTGCTCTGATGACATGACATTAAAGGTAATTTTCCATTCGTGGTATTTACAAACCATCTTGTCTCTGTTTGCATAATTTTCTTTCTAGAATGATGCTGTCATACTACTAAATACTGGGCATGTCTACATGTGCCCCTACAGCACCGTTGTTACTGTGCTGTCACTTACTACTTCGAAAAGGCCCGTACTGCTGTAAGAGCTTCTACTGTGCCAATGACACATGATTATTTTTAGCCATTACATCCCCATAGCAACGTGGTGTACTGAGGGAGTGCACTGCAACAGCGACATAGCAGCAGCATCACAGTTCTTCCCCATGGCCACTACATTGCTGTAGCATGTTGCTATGACAATGAAGCATCTTGTGTCGACATGCCCACTGTGTGTGAATGGTATCTTCATCTTAGGATCCTGGAAGACATTAAAAGCATCACACAGTTGGGATGTGAGGAATTTTATGCCTTATCCCCAGAATTGCATGTCCTGCCATGTCAGATGTATGTAGCAGGATGCATGTGATTGGGTTTGGTGATAAAACTCTTCAGATCCCAGTCACCCAACTGTGGAGAAGGAAGCTCTGCATGGGGAATGGGTCACCCTTGCTGGGCTCCATTGGCACTCCTTCACAGGCACTTAAAAGGTCCAGGTTCTGGAACCAGGACTGGGAGCTGCCTCAGGAGATCTGGTGAGCAGCACCAAGTCTCAGACTCACGATTTAGTGCTACCTCCAGGGATTAGGTGGTCCCAACAGAAATGTGCAGCTGGAACTAGGGAGCCCCTTGATCCCCACCTGCATGTGGACTGGCAACTGAGAAGCTCCCTAATACCCATGAACATGCACCCCAGCCCATTCTGGGGTGCATGCAGCTGAGCACTGGGTAGTCCAGGTCCTCAGCCGTCCTTGTTATATGGACCCATAGAATCATAAAAAATTAGGATTGGAAGGGACCTCAGGAGATCATCTAGTCCTACCCCCTGCTCAAAGCAGGACCATCCCCACCCAATATCAAGCTGCATAGAATAGTTTTAAATATTTGCACACCAGGGGAGCCAATAGGTTCTCTGTGCAGGGACATTTAAAACTACACCAGATAGCCCAATGCTACATGCCATAAATTCATTTATTCAAATTAGAACATGAAACAAATAGGCCTCAAAAGTATTATACATTAAATGTAGAATGTCCTTGTGGCTTGTTTGCCATTTTATCATGTCATAAATTCACTGATTCAATGTTAAAATTTATAGCGTGATAAATACATTAATCGCTC
Source organism: Gavialis gangeticus (assembly GCF_001723915.1). Classification (NCBI taxonomy): domain Eukaryota; kingdom Metazoa; phylum Chordata; order Crocodylia; family Gavialidae; genus Gavialis; species Gavialis gangeticus. The sequence continues at coordinate 170,864,219 of NW_017729032.1, forward strand.
TGTGCCAGCAAAGCACGCCTAGTGGGGATTTAGCTATGTCACCAATCAGGGAGTGTAATGTGTCTACTCTCACAAGTGAAACAAGTTATACTGTTGCAGTTTTGCTGGTATAGGGGTATCTACACTAGGGTTTCTGCCAACACATCTCTATCAGGCAGGGTTCACATTTCTTCACAGCCCCGTTTCACATAGTTATTAGGCCTGTGTGTAGTATTCACTTCGGATTCGGTCGGTTTGGGGGAGAGTGATTCAAATCTGTGATTCGAACCACTGTTGTGAATCAATTCAACTGAATCTGATTCAGAGATTCAGCCGTGGCCAAATCAGCCAAATCTCCAAATCAAACAGGCCTCATCCCCCACCAGCTCTCCCAGCCCCATCAATGGCTGCACTGCCTTGCCCTAGCCTCCTGGCTCTTAAAGAAAAAAGCCTGGCACTCACCAGCTGCTGCCAGGCGGAGTGGGGTGATCCCCACTGCCCTGCAATGTGTGGGGGGATCTGTCATGAGTCTCCATCCCCCACCTGCTCGCCCAGCTCTTTAAAAAAAAAACAACAACAACAAAACAGCCCCCACTCACCAGCTGCTAGGGTCATCCCCAGGGAGTGGCAAGTCAGGACAACGACCCAAGTCCCCATGCTTTGGGGGGCCCGGCGGAGCCGCGTAGAGAAGCTATAATGACTCCACGCTGGTGCCAGCTTCATATCCAACTGCTTGGCACACCCCCATCCCCACCCCGAACAAATCCGGTGCCTCCGGCTGCTCGGCACCCACCCCACCACCACCAAATCTGCCGCCGGCTTCCTCATGTCTGCAGGTGGGGCCCCACACAGGTTGATTTGCCCCAGTCCCTGCACCCTGCTTGGGTCGCTTCTGCTGGCTGCTGCCAGGCAGGGGGGCGATCCCTGCTGCCCCCCACTGCCCCATGCTGCATGGAGGACTGTGCCATGAGCCTCTATCCCCCACCCACTCTCCCAGCCCCATCAATAGCTGCCCCACCCGGCCCCAACTCCCATCTCTTTAAAAAAAGAAAAGCCCTGCACTCACTGACTCCTGCCAGGCATGGAAGGCAATTGCTGCTGCCCCCCACTGCCCTGTGCTGCACTGGGGGTCCTGCCATGAGCCCCCAGAAGCCCCAATGGCTGCTTCAGCAACCAGTGAGTGTGGGGCTTTTTTTTTTAAAGAACCAGGGGCCGTG
>NW_017729032.1:170865693-170884072 GCF_001723915.1 Gavialis gangeticus
GGAGCAGGCAGGGGATGGGGCCTGGCAGGGGTCCCCCCATGATCCCCTCCCCCCTCCTCCAGCCTTCACCCCCTGCCCCCTACTTAACAGGACAGAGACTGGGTCCAGTTCCCTGCAGCGTTGAGCGGGGACTGCCCAAATTTCTGAAGCTCTCCAAATCTGTTCCAAATTGATTCAGAGAGCTTCAAATTGATTCAGACTTATTTATTGGTCTCCCGATTTGATTTGGATTCAGAGATTTGTCTGCCATATCAGGCCGAATCTCCTCCAAATTGAACCAGCACCCGAAACTTTGCACAGCCCTAATAGTTATGCTAGCAGAATTTTGTAACACAGAGATTGCCTCAATTATTAGCAGTCGAAGCACTGTTACAACTGAAGTGGCACCTGCATCTCTTAGCAGTGTAATGCTCTAACCTTCAGGCCACAGGTTAGGCATTGCCTTGTCCCCTATTTAAGCCTCCTCTTGAAGCTGAGCCATTAATTGCACCTTGCATTTAGTTGATAACAGGGATGGAAAGCAGTGGGGAGTTTTCTGCTACAGTGCTTGTGCTGTGCCTGAGCAACTTCCTTCTCACCAAACCCCAAGCTTTTTAAGTTGCTCTCTTTCTCTGGACCCCATATAACTCCCTGTCTCGGCTGCCCAAGAAGCCTATTGCAAGAAGAAAGCTGGAGATATCTAACTTGTGTTCTGGTGGTTAGAGCACTGTGCTGGGAAGTGAGAAGTAGGTTTTGGATGAAGGGGTTGTAGAGCCTCAGTCTTCTACTTCCTGAGCGAACACTAGACTATTTCCTAACCACTAGGCTTCGGGGCTAAAACATGGGAGGCCTCTCCTCTGTTACAAGGTTCTTCTAGACAGAATTTCATGACTCAACTCACACATATGGAGCCACATGCCTGTCCAGCAAAAGTACAGCCCACTGCAAATGCTGCATAGGGAGTCAGATCACAAACTGCTCATGAGTGCCAAAAAATGGCAGTTGTATAGCTAGGTAATCACCATTTGGGTATGTAAAGTGAAATAGAATTTGCCAGGTGTGACATTTCCAGGTGTAGTTTTATGTTCCTAGTTAACAATAGGAAGCTGCTGTTTGCTCAGCTTAAAAACACATGGCTTTTTCACGTGCGTCTACTTTACATCCTGTGAGTTGGAGCATTATTGCTTTTTCTGGTATCTCTTTGCCACTGAATAGCTGTAATTTTGAATAATTTTTTACCATATGAATTTGCTTGATTTTTTTCCTTGGTCAGGTAGCTGAACTATAAAATTACTCATATCCATACAACTTATTCTTTTGCCGATACTAAAGTATTGGACTTAAAAATGTTGCATAAATATTTTCCTATCAGACATGTTATTAAAGGTATCGATAAAATCAACCATTACATCAACAGAGTAGGGATGGAAGTAGAAATGAAGATTCATCTGTGAAGTGATTTGATAAATCGGTACCATGATGTCAGCCTCTCTTTCAGTGGTTTTCAACCTTTTTAGACTCAAGTCACCCTTCCAAAACTTTTCAGAACTTAATGGTGCCCCATTTTAAAAACCTAATATAAATTATTATGAATATTATAACATATGCACATTGTAACTCTAGTATTGATTAATATACTAGTCTATCATTATAACTTAGGCCTGTCAAACTATTAAAAATTAATTGCAATTCATTGTGAGATTTAAAAAATAGTTGGTATTAATCACGATTTTAATCATTCAGTTAAACAATAACAGAATCCCAAGTTATTATAAATATTTTGGATGTTTCTTCTATATTTGCAAATAAAATGATTTCAATTACAACTCACTGCCACAAAAACACAGGAGAACGGTGCTAATTTCCGCGTAGTGATTAAGTGCAGTAAGTGAAAAGGGTCAAAACAAGGGTTAGTATATTTCCAATGCCAAAAAAGAGGACACCTGTTGAGGGCACACCTCACTCCCAACCCACAGCCCCCTGGCACTGCTGGTGTCCCGCACTCTTGATCTGCAGCCCCTGCTCCCTCCAGTTCCCCCCAGCAGCTTCTTCCGGGGCTGCCCAGCCCCTGAAAGCACAGGCACCAGTCTGTGTGCCATCCGCCTGGCCACAGAGCTCCCTGCCACTGTCAGAGGGCCTCCCCACCCCATTCACCTGCTGGCGGGGCAGGTGCCTCACCCTGCCACAGCCCCAGTGCCCAGATAGCTTCCCCCAGCACCAGCAGGCACTCTTCCCCCCCTCACACATGTACACCCTAGACAGGCCCTAAGACCTGGCTGTCCAACTCCTGCTCCCCACCTACACTTACCTGCATCCAGCTGCCGAGTCTGCTCCCAGGACCCTGCCTGGCTGCTTGCTGGCCACGTGTGTGCGTGCAGCCCAGCAGCAGTGAGTGGGGAAGGGCCCCCCACCACACATGGCCTGGCATCAGTATTAATTGGGCCTGTGTGATCACTTCTGAACTGGGACCATAATGGACAGAGTCTGGAGATGTCCAGTCAGCAGGGATGAGGTGCTGGGCTGAATGTGCAGCACTGAAGGAACAGGAGGGACAGGTGATGGATAAAATGATGTAAATGGCCCAGGAGGAAGAAGAGGGCAGATCAAGGGGGTACACCACTGGCACTGCCACAGCTAAGCAGAAGTGCACAGCACACCTCTTGCATGCCTCCAGTTCCACCTGCCCCTCACTCTTCTTTCCAGGAGACTCTAACTAGGGTTGACCTGGGAAGGGCTACAATTAGAGCAGATGCTTCTGCCCTAACCACTTCCTGATCTGGCTCTGCAGGAAGTGCATGGTGTAGTTCCACCGGACCATAGCTGCAGTGGCAGCAGGGAGCTGCAGCACCCCTAAAAGGGTCTTGCATCACCCTGCAGTGCTATGGCAACCCAGTTGAGAACCACTGGTCTCCTTCCTTCATTGGGGGTTTATAGGACAATTACTGAACTCTGATCTGTTTTAAGGATTCTAGTCCTATTTTTAAAATTGATAATATTAACCTCTAAATAAATACCTAGCTAAGATGCACTACCTATGAAAGTCAGAATTAAGTTAATTCAAGCCAGGGTCCATGGTCAGGGTAACTCTTGTTTTTAAGCTTTTATTGATCTAGTGAATAAATTTTACTTTGATAAACTTTCTTCTAAATTATATAGCTGGGTATATTGAAGTTGCCAAATTGCTAGGTTAATAAATTAAGCTGAGGTCTCTATCTAAATGTCAAATATATAGCTGTGATAAATAACATGCACATAGAAAAGGGTTGAAACTGGCTATCTGGGAAAGGATGATGAAGTTTAGCTACCTCGCTGATTTTCCCTCATTTTCCTGGCACAGATTTGGAGTATGAAGCAAGATACATGTGTACACGACCTTCAGGCCCACAGCAAAGAGATTTATACTATTAAATGGAGTCCTACAGGACCAGGCACCTGCAACCCAAACTCCAACATCATGTTAGCAAGGTAACTTGCTCCTCTGTCTATCCCTAGTACTTATAAAGGTAAATGAGTTGTTTAACAGGGGACTCTCTAGAGTTACCCAGCTGCCTTTCGTCCTACATACAGTTTTCCTACAATATCTGTAAATAAAACTGAAAATCATCTATGGAGCCTAGGGAAATGAGTAGCAAGAAAAGGAAAATTACATGATATGAATGGATTTGTTTAATTGCGGCCCTCTGGTAAAATCTATTGATCTGATAGTCCAGTAGCCAACTGGATGTGCTCTAATGAGAGACATGGACAAGCAAAATGACATGGATATTAATATTTTTATAGTTTGATCAATTGATGCAGAATAGCTTGGTTAGTTATTAAACTTTCACCTTCCATCCATTCAAGGTACAACTTCCTTCAAGTTTTAGAAGTGTGTTTTAGTAATTACAATTAATAGCTGAACTACTGGGTTAGTACTCAGCACAGTATGACTTCCTCTGCTTTATAGCATTATAGGGGAATTGCCTTATTGATTTTGTTCATTAGTTAGTTTTTGTGGGATTTGTGCCTTTGTTGTTCTTGATTTGTTTTTTATAAAATATGAAGGATTTCTCTTCCTGCTTTCTAATCCATAATGTTGTGTTTAGGAGGATCTTGGCAAAAAACTGAGTAGTTTCTAGGTAGTGGGTGTAAAAAAGGATGAGAAGAACCACTGCAATAGGGAATCTGAAACAAGGTTTGATTAAGTGAGGACCAGGAAGTGGAATTCTCTGGGGGCAGGTTATCCTAGTTTACAGTTAGTACTACTCTGTATTACAGAGTGGTGAGCTAGTCATTATGGACAGAGATAGTATTAGAGTTACTTTCTTTTACATTTGTTCAGTAAACCTCTATTAACGTTTAGAGATCTAGCACACATCTACCACAACGAATTTCTTGCAATGAGAAGGTCCAGACATTGATGGATAATCAGCTGTTCTGTCCTTTTCCTGTTTAAAATGTTTATTTAAATGGGAAATGTTCTCTTTAAATATTTCCAATATCATTGATTGATTAGCTGCTGATTAATTTGAATGTTCCTGCAGTGCTTCATTTGATTCTACTGTTCGGCTGTGGGATGTTGAACGAGGAGTCTGCATTCATACATTAACCAAACATCAAGAACCTGTCTACAGTGTAGCTTTTAGTCCTGATGGAAAATACCTGGCCAGTGGATCCTTTGACAAATGTGTGCATATATGGAATACACAGGTATCTGATTTATATGCAGAATAGAATAATGTTATAAATGCATTATTAATGGCCAAAATCATAACTGGAAAGTGTATATATCTGTATGTACTGAATGTGTTAGGCAAGGTGAATCTGAGGCCTCCTTTACATATTATAGCTATTGTGCAATTAACTGGTTATAATTATTATTGGTTAAAAATTAACCGGTTAATTGTGCAATTACCTGAGACTAGCTACACATTCAAAGAAGCTATCACACCATAAAAAGCTCCAACCAGCTGTAAAGTTAGACCTCAAAAATGCATACTAACTTTATAGCTGGTTACTATCAAGCTTTAATTTGCAGGCATGCTGCAGGGTCTTCCCTGTGGCTGGGAGCTCTGTCAGCTGACGGGGCTCCCGACCATAGAGGTGTGCCCTGCCCAGCCAGGGCTGAGAGTCCTGCAACTGAGGGGACTCTCAGCCCCAGCAGCTGTGGACTCTAGATCCCAGCATCATGCCTTCTGGTGCTAGGACCCAGCTGGGTCCCAGCAGCCCCAATCTGTGACCTCCTGGCCCCAGGGGTGCATAAAACCCACAAGGCTAGGAGTTTGCAGCTGGTGTGGTCTCCCAGCCTCAGGGTTGCCTAAAGCCCCTGAGTCTGAGGGATCATGTAGCTGTGATGTCCCAGCCCCAGGGTTTCACGCAGCCCCCGGCTGGAAGATTGCAGCAGTCTCCCAGTCATGGCAATACATGGTGTAGTCATTTGGCTGGGCACCCCTCAGCTGAAGGAGCTCCCAGTTGTGGGAACTTGCTCCCAGAGTTGCACAGGTGTGGAGCACAGTCTAGCACAGTGGCAAAGTGGCATGGTGTGCCAGAGTGGGGTGGGGAGGTTAGTGTCCCAGATATCCTTAAAAATAATATGGTTACCCTTTGTATACAGCTATCTGTCCCCCAGTGAATAAAAAAAAGGTTCTGTAAGTGAATCACCTATTTCTTTCTATAGTGGAAACCACAGAAATTCTCCTAGCTGTGAAATTGATATGGTTCAATCATGCAGTGCAGGTGTCAGATTTGAAAGAGGGCTATTGATAAGGGTATAAGTGTGAAGTCCAGCCCCACAGAGAAGAACTGAATGAAATGCTGGGCCCACTGAAATCAATGACAATAACTTCATTGATTTGAATAGTTCCAGGATTTCATCCTTGGTATTGATGCCTCACTGCAGACTTACTCGTATACTTAATAGGAGACCCACAATGTCAAGTGCACACTGCAGGTGTTGCCCATCTTAAAATGGAAAAAAGAAAAGAAATTAAGTGTCAAATATTTATCAATTGCTTGCTTTCCAGAGTGGAACTCTAGTACATAGCTACAGAGGCACTGGAGGCATCTTTGAAGTCTGTTGGAATGCTAGAGGAGATAAAGTGGGAGCAAGTGCATCAGACGGATCGGTAAACATTTTGAATCATTTATTGTAAATATTTTGGAGGAAATATGCCCTGTGAAGAGTGTCAACAATAAGTTCCTGCACTATTGCTATCTGTGGACAAAGATCAGAGATATGGAATATTTTTTAATAAATGTAAACAGATATATCTATAGATAATATAAACTTTTTCTGTTCTGAAAATCCTTCTATGTTTAAGGGGTATTCCCTATATTTAAAATGAGGAATTTCACTGAAATTGGTAGTATCTCTGAAAACAAAAACAAAAAAAACCCTTTCACGTAAAAATATTTTTAAAAATATCTTTATCGCATCCATTATCAACCTTATGCATCAACATGTTGTGGAGGTTGCAGAAATTTTAAAGTCTTTGCTGTCTTAAGACTTTCTCTTTTCATTGTTTTCATTCTTTAAGTTCCCTGTTACAGCAGAAATATACCCTAGGATGGAACCTAAAGAAGGAATTTTTCAACGTGCTACCCAGAGCTGTAGTCATGAGTAAAGAAGAGGTTATACCTTGGTGTTGGTGGTGGTGCTGATCATTATACAAAAATACCAATTAATCATGATTGCCACTGAAATACAGTACTGTACAATACTGGAAATATAGTACAATACGTACAATATCATTATAACAACACTGCTTATAGTGACCTCCCACTTTTGACAAGAAGAGCAGGAACCAATTTTTTAATTATTGTGGTACAGCCAGTTAACTAACCCTTTTATACCAAATACCTTCTTTAAAGGCCATGGCAAATGTTAAAATAATGTTGCAGTTGGGATCTTCAGCATTTTATGTGCCAGCCCAAACAGCACATGACCTGCCATACCAAAAGTATGGCAGGATGCAGTGTTTAGGATAGAGCATAACATTTCTAAGATCCTGATCTTGTGATAACTGAGGCTAAACCATGACCTGGAACTGTCTCTTACCCAAACCCAAATCTCAGCTGAGCATGATCCTTAACTGGAGCGGGCAGTGGGGTTGTATCCTGGCCCCTGGAGCTGCCCCATGCACCATTCCAATGCTCAGGTGACCACTGCAGTAGGGCACAGGGCAGGCCCACATCTGGCATATGTGCCATATGTTCAATTTAAGGCACAGCACAAAGGATACAAACCAGTTACAAAGATGTCCACATTAAAAGTAAAATTTGTGTGTGCCTGGTAAAAGTAAGTAAAAGTAAAAGAAAACTATCTGTGCACCTGGTTTGCCATTGTATTATGGCATAATTTGAACATTGAGCATGTAACATATTAAAATTCATAGCATGGTTAACACAATCACACCATAGATGTAATGTCTGCCAGGGCCCTTAAACTTTTCTCCTGTTTCCAAGTGGATTTGTTATAATGAGGTTGTACTGTAACTGACAGCTGGCTGCCACTGCCTTTAGTATACTCAGCAGCTTGAGAAGTCAATAAGCACTTTTCTCAGCAGTTGACTGAGTGATCACCATGTTTGCTGTGCCAGAAGAACAGAGAACCAAAAGTAGAGACTATTCCAGGGGTGGGGCAAGCTATGACTTTATATACTCACATGACACAAGCACTGGCGGTTGTCTTGATTTCTGGCACAATCACTCTTTCAGAAGACAGGCAACCCTGGATTTCTTTGATTCCAGTTGGTTTTTCAAATCTGTTGCAGTTTGCTAACATAGTACTATGCTTAGTTATTCTCAGGAGTACATTTAGGTTGTGTCATAAAACCATTATTAAATTATCTTACTGGCCTACAGAACATAGTATACTTTTCAGTGGCGGGGCAAACCTATGCTTTCCCATAAGCATATCAAAATGCTGTGATCACACAGCCAGATTCCCACATTTTCCTCCTTTGAATAGTCATGCATTTTCAGTTTTATTTTTGTTTATATTCACAGAAATCCTGTTTAAGGGGGGAAATACAATAGTAATTTTTGTTCTATTAATTGCTATTGCCTTGGTTGGTCCTTGGTCAGCATTGTCTGAAGTCAGTGGAGTTTTCTATCAACTGACAGGGCTTTGGATCAAGTCCTTCAGTAGGTTTTTCCATACTAGTCTTTGCTCAGAAGACAATAACTGTTTCTTTCTCCATGATCCTTAATATACAAATCCTGGAGATTATCATAGAGAAGATAAAAAAAGTAGAAAGGAAAGGGCCTGCTTCATCTTTTAATTCGCTACCTGGTAGAGGCAGAATATTTCCCCAGTCACTAATATCCTGGGATGCATTATCTCAGTTATTACTAAATTGCCTTATGACAAGATAAGCTTGTATAGAATATATAGTATATGTGTGTGTATAATAAACATATGCACACATATATATCTATAATGCAATATGAATACACATACACACACACACATATAAAGAACCCAGAAAAAACATTCAAGAAAAATGTTTTTGAATCTTGAGCCTTTTCTCTCTGTCTTTCTAGGTTTGCGTTCTAGATCTGCGGAAGTAAAAATGAAGTGTTTTAGAAGAAATTTCAAATGGACCAGCAGTGAATGTGTGGGGAGAAGCACTCTTCAAAACAATTCTTAACAGCTCCAGAACTGTATGAACTTGAAAAAAGTTAGAGTGTACAATGAAACAACTCTCCCTGGCCACAGATGTCTAGTATTTTGTCCGTAACCTTCATCAAGGAGTAAAAACACAGTCACTTCAGAGGGGGAGGGGATGGTTTCCACCTGAAACATTCAGCCTTGGAAGCATGAAGCCACCAGCTAGACATTGCACTGTTTTGTTTGCATCTGAGAACTTGCTCTGATGGCTGAGAAAAAAAGCTGTGCCAAAAAAAAAAAAAATACAAACAAAAAAAGCAAAATGCTGTGATAAACCAAAAAGGAAAAAAAAATCCTCCTCCATGTGGTGTTGTATTTTTTTTCCTTCCAATTTGGACACTACAGTTGCTCTCCCAAAGGACGTTCAAAGACCAGTTTGTACTGATGAAATGCGCAACTTTGTAATCACAACACTTTCTATTTTCTAGACTACTTTTTTGTTCAGTGGTTTTTCTATCAGCTGGAATATTACAGTCTGGAAGATCCCAGGCTTAGGTTGGAACTGATTTTTTTCCTTTTATTTTCCCTGCCACTTTTTCTTCTTCCTTCCTTTTTTTTCTTTCTTTTCTCTTCTTTTTCCCCCTCTTTTTTTCCTATGTGCCTGTAGTAAATGCAGCCAGGTGGACATGACAGTGAAAACTTCTGACAGACTGCTTCTCCTTTCTTTTCTCTCCCTCTCTCTTTCTCTTCCCCCCACCCCCACTTATTTAAAAAAAATCCTCCATGCTTCAGATCTTAGCGTCTCAAGGGCACTTTCAGCAAATTGTGTAATAAGTGCTTTATATAAGAATGCAGTGCCGGGGAAGCTTTTTACAGGAGAAAGATGACTTTTAAGAGAAAGAACCCAGTGTATTTTTGGAAAAAAATATTTTTTATGTTAAACACAATTTTAAAAGCCTAAAATGGCCACTGAAGATAAACTGGTTGTGTAATTCCTAGAAAAGAATGATGCAAATGGAATCCAAGATACATGAAAGATGCAGTATCCTTTACTCTTCTCCCCCAGCTGAATAACCACTGTAAGAAAATTATCATTCGATATAACAGATCAGTCATTTTTTTAAAGAAATATTTTCCTGCAGCCAGAAGTTTCAATAGTTTAATTTCATTTCTGTGGCTCTGTGTTGATGTTGATTTAAATTTATTAAATGAACTTAGAAGTTTGAGGTTATAATACAGTATTCATTTCTGTGGGTCCATATATACAAATACTCATGGTAATAACTAAAAGAGTAGTATGTTTTCTTTCCTATATGAATGGTCCTACATTCCTATAAGGCTTGACTTCTGCTTCCCTCCATCCCTTATTTTACTTGTCATCTTTTTGGGTTGATCCTCCTCTCATTGAGTCAATGGGACTTGTACCACTGATTTAATAGGACCAATAAGACCGGACATCTTAGGTAACATCCTAACATTATCCACTTAACGAGTGAAAGGCTCCAAGCAGAGAAGAAGGTTTCTAAATGCCAGCTGTCCACCCAGGGGTAGATATACTCCAGCATAGGCATGCTAGAAGAAAGTTAAAAGCCTGCTTACTAAAGATCCCCTTGTAAGATGTGGTGGGGGTACATGCTGGAGGCAGAAGAGGCATGTTATGGGAAGGGCCACATGGAGAGATTCCTGGCAGTACTGTGGACCATAGGGCAGCCCCAGTATGTTGCCATAATGTAGACCAGTGGTTTTCAACCTTTTTTTCATTTGTAGACCCCTAAAGAATGTCAAATGGAGGTGCAGACCCCTTTGAATTGTAAGTGGGGGTATTCGCACACTTTGATTGATCATAGTTATCTTTCATGGACTCCTTAGACATAGTCTACAGATCCCCAGGGGCCTGCGGACCACAGGTTGAAAACCACTGACAAAGACTGTACCTCAGATCCACCTGGATCAGGCCAGGAGCTTAACTAGGCCCTAGACTAGCCCAGGACTGGAAGGTTGCAAAGGTGCCTTCAAGCCAGGTCCATAACAGTGAAATGCTGAAGTGAAAATTGCCAAGTTTCTTAGTGTATGGAATTAGCATTTTGTTTCCTCTGATATTCTCTCTCTTCCAGATTATATATGTAAAGTATCTCAGCCTTTTCACTGCAATAAAGCATCAGTGACTCCAGGACTGTATATAAAAGTTATGAAACTGGAGAGTAGCTAATTAAGACAAGTGAACTACCAGGAGGATTATTTAGTCCTGCGGTGGAAACATTTATTTGAGATTTTGGTTCTTAATTACTATTGCTGTTTACACCAAAGAATGAAAGGTTGGATGTGGCAAGGGTCATTGTACTTATTGTTTTAATGTACTCATATTAGTCTATTTTTCCTTAGAGACCATGCCTTTAGTTGATCACATGACATTTTTAACTGTTTTATAATAGCCACTTACCTGACCTCTTTAAACTCACAATAAGAAAAAAAAAAGTATGTGTTCAAAGGGCAAACTGACCTTTATTACAGTTTCAGTGAGGTTTTATAAAGAACGTTGGATTGATTACTCAATAGAGCAATTGTGTGAGTGTGTAAACGTGTGGTTGGCATCTTAAGCTTCTTCCTGTGATGTGTGCGAGTTCTAGGCTATATCTGTGGGACTCGTGGGCAAATAGCACCTAGTTCTGAAGGTGCACAAGGCATTGACAAGTCCCTTTCTTTTAAGTCTGCACTTTGTTTGACTCTTGAACAGGCCAAATTTGAAGATGTGGCGAGATGAGAATGAGTGATTTGAGTTCAATTATTTTTGCTGCACAACTTTCTGGAGACACAGACAGTGCCTGTGTTTTATAGCTTATGGAGACAATTCCAGGAATATTAACTACAGACACTGCAAAGGTGTCAAAGCAGGGGGTTTCTTTTCCGAAGTTATCTGCTGTATACAGAGGGAGGTAAGGAGGTAAAACACAAGTTTCAAATTCGTCAGTATCCAAGCCTGTAAGCAAAAGGTGTTGTCATCCCAAAGAATTTTGTGTGCGTTTTCTGGTCTTTTGCAAATGGTGCACTGAAAGCTGGCAAAAGACAAATGCTAAAAGAATGAGAAAACGTTCAATGGTAGTTAGTGGATAATCTTCATATAAGTGTAAGCAGGACATACGAGATACAGCAGCATAAAAAAACAATTAAAGAATTTCATTACAGTTTTTACAGGGTTGTTTTATATAAATGTTTTTGTTATAACTCTTAGAAGGAAAAAAAACTGAAAGGGAAATGGCCAAGTGACCAACTTAATCAGGGGTCTGCAACCTAAGGCACAGGCTGGAGCCTGCCCTTATAGGTCTGATCTGGCCCAGGGTAGCCCAAAGGTTAGATGGCACAGAGCTGTGTTGTGCCCCCCATCCCTTCTGCAGCATTCCCCTCCCTGCTGCTCTCTCATGCCTGAGCTTACCCTCACTGCAGAGGGGCCAGGGATCAGCAACAAGGGTAAGTGCTGGCAGCTTGGGTGCTCTCAGAGGCAGAGATTTGTGGCCTGCAACAGGGGGCTGGGTCACAAGCTTCATCCTGTAGCAGTAGAAGGTTGCTGACACCCAAACTAAACCAGTAAATGTTACTGGCATGATACTTTTACTGGCTGCTTTGGAACTGTCCTTGAGGTGAAGCTTCAGTCTTTGAATACATACGCAAGTTCCATACGGTAGGAGGATACTGCATCTTCAATGTAGAAAACACTGGGTCCCTTATGGGGCATTAAAAGGCCTGACTTACAGGGTTAAACACGCACTAATCCCATGCTACGTCTTAGAAATTTCCTTTTGACTTGTTTTTTTTTTAAAGATAAAAACTAGCTAATTTTAGAGCCAAGTGAAGTGCACTTTGTCAAATGTAAGGGTCTGCTTTGTTTTTTTGGGGTTTCTTTTTTTTTTCTTCCTTTTTTGTTCTTTTTCCCTTCTTTTTTGCTCCTCTGTTCCTCTTTTGCCTTTTTTTTTTAAATTGTGGTTCTTTGTCAATTGCAGAAATGCTCTTTCAGCCACTCACTGAAATTCTGAATTCTGGCTTCTGCAGTTTTTATTGTCTGTGTCAGACTTGCAGCCAGACTTGGTTCTCTTTTAAGCATTTTCCAGATTCTGTTGAAACAACGTCAACCCCTATTTTGTTTTCTCCCTACCCACACACTCTCAAGATTCACCTTGTGTATTGTAGCTCATTTGTTTTAAGGAGAGAATCAACAGATCATATTCAGTGTCTTGAATAAATTGCTATATTTTGATATTAGAGAACTCTGTGCGTGTTGTTCCTTATTCTTTCCTAGTTATTATTTTTTATTGCTTTCATTCAAAGGTTGGAGGAGTGTATTCAATTCTATGATGTTTACTGTATCACTTTGTTTTTTCCAAAAGACCTCCTCTGTTGAAAAACGCCGTTCATTTGCATGCCAGCAGAGGGAAACGATCCAACCCAGAGGGTAAGGATTCAGCGTTAGCAAATTGCTCCAAAACACTTTAAAACCAAAACACAGCTCCACTTTTAGCTTATTTTTTAATCTATTTAACCACTTACTGATTTATTTACTTACCTAGATTGCACAGTTTTGAGTTAAATTTTGCAAGTTTCTCATGGACATGGATTTAAAATAGTTGGCTCCCTAAGAAATAACAAGGTATAACAGCCACAAACTCCTGGAAGGCCGATTTAGACTGGACACAAGAAAAAACTTCTTTACAGTCCAAGTATCTGGGGTCTGGAACAGACTGCCCCCAGAGGTGGTGCAAGCACCTACTTTGGACTCATTCGAAAGGTGTCTGGATGTTTATCCTGCTGAGATCATTTGACCCCAGCAGACTTCCTGCCTATGGCTGGACTCGAGGATTTTGTGAGGTCCCTTCAAGCCCCTAATGTCTATGAAATCTATGAAATCTAGTAAGCATGCTCTGGGAACATCTACCATATTGAGCTTTTGGGGAGAATTGGAAAGGAAAACCTAGTTTGTAGGTCCCAATAGGGCTTAAGCTGAGGCTAAGATGCTCACCCCTGAGGCACTTCTGGGCATGCCCAGAGACAGAACTTTTTAAGAGCCTGGAGAACTTTAATGTCAGGGTGTCAGGGACCAAATCCATAAAACACACCCAGGTGCCTAAGTGCAACCTACCGGGAATTTAAGCTTCTGAATCTAAGTAATTTGATCCATATAGGTAACTGAGAAGTCTGTTGGTGCCTATTGTGTTGTCAGCAAAGTTACTTAGGCACTTATTTGACTTTGTTTTTGCCTGTGCCAAATGTACTGTATAATAGCATAATAGTGATTGGTGATTTTGCTAAGGTAGTGAGTGAACTAGTTCAAGTGCCCTTCTCAGCCTGAAGAGGTTTAAACTCAGCGTTTCCTCCTGACAAGCAAATGCTGTAACTACAAGCCTTGAAGGCAAGACTGGAATGGAGGGAGGGATCTCTCCAGCCTTCCTCATGAAGCAGGGTGACCGTGCAGCCAAAAATGCAAGATTGATGGGGCCAGAAAGAAAGCAAGAGGGAAGCTGACCCTAACCTAACAGCTAAAGCATCTGGCCAGGAGGGCAAAGTCCTGGCTTCTGGCCCCTGCTGTCAGAGTTACTTCTAGTTTCTAGCAAAATGACTGTCTTCTAAAAGTCATTAATAGTCCTGGCGCCGGGTACTGGAACCCAGGTTTCCCTTCTCCCAGAAGAATGCCCTCTTCACTTCAACAGAAGGAAGCAGGAGCTCCCTGCCCAACTTACCCATCTCTTGGTGTTTAGGACACTCTTAGGAAGTGGAGTACATGGGTTTGAAATCCCTAATGGACAAATACTTTTAACACTAGATTATTAGGTCGAGAAGATGGGCACAAGCTTTGCCATGTTCAGGAGTGACTACAGGGTTATTGTGCTTTATACTGAAACCATTGCTACTGTCAGTTAGAAGTTGTGGTTCAATAGGGGTTCCAGTGTGAATGACATGGATCCCAGCATCATGGAAGTACCTTTCTTGTAATTCCAGGTCAGATGAAAGAGCAACAGTTCTGATATTTTCTCTTGGCTAGCTGTAGGTATTTTCCTGTTGAGTGACTAAGTGATATGGATCACCCTTGAGGTACTTAAGTCTCCCATTCAATGAGAAGAAGTCCACGGATTAGGATTTCCACTGCTCCATTCCAAAGCACAGACAATGTTCCTAAATTTTAAGTATTGTGATACATAAGTGAAGGCATATTAAAGGATTTAAGATCCTGCTTCTTAATCTCCTGGAAATTATTAGACTGCTAATGAAAATGAAATTATTAGACTGCTAATGAGCTTGAATGGTATCAGACAAGTCCCATCAACATTCAGTCATCTACAGAACAAATACTCCTGCAACAATTAGGAATAGCTACCATTCTCAATTCAAAAGAGAACCAGGAATGCAACATACGGAGAGATCATGGAGAGGTAAGCTTTGTTCTGAATCTATAGATGCATGGAAGAGTTTGCACTATACTTGGTTTTGTCGCGTATACTATATGATTTTACTCTTTTTGTGACAACCATTTTCAGATGACGTTCAAGAAATTTTATTACAGTTAACCTAAAAATGTAATTAATTTATGCTGTTCCATTTGTATCACATGCAAACATCAAGCAGTCATGAAATCAAGTACTCTATGTAGTGCTCATATAAAGCAACAGAATAGATGATTAATTTTTCTGTATCTGGTACAAAGATACAGTCCATCTCAGTGCACCAGTCTTTCCAGAATTGTCTCTATTTTTTTCCTACCTGTGTGTGTTTACCCACTTCTCATCATCCAGCCAAGGAAAGGACAAGGCTGCTTTAACCCAAATCCGTGGCTAAATCCCAAGCTTCTAGAAGCACTTCTAAAATCTTTGAAGTCCTGTAAGAGTCATAAGTGAGGAAATGAGTCATTTGGCAAGGAGTGTCATCCTTGCTGACTCTCTTCCCAACAGGAAGATCTTCACTCCCGTCAGGATGTTTCTCTTCGCTTCTTCAACATGCTCACAAAAGGCAAAAGAGAAAAAAAAAAATCACAGGAAAACAGCTCAAAATCTTGCTAGATCCTCATTTCCTGCTGCCAGACCTACAAACTTCCCCGAAGATAAGAATTCTCCATTTCAGACCATGAAACGATTAGATAGAAGAACAGGAAGAGTTTCTACTCACCCACTTCCAGAAATGAGTAGGAAGAAACTGGTGGCACTACTAAAATAATTAGTTTTGGAGATTAAACTTACTAAAACCAAAAACAAATGTTTTTCCTCAAAAGTGAGGTAGAATTTGCTATCTGCCAGCATCACTGCTTCACAGAAATCATAAAGAAGAATACTGTGAGATACAGAGATGTAGTTTTATTTGACAAGTCTTAAACTATGAAGTCTCAAAGATTCTTTTCACCCTCCTAAAAGTCAATGCAGAATGGCTCCCTAGTAAACAGCAATTTGAGAAAACAGCATGGTTGGGAAATCTCTAAGGAGATTTTCTAAGACTGCATAGACAGAGCTAGATAAAAATAGCTCTTCAGCAGTCACCCCTACAATAATAACCACTTGGTTAAATAATCAAAAGAGCTTCACATTTTTACTAAAAAAAAAAAGGCACTATCCATTTGTTGTGGATGGATTCCTGGACTCTATGAAGTTGGTACTGAAAGCGGAAAATTCAATGCAATGGTGTCAGTCCTGTTTCAAGCCTTGGACAACTGATTATTTCACCAAGTCTCAGTTTCCAAATGGAATCTTGTTTCAGAAGAAAGAAACTTAAGAAGATATTGTCCAAACAGCCCAGATCCTAACACATCCCCATTCCAGCAAACCCAAGAACTACAGGCACAGATAGAAGCTTCTTTTACTCCTATCTAATACAAAGGACACACAGAAACATCACTTTTAGTAGGGGTGTGTGAAGCAGGCTGTATTTGATTTAGATTCAGATTCAGCTTGATTTGGGGGTCAGTGATTCAGTTTGTTGATTTGGATCATTGTCCCAATTCAATTTGGGCAAATCCAAATCTGAAGATTCAATTCTGATTTGGAGAATCAGCAATTCAGCCATAGATACAGGTTTATGTTTTTTCTACATACCTTGAGGTACCAGGCATGGCTTATGAACACTGTGACAGTGGAGCAGATGGAGCATCCCACAGGGGGCTCCCTGCATGCTCAGCAGCAGACCAGGAAGTGGACCAGAAGTACTTCTGGTCCACCTCTGGGTCCAACGCCAAGTACATGGGCCCCTCCCGTACCCCCCCATTTGGTGATCAGCCATGGGGGACCCTGGGTGCTCCCCCAGACCCAGGAGGCACCAGTTGCCAACCTGCAGGGTGTGGGGGGGTCCCCTGCATGCTCCGCGGAAGACCCAGAAATGGACTGGAAGTGCTTCTGGTCCACTTCCAAGTCTGCTGCTGAGCATGCTGGGACCCCCCCAACCCCCCATGTTCCCGTGAGACACTCCATCTGCCCCACCATCTCAGCGCTCATGAGCTGCCTGGTACCTTGAGATAAGTAGAAAAAACATATAAAGCTGTGCCTTTGTCCGAAGCGTCGAATCTCTCTGCATCAAATCGGAAGCTTCGATTCAAATTGGAGAGATTAATAGGTCTTCTGATTTGATTAAGATTCAGAGATTTGGCTGCCGAATCGAATCAGCAACCGAAGCTTCACACAGCCCTAATTTTTAGTCCACAGCTATGTCTTGCATCTGCAATACAAGATGGAAGCAAGCTAATTCCAGAGAGCTTAGGGGTTGGTTCTGTCTGCCTGGGAAAAAAAAGCTTTCCTCCATCAGGAGAGTCCTGAAGAATGTATCAGAAGGCAAGGTAACCTGCTTCTCAGACAAGTGTCAACCTATGCTAAAGAAAATGACAGGGGAAACAAAATATGTTCAGGCCTTTCTTTTCCATCTTCCGAGCTAGAAAAAAGATTATGAGAAAGTCTAGCCCATCTCAGGCCTGAGGACACTGCTTTGGATAGTGCAGGTTCTCCAGGCAACCTACTAATATTGGTAGAGCTGACTAACGATTATTTGCACAGTGCATTCAACCCCTATTGCCCCCAACCTCTTTAGTTCATCACTGGAAATCACCACTATCAGCACAAAATATACCTTTCCAAACCACAAATCTTGACATCCATTCTATCACATACATGACCTTTGGTAGGAAGGCAATCCAAGCACTGACCATAAGATAGATAATTATTGATTTTAGGAATGAAGAAACATGTGGTCTTCTGTCTTATCTCACCTAATCCACCAGTCTTCTTTCTCCTTCTTTCTACCTCTTTCTTCCACCCAATACGGCTTGGGCTGTGACCCAAAATGAACAGCATACTCGATTTATTTTCAGGGACTTTCCTTTCCCCTAGTTTACCCCTCCTGAAAAAAGTTTTTTGTGTATTTTTGCAAAAGGCTTGTTCACAGGCCTTGTATAAGAATAACACTAGTGTTGGCTAGACAGTTCTGAAGAAAAGAGGGGTTTGGTTGAAAAAATGCCTATGCCTGGAAATAATTTAAAGCAGAAAAAAATAGCCTGAAAGCTTCATGAAAAGTATTCTCTCTGTCTCTCATTAGTTTGTTAGCAAAACTTTGATTGAAACATCTAAAAGAATAAAATGGTTATGAAAATCTTTTGCAAACCAAGAAAAAATTCATTTTAATAATGATTTTTTATTAAAAAACATTTAAATCTGGGAGGACAATCACAATTGGAAGTATAAAACCAAAACACATTAGCCTACAGTTCATTCATCTTTATGAAGTACAAGCCTAGAGTGGACATTAAAGGAAAAGAGTGTGTGTGTGTGTGTGTGTGTGTGTGTGTGTGTGTGTGTG
>NW_017729032.1:170884137-170918551 GCF_001723915.1 Gavialis gangeticus
TGTGTGTGTGTGTGTGTGTGTGTGTGTGTGTGTGTTTGTATACATATACATACACATCTGTGTATAACTGTGTATAATAATCTAAAACAACGCTGTTAAACATATGACCAACAGGCTGGATGTGGCCCATGTAGCTGGGTCAGCTAGCCTGTAGGACTTCTCATAAGAAGAATCACCAGTCTTCATGGGCTGGATTTGGCCCCTAGGGTTCACCGTCACAGCTGCCAGAATCTCTTTGGCAATGACATTAATCCCATTGTTTCAGTGCAGTTCCAAAACCCAGGGAGTTAACATTACTCACCTCCCCTCACCAGCTGCCAAAGAGGCTCTGCCATGATTTTTAGTGTCCCCTGGTGACTAAGGTTGGTAGCAGGAGGTAAGGGGGAACAAGCACTAGCAGTATTTATTCCCTGGGTTCCAGAGCTGTGCAGAAAAAGTATCTGGCAACTGTGGGGATTAATACTATCACCACTGCTCACAGGTTGTTCAACCTGAAGACACCCCTCAATACAGATCTGGTCTGTGGAGTCCAGTGAGTATTACACCCCAGCTCTAAAGCACCTAAACAGAACAAAAGTCCCACTGCTTAATATACAAGGCCAGACCCTCAATTAGTGCAGACTAAAGATCCACTGACTGATAATCTAACCTATGGCAGATTAACAAACTGAAATAAAGCAAAGCTAGGCCAATAAGTCTGGTATTTTTCACTGGCTAGTAATGCACAATTTACAAATCCAGATAGATTTGGTTTCTTCCAGTAAAAACATACCTAATTTATAAAACCAATACCTTCCAAAGTTTTCCATGAAAAATGAGAGAGAAGAGCCCAACCTGAATAGCCAATGGCATGATAGTATTCCCATGGCATGTAGAAGACCTAAGTTCAAGTTCATGCTCTGCCATTTTCCCACCTCTTAGTAGAGGGGCCTAAACTTGCCAGACTTATCTATTCTGAGATGTCGCTCTTGCATTCTCTTCTGTTGGAACTGCTCCATCTTGTGTAAATACATATAGAGTCATAGATTCAAACTGGGATTTGAATGTGAGAATGGGAAGATACATGCATCATAAAGGAGGGAAAACTAGGGGGCAAAGCCTTGAGAATGTTGCCACGTCTCCAGCTCACCAGCTTATACCTTTCCCAGTTTTCCAGTTATTCAACATCAGCATCATTACCATCTAAGTCATGTAGCTCACTTGAGATGTGGATTTCAACTGTGCTATCATCAGAACCTAGCAAACAAAAGAGAAAGGACTCTGTTACACTTATAGATATAGGTAGATGGAAATTGTTTGATTTTGATTCAGTCACTTAATAATTTGTCAGACTAGACAGTAGATCTATATGATGAAGAAATCCTTGCACACAAGCTTTCAAAAGCTAGAGCTTTTTGGCCAGATTTATGCATTCAGAGTGTGTGGGAACCAGGAAACGTTAAGAGCTACCCTGCTCCTTGTTGTCATCAGTTTGATTACATTCCTAGTGAATGGCTGATTGCAAGATTGCAGTAGGGGAGCTTGGTTGTTAAATATAGAGTACTTAATGTCGTTTAGGAGCCTCAGCAAATAATTTCTGGTGCCTTGGACAAGGCTGTGTGTTAAAGGAAGAAGAATGCAGATTGCCCTATCACATGTGGGCACATGATGGGGAGGTGGGGTGGGGAAAGTTCATGATCTTTTCACAGGAAATGTAGAACTTCATTGAATGCTGTAGCCTGAAGGGGAATAACGAGTTTTGCAAAACAAAGCTCACACTAGAAATGCACTAGATGAAGTCAAAGGGCAACTGGTTGCTGTCGCATTCTTCTAGCTGAAGTAAGGGTCTGTCAGAGTTTTAGTATTGTTATTAGATCTAGCTCTTTTTGTGAGAGGGAATGACTGAGCAAGAAGACTACATCCACGGCAGCTGTTAACAGAATCCACTCCTTATGTTTCAGGGCTAAGTGGTCTTAAATGCTATCTTCAAAAAATAAAAATAAAAAAGGAGGGGGGGAGGAGTTTCTTGTACACATTTTCATAGTTTCTCAGAAATATCTTCGCCATGTTGCAAAGGGTTGGGAGAGGCGGAGACATGGGACATTACAGCATTTCACAGCTCGAGGCGATCACATGGTTGTACTACAATCTAGTGAACGTTCCAACTGAGCAATCTTAAATATGTCTTTCTTTTTGTGGCTTAGAATTATTCTTCTGCATACCTTTATTGTCATCTGCACCTGGAGGTTGTCTAAAACATATCATGTGTTCCATATTGTAACAAGTGGGCCGTCCCGGGGCCAGTCCAAATGTTGGCCACTCATTTGTCTAGGGCAGTCCTTCCACCTGCTTCGCCTGGCATACCTTTGATGTAACTTAAGTTGCTCCCAGGTGGGAGACTGCCCATTTAATTGTGCTGATGCCAAGGGTGAATACATGGCTCCAAACCTTCCCTTATACCATGTCC
This sequence comes from Gavialis gangeticus, assembly GCF_001723915.1. Lineage (NCBI taxonomy): Eukaryota > Metazoa > Chordata > Crocodylia > Gavialidae > Gavialis > Gavialis gangeticus. The sequence goes on from NW_017729032.1 coordinate 170,886,584, forward strand.
CATGCCTACCATCCACATCCACTAATACTCCCCCAGCCCCTTAGCTGAGCTGCACTTATCCTAACCTGGCCCAAACTTGACCTCAGGACTCCTCAGACCTACCTGAGCCTTGTGCCCTCCACGCTGGGGCTTCTTTCCATGCCCCCACACTGGGTCCTCAATACCCTGCCCTTCACTGTACTGTTGGGCTTAATGCCCCTGGGGCCCCAAGCCTCACTCAGTGGGCCTGGGCCCTGTATCCAGCCCCCTTTGCACAGGCTGAACCCTGCCTCAGGGTTCACTCAGTAGGCCTTGGCCCTGTGCTTTTCTGTCAGGGTGTGCTCCCCAGCCTTTCCCCTCTACAGGGTCACCCACAAGGCAGTGGGGACTGAGGCTTTGTGGAGTCCTGTACTCACCCTTCACTGGGGAGGCACAGGTGTGGCATTTCCTGGAGACTTCCCTGCCATAGGCAGCCCTGCCACACCATCCAACCCCAGCAGGGTGTAGTTTCAGGTCATTCCCCAGAACCAGGAACCTCCTCCATCCCCATAGTTCCTACCCTGACTCTCCAAGCTGTTCTGGGAGCCACAGATCTCCAGCTGAGCCATGTGTTGTTGCTTCAGCCCCCTGCAGCAACTGCCAGCTCTGCTCTTGGGGCCTAGCCTTATACCCAGGCTCCCAGCCTCTCCACCAATAAAGCGGCCTCCTGACCACCATGTGATTGCCTGATTGGGTCTGCTCCCACCTGCAGGCTGCTTGCTGCCTCCTCAGACCCCTTAAAGTGGCAGGCACAACCTGTGCTCTGCCACACACATCTATAGGCTAGGCATTGTGAGTATCAATTTCACGCTTGTGGAAATCACAGTTTCAGAAATTATTTATTTTGTAGTAAAGGGGTCAAAGTTCATAGGATCATAGGAAAGTAAAGATGGAAGGAACCTAATGAGGTCATCTAGTCCAGCCACCTGATCAAGACAGGATCATCCCTGAATAAACCATCCCAGCATGCTTAACCTACTGTTGAAAACTTCCAAGGATGGTGATTCCTCAGTCTCTCTAAGTAGCCCATCCCAATGTTGGCCACTCTCATAATCAGAAAGTTCCTTCTAATCTCCAACCTAAACTTCCCCTGCTGAAACTTGAGTCCATTGCTCCTAGTTCTGTCCCATACAGTCATGGAGAAACTCCCATCTCTATCCTCTCTGTAACTGACCTTCAAGTATTTGAAGACTGTTATCAAATCTCCCCTCAGTTTTCTCTTCTTCAGCCTAAATAACCCTTTCAGTCTTTCCTCATAAGTCTTGTCCTCAAGGCTCCTAATCATTTTTGTTGCTCTGCACTGGACAGTTTCCAAAGCATCCATATCCTTCTATTCCCATTCTAAAAAAAATCTGTTTCTTCACTCTAAACAAATAACTTCCCTTCCAAGAAATACAGTTCTCCTCTTTAAATATTTTTTCATGGTTGGCATTCTCATTTTTACTTCAGCCTGCAGCTCTGAGACCTCTTTACAGCTCATACTCCATTCCATTAATCCAGCAATTCTCAACATTGTTAGACTCAAGCCATTCTGTGGAAAATGCCATCTCTTATCTTTGACTTGATTCTTGACTACAGAAAAATAATAGCACAATTCTTATATTGTGAAGACCTCAGTAGGATGACAACAGGTTAAAATGTTTTTGATACTGTGGATTCTTATTCATTTTGACATCCCCAGTTTTATCTTGTGAATCATGTGTAGCTGCTCTCGTGCCTAATATTATGCAGCACCACTAAAAAGATCTCATACTCAAGGGTGCCACAGCACTCAGGTTGAGAATCAGCACCTTAATCCAAAGAACTTTACAAAGGTGATAATTTTCCATAGTTAAATGTTGTTCCTGTTTCCAGCATAACTTACATCAGGGGTCGGCAACGTTTTTGGACAGAATGCCAAAAACACCCACAACTTTGACTTCAAGATATTGGCATGCCAGGGACAGATGGCAGAGGAGCCATGAGGGGCCTAATTTTTGTTGGGGCAATGCAGCCCTGGCCCCTTCCCCACTGCCTGCCCTGAGGCGCGTGTGCACCCGCCATCAGTGACAAGCCAGAGCAAGGCTCCGCGGGCACTGGTGCAGCCACTTGCATCATCCTGGCTGCCTGCCATAGCCAGTTCAGGCTCTAGGAAGGCCTCTGCTGCCTGCCATGGAACCCATGCAGCTTTCAGCAGGTTGCAGTGAGGCTGCAAGCAGCTGCACTAGGGTCTGGAGAGCCCTGGCCTGGCTTGTTGCTGGCAACAGGTGCACATACACCTCGAGGTGGACAGTGTGGAAGGAGCCAGGGCTTCACTGCCACAGCAAGGATCAGGCCCCTTGTGGCTTTCCCATCACCCAGCCTGAAATGTGAGTGCCAAGCAAAATGCTTTTGCATGTATCACACTCTGGCACACATGCCATGGGTTGCCTACCTGTTTTACATCTCCTAAAAATTTCCTACTGCAGCATTGCAGGATATTAGGCATCAATCCAGAGGTACTTGAATTCAATATAGCAGCTGCACCTCTCATTCTAACTACATTCTTCTTATATCTCTATAGAATGGCTGTTGGACCTGGTCTTGCTGGAGGCAGGGCCACATTAAACAGCCAAGTCACAAGCTGGGTATATTTCATAAAAAAGAAAATACCTCCAAGAAAATGTTATGAACACATAATCATTTTAATTAATGCCTAAATAACTTTGTTTCTTTGTATTAGCCTCCTGCTGCCACTGCACTTGTCTCTGTGGCAGCACAAGGAAATCACTTATGGCTAAGTCCCCTCCCCACTGAACACTGCTGAAGCCTCAGGTCTATGGGCTGGATCCAAATTTTCTGCAGGCTGGAGCTGGCCTGCAGAATATTGGTAAGTTGCTAATCCCTGCCTTAGCCCACATGAAGTTCAGGACACATCATTAATTAAGAGGACCCAACAAATTAGCTTTGTTTCATTGTCTGTTGACCTGCTCCCAAAGGATAAGTACAAAATAAACAACTTCCTCCCTAAAACACATACCTGAATATCCCCAAAAAGTTCAAATCAGGACCTAGATCTTTGTTTTTTAGCCTGTGTCCATTGCTACCTTTAAGGGATAAATGTTTTCATGTTAATTAGAAACTTGCTGTTCTGGTTTTAACTGGGTTTCCATTACTTTTTTTTTTCTACCAAGTTTCACATGGCCCTGTCCCAGTGTGTTTTGGTGATGTCATACATTCCATCTGCCTTTGAACCTGCAAATGATGGTCTCAGATGTGAAATATCTTCTAAGGGGCTTTGTTTGAACAGCAAAAGAAAAATGCCCTAACATTTGTTGCGCCCTTCTTACAGTTGATCTTCTGTGTCAGCTTATAAAACAACATCTCATTACAATAGCATATCTAAGCACGCAGGGGGCATGGCCGGGACTTAGGTTAGAAAAACATTATAAACCATGGGGTTGCTGTGGGTCTTGAGGTTGTCACAGTGTTTATCTTTCTAGTTAGGAGACTCTGATCTTCCCAGGAGTCTTTCCCGCCTCTGCAGTGCCAGTATGTTAGATATTTGGGGGAGGTCAGAGAGACAACCAACTTAGAGTAGTTTCACAGCAGAGAATATTTTGGTTTGTTTTTGGTTTCAGTCAGTGAATTTTCACGTTCCTGAGAACTTCTTCAGGAGAAGACTTTGAAAACATGAAACCATGCACTGTCCCATGCATGCAACTCTCCCTGGTTGTTTACACAGAAATGTTTGGGCTCAGTATCAGGGTTAGGCCAATCCCCATATTTGGGGCCAGGAAGGAATTTTACTGCCTGGTCAGGTTGATATGGACTGTAGGGGCCTTTGCCTTCCTCTGTAGGAGGAGGGCATAGCCCTCTACCTGGGATCTGTTGGGCATATATGACAACCTTTTAAACAGATAACCTGTGGCAGGTTAGGGTGTTATGGCTTGTGTTGTGTCAGGGTTGATGGTAGCTTTACTAAGAGGTTAGATTATGGATTAGTGTAGCATGATTTGGACAGAGGTGATGCTGCCTTAGACTGGGGATTGGGCTAGATGATCGGAGGAGGTCCCTTCCAGTCCTACTTCTCTCTGATTCTATGATCCAGTGAGGAAGGAGGGGGCACCACTCTTGGGTCGGGGGGAAGGGGGAACATCAATAAGGAGGCACAAAGAGAATATGTATTGATGGCTTTGACAGTTTCCAATATTTTGTTTTTAGCAAAGTCAGTGCTTCCAGTCAGTGCTTCCCTGACTATCAATCTATACCAGTAGTTCTCAGCCTTTTTGGACTCAAGGCAATTCTTGTTGTGACTTTTATGAATCGAGTTGCACCCCATTTCAAAAACTAATGTATATATTATAGTGCTTTCCTCCTTGCAGAGGGGCTGAGCAGTAGGGATGATGGATCATCTAGGCAGAGACAAGCCCGAGTCTACACTTATCTCCTCACACTTTGCATCACCCTTCAGCGGTACATCACCTTGTGTCGCCTTGCCACAGCAAGTTGGTTGAAAATGACTGGTCTATAACACACACACACACACACACTTGTGAAGGAGCATGCGTGACTCAATCACTATCTGAATTAATCTAGCCATTCTCCAAATTGAGCTGTCTAGCTTGTGTCCTTCACATTCCTGTCCGTTATTGTTGTACATTTGAGCTTGATAAATGTACAGCAAATGTACCAAGGTCAACAGAATCTTAGAAAGTGAACTACCTTTTCTTCCTATGCCTTATTGCACTTTCAGAACCGTAAGTTATACAGCAAAAAAGTGGCCATCATAGAGCAAAATCATGATTTCAGGTTCCAAGTAATGTTTCTTTTTCAGTGTATACCAGGGGTGGGCAAAATGCAGCGTAGGGGCCGGATGCAGCCCACCAAGCCATTCTATCCAGCCTGCAGGGCCCCTAAAAAAATTTTGAAAATGAATATTTATCTGCCCCTGGCTGCCTGTCATGTGGCCGTCAATGGCTTGCCAAAACTCAGTAAGCAGCCCTCCGCCCAAAATAATTGCCCACCCCTGGTCTATATGGTTTGGGAGACCAGAAGAATACTTAATTAGAGATGTACAGAGCCTTAGGCTTTTGGCTAATAAGGGGACCTCATAAATATGTAGCTTAGGTATGCAAAAAGTCTCTTTCCTCAACTACGTTATTATTTTACTTGTGCTCATATTTCATCTCTCCAATTAGCATGAATATCTGGCCAAATAAAATATTAATTAAATGTCTGAGACTGGCAGGTTGAAATCCCTGCCTCACTGTATAACCACTTTACAGGTATGGAATAAGACCAATACATTCACGCAAGTCTATGAGAACTCATCTCGTTCTAACAAGTGCTGAGAAGACATTGTTTTCTTCACAGTGGGTGCATCTATACTAGGTGGTTACCGAGGAGTAGATTAATTAGCTTCACAGTAAACATCTCAGCATCTACACATGTAGGGCTATTAGGCTGAAGTAAAAAAATAAACTCCACAGCAGGGTAGTACTACCCTGCGGCAAAGTTTTTACTCCGCAGCTCCACCCATGTAGACACTGACCCAGCTGGATGGGCATGAGGGTGCTTCAGTGCAGGGGCTGCCTGCCAGCTAGCCCTACACTGGAGTAGCTTCATGCCCTAGCTAGCCTCTCCACAGCATGTTGAGCCATGTCAGAGCAGCCCCAGACTAGCAGGTTGACCCCCCAGGTGTCCTGTCAGCCAGGGCTTCCCTGACCCACTTCAATGTGCTGTGGTCCCCATAGCCTCCGGGAGCAATAAACTCCAGCATGATTAGCACCGGAGTTTGTGGCATATTAATATGCACATGTAGATGCACCCAGTTTGTATTTGTTTGTTGTGAGACAGCCAAATGTTGGGTCAAGACAAAGAAGGTTATCTTGTTTGCATATGTTCTGTTTAATGGTTTGATCTCTACTTGTTCCTGCCTTTTGGAACATATCATATTCGCTTTGGAACGATAGTATGTATGTGTCACTATGCACACACAACCATTTTGTAAATAACTCATGGCATTAACGCAATGTTTTTATTTTAATGAAGAAATTCATCTCTTTTTTTTTTGGTTTTGTTCAGGATTGTTTACAATGTTTATTCTTTCATCAGCTGTTCATTCAACTGGTCTTTGTTTTGATGTGCCCAAAGTATGATCATGTAAAATGAATAATGCACATGTTCCTAAACATCTTAACTGAGTTGAATATAACTTCACAATTAGTTTAAATGTAGAGATCCTGCTAGATTCCTAATCACTATCTCCCATTTAATTTTTACCTATGAATCACAAATTTCATGCTGCCATAGAGCAAACTCAGTGTACTGGCCCAAAAACTGTAGAGACAGCTATTCACTGGAATCTAGGCTGCCTGTCCCCAGTTTAGAGGCAAAATGTCACATATAGTCCATACATGGAAAAATAATTATGTCTTTTCAGAACCCCTATAATGCAGGAAGTTTAACATTGTCCTGTGATGAGTCCCAGTCTAACCTCCCAACTTTCTAACATATGCTTTAAAGGTTAATGTTTAATTCCATCTTATCTACATATTCTTTTCAATAGCTTACAACATCCCTATCTTACTGAAGATTTCCATCACAGGTTACGTCTACAACTGCAATCCAAAGATGTGATTTCAGCTCATGTGGATATCTTAAAAATACTTAGGTACCAGTAGCAGTGTAGACTAGCCCATAGCATAAGGAGTCCACAAATGGTTGCAAAGACCTGTCCAAGGATATATATATATATATAACATGAATGCCTAGTCCAGGCTGAGCTCCATGATAGCATGGTTATATTCTTTTAGGTATGAAAATAACAAGTTTAAAGCTAGTACAGGAATATATTTGAACTGCAGTGCAAGCATAGCCTTTAAAGATGTACTTTTTTTTTTTATATATACACCTGCAAAAGCTAATGGTAAGTTGTACTTAATTATACATGCTTTACATATAATGAACTGAATAGTTGGTGGTAAGCAAAGACAAATGCTACAGTTTTCCCACAGTAAAAGTAAAGGCTGATATGCTTTCAAATAAGCTGAGACTACAGTAACCCTACTATTTTGAGCAATGGAGGCAAGCCTCAGATGCATGAACCACACAAACTGGAAAGAGCCAGAATGTTTATTATTGTAATAATAAACATTTATTTATCTTTATAAAAATGCATATATGTGTGTGCGCACATGTGCGTGCACATGTGCACATATTTATTATTTTCCTTTTAGATTAAAATCACTGTTGTTTTGTCCCAACACGCACTAGATGAAGTTCTTAACAGAGTTCATCAGAATGAGCCTTGCCAAAGAAACAAATGTTGTCAAAACAGCAAGAGGTTTTCATCAAAGCTTTGTGATTTTTTTCCTTTGTCTTTTATGATAACAGCTCCACAGACTAACAATATGTTAAATCACCGCTCATCTTTCGAGAGCAATTTTGAAAAATAGGTCAGGCTAAATTAGAGCCAAGTATATGTGGATGAAGAAAATGCAGTGACCTTCCACAGGGTAGCCAGGAAGATAACCATTGCTCTCTGTTCAATGCCTTCCATAGCATTAGCCTCAGAAATGGGATGCTCCCTCAGTCCTTGCTGAGTGAAGAGGGCAGGAGGCTATTGAATGATCATAGCCCCCCTTCCATATGTGCTCAGCAACTTGCAATTCCCTGGGGTGGCAGAAGGAATACTGAATTACTCAGCCAGGCCTCTTCTGTGGCCTCTTGCTACAATCTGTCACCTTTCAAATGTATCCATATCACATGGCTATGCCTTTGAAGGTATCATCTGTTTGTTTATCTTACTTTAGTGTTTTGTACTGCTGCCTATCACCATAGCATCTCAGCATAGTTATTTTAATAGCTATTTTGCCTATCTGTAATAGTCCTTTTTATTATCAGTGATACCACAACAAAAACAGATTTTTTATTTTGTAAGAATGAATGTAAACTGTTCTAGAAGTTGTTATCCTCAGTTTGTGGCATCACAATTAGCTGCAGCTTTGCAAACGAGATTAGGATTTTTTCTGGAGTGGAAAAAAATGATTCCTACAAACTAAAGATCTTGCTATGTGCAAAAATCCTTAGGAACAAAAGCAGGAGGAAAAATAATGCAGACATGCTGAGTATAATTTGAAATGTTTCCTACCAGGCAATAGCAGCTCTTCAAGGATCAGTTCCAACAACTTCAATACTATTTGATTTTCTTTTAACACCTGTTATTGAGCAGCTAAGAAGGCTATTTATTTATTTTAAATAAGAAATCCAATTTTTCTTAGCTCTTGCTGAGTCTGCTTCTTTGACCTTCCTAGAACGTTCTTAAGCAGGGAGGCTGGTATTCTAAACTTAACCAGGCTTTCAACCTCATGGAACAGTCTTCCCGTGTTTAAACATGGCTGGGTGAGAACCGGTTTATAAAACAATTTGGGCTGTCAGTGGAACTTGGCCAAATGGTATTTAAACAGTTTTTTAAAAATGTTGATTCAGTCATTTGTCTCTAGACTTAAATATTTTTAAAAGAATGATGATCATTCCATTCACCTTGTCCATGCCAGCCTGTTGAACCAAAATGTGATCTAGTTGAGCCACAACCATGTTTAAATCATAGATAAGCACCAGTGTTTTTGCATGTGTTTTAAATCCTGGTATGGGCTGGATCATAATTTCTTCCTAATCTTCAACCTGTTTTAACAAGTATTTGAGCACAGGTGTTTATGCACCACAGTGCTGATAGCAGTGATTAGGAAAATAGATTGTAGTAACTGTGTTTCTTACAGCCAGTAATCTAGGATATAAAATAGAGCACTCCCCTGAGAAAGGACTGCAGGTTTAATGTCATTGCTGTTAGATGAGACATGGGCATCTAATTAAATTTAGATGCTTTTGAATTGTTGACCCAGTATCCCTTAATGATTTAAATAGTAGACTTTATTTTATTGGAAAAGCTACTATCCTGTTAATTTCAACCACATTTCAATTAAAAAAAGTAAAAAATTAAAATAGGTGGGTTAAACAAAGAGTTTGTAAGTAAGGCTCCAAGAGTGGATCCAGGATTTTGCAAAAGGAAGTACAGAAGCAGTGACTGGTGCTAAAGGGTTGGTTGCACTCCCTTCTCCTAGCCTCCTTCCCTCCCCACCACTGGGGTGGACAGATTGTACCACAGGAGAAGCAGCTGGGCACATTTTCAAGTGCCCAAGGCAGCTAAGAATTTCCCTTTTCCCCCCCTCTCTGGATTAGAGATACATCCCCTTCCCTCCTCTCCTCTCTTTCACTTCCCCACATGCCTCCTCCTCCGTTCCTATTGTCCCAGGGGTGAGGGGAACTCCTGTCCTACTCCAGCCAGGCTGCATGGGGTCCAGACTCAGCCTAGGACAGTGGAAGTGGCAGTGGGTGGATGGGTTGTCTCTCCCCATGCCTTTCCATCGGCTGGCAAGGAACATCCAGAAGGACCTTGCAGGGAGGGGGAACTTGCCTGCTTACTGCCACTGCCACTGTCCCAAGCTGAGCCCAGCCCCTGCATAGCCCAGGTGGAGTAGGGCAGAAGCTTCCCTTGACCCTGGGACAGCAAGAACAGCACAAGTGGCAGGCAGGGGATGAGAAAATGGGAGGGGAGGGAACATGCCTTTGAGCATGAAGGGGAAGGAAGAGGGGAAAGTTTACCTTCTTTGGGGACTTAAAGTCCCTAGCTGCTGCTTTTGCTGCATGGTCAAAAAAGGGAGTGAGGCCATAGCACTGCACCCCTTCTGGAACTGCCCCTGCAAGGTGCTATATGCAAACAATGCAATTCTGTGTTTGTGTCACACCAATATTTGCTTTAAGGGTGCAATCTTGTGTTCCTGAAATGCTAGAGACAGAATTCTGGGTAGACAGCTGTACTCTTCAGCAAACCAGGCAACAGACCACATTTAGAAAAACCCAACACAAAAGGCAATCTGTTTATTAAACAAAGGAATCTTCTGCTGTATAGAGAGTTTACAAGAGAGGTTAAAACAAAATGTAGGAAAAGAAATAACTGACTTTACTAAATAAGCACTGAGCCCCAGAGAAACACTCCTGCTAGCATAAGAAAATGATCAGGAATTTATCAAACAGTATCACCTCCCCTCAGACCTGCTACACAGGGATCAAAGACATTCACTGTAATTTATACCTCTAGAAAATAAATGTCGAGGAAGTGGCCTGGGCCAAGCCCAAGCCCAATCAGTGCTGTTCTCTGTGTAGTCATTAATCAAAGTTTTGGGCAGTGGGGGAGGTAAAATTCAATTCTGTGTATATACACGCACTACCAGCCTTGGTAGACAGGAGAGTTCCTGATTAACCTGTCATCACTGCTAAGGTTACCTTCAGACAACATGCTTAAGGCCTCATCAATCTGCTGGCTGCTGGCTATTGTTGTCTTCTTTGAGTCACGGAGGCTGTTTTGAAAATTAACAGAGGATCCGGTAGGTGAGGGGTAGGCATTTTCACCAACAGTTGATGTGGACAGTGATTCCCAAGGAATTTCTCTTTTCCGCCACTTCAGGTCTAGTTTCCATCCAGTCCAGCCATAGAAAGCTAAGGTGAAGAGAAAGCTTTGCATTGGATTTAGTATCCCCTGGAAGAAAGAAAGAAGAAAATTGCTGTAGGGATTATGTCGACACAGGAATTTTAAGTCCAGTAAAATAATGTGTGCACATTAAGGAACACTCATCACACAGTGAACAACTGCTTTCTCACAGCCACCCAACCAACAGCTCAGTTCCTAGACTTGACCCCTTAAATGCCAGGTCAGTGAGAACAGAGAGTCCTATCATATGATTAGATTTCGTCGTTGGATGAAAAGGAAGGCACCTTCACAGCATGAGTTTATTCCTCCATAACACTGCTGGCCAGTTTACTCAGTCTGCCACAGGGATGAAAACAATTAATAATGACACTTCACTATTTGGTAGACATAGAAGCTGTGCTTATAAAGAAGCCCAGTGTAGGGCTCCCCCTTGGCTGGAGCTCACAGCAGCTGACTGCGGCGCACTGCAGGGAGAGCTCCTAACTACTGAACACCGCCAAAGGCACAGCTATGAGCTGTGTTCAAGGCTCCAAAGGATAGACCTGGCCCATGGGCTGCTGACCCCTGGGTTAGACTATGAGGGGAACTGGTGAATTCTCCACCTCTCAGTATCTCAGTCAAGACTGGATGCTTTTCCAAAAGGTAAACTTTTACTAAACGCAAGCTATGTTTTAGTCAAGTTAAATTTATTGGGCTCAACATAGGAGTGACTGGGTAAAATTTAATGTCCTGTAATACACTCCAGAATAAATGTTGGCCCCTTCCAGCCTTGGGAACATGTGGCAAGCAAAGAAGTTATTCATGGCTTGAGTTAAGAGGAAACTGCTACTAATAGAGTTTAAGTGATTTCACAGGCTAATAACTGATACTACTTAATTAAAGCACTCTCCCAAATAGCCCTCCTCCCCCAGTGAAAATTATTTCATTAGTTCAAAAAGAAAAACAAAGAATTAGGTTTCCCTGAGAGGTTTTGCAAATATTTAAGGTCTTCCAAAATAAGATATCCTGAAAAAGGAATGTGCACCATTATAACTGGGAAATTGTTTTGTGAAGAACATTATATTTCAAAGGGGGGAAAGGAGGAATCATAATACAACAATGATGCAAAACCCAGCAGTATTGTTCTTACTATCTTTATGATCATTGCTGCAATACTACCATATATTTGCATTTCAGTATTTTTTGTCTGTATATACATAACAGCTATTTTCTACTCAGCAGACTTACAGAGTGGAAAGTCTAAGCAGGCTTACAGAGCAAAGTATAAACTTTACTTGTAAATATAGAGGGAGATAAGCATCTAAGTTTTTGGACTGCATTCACTAGTCACTGGTTGAAACTCTGTAGCCTGTAGTATACCAAAGGTCAGACTGCATTATTATAAATCAGCAGGGTGCGCTCTGACCATAAAATTCTATGAATCACCTTGATTTCCCTGGGGAAACAGTGTGAGATGGGGCAAACATTGTTTTTTGGCACACAAAGTTTCATATAAAAAACAGTTCCTCTGATTTTGAAAATGTACTCTCTTGCTCTCTGTTTCTCTCTGTTTGTATGATTAGGGGGGGGAATTTTATTTCCAAAGCCATAAAACATTATATTAGTGCACCTTCCTATCCTATAAAAATTAATATAAATCATAGTTGACCTACCATTATAATCCATGTGATCAGTGCAGCATTTCTAACATTTTTCAAGTGACTTCCATTGATATCTGGCTGCATTTCAAGGTAGAACAAAAGGATCTCATTGATGATATTTGATGACCAGCTGTTCAGGGAAAAACAGGACAAGACAGGCTTTTTCTAAAATTCATGACTGTTTCTTTTTAAAAGCATAATTGTGGTGATAGTTGGCAGGGAGACAGATAAGGTTGGGGTTTTTAATGCTAAATCTTGTAGCAGGTCTGAGAGAATATGACTAAAAGACAAAGACCATTCTTTAAACCACACTGAGTCAAAGGAACCAGCATAAGTGATCAAAATTAAATCCTATCACCTAAATACAGCTGCAAAGATAAAGAAACTAAATGAATATAACATTGCTGAGCATCACCCCTCTACCCCTACCAAAAAACAAAGCAGCAATACTAAAATGGACTTTCAAAGTGACACTGAAACAGGATTGCAGCTGACTGAAAATGCCTGAATGCACCAACAAGGAATAAAAGCAATATCTGGGTATAATAAGCATCATCAAGGTAAAGGAATGAACACTTCTCCAGCATTGGTAAGAGTTTATGCTCAGAAAGCCCACATTTTGGTCCTAGTGAACTGTCTTCTAGTTCATATTTTCTTTGAATTTCTCTTGTATATTCATACTCAACTGGATTCCTGTATCATACTTTTTTTGGAACAGATTGGCTATTTTCTTCTTGTAATTAAATTTTCCCACTGAAAAATCCTCATGGTTTCATCCTCCTCTCTGTCCTCCAGTATATTTCCTCTCTTTTAGTATTCCCCCAACTGCCTGCTTTAATAAAATGATCCCATGTAGGACCTGATACAACCCACTTCCTCATTTTGTGACAATGTCAATATATCTACATCGCTATTTAGGGGTAGCTTTGAAGGTTTCCCTCAACTAACTTGAAACATATGAGTTATCCCTCCCTGTCTATATTACCTTCCCAGTGGTGTGCAAAAAAGGGAACAAGAAACAGAGGCCTTCTAGGTATTGGTGTGCTCACTGCTTGTCTTTCCTGTGTTTGGCTCTAGTTACAGATAACAGAGACAGGAAGAAGAGTGCAGAAAGGCTGCAAGTCAGGAGCAGGGACTTACAGGATTGTTGCTAGCCAGTTTCCTGTATTTGAACCCTACAGCTTCTGGGGAAGTTCTGAACACTGTGTAGGGAGGGGTGGGCTAGCAGCAGACTCAGGCTCTGGTCTTGCTGCTCAGCAAAGCTTTTATGGGTAGGCTAAGATGTTATTGGTGGTTTGGGGCTAGAGGATAGCCATGAGCAACAGTATGGAACATATTCTTCATTATTGTAGTGTTTAGATAGGTTCTTCAGGGCAGAGACTGTCTTTTGCTAGGAATCTGTATGGTGGCTTGCACAATCAGGGCCTAGTCCTATCCAGTATCTCCAGGCATGAATGTAATGCAAATAATAAGCAATCGTTTCTTCCTCCACATGGACTTTCTATTTATGTTCAGCAGTCTACCTGTGTATTCAATACCTCTAAGCTCTGTCGTTATCAGGGAAGGGGCATCATGCAGAGATACCCTCTGTGCTAGTGCTAAAACCAGAAGCAATATAATGGTGTTAATTCAGCACTGTAACTGGGCTTCCAGCTTCAGAGCTATACCATGTGATGTGAATGGGTACACTGCTTCTGGGTCAAGATCTAGCATGTTGTCAATTAGATGTTGAGGTGTTCATACAGCTTCACCTTGGGCTGTGCCTTTAGTTTTCAACAGAATATTTTGTCCTGGATGAGGCACTGCTTTAATACAAGATATTACATAAGATTAGGTAAAAGATACTGGGCAAATCTGTGACTCACGGAAGAATGAGTCCATGTCTATTAAGGTAACACACTGGTTAGTATGTTTGTAAAGAACTGTAGACAACCGAATTAGTATAGACCAGGGATTGTCAACTGGGGATATGTGCACCCCTAGAGATACTTAGACAGATCAGGTGGCATGAGGGCAGTTGGGGATGGAGCACACCCCAGGGTGTGGCAGCAGCATCTCTTCTTCCATGTTCCCACTTTTTGCCTCTTACCAGGGGGAAGAGGAGGAGCATTGCTGCTCTCGTAGCAGCAGCGCTGAGCAGAGCAGAGCATCTCTATGGCTGGAGGGGGATGGGGAGTGTGTTTCTGCGCCTGCTCCCAGGAGGGAGCAGGGCCAGTGGGGGAGAAGAGGGGGGAGGGCAGCAGCACCCCTCTGCAGGCCACACAGGCACCATCCGGCCCAACAGGGGCATGTTGCACACGGCAGCCGCCGCACTCTGCTTTCCTGTTGCCAGTTCCATGTGCAGCTCTGCAGACTGCTGATGGGCTGTGCAAGATTGACCAGGCACAAGGCTCATCACCAGCCTGCGCAGCTGCATGTGCAGCCAGCCACAGGAAAGCAGGGTACGGCGGCAGCGGTGGCATGGGGTAGTAGGTGGCGGTGCCACAGAGTAGTGGGTGGTACCAGCAGCACTGGCCACTGTGTGCAAACCTCTCCCCCTACCCTGGCTGCCACCACCAGAAGGAGTACATGTGTTAAGAAAAGTTGAAAACCCCTGGAATAGACTAACTGGCACTCATTCAGAAGTGGTAATTAGCCAGTTTGAAGCATCTTACAGCTCTAGCTCCACTGCTTCTGATTCAAAAGGCCAGCTGTATAGAGCACCAAGGCTAAGAAAGATAAATTTACTATTTAGACGTGGCCTGACGGGCAGATGATACTGTACAGAGATAAAGTGGTTAGAAACTCACAGCCAGAACATATTAAAATTATGCTTATTGAAAGTAACCATTGCAATCCCTGTATTTTCTAGCCATTGCCCTAGAAACCATCATCCATAACCTGTGCTTGCCCATCTTTTTATCATTTTTCTGTGGATTTACCATTTCCATGTCGCTCGATTTTTTTTCCAACATAGAGTAAATATTTTATGTCACAAATATGACAGATACCTTTCTGCCTCAGTGGATAAATTACATCTTCTATAATTTAGAAGATATTTGGCTTGAAACAATATGCCTCTTACCAAATAATGAACACCAGCATAATTTTGAAAAAGCGGATCTGAATCTCCATCCCCAGGCGTCTTTCATTTCCTGTATAGATTCCTTGTCTTCCTTTCAGTAGAGAGGCAACTGGAAAGCACAGAGTTATGTATGTGAATACATGGCTGTGGTTTTTGTTTACAGATATAGGATCCAGAATGTGTGTGTTTGGTGATGAGCAGGGGGAAGGGCTGTAACTTAGTTCCTGATAGAATGAGAGTATTTAAGAAGATGGAGAAAACCTCTTGAAATAATCTTCTGCATCTATTTAGTTACTAAAGAAAACAGCAACATCGATACTAGCAAACAAAAGTGGGTGATCTCATGAGACATTCCCATTGGCTCTTCTATTTTTCTATTTTGGGAGGAAAAAGAAAGTTGAAGTCACCATACCGGTTTTAGTCTTTTAAAAATCTGATTTAGTGTTTATATCAGGTATGTCATTATGCAATTGTTATTTTTTACTATCTGAGCACTTCACTTTTAAATCTCTAAGGATTCTGGTGCCTGCAAAGGCAGACAGCTAGGTTGTAAGGACAGACTGTCATAAGGACACAAATACTGTGTGTTCTCTCATAGACACCTCAATTTTGTCCTTTGTTGTTTCTTTCTTTTGAGTAATCTAAAATAGGAAATATAATAAAAGTATATGGCTGTTCTAGTAATCAACACTTGTTCATTTTGGAACAAGGAAACCCAAATGCTGCCTGCAGAAGCCCTCATTTATTAAAGATAATTATGTGGGGACCATACACCTATAGCACTAAGGTATGAAGACAACATTAGAGTGGTCTTCCTTATTAGTAATGGATAATGTGCTGCATCGTCTTGAAGCATTGTCCAAGTAGCAAACATTCTCATCTGTACCACAGTTTGTGTCCCCTTATTTGCTAACTATCCACCTGTTGCCATCTCTAATGCAGGTTATTTCAGTGTACTGTAGACAAGGCTATGCCTTTGAAATGTGCAGAAATAGAATAGCAGCTGGTGCAGAACTTAGTTACCAACCTGTCAAGTAGTGCAGGAGTAGCCAACCCACAGAACGTGTGGCACAACCGGCACAGACAACCTCCATGGTTAGGATGTGGCTGAGTGGGGAGCGCAAAAGCAGATTAAGCAGAAAGCAGAGCATCAGATTGGGCAGGGGACTGAAGTGGCACCCAAGGATGGTAGGGGACTTAATTTATGGCACACCTGCCAAAAAAGTTTGGCCACCACTGAAGTAGTGTTTCATGTAGACATTGAGTTACATTTGTGATCTGTGCAGACTCCCAGCAGAGTCATGGTTGAAGGTTAAAGAAATTGTTTTGACCTATAAAGTCCAATATTGTTTATCTACTAAGTGTCCAGTAGAACCCCCTGCCTTGTCTCCAGACCACTTCTCCTTGTACAGGAACCCTGTGATCTTCTAATGTGTGTTTGCTGACAACTCTCTCCTTGTGTTAATGGAAGGGATTCTTGACCAGACCATGCCCCCTCCACCCACCAGGCTGGATTGGAGGCAGACCACACCCTCTTCCCCATACAGCTAGACCAGGACTGGGCCATGCCCTGCTTCTGTCCCACCCCCACAGCTGGACAGGGGCCAGGCTACACCCTCTTCCCCCCTTCTACCCCCCCATGGCTGGCCATGCCCCCTTGCCCCTAAAGAGCTAGATCAGGCCCCCCGACCAGATTTGACCTGTAGAGGCATTAGGCACCACTAATCTGGCCTGTGGGGCAAAATTTGAGCTCCAGGGGATACTACAATGTGAATAATAGCAATAGAATTAAATACAGCTTACCTGTTTTCCTAACCTCATCCTTGGAAGTGGGGACAATTGAGGGATGTAAGGGTTCTGATAAGATGAGGATTGTTTTCAAAATAAGAGTGAGTGTTTTAGGAGTTTGCTACACAGTTTAATGTACGTAAATGTTAACACAAATGTTGTAGGCTTATATTAGATAATCCACCTACCATTTCAGTAGGTGTAATATGACGTTTGGAATTGTTTGGATTTCAGGCTTATCTCTGCAGTATTTGTAAAAATAAGTTGTGTGAGACCATCAGGCCCAGAAGTTTTGTCAAAGCCTAATTTCAGTCCTTTGCTCCTAATGTAAAAGTCAGCAGTAACCAAATATTAATTATATTTGGCATCTACAAGATGGCTTCAGGGAAAAGGAAGTGGTATGTTATTATCGCATCTCAGAGATTTAGGCCTTGTTTATAGGTATGTGGACAACTTGAATTGTACCAGTTCAAACAACATAGTACAGATATTTTAAAATGCTATAAGGTGTGATATGCACCCCAGTGCAGCTTACCTCAGTTTCAAGGAATAATGTATCTTTGCCTAGCAGGATTTTGTACTAGCACAATTATGTCAATATCCAGCCTGTAACTGGGGCAAATTTTGATTGTAGCTAGAGCTTTGTTTTTGGTATAAAACTATTCTAATAAAAATTCTAACACTGTATATTGTTTTCTCCTAACTAGCTGTATCCCTACATAAGTAGTTCCTGTGAACATTACGGCCCGGGGGGGTGTAAAATAATGCAAAAGTCAGCCAATATATATAAATTAATCATTTACACTAACTTATGAGGGCATTTAGGAACTTACCTGCTGTTACTGTCCTTCTAAATAGGATTGGATTGGCAACCAAAACTAGCAGAAGTGGAGTATAGGTAGTGATATAATGAGGAATCGCATGCTCGAGGCCATTTTCACAACTGAGAAGAGACGAGGAAAAGCTTAATTCTTATTCACATCCTATAGTCTGGCCTTTCTACCTCTTTCATTAATAGGTAAAAATGTTGAACAAAATAAGGAGCTTCAAAAATGTTTGATGCATTAACCCTACCCAGCTTAAGTGAGTCACAAAACTAGATTATTCAAGTGAAGTCTAGATTTTTGTATTTCTCCCTTATCATCCAGAATTCCATTTCAGTCATAGATTCATAGATTAAGGGTCGGAAGGGACCTAGTAGATCTTCTAGCCCGACCCCCTGCCAGGGTGGGAGAACAACAAAAACCCCCAAAAAGAGAAACGGGACTCAAACGAGTCCAGCCAGGTAGGCATCCAGCCTCTTCTTAAAGACCCCCAGGGTAGGGGCCAGCACCACTTCCCTTGGAAGTTGGTTCCAGCTCCTAGCCGCCCTAACCGTGAAGTAGTTTTTGCGGATGTCCAATCTATACCTCCTCTCCATCAGCTTGTGCCCATTACTCCTTGTTATGCCAGCGGGCGCTAGGGGAAACAGCGTCTCCCCCAAACCCTTCTGGTCCCCCCTAGTGAGTCTATAGACAGTCACCAGGTCCCCCCTTAGCCTTCTCTTGTGGAGGCTGAATAGGTTCAGGTCCCGCAGTCTCTCACTGTAGGGTCTGCCCTGTTGTCCCCGGATCATGCGGGTGGCCCTCCTCTGGACCCTCTCCATATTGTCCACATCCCTCTTGAAATGGGGCGCACAGAACTGGACACAATACTCCAGCTGTGGCCTGACCAGCGTCGCGTAGAGGGGGAGGATCACCTCCTTGGCTCTACTCGAGATGCACCTGTGGATGCACGACAAGGTCCGGTTAGCCCTGCCAACCATGACCTCGCATTGTCGGCCCATGTTCATCTTGGAGTCAATAATGACTCCAAGATCCCTTTCTGCCTCCGTGCTCTCGAGTAAGGAGTTCCCCATTGTATAAGTGTGCTGCTGGTTCCTACTGCCCAAGTGCAGCACCCTGCACTTGTCCGTGTTAAAACGCATCCTGTTCCTGTTAGCCCACCCCTGTAACCTATCCAGATCCCTCTGCAATCTCTCCCTCCCTGCTAGCGTGCTCACCTCCCCCCAGATTTTGGTGTCATCAGCGAATTTAAACAGGTTACTTTCCACCCCATCATCCAGATCGCTGATGAAGAAATTGAACAGCGCAGGCCCCAGGACCGAGCCCTGGGGGACTCCGCTACCCACCTCCCCCCAGGTCGAATATGACCCATCCACCACCACCCTCTGAGTGCGACCCCTCAGCCAATCTGCAATCCATCTGACTGTGTAGGCATCGATGCCACAGTCACCTAGTTTTTTAACTAGGATGGGGTGAGAGACGGTGTCAAAGGCCTTGCTGAAGTCCAGAAAGACTACATCCACCGCGACACCTGCATCCATGGCCTTTGTGACCTGATCGTAGAAGGCAATCAGGTTGGTCTGACATGATCTCCCCCTAATAAATCCATGCTGATTGCCCCTGAGCATCATTTCTGATGCCGGCCCATCACAAATGTGCTCCTTGATGATCTTCTCAAAGAGTTTCCCCAGGATTGAGGTAAGACTGACGGGCCTATAGTTACCCGGGTCCTCCCTCTTCCCCTTCTTGAAGATGGGGACCACATTTGCTACCTTCCAATCATCTGGCACCTGGCCCAAGCACCACGATCGCTCATAGAGCCGTGCCAGGGGCCCTGCAATAACCCCAGCTAGCTCCCTCAACACCCTGGGGTGGAGATCATCCGGACCCGCTGACTTGAACGCGTCCAGCCCCTCCAGAAGCTCTCTAACCCGGTCCTCCCCAACCTGAGGTCTGAAGGCAATCCCCTCGAGTCCGGCTTCTATCACAGCAGGGAAGTCCCGCTCCCTTGAATGGAATTAAAAAATGAGTCCAAAAAAGGGCTGGGGGAGAGGAGAAGTATGATAGCTGAGTAACAGTCTTTTCCCAGTATGATCACATCCCTCCCTTAAGGGAGTCTTATCAATGTGGCCATGTCACAGTGCTACAGCAAAAGCAAGCATTTATTTCACATGGCCTGTTTCCTGAAGACCTAGAAAACTCTCAGGCAGTTATCTGTAGAGTGATAATGACACCATGAGCCATGTCAATAAACTGTTTAATTTATGTTTACCAAAGTTCAAAAAAGTTATGCCATTCATTAGTCAACCAAACAACGCACAACAAGTTAAGAGCATCTTTGTGATCCCCAAATTGTTTCTTTTGGCGCACAGCAGGAATAAATGAGGCTGAACTAGGACAAGTGACTGATGAGAGACTGAGTTTTGAGAAGGAATTTAAAGGACAGTGAGGTCACACAAGAAGGAGATAGCTTGTTTGCAGTGTAGGGTTTAAATGTGATACCAGACAACAGAGCAAAGAGTAGGAAGAGAAGAAGGTGGTGGAGGGGAGTTGATGGACAGATGTGCCATTTTTCATTTATTCAAGGCTGAATTTCGCTCAGTTTCAAAGTAACTATTCTTAGTAACCAAAGTAACTAAACTGAATGCAATTGAGTAATTTGGGTTTATAGGTCAGTAATTGAGAGCAAAATCTGGCCACTGACTGCCAAGGCTGACAGAGATACATTCAAGCAATCACAGAGATGATTATGTTAAAATCCTGCTTACCTAGCAACTGAAGGATAGTAAAGCATTGCAATTCCCTCCACACACAGCAGGACTGCCAGGCCCCAGGCCATCATGTGATACAACACAATTGTACTGGAAGCACATTAAATAGAAAGAAGCTGCTAATGACACTGCATCACACGCATTTGGAGTACTTTAAAGTTTCATACAGGCAAGCTCAAAAAAGAATTTTATATGTATATAGTTAAAATAGTGCTATATAACATCAGCCATACAGTAACTAAGGAAAGGAAAAACAAGAAGGAAAAAATAAGAGTTTGGCTATGTTAAAACATTGGTTCAGGTTTAGACAGGGGGACTATCCCTTCCTGTTGATATAGATGTTAACTCTCTCCTGCCCTCCAGATACCCTCTCAGTCCCTCCCTTTTTGTGACACAGTGGGCACATCTACACAAGACACTTTACTGCATAGCAGACCAATATGCTGTGCAGTAAAGCATCACCATTGACATGGACATGACAATTAGGGTGCAATAGACTAATTTACTGCACTGCCAGATAGTCCCGTCAGATACAAGTGGTATCCGGCAACGCAGTAAGCTACTGTGCTTAAAACACATGTGTAGATGGTGACGTTGGGATTAGTTTATTCCAGCTCAAAATTAGCCAGGGTTTATTCAGTTGCATTAATTGCACAGGTAGACACACCCAAGGAAAAAAAGTGTTAGGCAGGAAAAGCAACATAGAAAAAGGGGGCAAAGAGCCCCAAACATTTTAATCAGTAAACTTCAGCCTGGTTGTGGTTAACAAATCATAAATTAACTATTATGATCAGATTCCAATCTCCTCTAAGTAAATGAGGGCTCAATCCAAAACCCTTTTAACGTCAGTGTGAGTCTTTCTATTGACTTCAGTGATGGTGCCCTACGAGTTTTTTTCCACTGACTTTGCTAGGAGCAAGATTTAGTTCATAATGCCTTAGGCTAGAACTGTGTATCCTCTCCCTCTCCCTCTCCGAAGCACTTGGATCACAGCCCACAGTAAATAATGTGAATGTTATTACAAAGCATAGCCTTGTCAGGCACTGGGAATTTAAGTAGCCTCTGATGGAAATAATTAGGTTAAAATATGTGAAGAATTTTCATAATATACACTAGAAATTGAGTAGCATAGCTTGTCACTGTTTGGCAGTTTTATAATTCCTGAATGTCAAAGTTTCACATAAAGTGAAAGTTAAGTTTGTCATGTTCAGGCTGAATTAAATGTACTTTAAATGTAAGAATTTCCCTTATTTTGGAGAACTGCCAAATGAGCCATAACACCGATATCTGTGCACCCTGTATTGTCTATGCATAATATATAAAACATATAATATAATATCACATTTAGAACAGGAACATTTAAGGTCTTTTGTTCTTTGACTCCAACCAAGTGGCAGCCAACTTGGACAATCTTTATACTTTGTCTGTAGCATCACAGCATGACCAGTTTCAAAGTGCATAACTATTCCAGTAATGGTACTACAGATGGATATAGTTTGGTTTTCTTTCTAATTTGAGTCGATTTGATTTTTAAGACATCAACATGATATTCATAACAGTCTGCAATGTAGATAAAATAGAAAAACCTCACACAACTTCAAGAAAGAATTCCAGGCACATGCCATCACCTTTTCCTTTCTCTTTTTTTAAGAAAAAAAGCCATTATTGCTAGGAGGATAGGAAAAAGCTATATTTGAGCATACTTAGGGCCATTTAAGCCTCTAGCACGTCATTCATGCAAACCACTACCTGATTACCTGGCGCACAAAAAATGTTGCTTCATTTATGTGCATATACATGTGCACACAAGCATGTGCAGGTAATGTTGGAAATAAAGGCCTAGTTTATTAATTATTTACCTGAGCCCTGCTGATCTTCTAACCACCAAATAGGAATCTACAGCATAGCAAAACAGCCACCAGAAGCCAGCACAGTATAAGAGCTGGATCCACATCTGCAGAAGAAAAGTATTCCAGGAGTCACAGCTTCTGACAAAACTTCTAGGTGATCATGAAAAAAATTCAAACCATCAGTTACTTCTAATTTACATGCGAGTTATTTGAATATATTTGATAGGTTCTGTGTGTGTGTGCATGCCAGTCTGTCTGTCATGCAGAGGAGAGATTGCAACAAATTTTGTTCATAATTACAGGAATAAGCCCATTGAAATGAACAGGTTTATTTTGATAAGCAAGTCAGTGCAGCCTCAGGACTGACTGACTGAGTTTGCCCTACTGCATGTAAGAGACATTAAGCCTACCTACTCTTCACACTGAGTTTTTCCATGTGTATCCAAAATTAAAACTTAGCTACAAATTCATAGAAATTTATCTTGAGAATGTTCAAAATCGCAATATTTGCAATTTAGTCCTTGGGATATGAGAGGATAAGTTGTGTGTCTTAACTCTTATGGATATACTGTGTCTTCATATTTTGGAGATTGACTTACCATAAAAGGAAATTGCTATGTATATTCAAGAAACTGCTCCCAAGAGAAAACAAACAGGATAATAGAAAATTGTGTACATTTTAACTTTCTGATAAATTCCTTCAGTAAAACCAAAAAGTGTTGTGAATAAATTTAAAACAAGTTAAATTCCACTACATTTGACAGCTGATAACTCACATTTTTCCCACGAGTGTACATTAGATAACTGACCTTTCCTGTCTGTGTTTACAAATTCCAAAATTCTTGCCCACAGGAGCTGGTTCTTTTGCAGAATACTTTTTCATTAGCCTGAAACAATTTTACTCTTCAATTTAACTTTCCCCTTAGCCCTTTGAGTCCCTTTTTCATGTCAGCTCCATTCTCATCTGAGTACCCTTTGTCATCAGTCCACAGCAGCATTCCTTCACCATACAGCGGCCAACATGGTTGTTTCTATGTCAAACATCAGTGAATAAAGCCCTCACATTCCCTCATCCAAAAGATAAACCAGTCTGTGAAGAAGTGCTGCCTTTTTCTATGGGGGTAGATCTTAGGCCCATGAATGAATCTGTGGTTTCAAGGCACTCATCACTGGAATGCAGCTTACTCATAACATTGTCTGGGTAACTTCTGCTTGGTTTTACATCTGTGGGTGCATCTACATGTGCTGATTTAAGGCACTTTAGCTCGATTTAAGGTGCATTAAGGGCACACTTCTACATGTGTATGTCCTTAATGTTCCTTAAAAATGGCAAAAGCAGGTATCAAATTTAGGCGCAAATACCTATAGCACATTTATGCACATGCAGATGTGTTAAGGCACATTAATGCTGTGCAAGGACTGACTTGGAACTAACTTTAGTCCCACATGAGTCTGCACAGATAGCGTTAATGTGTTTTAATGTGTACACATGTAGATGTGAGCCTAAATCATCTTAATGCGCATTAAACTGATGTACATTAAATTTAGGTCTGCCTACATGCATGTGTAGACATGCCCTGTTTTTATTCTAAAATGTACATTTCAACAATAATATTAACAAAAAGAATTTTTGGATATGTTTAACAAAGGTATTGGTTTCTCCAGTTCCAGCTGGCCACCTGGAGTGAATCTACGAGGGCTCAAAAATCATCAGGTAGCAGATGTCTGCCAGGAATGGGTTCTTTCCACACATCCCCTGGATAACCTCCACAAGATACAAAGTAGAACTGTCACCACAGCAGCCATTACAGTGGGAATCCCCTGAGCCACTCCTGCTAGTAGGAAAGTTATTTGCCAAAGGGGAAGGATGAAGGACAGCTGATCTGGTTAAAACCAAATATCTATTGGCTTTTTTTTTTTTAAAGGGGAGGAAGGAAATGGATTTAAGATTTACATTTGAATGAGAACATGGTAGAGAAGAATTATTTATTTGTTTGTTTGTTTATTGCTTTCATCAATTGAAATATTTCCTTGAACTGTAGTGGACCCAAACACTGCATCATTGCTCAAGAGACAGAAAATGAAACTTGCTATTAACAGTTATGATGCACAAGGCACATTTCATCATTCAAGATCAATACCAAAAGTAAACAGGCTATATAAATGATAAAACAGTTATTTTATATAACTGTTCTTTTTATAATAAATAACCAAAGTGAAATTAAATGGAAACCGGTACTCAGAATAACCCCTCACTGTTCAAGATTTTGATCCTGGTAGGTTATCTTTAAAAAAAAAAAGATTAAACTTGGGCTCTGATACAAGCTTGTATCTACTGAACAATTAACAATAAATATTCCTTTTGTTTTTAACTAGTACTATGAAAAGCTCAAAGTGTATGATAGAAAATAGAGAAGAGATACAGAAAAAGTAGTATAGATAATTATTCTCTCTTTGGAATGTTTTGACATTGACATTGTCAGCAATTGGAATTGGTCCCTTGCATCTCTATGCACAATATTATATCATTTTTACACACAAACCTGCACACACAGAGCATTTTGAAATCTAATGATAGTTGTGCTTATATGTGCAAAAATACTTTAACAATAATGAGATTGTAATTCTAAACTGCTATTGCTCAATCCTGAATTCCTCAAATACCAACACGCCTAATGCCCTTTCGTAAATCTTTGTTTGATCCTATTTGTCAGGCTCCATTTTACTGTAGAAGCTGTGAACTTAAATTAATACTTGTTAAATACAGCATCTATACACAGTTTCCACATAAACCTATATCCATATGTATGCATGTTCAAATAAAGTATGGATGAATATGGCTTTAATAAACCATTACAAACAATGTTGCCACTTGTGTATCAGTCAATGTGTGACTGAAACATGTATTGACATACCCAGGATAGCTTTAACCTAGTCATCTTGTGTGTTGATTACAGTATAACCATGCAACATGGAGCTCAGTATGGACTGCAAACCTTGCCCGGTAAGTTCAGTAATACTACAGAAGTTAGCTTGTACTGAACTCCTTCCTGCGATAGCTATGATACTCTACTAGGATCCTGAGCAAAGGGATTCAAACTAGCTTACATCTATACCAGCTAGAGTCACACCCTTAACTGCAGTGTAGGAATACGCTTTGAAGTTTCTAAGGATCTGAAATCCCTACAGTGTTGAATGCTTCAGTTTTTAGCAGGGGGGTTTCCAAGTCAACCATATTTGATGCTTAGAAATAGGGGTTACATTCTTCATCCATGATTTCCAGTCAGATTTTTAGTGTACAATACCCAGTTACAAGATACATCACTCAGTTTAGATCCATGATTGCCTCAGTGCCTGACAAACCGGGAGCCACATTCTGCACTCAGATACTGTACACCTAAGTTTAATGGAGTTTAAAGTTATAAAAATTATTCCTCTGAAAGCATATAGATTTAGCCATTAACTAAGCAACCCGTTTGATAATTTTGTCCTCACCTTTCAGGAAACAGCTGGCTCTCCTCCCACTTCAAGTTTTTGCTGCACAGTTAGGCATGATAATACTTGTAACTTTTGGAAGAGGCAGAAATCCAGTGTGCTTATACACATGTAAAAGGAAATTCATTTTGCTTTAGAATAAGGGTAGTTTGTCCTTCAAGCTCCCTTCACCAAATTAATGTAATTTGCAAAACAGAAAAGAAAAGAAAAAAAACTGTTTGTACCCACCGCACTCCCCACACAGAAAGCAGTAGGCCACACATCAGTTCCATTCATCACAGAGATGTTTGCTATGAAGTCTGGGAAGCTTAACCATATTGTTGATCTGAAGATAATACCTAATGGAGGAAAAGAAAAAACACTTAATGCTATGACTCTTTTTTTTTTTAAACATGTTTTGAGTTAACGTGCTTTCTCCCAGTCCCATTTCTCAAATTATAACCTACGTTTCATGCGTTAACGAAACAAGAACCATGAACTGGTTGAATGGAAAACAGTTCAGTTATTTAAACTTTAACTACAGTCACTAGATTATGTCAAAGTTGAAACTAAATATGAAAATTGTTGAGATATACAATTTTTTTCTATTAACAACGCTTCTGTTCAGTAACAACTTTGACAGCCTACAAGAGCATACTGTATGCAAAAACACTTTCATATACTTAAGGCTTAGTTAACTTTTAACATCTTTTTTTCATTTACAGAGCATTTTCTTTCATTTGTTGTCAATGAACGAAAACAGGAAGATGGCAATATTTTTCCACTTAATATGGCTTTAAAAATACCATTTTCATCAGTGAACATTTTTTACTTATTTGTAATAATGTGATAGCACCATACATGGCCCACAAGAATGGCACTCAAGACAGATAAAAATGAGTCTCAGACAAGAAAGATACAGGGCAAATGGTTCTATGGCTTACTGATCTTTTTTTTTTTCCTTCAAAAAGGAGGGAGATGGAAAGAAAACTATTTGCACAACTTGCTGACATCAGATTTTAAAAAATGATTGGTTGAGAGAAGATCTGGAAACTGTTTTTTACTTATTTAGCCTTACCATATCATCTGAGCATATATAAGGCAGGAAGAATAATGCATCTAGGCTGTTCACAAAGGCTAATAATAATAATGATGATATATGAGGGTTAACAACTGTTGCAGGAAAACCTGAATGAAGAGGTTTCACTCTGAACACGGCATAATTAGTGGTCATTCATGCTTTGTTTGGCAGGGAGATTGTTTGATTAGAATTAGGCATTTTTCTGTAGATCTGATTCATGGGTATACATGCATATTGCCTTATCCTTCCAGCCCATTGCCCTGTGGGCATGCAGCATAGTGTCCTTCATGACCCAAGTTTTAATAGGTTTTAAAAGTCTGTCTATAGCACAATCTCTGGTTTGCTGCTAGTATGGTTTGCTCAGAGGCATAGCTGACATTTTAAAAAATAATAAAAACTTTGTTACTAAGGATTAAAGGTCAGATAATTATTTTTAAAAATTACACTTTAAGATCAATTAAGTTTTGTATCTGCTGTCCTTGAAAAAACAACTTTTATTGCATCTTGTGTGGATAGCTTTAAGGATAGATTGTTTGAACCGCAGCTGATTTTAAACTCAAGCTGTTAAACCCAAAATTTCACCCAAAACCTTCACCCTTTAATCTTAATCATACAAAATATAACACACGTCCACCCAAAAACTGACAACAGGCTGATTTTGAACCCACTTTGTCAAAGGGAAGGGAGCCCAGATTAGCCCATGTCAAGGGACAGCAGGCTTGTCCTTACCTAGCCCACCGAAGATGTCACAAGCAGAGATGAGGAGAAGGATGGTAGAGGAAGAGGAAGCTTTGGGCATTTTCCGGGGGCTCTGTCCCTGTTTGGGGAGGAGCTGCAGGATACTAAGGAGTAGACTAACTGAGGCACTGCCAATGCAAACACCACAGAATACTTCAGGCTGGAAAGTCAGAATCAGCTCTGTGGCTGCATCCCGGTTAGGGCAGCAGTAGGTTTCTAGCCTTGGAGAAGCCATGAGTGTCTGGCTGGTGACAGAAGACCAGAAGCAGAAGAAATCTGTCTTGCTACTGTAAGACAAATTTACCTTTTCTCAATCCTTCCCATTAGTCCTCAGTGGTGGGAATCACGCGATTGATAGATCATGTGCTGCTGCTGCTAGCACTAAATCCCCTGGGGCTGACTCTCAGCCTCTCCTACAAAGGAGATCAGATCAGAACAACAGAATACAGTGTAATCTGAAACATGCTTCTTTCTTGCTCTGAGCCATTGGCAAGCGTTCACTCAAATATTTCTGCTTGCATTGTATGTGTTGCATGAAGATTAAACCCACTGGAGCACAGAAGAGGATATAAAATGAATGAAAAGAGTGACACCGAGGGTGGGGCAATAGATTTTTAATTGCTTCTTATTTTAGCTCCATATTCACCTCAGCCTACATATCACACTTTTAATTAAAGTAACTGGAGACACAGGCTCAAAGCCAAGCAGTTCCAAAATTTTGGAGGCACAGGAGGAGGTATACAGCCATACTAGATCCTAGTTCTGGTCAGATCCACTTCTGCTATTAAATCAGAAATGTTAGATCATAAAAATGGAGAGAGAAAAAAAAGCACATTTAGATTCAACACATGAGTCTCATTAAATTTTGAACATTGAGAGGGACTACTCTTTATCGTTTGACATTTTTCTAAGTCTTTGTGATTATTCAGTAGTGAAAAGTTAATTGACCATGAATGTTTCTTGCAAGGATTCAGAGATAAAGTTTCAGAATTGGAGCAGTTTTGGTTGATTTCTAGTATACCTAGATAGAATAGTATGTTAGTGTTCAGTGATATTACTTGCATTATGGGAAAATACTTTGGGTTTGGGCTTGAGGTAGGGCAATGGGAATCAGTGGGTGGGGATTGTAGGTTTTATTGTAACTGAGTGTGAATTAGATGCAAATGGCTGTTGAGAGGTATGGCTGAGATTTGTGGAAGAGTTTGTTTTTGTGGCAATCTGGACAGGGAGGTATGGTTGGGGGACAGAGGAAGTTGGAGTCCTTTGCGGTGTTATGTGGGGAATTTTGCCTGTGGGTTGTTTGGTTACTGTAAGCTGCTCTGAGTCCTTTGGACAGGGTGGAATATAAATCTAATAAATTAATCAATTTGTGGGTTAAGAATTAGATTTCTCTGACTATTTTCTAATATACGTTAGAAATAACCTGTTTCATTCATTAGAATAAACACTGAAAATAAACAAGCATTACAAGAAAAAAAAACCTGAAGTGAATCAGATTTTAATAGTATAAATAATTCTAAAATTATTTCAAGTGTGTTCTCAGAAGAAATGCCCTGATCCCTTATATATAATGATTCAATTAAATCCCAAGTCTGCACTCCAACATTCTGATTAACTTTAGTTGGATGTTTTGTGCACAGCAGATACAGAATATCTGACCCTGACCTGCAGATCAAGGAATAAAGTAAAGTGCTAGGGGCCAGAGCTTATGCCCTTCAGCTGTGAGCTCAAGCAGTGCTCCAGTCCACGCTGAACAGGCAGTGAGCTCTGAGCTCACTGTGTATGCAGAGCCCAGCCAAAGGGAGGGGAGGTGTAACCTCACAGCTCCACCCCCTAGATCCTCACCAGGCCCTTACTCTATGAGTTTGTCACTGAAATAAGAAAAACAATGGCTTGACTGATGTTGAATGATGCTGTGTAGTGACCATATCATTGTTACTACACCATGCCAACTCTAAAATTCACAGCAACTCCTATGAGTCAAACTATTACTACCTTCACAGCCAGAAACCTAGAATACATTTAAATGTAACTTTGCTGCAAATGAAATAAGTGTCTTTGACTTATGATACTTCACAAAGAACATATTTTCACTTTATTAAATGCCCTCAGCATAATTGATGCAGTCACCTAAAAAGAAACTCAGGACTGGAAGAGTAGAACTATGATGCACTAGCAGAGCTACATAGTGAATGGTACAGTGTATGTCATAGAATCATAGAAAACTAGAGTTGGAAGGCACCTCAGGAGGTCATCTAGTCCACCTGCCTGCTCAAAGCAGGACCCTCCCCAACTAGATCATCCCAACCAATGCTATGCTGTGGCTGATAGTACAGCAAAAACTGTGTTATCCAGCACTTTATCAACTGGAAAGCTCCACTAACCACCATCCAAGTGATGTGGCTCTGTGGGCCAAGTTCTTCTGCTTTACTTCTTTGGCCCATGACCCAGAGCAAAGCAGCCTGCGTGGGGCCCCTCTCCCTGTCCCCCGGCGCACTGATGCCAGGGAGTGCACCAGACGGTGCACATTTGATTAACCAGCATATTTGATTAACTGGCATCCCCCATTCCCAGGGGATGCTGGATAACAGAGCTTTTGCTGTACTGATCTACTGCTTTATTGTAGGCTTGATGCTGCACTCTCTGGGTACTAAGGGCCTAAGCCAAAATACTATATCTGAACAAGTTTGAACCCTAGGGCTAAGTACAGATAGTCAAAAAGCCTAAGGCTGAATTGATTCAGTCTTTGCAGGTTAATCTAAAGTGCAAAGATCAAACCAATAAGCAACTGAACAGATGTTCACTTTTGATTCAGGAAATGCAGCCACATGCCTGCAATGGCTCAAACCAGCAGGCACTAGAGCAAGGCTGTCTGGGATATAGCCAGCATAGGCTGTGTGTTCACTTCTTTTTCCTAATACCCCTGAGGTCTCTAGGATTTGTAGTCCACAATCACAGCAGCAGGATTCTGCAGGGTTGCTCATAAAGTTCTCTTCCTGCTTCCAGGTGCCTTTGGGATTTGCAGTCTACAGTTGCAGCCAGCGGTAAGTTTAGCAGGGCAGGTCTGTACTGAGAGGAAGGGAAGTTTAACCCTTCTCCCTGCGCCCACCGCCCGGGCAGGGTTTGCTGGGGAGCAGTGAGCCAGCCTTCATTGCTTCAGCTAGGGGGCAGGGCTATCCCAGCTCTCTGGAGCAGACAGTCCAGCTGCAAAATGTTGGGATGCTGGGGTATTCTGTTTTAACTTGAACTAGGAAGGGATCTGGGACAGAAGTTTCATAAACCAGTTTGACCTAAATCAGTTAAGTCTGATACTACATTCAACCAGGTTAATCTTAAACCTGTTTCAGCCATTTTGAAACTGGTCTATGTGCACTGAACTTCTATTCTGTTACAGGTTTAAACCAGTTTCTGATCACTTAAACCAGTTTATGTGTAACTTCTGTCCCTAGCCTAGGACAGGTTTGCTCCAGATGTACCCTATGGAAACAGGCTGATCACTTGTTGAAGACATTCAACTACTGTAATACATAGAAGGAAGCAGTACTCAATCAATGTCTGTTATTTGTATTGCCTTTTTTTATGCATCCGCTCTTATTTTCCACTGCTATTTTTTTTAGTATTTAAGCAGTTGTTTGGGAAAGGACATACTGTTCTGTTGTGCTAGGCAGTTAGGCTGGCTTTCTTGCTAAGATTATTCCTTATATTTGTTTGGCTCTTTCTATTTTGCAATTGCTTTCATTCCAACTAGCTATTGTTATCTTTTTTTCTTCCTCTTGTAGATTTCTCCTTCCATTATTTTTCCCTTTCTTTCCCCCTCTTCTCTTTCACCAGGATTTTCATCTCTTAACTATGCTCTGGAGTGAGATTCTATTTTCCTCTCTGTTTTATCTCCACACTAAAGTCTCCTGTCTCCCATTTTTATTGTTCTATTTCTTTGAGTGTTTTGTAGGACTGTTTAAGTGCATCGTTGTTTATGCCCTACCTCTACCTAAACAATTTATTATAAAGGGAGTAAATCTCCAATGATCGTTGTGCTAGAAGAAGAGTATTATGGAATTCATGATTCAAAAAGAAAATAAAGTGACTCAGAGGTATATGGATGAGTGCCAGAACATTCAGATGTGCCTTCACACAGGGACAGTGAAAACTAATTGGGACACTATTGAGGTTTATTTGAATTCCACAGGACCTCCTACCCATCCCAGACCAG
>NW_017729032.1:170923551-170937131 GCF_001723915.1 Gavialis gangeticus
ACATTCTTCTGCATTTTCAGAGAAAAGTTTAATACAAAGCATTCTACTTCAATGCAAATCCATATTTCAGAGCTGTCCAATGACAACCACTTGGCTAAAATGAGACTGTACTTTCACCAGTACCCACACACTTCCCAGACCAGTTCTCAGCTGGCACAATCTAGCCAATTTTTTCCCTGCTTGCACTTTTCCAGAAGTAGAAAGAAGCCACAACATCAGACTCAGTGGACTCATACCAAAGATAAGTTTGTCTTGTTATGCTTATGGAGATAAGAGGATAAGAGCTGGGAGCCTAGGGGAAAAAAATAACAGAAGTAAGCAAAAAAGGTGTTCTGACTTGTAACTGAACATATCACATGCAGTAGTTCTGGTTCTAGTGCAACATATTCTAGTACAATGGAGGTAGTTTTAAATTGCCTGATCCTGTTGTCATTGAACCCTTAGCCCCTAAGCCCTGAAGCTAAGTGGGATCCCTAACCCCCCTTATTAATGAGGTTGTTCTTCCACCCTCAAAGCTAAGTGGGAGAAGCTCAGAGGGGGGCACAGCACCTAGAAGAGGACCTCACAAAGGATATAATCCAGACTTCAGACTGAGGAGGGGCTGCTGCCAGACCCAGTGCTCTAAGAAAAGTGGAAGTCAGCCACCATAATATAGTGAGGGACACTACCTAAATCCTGCTCACGGGCAGGAGTGAGCAGCAGAACTGAGGGAGTTGCAGTCCCCAAAGACTGAGATTGGCAACCTGCAGAAGACAAACCCTGAGCAGTTGACTGCTCTTCACTGTAGTCCAGCGTCTTTCAGAGGCAGGCCTACTAATTAGGCTATTAGAAAGCTGCTGATATTGGTTAAGACAGCCTCAGGGCAGGTGGCCAGGAAGAGGAAGAGTTGAGACACATATCAGCTAAACCTAGGGGTTATAGACTCAGTTTTGGTCTCACCTTGGCAGAAGCAGGATATGGCGTGCCTTGGGGGAACAGGAGCAGTGCAGGAACAGGGGAACATGAGCTCATGGACCTGGGAGGCAAGGCAGTCCGCAGGCCCTGATTGGAAGGAGACTGTGAGGGACTTCCTAAAAACTAAGTGCCAAAGCTGAGCATCATGGTTTACGTTGCAGACTGTCTTAAAGACCATGAGGCATGGGCATGGCTGAAGGGGAGAAAACAAGGCCACAGAAGATGTTCCACAAAAGGGCTTAGAGCACACAGAGCTGATGGCCCGACAGAGGCCCAGGGAAAGAAGAGCTGGCTGTCAGAGGCGCAGCAAACTCTGACCAAGCTACTAAAGCCCTGAGAGCCATCATGGCAGCTATGAACCCCCAAGAGCTGGTGCAAAACCCTAGGAGGGGAAAAAAAGAGAGTCAAGCTGCAGACTAAGCTGAGGAGGGAGGGATCCCAGTGAACAGGGAAGAGGGGAGTAGGATGCTCCAGTTAGCAGAAGACAATGTCCCAAACATTCCTAGAAACATCCAAGTTGAGACAGGCGAGAGCGAGAGAAGAAACCAGCAGGTGGCTAAGGTGGTTAAACCAGCCCATGCAAGCCACTAGAGGGCACCAAGTGACTTTGAGGAAACCAAGGTTTTTGTTATAGACCACCAAATACATTTTTCCTTTCTGTACCTTAACGATATTATAAACTGAATACGCAGATACTGCAGTAGAAGAGAGACATTAGCACAAAGAAAAATACCACGTGGAATAGATGAAAACATATTAGACACCCCCTTCATATTAATAGGACATTGCACAGTACTGAGAAAGAGCTCTGTTTTTTATGAATTCATAGCCATGACTGAAGTGGAGAAAGAATGCCGTGCTTTAAGGAGAGAACAAGCTCCTTCTTCTTTTACCTGCATTTCAGAAGCAATTCCTTATCTCAGTCCACTTCCCTTGCTGAGCTGAAATACTTGATTTCCTGGTCCCAAATGACAAAAGTACAAAAAGTAAGGAGAATGTCCTTCTATTACTATGGAGTGCAGCATAGCTTATTATTGAATGCTCAGCTGTAGACATTTTAATTGTGCTCTTAAGGAACTCGCAGTATCCTGGCCTAGAGTACTGGGCTAACAAGAAAAAAAGAAAACATGGGGACTGCACTTCCCTACCTGGATATGTTTTTCTACATTATGCATAACATTCTTGCCAGCACTTATGGCTGAAACTAGTCTATATAGAAACTGTTACTTTTTTCTCTGATTCATGATCATGCTCTCCCCCTCTCCCTCCACATGCACCTAACTTAAGACAGCAGTGTGAGTCTTTCATTTTCAGAAAATGAAGAGAGACCTCTATGGGGCCATTTGCTGTTGTCTACCACCCTGAATTTGTATATCTTCTACATTCACTAAAAATTCTTTAAGATCCCCCCCCTTAACTACCTTGACTTTGGAAAGCACTGATAAGCTCTTCTCAAAACCATATTTCTTCTATTTAGTTAACTGATTTTTTTTTAACAATATCACAAATTCGCTTCAGGAGCCACCCTTATTTCACTTCACATCACTTCAATTCGTATGTCAATGCTACTACTTCACGATGTCTGTATAGTGATTTCAGGTGTTTGAAGAGTTTCTTCACAAATATAACCACCAGATACCTGTTTAAACTAATTAAAGCAGTCTCTGAAGAACACTAGAAGCCTGTCTATGCAACCATACAGGTGTCTCCTGGAAGATGGAGCTGCTCACTCCCTGCTTACCCAAGTCCCCAGTGGATACTCTTAGGTCTAACAGACATGGGGCATTTACACATACAGTTAATGCGCATGAATAAACTCCAGAGCTTATTGTTCTGGAGTTTATTGCTCCTGGGCACCATGTCTTCACATGTGCCTGGGACAGCAGCATATTAGGCTGAGTCAGAGCCAGTAGTAAGCGGAGGGCAAGCAGGGAGACCGCTCTGGGCATTGAAGTAAAGGTGTACTGACAGGCACTGCCCAGCTAGGGCAGGGAGCAGGAAGGAGTCATAAGTGGCTTGTATGAGGGGGGCACAGGGAAGGGGTAAGGGTGGCTCCTGCTGCTGTGTGCACTCCCAGGCAAGGATGGGGGAGCATGTGCCCCCTGGATCTGTACATGGGGCAAGGGCAAGCTACCAATGTGGGCTTTGCCCTGGGTGCCAAATTTAGTTGCTATGGCACTGGTCAAAGCAGCATCAGCTGGCAGGGGACCTGGGGGTCAGCCTGCTAGCCCACAGCTGTTTTCCCTAGCTCAACATACTGTGGAGGGGCTGGCTGGGGCATGAGGGTACCAGGGCAACATTAATACATGTGTTGCTGCAGAGTTTTTCTACATATATTATCCTGCTGCAGAGTAAATTAGTATCTTCCAGCCTAATAGGGGTGCATATGTAGGCACACTATGTTTACTGCACTATGTTTACTAAATGTCTCATGTGGATGTACCTCCTGTAGGTTTGAAAGTGGGCACTGAGGATGAGTTGGCAAATATTTGGGTCCGGTGCCTGTCTTTTGACTTGTGCGGTAAGATGCACTCAGCCACGTTCTTCCCTGGAACCAGCCACTGCAGGTAGATCTCTCATGGTTCGTCTACACTGCTGTGCCTCCCTTCACTTCCTAGTCTATTTTCACTATCCTGAAAGTATGAAGACATTTATTAATACACAAAGTGTATGTGCATTTACAAACTTAAAATGAATATACATTTACAACAACTGCTTGCAACTTAGCATTTGTATGTTTGGTTGAGCTGCTTTACATTTTACTGGCCTGCTGCACATTCAAATATCTGCTTTGCATGTACTAAAAATTTAATCTACAAATTATTTATAGAAAGACATCCTTATTTTTTTGCATAAACGCAAATTATTAATTCTATACAAAATATGAAAGAACTCGACAGGGGGAGGGAGGGGACAAAATGCAGCCACCAGTCTGAAGATAGAATTCTTTCTTATGGGCTGGGATAGCAGTCAAATTCCTCAGGGGTCAATTGTGAGGCATTTTTGAACCACTGGAGCTCCATTTGAAATAGTCTTGTGGCCTTAAGATATCCTTCAGCTGCCTCCGTTATTTTTTCATTGGCACCTTTTCTACTAGTTTGTGGAGTGCCAATACAGAGACAGTCCATTTCAGCACACTTGTGATAGAGGTTAGGGCTGCACAAAGTTTGGGTCACTGATTCAATTCAGATTTGGAGATTCAGCCACCAAATCAAGCCAAATCTCCTCTGAATTGAAACAGGAGACCTTTTAATCTCTCTGAAACCAATTGGAATTCTCCAAAAAGATTTGGAGAGATTTGATGATTCGGGCATGAACACAGCTTTAAATGTTTTTTCTACATACCTCAAGGTACCAGGCAGCTCATGAATGCTGCAATGCTGGGACAGAAGGAACATCCCAAAGAAGCATGGGGAGGTCCCCAATGCACTTGGCAGCAGACCCAGAAGTAGAATAGACGCACTTCTGGTCTGCTTCTGGGTCTGCCAGGGAGCATGCAGGGTCCCTCCCGTGCCCTCCCTGGCTTGGTGACTGGTGTCTCCCCCCCCATGCTCCTGTGGGTTGCTCCATCAACCCCAGCATCGCAGCATTCACAAGCCGCGCCTGGTACCTCAAGGTAAGTAGAAAAAACATTTAAAGCTGTGTCTATGGCCAAAATTGCTGATTCTCCAAATCAGCATCAACTGTTCAGAATCGGGGACAATGATCTGAATCAAGTAATTGAATCACTGTCCCCAATTTGGGCCAAATCCAAATTGAATAGGGCCCATTTGGCATATCCATAGTAGAGGTACCACCTCATACAGCTAATCTGACCTCATAACCCTAACACATGAGACTCAAGCAGGTTGAAGAGAGCCCTGTATAGGACCTCACACTAAGGTGAATGTGACACCTGCCACCAGCAAAACTGGTGAAAAAACAAGCCTTAAGGAGGAATGCATAATGAGAAAAATAATTTACAATGTGAGAAAACTGGGCATTAAAATATAAGTAGTTTTGGCTGACCCATGTAATGTAGCCACCAAAGTTTAAACTGAGAACCCCAGAATTTCTTAACCTTAAGTACTTTATAATGTTGAGCTGACTATAGAAGTAAAGAATATTAACTCTCTACTGTGTATATATCCTCCTTCAGGCTACTGGAGCTTCTGAATTCTACCTGGTGGTGATACTTGCTTTATGTCTGAGGGCCCCTCTACATGTGCAGGTAAAAGTGCAGTGTGATCTAATGCATAATCTACACAGTTGCACTTCATGCCACATGTACATGGCAGGAGGCACAACTGTGGGAATCACACATTAGAGTCAATCACAATCCTGGGCTCCTCCTAAACTGACTCCTGCAGGTGCAAGCCCTGCAGCTAACAGGGCTTAGCAGGGCTGGCAGTGGGAGCAGTGTTCCCTGAACTGCCCCTGCTGCAAGCCCCACAGCTGATGTGGGCTGTAGGCCTTGCAGCAGGGGCAGCATGGGGAACACCATACCTGCTGCAAATCCCATACCTCATGAGGTGTTCTCCCTATTTCAAGCTCTGCAGCTGTCACCAGTGCAATCCTTGACAGCTAAAAGGCTGGCAGCGGGATGGTGCACCCCCATGGCTAGGAGCCCCTCAGTTAATGGGGCTCTTGGCCACACATTCAATTAATGGTGTGATTAGAACAAGCTATAAATTTATTACACAGTTTTTGTGGAATAGCTTTGTAGCTTATTGCTTTTTTTTTTTTATCATGTCATTGATTTGTTCACTGTGTAGCTGGGTCACAACTTAAGGCATGATTACCTGGTTAATCACACCTTAAGTGTAAGGTGTAGAGGGAGCCTGACTGTGGTAAGTGAGAGGGTAGTTCATAATTATAGACTATGACTATTTATAAAATGCATAGAAAGAAAAATTTGTACAAAGCTGATAGGCAAAAAGAGAGAAAGGTCTGGTCTGAGAAAACAAGCAAGATATAGAGTAAATGAAAGCAAAGTTCAACCAAATATAAACTTTGTAATGAGCTTTACTTATCAATCATGGCTACTTCCTCTTCAAGATTACCTAAGCCTTTTTTTTAAAGCTATACCACAAGACTACCCTTCCTCAAATGCCTCATGAAGAATCCCATCTTTTGTCAGCTTCCCTGTTCATCCCATATCTGTTGGTCACCTTCACCAGAGATTAAGTTTACTTTCGATACCAATCTACAGTCAGATGATCATAGAACAGGTTGTAAATATATTAAAAGGCAGGCTGCCTATTGGCTTATATCATGTATCCAGCTTGATAAAAAGTTCTCTCTATGCAAGAAATGCCAGGGATACAGATAGGTAGATACCCAGAACATAGTAGGCCAAATTCATCCCTGGTATAAATTCACTGGGTTCATTAGAACTAAACCAAAAAATGAGCTTTTGACACATTCACATAGATGACAGGGACCCTTTTTCCCCTTTAGCTGGTTTGCTGTCCTCTACTATATAAGGAACTGCTGTGTCGACTGTGTTTGAAATTCCATCTTTTTGCATCATGGTGACTAGGAGCATACACTAAATTATTAGATCATTATAAATTATTTATAAGGCCCAAATGTTGCCTGTTTAATATCTTCCCTGATTAATAAGATAAGCATGGAGTTGGATATTTTAAGTCTGAGGCATTAATACTGCAGACAGAAACATGCTTGAGTTTTTTTGGGTTTTTTTTAAATGAAGAGTGTCCTTATGATCTCTGGGATACGAATGTTCATCCTCAAGAAACTGCACTGAAGAAATGACCATGAGAATATTGTCCTAACTACAATTTCCTTAAAACATGCCTGCATCCCCATCACACTTCAACAAAAATCCCTTTTAATTCTCTTACCCCACTTTAACTACTGATGCAATCTTTGGAAGAAGTAAACTGTTCTCTCTACATCCATCTGTTTTCTAAAGTTCTCTTTACTTTTGTGCAGAGAAACTCCTTCCACCTGAACCTTATCTATGGCTACATATTTGCCTCTTCAGCTTTCTTCTTCCTTGATTGGGGAAAATGGGAGATAAAGAATTTGAACCAGGAAATAATGGTAGGCTGAGAGTTTAATTTTTAATTTTTTTTAAAAACTGAGTGCCCCTCACTCCCAACTCCCTGCTGGCTTACTGCCAGTACCCTTCACCCCGACCCAGAGTTTCCTGGCCCTGCCAGTGCCCCTCACTCTTAAGTCAACATCCACCCCCCTCCCCGTACCCCTTGCAGCCCTGCTGGTGCCCATCACTTCCACCCTGCAACCCCCAGCCCTGCTAGAAGGAGCCCCTAGCTGCCCCTGTCCTGCCTGGGCTGGAGTGAGGTGGTTGTGGCAGCTCCAGCTAATGCAGGCAGAGGCAGAGCAAGTCTGGCCCTGGCATGGGATGAAAGGAGGAGGAGGAGAAGCCTGTGGTACCCCCTACCCCAGGCTGGGACTCCTGCACCATGCCAGATGGACTGGCCATGCCTCCCTGCCCCCAGGTATCTCCCAGCTGCCCTGCCCCTGTGAGCATAGCTCTGGTGTCACCAGCCAGGTCACACAACTCCTTGCTGCCCGCAAAAGGGCCCCCTGCCCACTTCCTCCTATGGAGGGTCAAAGGACTCCTCCCTGCCTCACCCTTGCTGTCTAGGCCCAGGTCCACCTCCAGGACACCTTCCTTGGGGGCTGGCAGGCACCTGCCCCCCTTCATACACCCATCCCCTCCACACACGGCACCTCCTGCCTCTAAATCACCCCAAGCAGCTCTTTGCAGGTAAGTTTATGGGGAGCAGGCGTTGGAAGGGCCAGGGCTTGGGGACTATCTGGGGCACTGTGTGTGTGTGGGGGGGGGGGGAGTGTCACCTTCTATGTCAACCTCTCTTAAATCTTGGGTACAGGGGAAAAGTTTAAACTTACTAGATAGGGGTCTGGACTGGAGTCCTGGGTTCTATTTCTCATTTTCCTGCTAAACTGCCTAGTGACTTCACTGTGTGTCAGTTTCCCCAGGTATAAAATGGGGATATGGATACTGACCTCCTTGGTGAAAAACCTTGACATCTACTGGGAATTATTAATTAATATTAAAAAATATGCTATTAGACTCCAGGCAGAAATCATATTGTCCCAGAGAGTGAAATCCTTCTCCTTACTAACACTGAACATCAGTTTCAATGGGATCATGATTAAAGGAAACTTATTTGTGGTGGTAAGACTAATTGTTCTTCTTACCTAATTTCTGCTGGCTTTCTTCTGTGATTGAATATTTAGCATTTGTAGTTATAGTACATACAAGTAGTAACAGATGTCATCTAGAGTGCAAAGCTACCTTTATTAATATGTTGGTAATACAGTCCTCAATGGCACTGTGCTATAGCAAGTGTGGTAACAGCTTCACCCTTTTACATCACTAGTATAGTATAGTCCTGGTGCATCTACATGTGCAATTAATGCAACTGAATAAGAGTCCAGTGCAATTTGAGCCGGAGTAAACTAATCCGGATGTCACCATCTACATTTGAGGACAGTAATTTTCTCCACTGTCAGATCGTACTTGTGTCTGAAAGAACTATCTGATGGTGCAGTAAATTAGTCTACATTGGCCTGATTGCTGTGCACGTATAGATGATAACACTTTACTGAACATCAAATTAGTCTACTGAGCAGTAAAGCACACATGTATACATACCCTTTGTTATCTCCATTGATAAAATTCTTTATAGCACCTGGATGTCTCACCTACTTTATATCAATAAGAGCTTTCATACTCAGTCAGCCACATTTGTAAATTACAGGAACCGCCTGGGAAGAAACCTGTGTGATTCACCGGGGATTTTGGTAGACAAATGTAGCTGTCATTGTGATGGCTAAATACTTTGTTGTCAAAGAATTGTCTGGAAAAATAAAATTGTTGAATAGAGCCAACTGTTTCTACTGAGACAAACTCTTATAAATCCTTTGTTATATGTTTAGATAGTAGCTAGCACAATGGTGTCCTGGACCATGATGAGAGCACCTATGTGCTGCAGAAATAGAAATAATGAAATAGTAAAACGTAACCTGGGAAGTACTCTAAGAGGTACCCCCTCTCCAATTGAAGGGATCAAAGCAGGTGCATAAGCACTGTGGGAGGTGTAGGGACCCTCCTCCCCCTATAGAACAGAACCAGATTACTAGGGACTTATTAAAAGGTATATGGTTGAGAAAATAGTATTGGGAACATAACTAGTATAAACCATGGGGTATAGGGGACACTACAGTGCCCCGAGGAGGCAGGGTTCAATAAAGGTTAGATGCTTACAAGCATAGACATATTCATCCATTTGACAGAGACAGGGTTAACCAAAATATAAAACACGAACAGCAGAATAAACAATATTGGTTGGCAAAATATAAGAGGCACAAAATACAAAATGTCAAATAAAAAAAAGAATATAGGGCCTAGGTATGTGGAAGGGAGAGAGAACAGAATGACCCCTTTCCACTACAACAAGAACTTTTTTCTGTTGCTTCACTCACCCCAGCTAGGACTTGGATGTGTAGTTCCCCTCTGGGAGGCTGAAACTCTACCACACAGCCACCAGTGCTGGTGCTACTCCAAGCTGCTGGGGGTCTTGACCTTCCAGGAGCCCTGGCTTCATGTGGAGCTGCCCAGCCTCTGATTGGAGGAGC
This sequence comes from Gavialis gangeticus, assembly GCF_001723915.1. NCBI lineage: Eukaryota > Metazoa > Chordata > Crocodylia > Gavialidae > Gavialis > Gavialis gangeticus. The sequence continues at coordinate 170,933,140 of NW_017729032.1, forward strand.
TGGAAGCAGAGCTGGGAACCTCTCAGGTCACTGCTTACATCCTCACTAGAGCTGGGGAGCCTCTCCTGCTGGCCACAGCCTCTCATAGGGGAGCCTGGAGCCCAGCAGGCAGCCTCTCCTGCCAGCCACATGCCACACTACTGAGGCTCCAACTGCTGCCTACAGGTCCCACTCCTTCAGGTGCTTCTGGGGCAACTACTCCCACCCTGCTGACCCAGCTCTCTAAAACTCCTTCCTTGTAGTCCCTCACTGAGTCAGCTGTGCTGCCTCTTTTATCCCCCTCCAGGTGACCCAAGGGGCCAATCAGGGGACAAGGAGTGTGAGTCTCTGGGGCCTGATTGGTGAGGAAAGGGAATCCCAAGTCCTCCAATCATCTTTTATGCTTTCAAAACCCCTGGGCTAAGTCACTGCCAGCTAGCCCGTCACAAATACTTCAAAGCAAAAGTAAAATTCTCCAACAACTTTTGGTGTTTCTACCCATAGCAAGTATCAGTTCCCACAGGGATGCTATATAAGATGCCTGTTTTTTGAAGTGGTGATTTTGGGGAATTCTTCAGTAAATGACTGCCTACAAACACATGGGCTTAGACTTGAGGGACCAGTGGGCCCCTTCCAGACTTGTCTTTCCATCTGGGACAGGATCAGACTGATACAGCAAAAGGCACTGAGAGCAATTCCCTATAAACCAAAGGACAGAATTACTGTTGCCCTGATTTGTGATAGCATATAAAAGTTATATCTATGAGGAAGTTTAAACTAGGATTGTCTGGTTTGAGGGACTTGCTTTCCATTGCTAAGCCAAAATAAGAAGTTGGCAGAAAAAAATATTTTATTTAATCTTCAGGGAGGGGGTAAATTTTGAGCCAGTGACCACAGGAAACAATTAAAATCAAATAGAACACCCATTTGTGTTTCTAAAGACTATGGTGGAATTATAATTGACAGATTTAGGGTCTTAGAGGGCACCAATGGTAACTGACACACTTACTGCTATTAAAGTCTCTCTTAACAAATCTGTATTTTGCTATATTTACAGTTTTTGTATGGCCAGCAGATAAATCAGAGGTTTTCAGACTTTTTCACAGTGGTGAGGACATTCTATTTTTATTAGTGAATATTCCTTATTCCTTATGATTATTTTATTAGTGAATGTTCCTAAATGTTGTTATAGCCATGATAGTTTGGGAAATATATGCAAATCATAGTTTATTTGGGAATATCTTTTATTGGACCAACTGTATAGCCAGATATTACCAAGCAAACCTCTTTTATCACAAAACCATAAACATTCATAATAACTCATTAATTAATTCATTAATTCAGAATTCATTAATTCTTTCATGAATCATTAATTAAATCATAAAAATAAATATATAATTGGAGGAACCATTGTTACTGCTCTGAATTAACATAAACATACTTTGTTCAATTTCTGCCAAGAATAGGTATATTTTCTTGATTAAAAATGTGTTTTAATACCAAAGTTTCCAAATTGTGATCAGTCTTTAAATGCTTGCTTTTCAAAAGTGTTATGCATTTACATAAGTCTGAAGTAAATGAGAACAGCATAAACTCGATACCTGTCTTAATCAAACTATTCTTACTGGAATGTCCAAAGAACAATGTTGGAGTCGGACTGTAGATACTCAATTTTTAAACTTGTATCTGCATTTTTTTCATCAGTTGCAGAAATGATATCTGAAAATCTAAATAACAATGTAAATAATATATCTTCTTCTTTATGGATAATGACTTACAAAACAAAATGGTCAAGATGGAGGAGACTGAATAAAGCCAAAATATATTTGGGTTACAGGAGGACAGAGGATATAAATCAACAAAAAAGACTTTATAATCCACAGTGGTCTGTGGTTGCATAAATGTTGCTCTTTTAAATTTGATAAATTTGATGTAAACTGTTATTAGACACCCAGACAAATTTAGCTTTATATTGTTTGTTTTGAAATCACCTTTTGTAATAACACAGATTAACTTTATAGTTAAGTAAATAAAAATGAATGTTTATATTTAGATTTATAATAGAAAGTTATTAGTAGTTATGCACTAATAAACGGGCAAAAAGAGTAGTCATATTCTCACTCCCTCTGTAGCATGGGGCACTGTCTAGTTTACACATCTTTGCATATTTTATCTAGCTAATTCCTTGCCATTACAGAGACCCAAAGTATTGGTGGTACTAAAGTATTCATGGTACCCCTTTTTCTCTCCTGTTCTCTTCTTGTGGCTCATTGTAGGGTTCCTATTGTAATAAAATCCTGTGCTTTGACTGTTTTCTGGCTGTGGGATGTGGAAAGATGTTCTTGTAGATCCTCTAGGTCAAGTTTATTACATGATTGCTTGCAATGGCGAGGAATTGAATTTGATGACTCAGATCTCTTCCAGTCCTGTGTATGAAACACGAATGAAGAGTAAGCCTTAGTCAGAGACAACAAAAAAACGCTATAGATAGGACAAAATATGGAAGAAAATGTTTTTGCTTCCTCCCCTTCCCTTACTGTTTCATATTTTGGAGGAAAAATACATGGGTGGACATAGATGAAGAAGTGAGAGAGATCTGATACAAGGATCTGCCAGCTACCTTGGGCCTTACATAATAGTACATAATTTTGCATAATTTTGGTGTCAATATCAAATGGGCTTACCTAAATCCCTTCCAGGGGTTGTGATGTGTGTCATTTGGCTCCCTCACCAATGCTTTTCAACTGTACCATGTTTATCTTTCACCCTATGCAGACCTAGTGATTTTACTTTGGTTGCAACAAGTGTTGACTTCAGATTTGCTCAGTCTTGAAACTGATTTTAGGTTTTTTTATAAACTGTGTGTCTCTTAATTAAATGAATTCCATTGCTATTGCTTGTAGTCCCTAAGTCAGAACTGGATAGCCTTCTGAAAGATATGCTTTTACTCAAAAAGAAAATATGAGCTTGGTATAGGAATCACTGAGAAGGCTCTATGGCCTGTGTTATGCAGGGGATCAGAGTAAATGATGATGTCCCATTCTGGCCTTAAAATCTGAACTTGATGAGACAGTTCTAAACCTCTGAATTAATATCCAGGCTTCAAATCCTACTGTGTGTTGTATATCTTATTTTGAATTTGTCACACATTTGAATGATGTGACAGTCCACCTCATAAATACTAAAACAGATTTTAAGGCTATTTTTTTTTGGTTTTGGATTAGTCAAAGTGAATTTTTGACTAGTCTTTTGCCCAACCCTGGTAAACGTATGCTGTTACTTTGACACCTGGAATAAAATCCAGACCTGAATTAAGTTAATACAAGCTTTGTCAGTCATTGTGGTAAAGCAGGTATGGTATAGACCAATGAGTCAGCAGACTTTGCCAGTAACTCACGTGTCTTATAGGGCGTGTTCAGATGAGTGCACACGTGATTCTTGCCCCACTTCAAACCCCTTTGAGGCACATGTGGGAATGAAAAAATTTTCCCCACGCTGCAAACTTGCAGCGGGGGAGAATCTTAGACCCCTGGATACCCAGGGGTCTAAAATAAAAAAAGCAAAAAAAAGTCCTGGACCGTGCCCTGAGGCAACCAGAGGCTGGGGCCTCCAGGGAGATGCTTTGGCTGCCAGAGCATCTCCGTGGTTGGCCCCTTGACCTGGTGCTGAAACGTGCAGCTGGCCAGGCCGCGTGTTCAGCACCAGGGATCCAGTGCTGGTGAGTAAGGGGTCTGGGCGGGCTGGAGGAAGGGGGAGGGGACCATGGGGGGGACCCCTGCTGGCCCCACCTGGTCCCCCAGCCCCCCCAATCCCTGCCCAGCCAGGTCCTGCCACCCTCGGGGCCCCTCTGCCGCCTGGCCAGTCTGGGCCTATGGCAGCAAGACCTGGCCCAGATGGGTGGCAGAGGTGTCCCAAGGATGGCAGGACCCAGCTGGGCCCAGCATGCAGGGACTGCATGCCACGCTGGGTCCCGCTGCCATGGGCCCAGCCTGGCTGGGTGGCAGAAGGGCCCC
>NW_017729032.1:170937326-170943263 GCF_001723915.1 Gavialis gangeticus
TATGGCAGCAGGACTCGGCTGGGCAGGATTCCGGGGGGGGGGATGGGGAGCTGGCAAGAGGAGGAGCCAGGCATGGAAAGGATTGGGGGGGCTGGGGGAGTGGGCGGGGCTGACAGGGGTCCCCCCATGGTCCCCTCCTCCAGCCCCCCCTACCCCTTACTGGAGCCCTGGTGCTGAACACATAGCCTGGCCAGCCACACATTTCAGCACCAGGGCAAGGGGCCAACCACAGAGATGCTCTGGCAGCCAGAGCATCTCCCTGGAGGACCCAGCCTCTGGTCAGAGAGGCCCTGAGAGTGGCAAGACCTGGCTGGGTCCGGAACATAGTCCCTGTGCACTGTGCCAGGTTCTGCTGCCAGGGGCCCAGCCCAGCCAGGAAGCAGAGGGGCCCCGAGGATGGCAGGACCTGGTTGGGCCTGGCACGTGGTCCCCACATGCCGCGCTGGGTCCTGCCACCATGACTCAACCTGGCCAAGCAGCAGAGAGGCCCCAGGCCTGGCTGGGCCCAGTGTGTGGTCCCCGCGTGCCACACCGGGTCCTACCACTATGGCTGAGAGTGCCCCACTCCCCCTGCTGCTGCTGTTAAAGGTAAGTTATGGGCCCTGGGTGGGTGGGGGCTGTGGCCCTCCAGGGTGCCTGGGACCCTGGGAAGGGGAGGTGTCCCCCTGTGGGGGATAGGGGCTGTGGTCCTCCAGGGGGGAGCTGTGGGGGGGGGCATTCCATGTGCTGTGTGGGGGGCGGCACCCTATGGGGGCCAGAGGACCCACCCTTCCCAAGCAGAACTCCCACAAGGTCCTGCACACCCACAGTTCCCCTAGCAATCACCCGACACCTAACCACACACCAAACCACATCCTACCACACACACTCACCCACCTTCCCCCACACCTTTTCCCACCCCCTTCCTGCAAACACAACATCCCCCATCACATACCCATCATGAGTGAAGAAAACCAAAAGTAGACATCAACACATATAAGTATTTAGAATTTATCATGATGATAGAGACACTGGTAGGCTTCCACATTGCGTTAACATTGTAAATATACCAATAAAGCACTGCCCAACTGATTGCGCTCTCTCTCTCTCTCTCTATCTAGATGTGTGTGTGTGTGTGTGTGTGTAGAGTGGTCTTTTGTTTTAATTGTGGAAAAACATGGATTTGGGGGTATTTTTAAAAATGGATTTGGGATGCTGCTGCAGGAGTCCAGCTGGCACAAGGGGCACTGTCCCCAGATACTAAGTGGCTGGGCTCCAGAAGCTCCGGTCCATTTGTATCCTTCAAATATCATGGGCTCTAAGGCCCACATGGCTAAGGCCCACACCTACTGTGTGGGTCCAATGGGTGAAAGATACAACAGAATTGTTGGGAAAAAAGGGAAAAAAAAACAGGATAGGAGTGTCGTGTGGGTCAAAGGGTCAAAACATGAAAATAAGTGCACCTGAGGGGGACACCAAGCAGAGTCCCCCAGGCTGCACCCACTGGTCCTCAAAGGCATCCAAGGAGCTGGTGGATGCCGCCCACTGGTGCTCCGCCTGGAGCTGTGCATGGACAAGTGAGAGGAAAGCGACCCTGCAGTCTCTGGGTACCTTCCCAGCCAAAGCCTCCTTTGTGGTCAAATACAGGGCCCACTTGGCCAGAGCCAGGAGGAGGTTGACCAGGAGGTCCTGGGACTTGGTGGGGCTGCAGATGGGGTGACCAAAAACAAAAAGGTGGGGGGTGAAATTCAACCAGAACCTCAGGAGGAGGCTCTGGAGGTGGAGGGGCTGCAGCCTGGCACACTTGAGAGTCATGTGCGCCAGGGTCTCCCTCCGCCTGCAGAAGGGGCAAGAGACCGGGGTGTCTGTGAAGCTCACCACATACACACCCATGGCAATGGTTCCATGGAGGAGCCACCAGCTGAGATCCCCAATGGCTCATGAGATGAGGTTGGAGTACAGACTCAGCCACTGGGGTGCCCCAGCCATGCCCTTGCTGAGCAGGTCCCACCACTTGGTATCTGAGCAGGACACGAGGGTGGCATGATGGACAGTGCAGCGCACAAGCATGTAGAGGTGATGGTGATGGACAGTAGAAAAGCAGACCAGTCTGGTGTCCTCCAGCTAGCTCAGGTGGTGGAGCAGGGAGTGCTATGAAGCCAGGTGAGGCGCTGACCCCACAACAAATTCCGGTGGGCTGGAGGACATGGGGGGGGGCGGGGACCACCACTGTGCAGGACCTGGTCAACAAAGGCAAGGGCATCAGAAGGTAGGGCAGATTTCACCTCCTGGATCAGATGGCAGGTTGCACGTGTCAGGGGTAGACCCATGAGCCGGGCCAGCACAGAGGGGTCCTGCCTATTGTAGTCCAGGAGGTCTCCAATATGGGTGACACCAGCCAGGATCAACCTCTGTTGCAACCAAGGAGCCTCTGCTGTTGGCACCTCTAGCTGGGGGTTCCAGAGGAGGGGCTTAACAAGCAGGTTGGCACCCTGGCCGACTGTTGTGGGGGACCTGGAGGAGAAGACCAGCCTCCTGGCCTAGGTCCCAGAAGCTCCTGAGAGTGAGTAGCCCTGAGCTGCTTGCCAGGGCAGGTTTTTGTACGGATGGGGCCAGGACAGGGCAGCTTTTTATACTGCTGGGGACAGCATAGGTGCTGGCCCTCTAGCTCCCCCTGGCTTCAGATCCGGGAGGAGCCAAGCAGGGTTAATTTGCCCCAAGTGGCACAATTTGCTCCACAACAAAGTGCATGTCTGAGCACATGCACTGAGGCAAAAAGCCCCGGCTCAAATTTGTACCGCTTCTATTTGAGCTGCTGCAAGCGCACGTGCTTGCATGTGTGGACGTGGCCATAGGGTAAGTCCCAAGAGTGTATCCATTTCCTACCCATTGTAGTATGCCAGGGTCCCAGGGGTGGCAGTGATACTCCCTGGTGGCTCCATGACCATGCCTCTCTGCCCATAGGGTTCCCTCCCTTCTATCTCACCCTATGTCTTGCTGGGTGTTACAGTAATGTTGTTCACAATACTATTGTTCAGCCTCCTCAGCCTCTACCCCTTTACTCTCTCTAGGCCTTCTAGCCCAGGGCCACTTTATCAGACCTGGTTTTGAGGTACTAGCTCACCTTTGGCCCTTTTGGGCACTGAGCCCCTAGCCGTTGTCTGCCAAGCCCCAGTCTGGCTGGGCCTCTCTCGGGCACCAGGCCTCTGGCCCCTGTCTGGCACTCTGCTTCCCTGGCAGGGCTCAAGATGATCATGAGTCCCATAGGCACTAATGGAACCTCTGTATACCTCCCCTACAGTACTCACCCAAACCACCAGTGTAACTTCAGCATAAACACTGAGCCATAACATAAGCATAAACGGGAAGCAGCCCTCTGCCTGTTTAAGAGGGCAAACCTTCCCTCATTTCTAGTGGCAGCATGCCTTCCAGCCCTGGGCTATCCTTTCAAGCTCCCCAAGCCTCACTAGGGTTCCACAGGCAAGATAGCCATCCATTCAAGAGTCCTGCTGCCAGGAAGAGACCAGCTGGCTAGCTCAAGCTTCAGGCTCGTATCTTCCCAGGGCCCTGCCTCCTTCTGTTAGCAGACTGCCTGGCCTGCCTGCAGGCGCCTGCTAACTGCCCCATTGCCTGACTGCCACAGCAACCTGCAGCTGCTGCACCCTGCCTGGCCTGCAGAGCTTCTCTTCCTCCCAGCTTCCCTCCCAAGGTATTTCTCTCTTTAAGAAACAGGGAGCCTCAGGCCCTCTGTTGCACCTATACAATAATATTGTTCTCCTTTGAATTCTGCTTCATTACTCTTCTACAAACTCTCCTTGGCCATGATGATTACATAAATAAATTGACAGTGATTATGCAGCTAGTTTGCTGAGACTTTTGCCTTTTAGGCTTACCAAATTGTCTCATTTTTTTAATTGTACTCATAATCTTCCTTCATCTGCTGTCTCATATTAAGGTGTAGAGCAGTGATTTTCAACCAGGGTGCCTTGAGATCTTTTCAGGGGAACTGCTGAGTGCCACACCATGTTAGTGTTATTAGATATTCAAACATGATTCATAAGATAAACCCAGAGATTTCAAAGAGGAATCCATAGTGTTTAAAGCATTCTGACCTGGTGTGTTCTTTTGGGTTCTTTGCAACAGAAGAATCACACAATTATTTTTCCATAGTAAAAAAAAAAGTGAAAATTAAGTGCTGACATTTTCCAAGGAATGGAATATCTTGAGTCTATCCAGAGGTGTCTCAAAACTAAAAAAAAATTGAGACCCACCTGTGTAGAGACGTAACACTTATTTTATTCAGGAGGAATAGTGGAGCAGACACAAAAGGTACAGCATTTACACTGAAACAAATGCTGTTTTCCAGTGTCAGATTACTTTGGAAGGTACTCCCCTGCAGGTAGGGGAGGGTCCAGGGAGTGAATTGCTATATGTGCACCCCAATTTGATTCCTGTTCCACCCAGAGTTTAAACCAACTGCCTGGCAGTGGTGGCAGCATTTCTAGTCAGGTAGTGATGAGGGAGTCAACACCGGCAGTTTTAGCGGTGTCAAGTTGCAGCAAGGAAAGTTTAGTTTAGATGTTGAGAAAAATGTTCTCACAAGGAGGGTAGTAAAGCATTGGAACAGGCTACCCAGAGAGGCTGTAGAATCACCATCCTTGGAGGTTTTTAAGGCCGGGGTAGACAGCCTTGGCTGGCATGATTTAGCTGGGGATGGTCCTGCTTGGAGTAGCGGGTTGGATTAGATGACCTCCTAAGGGATGAAGGTCCCTTCCAACCTTAATTTTTTTTTAGGATTCTATGAGTCACTTGACTTCATGGCTCATTCTCATCATATGCCTGCTCCACTGGCCTAGGAGGAAAGCTTCCAATTTCTTTTTGAACTGGAGAAAAATACATATTATGTTCTGTGGGATAATGCACCCCCCTGACCCCTCTAAATCCTAAATCTGCCTCTGCTTGCAGGTATCGGTGTTCCCTGCCATGGGGCCTTTCACTCAGGCCCAACCACCTGCTGAGTGCCAACCAGCTCCCACCACCCTTGGGTCTTCCCCCAGGATTTGACCTACAACAGGGCACAAAGCCTCACCATACAATCAGGTGTGTCTGTTTGGGGGAGGATGCTGGAGTGGGGAACAAGAAGCGACACCTCTTTCAACTCCTGGCAGAGAATGCCCCTTTCCTAGAGGAAAGGAAACTTTCCTCTAGTTTCCTAAGTTGGATATTAGGAAAAACTTTCTCACTAGGAGGGTGGTGAAGCACTGAAACAGGTTACCCAGAGAGGTGATGGAATCTCTATCTTTGGAGGTTTTTTAAGACCTGGCTCGACAAAGCCCTGGATGGAACGATTTAGTTGGGGATGGTCCTGCTTTGAGCAGCAGGTTGGACTTGATGACTTTATGAGGTACCTCCCAACCCTAATTTTCTATTATTCTGAAATCCTATCAGGTATTGAGTACACAGCCCTGAGTAAGTTACTGAGAGATCAGGTGGGATTGTGGGGCAAAGTACTTTCTGGAGAAGTGTCCCCGGCAGCAGAGATGTGTGGTTTTGGGTGACCTGGAAAGGATTTTGCCCCATAATTTCAGCTTCTTATTCAGGGCTACTGTACTTGATACAGGATTTTATTTTACATGTTTATTAGTCAATATACCTTTCTGATGAAATGCTAACTCTTTAGCATATCTAATTCATGACTGTCCATCTTTTGCTGTGTACAGGTGAGGTCTGAGAAAGGACCAGGAAGCAGGAATAAGGAACTGGGAATAAGGAACCAACTTGAGCCTCATGGAAGCCAGTAGGGCAGGAACCTCCCCTTGCACACCAAATATGTTACTGGCTCCAAGCAGGGCAAGGCAGCCTCCTGTGAAGCTCTTCTTGGCAGCCTCAATCAGTTGTGCCAGTCCTTGCGCAAAGACAAAGTACAGGCAGTCCTCGGACTTACGACACAATTGGTTC
>NW_017729032.1:170946682-170947186 GCF_001723915.1 Gavialis gangeticus
CCTGGCGGCGGCTGGTAGGTATGTGGCTGCTCGCTGCGCCGCGCTAGGAGGGAGCCGGGCCATGGAGAGCGGCAACGTGGAGCTCCGCGGCGGCCCCGACAAAGAGCGGGCGCCGTGCGACGGGCAGCGCCTGGTGGAGGTGGTGCTCAGCGGTGGCGCGCCCTGGGGCTTCACCCTCAAGGGCGGCCGCGAGCACGGCGAGCCCCTCATCATCACCAAGGTGCGGGGCGCGGCGGGGGGGGGGCGCCGCTAACCGGCCTGGGGGGCCCTGAAGCTGCAAGCTGCACTTTGTTCCTGGCCGCGGCGGGCCCGGACAATGGGCCGCGGGGGCAGGTGGCTCCGAGCGGTGCTCGGCCCCCGGGCCGGCCGGCCGGGCGAGTGACCGGCTCCTGCTGCTGGCTCCTTTGTCCCCGGCTGTGTGTGTATTTCGTCCCCGTGTAAATTGGGGGGTGTGTGTGCACTTTGTCCCCGTGTGAATTGGGGGGGGGGGTGGACTTTGTTCCC
>NW_017729032.1:170947309-170950170 GCF_001723915.1 Gavialis gangeticus
AATTGGGGGGGGGGTGTGCACTTTGTCCCCGTGTGAATTGGGGGGGGGTGTGCACTTTGTCCCCGTGTGAAGTGACGTGTGTGTGTGCATGCATGTTTGTGTGTGAGTACTTTGTCCCTATGTGAATTGGTGGGGGGCATGTGCTTTGTCCCTGTGTGAATTGGGGGTGTGTATGTGCGTGTGTGTCTATGTGTACGCATGCACTGTGTCCCTATGTGAATTGTGTGTGTGTGTGCACACAAGTGCGTTTTGTCCCCATGTGAATTGGGGGGGTGTGCGTGCACTTTGTTCCCATGTGATTTGTGTGTGTGCATGTGTGTGCGCATGTGTACTTAAGGGAGAGTTAGTCCTGTGCATTTCTTCAGCTTTGTTGGGAGACATTTGCCTGTTGCTAGAGGTTCCTGCTGGATGGCAGGAGGGGTCATGTTAGTTTCTCTTGATCCTCCCTTTCCCAAATGGTGTAGTTCCCTTCCCCCACTTCCTTTCCATACTAGGGTACAGCTGGTTCTGCAGTGTCACTTCTCCTTCTTCACTTCAGCTTGTACCTGTAACAGGAAAAAAATATTGCTGTTTGAACTCACAGAGGAGGAGGAGGATGTACCTCAACACTGATCAGCTCCCTTAGCAGTTAGGCCTTTGTATTTTGTAGCTGATCCCCTAAAAGCAAAAGCAAATCTCCAGGCAGATGTGTTGTATTTGCCCTTTTGTGGAATCACTTTATATCCTTTATTTTATATATGGCAAGTCATATTTTCCCTAATTTTTAGCAAATGTGTATATGTTGTAGCTAATGATTGGCACTGTAGTGCACGTTAGTAACATTTCTCTGGACATGCATAACAAAGTTGCGTGTTCCAGGTTTGGCTACAGCACGCCATGGGGCAGTCGCTTTTCTGACTTACAAATTGCTTCTAAATGTTAAAATTCTAGAAGACGTTTTCTGCTTCAGTAATTTATTACTTCCCCAAAACATCTAAAATCACTGAAATGTTGAGAGATTGAGTGGAGTGACAGAGCAGTAGTTCCTGTTCCTCACAGGAGAAGTTTGTGTAGACTGTATCCAGGGTCTGACACTGGGCAGGGAAACACAAAGGAAAGACTCTGACTTATTGTTCTGACTTTTTTCTTGCTGGATCTTGTTAATGTTAAACTTGGTAAATCAAAATAATTTACGTAATGGTTGGTATTGATTTCCTCTTTAATCAAAGAAGGATAGGATTGGAAAGGACCACAAGGGTCACCTGGATCAAACTTTTGCTGTGACCATGTTGTACATGTTGGTGAAAGAAAAAGGGTGCTGAGATAACTGTGCACTGTGTATGTTGCATTTCATTATTTTGCTGTAAATATGTAACACACCAAAGGTTAATGATGTGTTCTGTCACACAAGTATGTGTTTCCTAGAAAATGTGGGGATAATGGTGCATGTTTTGGTTCAACAACTTGCAAATGCTGTTGTTTTTGTAAGTCAGTCCTCTTGTTTTTTCCTCCTTTAAAGCATATAAACACCCAGGCTCTGCTTTTGTATTCTTTGAGAGGAAAATCAAGACCAGCCAAATGCATTTCCCTCAAGCTGTGGTATAGAGCAGTGGTCTCCAAAGTGGGGTATGCAAGATGATCCATTGGGGTGTGGGAATAAAATATTAGAACTTCTATTTATCTTTATTTTTATCTAAAAAAATAAGAAAGAAATTAAGCTTTACTAATATTTAATATACGGATTGACACTGGCACCCTCACTTGGTCTGTATGTCAGACGGTCACGTGTCATGTACGGTACGCGAGGTACATGTATATAATTTATAAATAAATAAGTATACATATACTGGGGGTGCGTGCTCAAAAAATTTTTACTGATAGGGGTGTGCGATCAAAAAAGTTGGAGACCACTGATATAGAGAATACAGCCCTTGATCTGCAAACTTACATATTGTCTGTCTTCATTTTAGAAGTAAATGAAGAATGGAAAAGGTCAGATCCTAAACTACCCATAGTAACACTCTTATTCTTATTTTAAGCAGCTTCAGCTGTCTGTATCTCTCTTCGTTCTTCCCCCTCTAACCTTCCTTCCCCCTTCCCCACCCTATAATTGGACTTGCTAATTTAGGGCTTATCTAAATAGCTGTGAATTTTTGTGTCAGTTTCCCTGCACCACCTTTCACTTTCCAGGCTGGTATCTGCCTCTGAGTTTTCAATTGAGAAGTGATTGTGTATCATCAGTGTACCTTGTCTCCTACCAGCTACCTTGAGTTTTAAGGCCTCAGAATCTGGAGATTTCAGATTCTGTAGGGAACCACTTAGGACGTATATTTGATTTTGAGACTTGGCAGATGAACTAGTTCCCCTCTAGTAATAGTAGCTAGCTTTGTGCTACACATTAGGGCTTGATCCTGCAAAGATTCATATATATAACTTAACTCATGTGAATAATGGGGCAATTTAATGTAAGTGAAGTTACACGTATACTTAAGCCTTTGTGGGGTCATGGTCTATATGCCCCAATACATCCCCAGTACCTTTGGCTTTGAGACCTAAGGATAGCTCCAATGAAGGACTAACATGCCTAACATTCTCAACCTCTGGGGTGAAGCCCAGGACTATATTTTAGAGATCTAGGTTCCTTATAAATTTGGTAGGTAGAGTAATATCCTTAAAATGGGGCATGCTGGGCAGAGAACTGGCTGAAGTCAGCATGCTTAGTGGAAAGCCATCTAAAATTAGCCAATAGGGAATGTTGTGTGCCTGTAAAATCCTGTTCCTTTCTGGAGCTTAGGTGCTTTTGTTCACTTTAGGATGCGCAGCTCTGAACTCTCTCCTGAAGACAGGTGCCTGTCTTCCCCCCCCCCCCCCCCAAAATAAGT
>NW_017729032.1:170950184-170958100 GCF_001723915.1 Gavialis gangeticus
TTTAAGGCCTCAGAATCTGGAGATTTCAGATTCTGTAGGGAACCACTTAGGACGTATATTTGATTTTGAGACTTGGCAGATGAACTAGTTCCCCTCTAGTAATAGTAGCTAGCTTTGTGCTACACATTAGGGCTTGATCCTGCAAAGATTCATATATATAACTTAACTCATGTGAATAATGGGGCAATTTAATGTAAGTGAAGTTACACGTATACTTAAGCCTTTGTGGGGTCATGGTCTATATGCCCCAATACATCCCCAGTACCTTTGGCTTTGAGACCTAAGGATAGCTCCAATGAAGGACTAACATGCCTAACATTCTCAACCTCTGGGGTGAAGCCCAGGACTATATTTTAGAGATCTAGGTTCCTTATAAATTTGGTAGGTAGAGTAATATCCTTAAAATGGGGCATGCTGGGCAGAGAACTGGCTGAAGTCAGCATGCTTAGTGGAAAGCCATCTAAAATTAGCCAATAGGGAATGTTGTGTGCCTGTAAAATCCTGTTCCTTTCTGGAGCTTAGGTGCTTTTGTTCACTTTAGGATGCGCAGCTCTGAACTCTCTCCTGAAGACAGGTGCCTGTCTTCCCACCCCCCCGCCCCAAAATAAGTAGAACTTGCTCTTTTTAAAAAATTGCAGCCAGAAGAAGTGGTTGTTTACATCTTTTACAGAATAGTCTAGTAGTGAAGGCACATGCCCAGGAAGTGGGTTCAATTCTTTAGCCTCAGGGACTTCAATCCTGTATCTCTCCAGTCCTGAGAAAATGCCCTAATCATCAGGCTATGGGTTATTCTATGGGGCTCTCTTGATCCCTCTTGAGGAAGCTGTGCCATTGGGCAGAAGGGAATGTAAGATTGATTGGTCCAAAGAGAGGCAACATGGTGCTGGGATCTAGTGGTTAGGGAGCTCACTTGGCATCCTGGGTTCATTCCTGTCCTTCACTTCCAGTGCTGTTTCTGCATTTTATCTCTTGACTGTTTAATGTAAAAGTACAGAAATGGTCTTAGGATCAGGACCTGTCTCCCCAGATTAATGCTATAAAAGAAATTGGCAGTCACAGCTGCATTTTTTATGTTGTGCTTGATCCTGTCAGTGTGCGCTCTGGGAATGCTGACTGGATTGTGCCCTCTCTGGGGACTTGGGCAGAGCAACACCTACTTTTCTGGATCCTGATTTGGCTTTGTAGTGAGTCAGCTAGATCTTGGCTGCCTAATACTGTCAAGAACAATTCTGGGCATCTGTTCAACACTTTGTGGCTAGGGAACTTTAAGGCAGAGTTTAGGTGGCATCTGATCAGGAGTTTTTCAGGACTATGATTTTGGATTAGGGTCCCGGTATTCTTCCTGAATCCTTTTTTTTTGAGGGAGGGAGGGATTGGGGGGGGGGTCGAGGATCTAAACAAAGACCAAGCTTTAATGGCAGTTGCCCCTATTTATAAGGTGGAGAAATTTTTTTATGATAAAAGGATCTCTTTTCTTTACCATATGCAGGACAGCCACTTAAAGGTGGCTAGCAACTTAGAGCAGTATTTTTTCGAAATCTACCACCTTTTTAAAAAACAAAGTACCACTTTATTTTTGTTATGTATATGACAACACTCAGTATGTAAATCTATCAGTCTCTTTGTACATATACTGCACACAATAACAGGGAAAGGAATATGTTTAAGTATAGTTTTTAAAAGCTACTTATGATGTTCTTGTTTTAATTGATTGGATTTCAAGTTAATATTCTTTTAATCCACTAACTAGTATGAATGGAGGGAAAGGCATGCTAAACAGAAGAAAAATTGTGTTTTAATTCTCAGCAGGGAGATAAGCATGTGTTCCTACACTGGAATGTCGGGTGGGGAAAAAAAAGCAACGTTTACTCATCCAGTGTGCAGTGAAAGGTCAAGCTAGAGTCAACCTACTAATACCCAATGGTGGTGGTAAAAGGGTATCCCACTAACTGGGTTATTAACTAGCCCATTGCAACATGTCATTTTTGCTACTGAAACAAGGCTTAGAAATCCTAACTACCTGGCTCGCAAGCAGACTTCTCAGTTCTCCTGCTATGTTCAGGTTTTTTTTGGCTGTAACAGATGTGATGAAAAATGGTACGAGATACAGCTTGCTCAAGTTCTTAAATTGGTAATCAGTTTCCTGAAACTCACCCCACCCATATGCAACTAATATGCTAATAATGCTGTGCTAATAATGAAGAAAACTAGGTGCCTGTTGGTATTATCATACCTCTTCGTGATTTCCTTCCAGAATGAAATCATATAAGGACTTTTCAGTCTAATATGCAGACTTCCAAAATAAGATAGTAATATTCATTGTGCTCTACGGTTTTGTGCCTGTGGCTCCCATAGCATTCCAAAGAGTTGCCCAAAAGGCATCTTGTTATTGCCTAATCTGGTAACTGTAAACCTTAAAAGGAGGAGTCTGACTTTTTAAAACAATGTTCAGACTTTCTGCTTCACTAGGACCTTTGTTTTCAGTATCAATGTGGATATTAGCAATCTCACTTTCTCATCTCTTAAGAAGGGAAACTAACATTGGATTTGGATTTGGTGGTTTAATGCCAAAACTTAAAAGCCAGTATGATCATATATGAATCATTAAAAAAAAACCAAAACAAACTCTATTGGAATCAACTTTTGTGTTAACGACTCTGATGGTGAGGTCTGGAGGAGGAGGGGGAAGGGTACAATTCTCCTGCCATTCAGGTTTGGTTGTAGAGATTGGGTAGAGAAATCTGTGTGGAATTCAGTTCACTTACAACACTAACAACATGCAAATAATTAAATTATCCTGGAATTACCCTGATTGAGCTACATTTACTGATAATGAATGCGAAACATTTGGAATTTTTGGAGAGTATGATGCATTTTTTTAAAAGAGATTACTTTTAAGTAGTATCAGGATTTTGAGTGCCTGCAGCTATACCTCCTTACACTCTGATACTGTAGAAAGCTAATCAAGGTTGGGTCAGGATGGTGTTTTGATGAAAGACCTACAAGTGAAAGCCAGTTTCTTGCAAGAATGTTACATTACTGATTCACCAGGTGAAACTCTGAATTATTAGTGAATTAAAGCTCCAGCTGGAAGTGCTGCTTTCAGATAAGAAACAAACTCTTCTCCTGATGGCTTGTTTCAATTAAGCATTCCATGATTTATTTAAAAAGTGGAGTGTGGTGTGCTTTATAAATTTGCCCATGCTATCAAAACAATGTTTATAACTCCCATTGGGTTAGAATCCTTCCCCCCCACCATTTTTAGTTATATCATTCTTTCACATTGCCTGTTGAAAAATGTTACACAGAGCTATTTCTTTTAAAAATAACAATAGCATTTCTACTATGGGCAAAATGAGATCAATTTTTGTAAAATATTTTCTAGTCATTCAGCAGTAGAATTATTCTATCAAAGGAAATAATTACTTGTAGCTATATATGAATTTGCGGTAGCTAAACAGCGTTTATTTTAAAATGTTTTAGTAACTGTCCATTTATAAAGAAATCTGTAGAATGACTTTTCTATTTGCTGGTATATAAGGATTTGTTCTTATACATTTAAACATTTTGTACAATTAGTCATTAGAGAGGATAACTAAATGGCTCATTGATTAACCTGCGGTTCTTATATCTAGGTGAGAAGCTTAAGAAATTGTCTTTTTCAAGGCTAAGGTTTCTTGTCAAAATCATTATCTGCCAGCAATCCTTTTCGAAAATAAAGTTGTAGATTTGTCAGAAACAATGAATATAACTATCTTGGTAGGTAGGTTGCTGCATTTGGGCAGAAAAAGGTATGAATTGCTGATTCTCAGATTATTAATGTGGAACTCCAGCTCAGTCATGGCAGTAGTTCTAATATGCTCTTGCTAATTAGTGAATTATTGGCATGGAGGACTGATGCCCAAGCTCACTTTTTTCTGATGATCATCATTTGCACTATTCATTCAAGTAATCCCATCTCTAAGAAAAGCAGTTAATTTTTAAAACTGCTTCTTGAACCCATGAACTTCCACCTGAAATACTTCACACCTCATAGGTTCTTTGAACTGTATCTGCTGCTCATCTATTCTGATAGCTAAACAAAACCATCCTTAACAATTACACTGTGTTATGTCCTACTCTTCAGTTAAACATTCCCCAAAAGTGCTATGTGTTAGGAGATCTGTACAAGGAGCTAGTATGGAGTAGCTTTGTTTTGTTGTTGTTTACTTTTTTCATCCATGTGTTTTATTCTTAGTGGACAGAAATCTGCCACTGACAGTGGTTTTTTCACTTTTACCTTGAGAACAGTTCAAGTTTTTAGTGCTATTTTGCACTGTTTGGGTGTCAGTGTTGACACCTGGGTGTGACTTGCTTGGGTGTCAGTTATACAGTTGCTTTGATAACATTAACATTTGTATTTTTCTTCTAAACTGATTGACAAAGGGAATGCTCCTAATTCTGCAGTGCAGACACTAGGCAGAATTCTTAGGCATACCTCAGAGGTTCATGACCATTAACTTTGGTCTCGGTTCTTCAGACACTAACGTACCTGTTTACTTTTGCTGTGAATAGTTCAACCAGTTGTAAAGCAAACCATGTGCTTAAATGTGTGGGGGACTAGAAGTTTAGGTTGTAAAGAACTATCTAAAAACTGAATTTTATTTGGCAATAATAGAATTTGTGTATATAGTATTTTCCACAGGTGCAATGATTCTTCTTTTCTACTTAACTCCACTCCTCAAAACTCTTACTGACCCCTCCACCAGCCTCATTATAACAACAACAAAATGTATGAACTTCTGGGTAATCCAGAAAGATTAGACACTGTTACACAGATTAATTTCAATAATACAGTTTTCAGTATTATTTTCCTGTATTCCTTCTGTCTTGAGGTCTTGTCCCACAAACATAGAAGTTTCGGTAACAACATTTTTTGTCAAAAGTTTTAACCTGTTTTAATCGGTCTTTTATTGTTTGTCACCAGTCAATCCAGATTGTATATGACACCATGAAACACCCTTATCCCCTATACTTAAACAACTGAAAGGAGAAACTCTATTATCTTTGAAGTGGGGAAGGAATGCAGTTCTCGCTTTTTTTATCTTTCCATGGAGGAATCCATAGATTTTTGCCTGATAATAATATGGTGTTTAGTAGGGGTAATCATCAAAAAGCAAGAATTATCTGCACGTTCTCTTTTCTATCACATTGCTATCTCTCTAAGCTTGGTTTCTATGGCTGCTCCCCCTAGCCCACAGAGGGATTCTCCAGCACAAAGGAGAAAGCAAGTGAAAATACAGTTTGTACCTGCCATGTTGCAAACTTGTCTGTGGGCTGGGCTGAGAAGAGTTAAAAGGAGCTGAGTTGTCACCCCTGTCCTATAATGTTCCAGTGAGAGATGACTGTGGGATAGTCAGTAGTATTACGTCAGGAGGGAACTCTCATTTGTGGGTGGAGATAGAAAAGAGCAGGTTATCTATCCTATGTTAAACAGAATTCATTTGTCTGCCTGCAGCCTCAAACATGGCTTGCAAAAAGCTTTCTTACAGAGCTCTAGGTCTTCATAACAAGAAGGGAAACCTTCATAAGGCATTACCCTGTGATGTATTTGACCAAGGGGGTTGGGGTAGAAATCAGTCACTAGAAATACGTTATCATTCTTTACAGTGTACTAGTAGCAGGATTGAGAGTGAATGAACTGAACTGCATGTGACTGGCAGGTGTTAAGTTTGGATCACAAAAGAGTGTAAAAATTTTCTCCACAAAAAATCCTTGGGTTGTGTTGTAGATGGGCTATGGACAGATGAACAGTTCTACAAACAGCATGTGCTGTGTTATACTGAAAAGACATTTAGTGTTTGTGTTCACTGCATTTGCTATTGCCTTTACATGATGCATTGGAACTCATGTAGAAGAACTCTGTTGGACACCGGCAAAATGTGGGGCGTCAGGATAAAGAAAGACTTTTAAGACTTTATGCTTATATTCTTTTACCCTGTACTCTCAACATATTTGCTGCTGTCTGTTCCCATCTACCATGTATTCTTTTTGAAAAAATAAAGATGAAAACACAAAGCCAGCCAAGGGAAATTGTCCATGTGGTTCCCACTTGAATTTGAACATCCAGTCAGTTTTGAGCATCTCAGCTGATAATATTTTCAATACATGTAATAGAAACTTATTTTACTGCGTATGTCTGGCACTACTCCAATAATATCCTTGAATGTATTAAAAAAAAACAGTAAAACTTTATAAGAATTAACAACCAGCAGCAAACCTCTGATAAGTTCTTGCTGCTGTCAGGTTTGCTAAAGCAGCATTTCTCCACCCATGGGTCACAATGCAAAAGTGAGTTGCAAGAATAGATAAAAGGGCTGTGAACAAACTTTAAAAATGGATTCTCTTTTAAAGGAGAAAAACATGGGAAACTATGGATTTTCCCTTGTAGGCTGGCAAAGTTCCAGCCTGTGAGGTGCTGCTTGGGGCCCCCTGTGCCCCACATGTACCCATCCCCAGCTGTACATGCACCCACCCCTTGTTGCCCCACACACTGGGGTCAGGAGTGTGGGCCAGCAGGGCCAGGGGACTGTTTTCTACTTAAACATTTCCAGTCCTGACCCAGTGAATAGTTCACAAGTGGGTCCTTGTGGTACAAAGAAGGCTGAGAACCAATGTGCTTAAAGTACACTGTCATGGTAAGTACTGTATTGACTTGAATCCAAGGCAAGCTTTGCCCCCTCTCAGTCAATATGGGGAAAAATAAGCTTTATCTTGGATTTGAACACCAGCTCCTGCTCTGCTCTGGTCATGACCTGGGTCTGGAGCTGGAGCAGGGCTGCTGATTGGAGTCAGCAGCAGTGTGGTGAGTGTAGGTTGGGCCTAGGGCTAGGGGTTTTGGAGAATGGGGGTTGGGCTAGGGGTTCAGGGATCAGGTGAGGAATGGAGCAGCAGGATTGGGTGGGAGATTGGGCAGCAGTGTGGCTCAAGGATGGGATGGAGGATCAGGTGGGGGATCAGGCAGCAGCATGGGTCAGGGAATGGGGCAGTAGCATATATTGCTGCCCAGTCAGTCTGTGTACTGCTACCTGATCCCCCACATACTCTGCCCCATCCCCTGACCCATGATGCTTCCCTGTCCCCCAACACACTGCTGCTAATTGGGTAGCAGCTACAGATGCACCAATACATTGGTCCAATATCAGATTGGCACCAATATAAAGAAAATTGATTGTATTAGAGATCAGCCTGATGTGGCCAGTAATTTGGCCAATAAATGCCCATGCATGAGCGCAGCCACAGCACAGTACATAGGCGGTGAGACGCACAGCCCGGTAGCTTGGAGAGCTGCGTGCAACTGGTAAGTCTGTTGTGGTGGAAGGGAAGGGGGGTGGGAAGGCAGGTCAATGCCCCCCACGATGAGTGAGGCAGAGGCTGGGGCTGGGGCAAGTGGTGCTCAGCTGGGGCAGGGTGAGGCATGGGATGGAGCTGCAGCTTGTTGGGAGGTGGGGTGAGGGGGCAGTTCCCACCACTGTGTGCACCCCAGGAGGGCATGGGGGCATGTCCCTGGATCTGTGCAGGGGGGAGTGAGGTGTGGGGGGAGAGCTGCAGTTGCAAGCTGGGGCCAGGATTGCGCTTGGCTCTTGGTGTGTGGGGGCTGCGCTCGGGGCTGTGCTCCCAGCGCATGGAGGCTGTGCTTGGGGCAGGTGGCGGTGGTGCTGGGAGGGAGGTTATGGGGGGGACTGCAGCCACCCCAGATTTTTATGTAGCCCCCCCCATAGTCCCCTCCCAGTACCACTGCTGCCCACCCTGAGTGCAGCCTTCATGCCCAGAGTGCAGCCCTGCAACCCGAGGCACAGCCTCCAAATGCCAGGAAGAGCCCAGTGCAGCTGCAGCCCCTCCTTCCCCTTCTTGTGCAGATCCAGGGCACCCCCCCC
>NW_017729032.1:170958136-170958576 GCF_001723915.1 Gavialis gangeticus
CACCCCCCCCCCCGTGCACTCCTGGGGTGCATGCAGTGGTGAGAGCTGCACCTCCCAGATAAGCTGCAGCTCTGTCCTGTCCCACCCCACCCTGTCTGGGCAGCGCCTACCCCAACCCCACTCTTTCCTTCACTGTGGGGGTATTGATCTGTCCCCCTGCATCCCTCCCCCCATCCACCATAACAAACTTATCAGCTGCAAATAGCTGTATTGGAAATCGGATTGGTATTGGCTGATATGCCTCCTTAAAAATCAGGTATTGGTACTGGCCCCCAAAATCTCTCTTGGGATGCTCCTAGTAGTAGTGCAGATTAGGGGATGGGGCAGCAGCACACACGGGAGATTGGGTTGGGGGACAGATGGCAGGGGGGAGGGGGGGACAGGCAGTAGGGGCTCAGGGGTGTGTGTGTGTGGGGGGGGCAAGTGGCTGGGGAACAAGG
>NW_017729032.1:170963576-170980418 GCF_001723915.1 Gavialis gangeticus
GGTGTGCTCTTTTCCTCCTTTTCTGGAATCAAAACTGACCGTCTGTTCACTTGCTTATTGGTTCAATCTACGCTTAGACTAACCTGCAAAAACTGAATCAATTCTGCCTTAGGCTTTTTCACTGCATGTACTGGCATGCACTTACATTCTCACAAATCAGATTTCGCCCATGGTAGAGGGTCTCTCTATTTGCAGCTAGTGTGAAGCTGTGTTCACTTTTATCTTTTTCACATCTGTACATATTACGGTAGTTGATATAACTGTACTTTCATAATTACATGATGTGACTGCAAGATAATCAAGTAAAGTCTTTAGCACACACCCAGAGGACATCCAGCTGGTATGCATCTGGGCCAGACATGTGTGGTTAAGAAACAAAAGTTGCCATAACTGCAAATGAGCAGGTGGAGTAATTAGCTCTACTTACACCCAAGTAGAGCCCAATTGCTAGACCAGACAAAGGGATAAGAGAAACAATAGCCATTCACATTCAGAAAAGGTCATATTTTTTCCTTGCAGGGACTGAATAAATAGACAAAAAAGCCTTTGTCCAGAAAGGGGAGTGACACATGGGGGCAGACATCCCTTCAGCCATGTCCCACCTAGTGGGGAAGGAAAATGTCTCTGCATAATAGTCATTCTCCCAAGAAACAAAGGGTAGGGTTGGGAGCTATACAAGCTGGGGCCTTAAAACAGAGGGGTCAGGTTATCTGCCTGCCTCTGTGGTTAGCAACAAATTAAGGCTGACACTCTAGTATTAGGTTCTATACATGGACAATTATAAATTGTTTTAATCTTCTATGCATAGAATCTAATTATTAGGGCAGTATTCTTAAATCCAAAGTCCTCTTGGATTTGCTTAAATATGGTAATTAGCTACATGTCCTGTTTTGTTGTGCTTTGTGTAGGTATAGTGTAGGTTTGTGCCTTTATTTTATTTTTTAACCCAACATCATTTTATGTTTGTGTCTCTTACAAGTGATTCACTGTGTGTTTGCTACTTCTTGATGTGTTTAAAATCTGGGTGTGAGGAATGAACAAATAGGAAATGAAGGTTGCTCATGAATAAGAGTAGAAGGAAACAGCCAGCTTGCTGTCACTGTGCCAGTATTACTTCACTCTAACTTCAACTCTTGCAGCTTAAGTCATTAGGTGTGTTTCTTTTGTGGGATACTCATTTCTGCATGTGCTTTTGCCAAGGTGTGCTTTATGTCAGTGTGGATATGAACCAAGACCTGTGGCTCATTTGTTACAGAAACTTGAGACAGGCCTTAGCAGTTCAGTAGAACTCCTTACTCATTGTCCAATTAATGAAACTGCAATATCTTTATAAAAGTATAAAGTAAAAAGAGTTCTAGTACTGACTTCCAGTTGTTTAATACGACTGTACTCTGAAGAAATTAGTTTTGTCTTTCTTTGGACTTGTTCTCATTGTGTCAGTGGCAAATTAAGATTTACTGGGCCCTGGGCAAACAGACAATTGGAGACCTCCCACTAGGCAAGGGCAGGTTTCCTCTGCTCCTGCCAGGGGGCTGGGCAAACCAAGAGGTACGAGTGCCACTGAGGTGAAGGCGACCCTGGCCCTGACTCGGCCCCCCTGCCCAGTGGGTGTTGCGCGGCTGGGTGGCATGGAGCCCATGTCCCCACTTGCTGGTCATCTGCCCCTCTGCCAGCCCCAGCAAGGTGGGGCTGTCCCATCCTGTGCTGTCCCAGGGGCTCTGGTGCCAGCAGCCATCCAGAAACAGTAGAGAGTAGGAGTAGGGCTGCCCATGGGGTCTCCTGGCAGCAGATGACCCGCAGGAAGCCACTCCTACCCGCAGGAAGCCACTCCTACCCGCAGGAAGCCACTCCTACCCGCAGGAAGCCCTGCACCCACCCCAGCCCTGTCTGCCCCGGCCAGAGGGGAGGACGCGCTCACTGCCCACCCTGGATGCCTGTGGCCAGGATGCCCACCTGGGCCATGCTGCCCCTGGAGCCCTAGGGAGCCCGGGCCCTATGGGCCCATGCATTAATCCACCTCTGCATAGTATTTTGAACCAGTTTGTGATGTTATGTTACCATTTTATAGGTTGAAACCTTGGCCCCATTGAAGCTTGTAACAGTCTTGCTTTTGATTTCAGTGGGCCCAGGATGCCTATAAAGCCCTAAATGGTGCTACCTACTTAAAAGTCTTATTCTTCCCCTGTGCTCTATCATAATTCCAAAGGTCATCTCAGAGCAATCTCCTGTAAGTGCAATCAGTATGGCGAGCTTGTTCGATGAGAATACATGAGGTTATTTTTGATGGTGGTTCATCAGCTTTGAAACTCCCTCCTCTTGAGGTCTGCCAAAGCATGAGCTTAGACATCTTTTGGAAGTATTGTAAAATCTTTTTATTTGGGGAAGTTTTTAGCGGGCAAGTTTAAGTTCTGGGGTATAGTTTGGGGAATTGCTTTATTATATATTTTATTTTAATGTTTTATCTCTTTTTGTGACTTATGTTGTTTATATTGCAAGCTGTCCTGAACCCTTTCTCTGGGAAAGGCAGCATAGAAATCAAATAGAGAATTTTTTTTGCCTTCTAAAGGTTGCACAAAAGGTAACAAACTAGGACTTAGGTTTGTTGTGTTTTTTTAGCAGTTCTGTAGGGAGCAAAATTTCCTCTTTTAGAACTTGAAAAAACAGTTGCCATAAAGATGGAGTTAAATTAGATATCCATAAAGGTTGATTGAGGGTGGTTTACAAAAACATTTTGAAACTTAAATCTAACCTGCAAAATTTCATCAGTTTTGAAATGCAGAAATTACTATCCAACTTTGCTTCATTTTGTACAGTGAATGAGTGAAAGAAAAATCTTTGGTTAATTTTATGTACCCTAATGGATACAAATTCCAAGTTTTGTCTTTGAAAGCAAGTTTTATTTTCTCTGTTTCTGCAGCATATATTAAAAACAAATAAATACTTTTTAGAAAATTCAAACTGTTTTTTGTTTCCTCTGTGCTACATGTTCAGTGAGGTTTTCTGTGCTTTTTTTCTGAATTATTTTTCAATTTGTCATTGCAACCTAGTCATTACATTTGCAGGAAAATCATAAGTATTGATCAAGGTAAGCAAGTGTTAGACAGTTTTAACATAACTTTTCCTTTTAGGAGTTCAGCTGCAGCATTACCATTCTGGATTTAGTGGAACTAGATAACTGAATGATCCAAATAGGAATGCATTCCTAGATTGGGGAGTAGCAGAAAAAGATGCACTTATTCTAAATGGAAATGTAGTACCTACTACTGTACTCAAGATTACCCATCTTTCCACTGAAGAGGAAAGAGATTGTTTCATGAATTTCACAGATGCTCTTGCTTTTTCTGCCTTGTTATGTAGATACCATATAGAATGATTTGTTAGGTGCAGTTTTGCTTTGGCTGTGTCCAGCTAAACAAGTATAGGGTCCCTGGAGAGCCCTCACTTATTTTTCTTATATTCATAGCTAGATCTACGTAAAACAATGTAATATTCCTTCTGACATACATTAATTGTACCACTAATACTGGTGTGATTAATGATTAAAAATGCATAACATGGTACTAATACTAATTTTATGGCCACATTCTTTAATTATCAGTTAGGGCAACTGTGTTCAACCGTTTTTAAACTTGAGGCACCCCTTTAAAAATGTGAGCTTGTAGTTTTCACTCATTTTTTGATAATAGAAAATAGAGCTATTCTTTTGTTGAAAAGAACTCAGAAAGACTACAACAGGGCTTCTGACACTATGAGTTACTATTTAAAATCTGGGTTTATCTTGTGAATCATATTTGCACACCTAACAGTACTAATAATGCGTGACACGCATGGCACCCCTGAAAGAATCTCAGAGCAACCCAAGGTGCTGTGGTTGAGAATCGCTGGATTAAGGAGTTAATCATAAGTCTTCTAAAACCAAAACCTATGTCCCTGCAGGGTGGTATTGCAGAACTGGTTTCATAGTAAAGAGGAACAGTAATCTTTTTGTACAGTATCACATGTATCATTGTTCTCATTATTATATACTAATGAGATGCAAAAAAGAGTTTATAGGTATCCATTACTAAGTATTATCTGTCATAACCTGTATGCCAAGTCATAATGAGTATTTGGAATGAGATTGGGAATCTCTGCTATGCCATGTACGAACATCTTTGCTCACTAATTAAATAGCTATTTTGATGAGTTTATATGCTATTTAAAATGTATAAAATTAAATTGATAAAATTTAAAATCTAGTTAATTGTTACAGCATCTAAAAACAATCTAATTTATGTTTTCACATTTTAAAATCCTTTTCTAATATGACAATTTCTGTTTTGTAAGATTGCCAGGGCAGCATTTTAATTGTTCTGATTTATTTTTTGTTTCTTTTAATATCCTATTTATCCATATAGTACCTACACCCTATTCCTAAAAGTTAACTATCCAAAATTGGGGTGTGTGGAAACCTAATCCTGCACTGGAACAGAGGCAGAGGGATGCTGGAATAGCAGCAAGGTGATGTGCTTGGTATTGGCTCACCCAGGGTTGAACCCAGAGCAGCTCTCGCTTTGTGGAGCAGTCCTGTTGTCAGCATCACCCCTTGTCATCCCTGTTGTCACCATCACTCCTTGTGCTGCAGGCCCAAGAGCTACAAGTTTAACCCTCTTACGGCTGCAGTGGAAGAGGGAGTGATGCTGATGATGGGACTTCTGCTCCATGGAAGTACAGTGTTCAGTCCTGAGAGAATCTTTTCTGTTCATTTTACCTTCCCAAAACACGGTGCATGTCTTATTCAGGGGTGTGTGGTATGCAAAAATACAGTATCTAGTCATTCAAAATGTTAATCTTGCATGTTTACGCTAAATATTCAGATAGGAATACTGAATTAACTGCTTACACATTTAAGTAGTCTACATCACCTGTGTAAAGGCCTAATAACATGTTTGCAAGCTGTATCTTCTGCAAGGTACATGCCTTCTCTGGTAATATTTAGTGGGAGGAAAAAGAATTTGTGTTTGGACTCTGAGGAGAACAAAAATGCAGTATAAAAGCAGGGAAGAAAGGGAGGTAATTAGTGCTCTGTTGCCTCATCAGAGACTTGAGATCAGTTTCCACAGTTGCTCAATGTTCTGGGGGAGGGGTGCAAAAAGAGAACCTCTTCTGAGTAAGAAGCTCATCATCTAAAAAAAGGTCTTTGCCATGATACGGCATGCCAAAGGTGTGGGCGTTATAATTTGAAGGTGTTCTTTTATTTCCCCTCTTATCCTCCGTGCACCGCTGCCATGAAGTTAACGCTAGGTTAAAGGTGAATCTGTACTATGTTTTCGTTTTTTGCTGTAATGACGTTAGTATAGAGAGGAGTGGTGACCCAAAGGTAGAGCATTAACGTGGGACTTGGGTGACCTGAGGTTCAACTCCCTGTTTTCCTTCAGACATCTTGTGCAGCCTTGGGCCATCATAAGATCTTTCTGTGTCTCCATTCCCCACACATACTTTGGTGATTAGAGCACTTTTATCCCTCATAGGGGTGTGTAGCAGGGCACTAGGGTGCCTGCTACTGATAATAGTAAAATGGGCTCAGCTGCCACTCACCAGGGTAGCACAGGTGGGGGTTGCTGAGACAACCAGCTGGGTCAGCTGACCAGGAGGGGGCAGGGCCTGGCCTATATAAACAGACAGGCTGAGGCCGCCTGAGCCCAATTGTGGGAAAGCCCCAGTGGGGTGTGGGACTCGGAAAGGAGTCCTGAGGGCCAGGTAAGGCCGAGGCCACCTGAGCCCTGACTGTGGGTGCGAGCACAAGACCGGCCCCAGTGCGGGCAGGAGTGTGGAGACAGGCCCCAGTGCAGGCGGGAGCGCGGAAACAAGCCCCAGGGAGGGCATATAGATTGGAAGCCCATAAGGCAGGGGCACCGAGCAACTAGGCAGAGCCAGGAGACATCTTAAGGCACCGTGCCAGGGAGGGTTAGAAAGGCAGCCTCCCTTCAATATTAACATCAAAGATGTGGTGGGCGAGATATCGAGGGTGCATTAGACCCGATCTGGCATGGTCGGTAGGGGGCGCTAGGGGAGGTCATGGCACCCGAGGCCCCGTCCTGCCACAGGGTGCTTTGAGGAAAAATACATTAGTGATTTTAGTCACCTAGTTACTGCACTGGTAGAGACAATATTACTAGCTAAGTTAGCTTCATATTACAATCCTTTCATTAGCTGTGTAATTATTTTTTTAAAAACATCTCTTTTACTAGTGACAAGGAAGGAAAGTGAAAAAACTATGCAATGGTATAACTGAGCCAGAAAGGCATTGATTTTTACACACAAGATAGCACTTAATGCTTTGTAAGATTTATAGGGGGGTAGGTTGTAGCCGTGTTGGTCTAAGGACAGGCAGACAAGGTTCTTTGGGTATATCTGATATCTTTTATTGGACCAACTCAAATAGTTGGGAGAATTCTTCTTGACAAGCTTTCAGGTTTAAATACCCTTCGTCAGGCTGATGAAAGTATCTACTGTTGGTGTGTGCTCTTCCTGGATGAAATGAATAGTAAAGAAGCCAGAGGCTGATATGCATGCAAGAAAGCCAGTCAGTGAGGATATGCACTTCATACAAATTAGCCAATACCTTATTTACCCAGATCCAAGACAAATTTGAATTTAAGATGACCCCCTACTAATTAGTTTCTGTACCTGGAAAATTTATAGATAGATTTCATAGACAGTAGGTCTGGAAGGGACCTTGCGAGATCATTGGGTCCAGCCCCCTCCCCAAGGGGCAGGAAGTCAGCTGGGGTCAGATGACTCCAGCAAGATAAGCATCCAGGAATTTCTTAGAAGTATGCAGAGTAGGTACTTGCACCACTTCTAGATGGCGTCTATTTCAGACTCTGGAGACTTTTGATGGTAAAGAAGTTTTTCCTTATGTCCAGTCTAAAACAGTTTTCCAGCAGTTTGTGAGAAGTAGACCTTGTCTTCCCTTGGGATGTGCTGGTGAACAGACGTTCTCCCAGCTCCTGATGCACACCCCTTACATAATTATAGGCTGCCACCAAGTCATCCCTGAGCCATTGCTTCTCCAGGCTGAAAAGTCCCATGCCTCATTTATGAATGTGTTGTAATCAGATTCCATGCATGGAAAATTATTTGAGTGGTCATTTTAAATTGCAGGAGGGCAGGTAGTAGAGCAGGGGTGAGCAATAATTTGAGCTGGATGGCTGCTTAATGAGTTTTGGTGAGGTGTTGGGGGCCGCAAAAGTAGTTTTGCACCTTGACAGGTGCCCTGCCCTTTGGTTGCCATCTTGGGACTGGAAGTCCTGCCCCTAACCCCTGACCTTTGTCAACATAAGTCCCTCCCCTTAGTCCCAGAACTATTCCTTTTGAGAGGGAGAGAAGGTTTAAAAAAAAAAAAATTTTGTCCAGATGTATGTATGTTGGCATACAGTATATAGAAGCAAGTGTATAGTAGTTCAAAATAAAGTCTTACTCTTGTATATTGTGTGCAGGGTGTGAGTGGGGGTGTATGCATGGATAGGTGTGTGTGGGCGGGGGGTCTGGGTGTACGTGTGGAGGAGTTTGGGATTTGGGGCAGGGTGTGGGTGGGTATGGTGGGGTGTGAATGGGAGGGAGTCTCCCCTCGGGCCTCCCATGGTGCACAACGCCCATCACCAGTGGCAGCAGAAGCAGCAGGCAGTGGGTCTTCAGGGTGCTTATGGCTGGCACAAGCAGAGCTTGCCAATGGTGTATGGTACCAGCCAAGTCCTGGGAATTGCATATGGTGGCAGGGAGCGGGGCCAGGCCAGCCCAGATTCATCGCACAGTCCTCCCTGTGGCTCCCATGTAGCTCCCAGAACATGGCCAGAGTTGTGCACCGTTGGAGGAAGACCTGTGTGATGGAGCCAGTTGCCTGGTCCCACTCCCTGCTACCATGTGCAGCTCCTGGGACTTGGCTGGGAAGCAGGGCCAAGCCCACCTGGCTGCATTGAATGAGTTCCCTTTTACTCCCGGTGGAGTCCCAGGAGCTGCACATGGCAGCAGGGAGTGGGAAAAGCTGCCAGCTCCATTGCACGGGACTTCCCCCATGTGTGCACAAGTCCCAGGAACTGCACATGAGCCATGGGAAAGCCCACATGATGAAACCGGGATGGCTTAGGCTTTGTGCTCCTGCTGCCCCTCTGGGCATGGGCTCTGCACTCTTGCCAGCCCTGACCTCATGCTCCAGGCTCCAAACCAGCTGCAGATTCAACCCACCCACTGCCACTTCCCTACCTGCTGCCTGGAGTGCTGCAGCAGTGACAGAAGGAGGTGGCCAAGGGAGCCAAGCTGAACTAAGAAGCTGTGTGCTGGCTGGAGTGTGCAGGATGCTGCCCCAATGGGAGTAGGAAGGGCTTGGTTTCATGCAGATCACAGCAGGGGCAGTTTCAGGCTCTGCTGGATGCAATTAATTGGTGGGCACACACTTGTGGGCCAGATGAAATCTCCTGGTGGGTTGGATCTGGCCTGCAGGCTGTATTTTGCTCACCTCTGCAGTACGGGAACAGGTAGTGGAGGAAGTGGTAATGGGGGGGGTGAAGCTCTGACCTTCCCCCTCCACTGCCTCTGCCCTCCTGCCACTGCTTGCCCTTGGGTAGGGCTCTGACCCTGCTCCAGCCTGGGGCATGGAGCTCGTGGTTGGTCTGGCCCTAGCTCAGCCATGCAGTAGCTGTTGTGGTGGCAGCTTCAGCTGGGGGCAGAGCAACCATGTGCTCCATGCTTTGGATTGGACCCAGAGTTGGAGGGTAAATGGTGGTGGGGCAGAGGCTGTGGAGGGAAGGCTGCAGCTGTGGCTCCGACTCTGACCCTGGGATGGGGCCTGAGTTGGAGTTGCAGCAGCTACCCTCCTACCTTGTACTCACATTTAAGATGAGCTTCCCCATCCCCCTATTAAGGGGAGGATAAAAACCTCGTCTTGGATTTGACTAAATATGGTAAAATATCCTGTCTTAGCAATTACATTCCTCTTTGCAGGGCTCAAGACATTCCTGAAATGCCAGCACCTATGCAGAAGTGATGCTCTCAACCCTTCTGAAAAGCAGAAAAGATTAAGGGAGTGAGAGCCTGTCAGCACTGAAATAAATAATAATAAAAAGAAAAAGAAGTAATCTGAAAGTTGAGGCAGACATCTGAGTCTGAGAGGTGCCAACATTTAAAACGTTCCTACATTTGGTCTTAATTATACTTCCTAAATAAATGGAAAGTGTGCAGTCAAAACATACGGCCTCACTGACCTCTTGAACCTCTGCAAGGTGTGCTGCTGGAATATTTATACTTCCCAAACTGAAACATGTTACCCACAGCTAAAATACTGATGGTAGAGCTGCTACGGGGACAAGAACATGATTTGTAGCTGGCCTTTTGGATGGTAATATAGGATAACATTAACAAAACTAAATTTTTTAGGAACTTCAAGATCCTAAATGCCAACAATGGAATCCTAAGGTCTATGCTAGGGAACATCACAAACCACCTTTGTTATGTGAATGCTACATTTGGATGCTATATAGTCACCTGAATGTTGAATGAGGCATGTACTAGTAAGGGTTTTTTTGTTTTTTTTTTCCCCTGGAGTGCATATTGGCGCGCACTTAGTGCTATACAGGCTCTGTACTCATTTTAACTTTTCTAAGCTGTGAAATCAAGGAAAGCCTTGCAAGTTCCAAGGACACTTTTATCCTTCTTTCATAGTATAGCCCTTAATTAAACCTTATTATAATATTCTAGTATGAGGCAGGGTAGATGCTCACTGTATAAACTAACCAAAGCGTCTGTCTGCCTGCAGCACAAACTTTCATGGACTTCATCAGATGCTGTGCAAGGATGTATATAAAGCAGTGTGCAAGGAAAGAGAAATCACAGTATTATTGCCAAGCAATAAACTAATCAGAAGTTTTGTTCTTTTAGTCATGTAAACTACTTTAAATGTCAAGTTTAAGAAAAGCGCATTAATTAAATCCACATAATTACATAAGGACACACATCATTCCAGAAGTAAATCACTGTTTAAATCATTGACCTCAGTCAAATGTATGGTTCCATACTTACTACTTTGCCCACAGGACCTCTGCTCTGTCTTGCTTCTTTCAAGTGTCTGAAATTGTCTCTGATTTAAAAACAACTTATTCCATCAGTTATTTTTTTTCACTTTATAAGTCTTTTTTAATCTTTTAGCTCTGAACACATTTTTCAGATCTCTCTGACTATTTGACTTTTTATGGGGTTTTTTTGTTTTGTTTTGGTAAGAAGCCAACCCCCCCCCCCCATATTGCATATTTAAAAAAAGAAATTGGTTTGGGCCTACTATTAATGATCACTACTTACTGGTTTAATTTTTAAAGGAAAAGTTGGATATTTTTGTTGGCATTTTCCCTTGATTGTAGCAGGGATCTTGGTAATTAGGAAGACATAACTGGGAAGAAGTCAGTAGGAATTAACTGCAATCTGGCTGCAATTTTACTTTGCAAAATCTTCAGGAATTGGATTCTTCAGCTGCCTTAGCTATGAGAATATCCCTTTCTTTTTTCTCCACACCTTCAGACTGAGTGCACAAAGTAAAGCAGGGAACCTATGGATTCCTGTTTCTTCTGTCATTTGTGTAATTAAAGTAGCATGATGCATACTCAGAATTTGGCTGAATGAATGTTACATAGACAACTTTAATTATTGAATTTATTACCTTTTTAGCAGTTGCCTTTGCCTCCTTGGTAATTTTCTTCTGTTTCTAATCAATATAACTTACTTATTTTTTGTTTTTAAAGAAAAGACAAACAAACCAAACCCCAGAAATTTTACAATGTGGCATCACATTTACATCCACGTGGTTCATGAACTAGGTGGTAGCGTTAAGATTTATCACAGCTGAACTGATGGTTTAACACGGTGTTGCTCAATCTTTTGACCTCATGGGCCAGGTTAGGAGTGTGGGGCCAGTCTGTGGACTGGATCAGACCCTGGGACCTAGTTCTACCCTCTGCCTGCCCCTGAGTGCCAGGATTGGTTCCCAGGGGCCTGCATCTTTGGCCTGAGATATGGACTCTGAGGACCAGCACTGCCTCCACCCAGTGCTGCATGCTAGGATCAGGTGTTCAGTTCAATGTGCAGGGTCCTGTGGGTCTAGAAATTTGGCATCGGGAGTGGTGCCACCACTGCCAAATTTCCATGAGCACTCCAGTGGCCTGGATGACATGGTGCAACAGGCTGGTGATTGAGCACCCTGGTTTAACTGGTAAATAATAGATATTTGATTCTCTTCAGCAGTCCTTAACCAAGGTGCCTTGAGATCTTTTCAGAGGTGTTGCAGGGCACTATACAATATTAAGAACTCCTAGGTATGCAAACATGATTCACAAGATAAAGCCAGAGGGCACTTGCACACATGCAGGAGCCTGCTTTGACGTCAGCGTCGCGTGTGACATGTATGAGTGTATAGTAGTCTCGCATGTCACATGTATTCGTGACACAGCACATTTACGTGCTGAGAAAATGGCAGTGGTGTGGTTTGAAATAAAACATGTTTGATGTGCTTTAGTTGAAAGTGACCCGCTATCATTTTCTGAGCTGGAGAACGTGCTGTGCTGCTGATGCATGTGACGCATGGGTGCTTTTAATTAGCGTGGCTTGCTAATTAAAAGTGCCTGATGCTGCATCAGGAACACATGTAAAAATGCCCATAGAGTTCAAACAGAACTCCATAGTATTAAAAACATTCTGACCTGATGTTGTTTCTGAGTTGGTTGCAACAAAAAAAATTCTTTATTTTTCTGTCATCGAAAATGGAGTGAAAACAAAGAGGTGACATTTTTCCATGGAGTGCCTTCAGTCTGTCAGGGGTGCACTGAGTCTAAAAAAAAGTTGAGAACTGCTGCTCTCTGGGAACCAGCACTAGGGCAGGGATGGGAAGCTTTGCCCCTGGGTTTCAAAGACATTTGCTATTGTGTAAGCAGGTCTTAGAGTAGCATAAAGGGAGGGGTTTCTTTATTATGGTTTAGATTCTGTTTCATGCACCTGAAAAAGCATGGTATCTGAAAATTAAATAGAACAGTGCATTAAGTAAATACGTCTGCATTGATGTAGTGACCGGGAAGTGAAGTCATTCAAAATTTGGGTGGCAGAGTAAAGACTCAGTGCAGATGACTGTGCATGAAATCTTTCGTTTTGCCTCCTGGATTCGGAGCCAAAGCATGCATAAAAGAACCTGGAAAAGTATTTTGGTTATTGGTATGCAACTGAGCAAGCACATCAGTTTTCTCTACTGTGATTTTTTTTTTCTTTTAAGTTCTTTAGCTTTTTATTATTAATAGCCCTGGGGTTTTGCCAATTAATATTTTAGGATACTTGATGTGTGCAAGCACAAGTCTAGGTGAAGCTACTATTCTTGTTCTAGCTAAGTACCAGAAAGGTGGAGAAACTTGCTTTTAGTTAGACCAGAATCCCCTTTCTGGTTGTTCCTAGGATCTGAGTTGAGAAAGGACGGGGAATGAAGAACCAGTTGTGCATTTTAACAAGCAGACTTGCATCTAATATATAATGACAGGAACAAAATTTTCCTTTCCTAGCAGTTTATTATTCAAACCCTGCAGTCTTGGAAGGAACGTCAGGGATTCTTTATGACCTCAAGCACATACCAGTATTTTGTATTTATGACTTTTTTTTTAATCTGTCAAGTGCTGAGAATGCCTTTGAATGTTCTGTTTTGCTGTAGCTGTATCTGACTGAAATTTCCCTGCATTGACCAAAGTTGTGATAATAAAAGGAAAATATTTATTTCTTCAAGGCCCTCATATTTGTCAGTGAAAATGAACCTATGAAAAAGCGTATATACTTTCATCCTAACACTGCTTTTTATTAAGAGAGATTCCTATCTAAAGAAAATCAATCTGTATCTCTAAAAATACAGTCCTTCCTGTTGTACATTGTGCCAGGATGTCTAATCACTAAGAACAACATTTGCAAAAAACCCGCATTCAATATTTATGCTGAAAATGGACAGATCTCAGTGGGAACAACTGGATGCTGAGTACTAATGAGCATTTAATTACTACATGAGAGCTGGACTTCTTGGAGAATATGGCCTTAAACTTCTGCTAAAGTCCAGCAATATCTGGCAATTGTAGGGTTTCTTCTGTTGTTTCTCTAAATGAATGCAGGGAACAAACGGTCTGTTTCTGCTATGTACTGATTACATTAAACTCCCACTGATTCATGGGTTTTGGGCGTTTCTAAAGCAGGGGCAGGCAATTATTTTGGGCAGAGGGACACTTACCAAGTTTTTGCAAGCTGTCAAGGGTCGCATAGGTAGCCCTGCCCCTTGACAGGTG
The DNA here is from genome assembly GCF_001723915.1 of Gavialis gangeticus. Taxonomy (NCBI): domain Eukaryota; kingdom Metazoa; phylum Chordata; order Crocodylia; family Gavialidae; genus Gavialis; species Gavialis gangeticus. Next base: position 170,976,905 of record NW_017729032.1, read on the forward strand.
CCCCACCCCCTGGTCATCATCTTGTGACCAGAAGTCCCACCCCTTAACCCCTGACCTTTGCCACCAGAAGTCCCTCCACTTGCCCCTTGAAGTAAGGGGTTCAGCAAGGGGTTTTGCCATTTCAGAACCAGAAAAATACCAAATTATATTCTAAAAATTGGTCATCTATAACATTCATTAATTTGATTTCAGAAAATATTTTTGTCCTGATTTACATGCGTTTGTATAGTGTACGCAGAGGTGATTGCACAATAGTTTAAAATGAAGTCTTATTCTTGTATATTTTGGAGGGGTGGGTATAGGTTTGTGGGGGCTGTGGGTGTATGGGTATGTAGGTGAGGGTGGCTGGGGTTTGTGTATGGCAGTGCAAAGGGAGGTGCAGGTGCATGTGTATGGAGGCGTGTGTTTATGTGTGTATGTGACTCACCCTATGAACACACACGCACACTCTGCTCCTGTGCCTGTGCACGTGCGCACACTCTGCCCCGTGCCTATACCAGTGGTGGGCAAGATGTGGCTCATCAGGCCATTTTATCCAGCCCAAAGGGCCCCTAAAAAACTTAGAAAATTAATATTTATCTGCTCTGGGCTGCCTGTCATGCGGCCCTTGATGGCTTTCCAAAACTCAGTAAGCGATGCACATGCACACGCACCCCCTCCCAGCGCGGTCACATGTTCTGTGGTCTGGGGATGCAGCTGGGAGCCACAGCCAGGTGGTGCTGGAACAGGGCGGGGGGCAGGAAAGCAGGGAACTGGCTGGGGGTGGGCAGGGCTGGGCTTCTCAAGCCTGTCAGCCTGCTGAGAGCTCCTTGGTCCTATTGCCCCTGGCTCCAGCCAGCTTTGACAGGGAGCTGGGGCGAATAAATATTGATTTACTAAACTTTTTAGGGGCTCTGTGGGCTGGATAGAATGGTTTGGTGGGCCACATCTGGCCTGCAGGCCATATTTTGCCAGCTCCTGTTCTAAAGCTTTCTGTGGAGTTGTACCCTATGACTGTAGTTTTTTGAGGAGGTGCCGACGTCTACGAGTTGCCAGGAATTTATCAGAATGCATCAAACACAGAATGAAATGAATACTCCATGGTTTACCAGTCTGTGGCTTCCCTTAATTGTATTAATTTTATCGTATGTATTGGTGCAGAGTTGAGCCTATCATTTTCTCTTCTGTAATTAGCATATGTGAAGTTTTTAGTTTGAATGGCAGTGTTGATTTCATTCTTTGAGATTACGAGCTTGGTTGATAAAGGTAACTATATGGAGTGTAGCCAAATGCTTTGCAAAAGTCTAAGCATCACATGATGTTCTGATTTAAAAACCCAGCATTACACACTCAGTAAAGCACATCTTTAACTGATAGATTTTCAGTTTTCTTTGGTTTGTCTGCGTACACATATAAATAAAAAACAAATAAATTAATACACTGGGTTACACACATGCCTAAGCTTGGAGACTTTTTGACTTGGCAGTATTCATAAAGCATGTAGGAGCCCTTTTCTTTCCCATGCCCAGCACTAAGTGTGTATAGGGCCATGCACATTTCTTGCACCTGTGACTCAAGATGGATCTTTTACAGCACTTAACACCAATCCATAATTAGTTGCTACTGTTATGTCTAGTTTACTCTCTTGAATGTCTACTATGGGTCTCAGTCTCTTTCTAAACCATCCGTCTGTCTTCACTGTTACCAGACTATGAGGATTTTCCAGATTCCGATGCCCATCTTATGACCTATTGTCTTCCTGATCCCTGAAACTGCCTCAGCCAGACTATTTTAAAGGGTTTGCAGGAACTTATGGTGGCCCTTGGCTTCCAAACTCCTATAGAAGAGGTTGAGGAGCCTTTGCATGAGGTTCTGGATATCGCCCATTAGTTTGTGTCCAGCAAGGTGGTCCACTTATTTATGAGACTGTTATGGATCTGGCCAGAGTGATATGGCAGATTCCACCAACATTGGCTCCTGCGGCCATAAAAAATGCAGTCAGATTCTTTTCATTGGAGTAGGATTCTTTTATACCCACCTGTTGCAATCCTCACACATTGTGGCTTCTGTCTAGGGTGACTACCCATCCATAATTGGGCAGGACAGTCCCAGGACAGGATCATCAAGTCCTGGTTCTGGGCTGCACAATTCTGGGACAGCAATTGTCCTGGATTCGCAGCTTTGTGCAGGGATCTGGGTTTCTCTTTGCAGGCTGGCAGCATTTGAGCCTGCAGGTGGCTGCTTGTGACTGCCAGGAGTGAGATGCAGAGCGCGCCACGTGTGTACCTGCACATGTGCACATGGCCAGGAAAGAGCTGGGCAGTGTGGAGGACAGCTCCCTGCAGGTAAATCTGTGAGGGATAGAAATGGTCGGATCAGATCAAGGCCCCCATGGTGAGGGATGGATTGGAGCAAGGGCAGGGTCTGAGGGTGCTGCCAAGCTAGGGAGATTTCATAGATTTCATAGACATTAGGGCTGGAAGGGACCTCGGAAGATCATCGAGTCCAGCCCCCCGCCCAAAGGGCAGGAAGTCAGCTGGGGTCATAGGATCCCAGCAAGATAAGCATCCAGTTTGCTCTTGAAGGTGTTCAATTGTAGGTGCTTGAGCCACCTCCGACTGCAGGCTGTTCCAGACCTTGGGGGCTCGGTCAGTAAAGAAATTCTTCCTTATGCCCAGCCTGAAACGGTCTTGTAGCAGTTTATGACAATTCAACCTTGTCATCCCTTCGGGTGCTCTGGTGAACAAACATTCCCCCAGATCCTGGTGGTCACCCCTGATAAACTTATAGGTGGCCATCAGATCACCCCGAGCCTGCACTTTTCCAGGCTAAAGAGCCTGGAAAAGACCCATGGTGCTCAGCCTGTCGTCATAAAGTCTGTTTTCCTGGCCCCTGATCATGCGCGTGGCTCTTCTCTGGACTCTCTCAAGCTTCGTGAGATGTATGTGGCTCTGGGGTGGGAAGTGGGATATAGCCACGGGTGGCTCTCAGCTGCTATGATTTGTGTGTGGGGCAAGGGAGGAGGCAGGCTGCCGAGTGTGGGCTTGGGGTTCCCCATCCTGCTGCCCTTCCCCTAGGAGCCCTGCCCCTCTGTGCTAATGTGCTCCTTGCCCATCCAGCAGCAGCGGGGGTGGTGGTGGCGTGAAGCTGTGCCCCTTGCTGCTGCTGGGTGGGCAGGGGGCGTGGACCAGTGCAGGACTCCCAAGGGAAAGGCAGCAGAGCATGGAGCTCTGAGCCTGCAGTGGGCAGCTTGCATCCACCCCCTGCTCTGCTTGGCTCTGGAGTCTGGTGGTGATGGCTCCCAGGGGAAGGGCAGCAGGGTGGGGAGGGGATGCAGACTGCCTTCTATGGGCTCAGAGCTCCCCATTTTGCTGCCTTTCCCTTGGGAGGCTCACACTGGCCTGTGCCCCCTGCAGCAGGGGCACGGACTGGTGTGGGAAAGGTTGGGGGGGGGTAGTCGGGCATGTTTCCCACCTTCCCTTTTGAAAAGGTGGTCACCCTACTTCTGCTAACAAGAAGGTCAAACGGTTTAGGA
>NW_017729032.1:170985418-170986659 GCF_001723915.1 Gavialis gangeticus
CATTTTGCTGCCTTTCCCTTGGGAGGCTCACACTGGCCTGTGCCCCCTGCAGCAGGGGCACGGACTGGTGTGGGAAAGGTTGGGGGGGGGTAGTCGGGCATGTTTCCCACCTTCCCTTTTGAAAAGGTGGTCACCCTACTTCTGCTAACAAGAAGGTCAAACGGTTTAGGAATGTTCCTAATGACGAGGAGCTAAGAAGTTGGATCTGAAAAAGTCTTCTAGTCATCCCTCTTCCAGTTTGGGGTGGTAAAGTGCCAGGATGTATTGACTCTGATTTCAGAGCGTATGAAGAGTCAGTCTCTTGGAAAGACAAATGCTTCTTGGGAGTCTTGTAGTAATTTATGGTTCTCATTACACCGGGTCACTTAATTGCAGAGATCTCTAGAAAGAATGTGACATGCGCATTCTCCCATTTGTTGGCTTTAGATTTAGTGATGAGGTGATTCTTGTGGTTCCACAGCCCGGTTTTTTTTGTTTTGTTTTGTTTTGTTTTTTTCCTTAGGAAGTATGAAATACATTGGAGGATTTCCCATTTGAGGGAACAGGATGCTTCAGCTTTAAGATTGAACTCTAAGACTCAAGGTCAACCCTCCACTCCAGAGGTGTAAGCAGTAGCATCTCTCCAAGAGAAACATAAGCACCAATTATATTCAGGACAGGCAATTCCCCTCTCAACTTATGCGGGGGAAAATTTTAGTATAGGCTGGTGGAGGCACTGTTTCATATGAAAAAGCAACCCATCAGCCCCACCATTGCTTGGGCAACAAGTAGGACTTTCAACTGAACTGTCAAGAGAAATTCCACAGTCAAGTTTTCTGCTTATTTTTTACTGTATTCTGGAGATGCAGTATACTTACCTCTTTTGTGCTTGGTGACCTAGCTGCTATCTCTGCCCATCATCCATCTTTCAAAGACCAGGTAGTCCTTTTTCATTCAGCAGTGCTGAAGTTCCTGAAAGTCAGGACTAAGGCAGTCCCTCAAGTGACTGATCTTCCAGGAGCCTGCCATTTGAATCCATGGCAACTTGTTAGTTCTGTCTTGTGTCCAAGAAGGTAGCTTTCTTGGTAGCTGTCATTTCAGTGAGAAGGGTGAGAGAGATCCAAACATTATCATCAGTTCCATCTTATCCTGTGTTCACTCTGGACAAGGTCTCTTTGTGGACACAATCCAAGTTGCTGCAAACAGTAATGAAGGGGTTCCACCTTGTGTGAGTTCGTGCCGAATTATATAAGGACTGAATT
>NW_017729032.1:170986670-170989357 GCF_001723915.1 Gavialis gangeticus
TTATGCTAGGCCTTGCTTAGCATGAGCACTATCTCACACACCTGATTTAGCAGTTGCCTCTGACCATATTCTTCTTAAGCCCCCATTTCTACAGGGCAGAGGCAGTAATAAACTCACATGACATTAGAAGGGCTCTTGCTTTCCTAGAGAATGAGATGAGAGCTTTAAGCAGGGGTTGAATGCTACGCCACCTGCCCCTGGGCAAGTCACAGACCCCAAGGCTGCATGCCTCAGCACTTCCCGCCCCTACTGCATGGTGTGCCTATTTGGGTGCCCTCCTCAGTGATGCACAGGGTGCCCCCTATTGCACACCATACAAGTGCTACTTCTGCCCTCACCCCTCTGTTGCACTGCATGCTGTCACAGCCCCAGAGTCATCGTTGGCTCCCAGCACTGTGCTGCACTGGGGCAGGGGCAGGAAACAGCAGCTAGAGGATGGAGGGGAAATCCAGAGGCTCTAGTTGAGTGATGGCGGGGAAAGGGGTGCCTGGGGCCACAACTTAACCCTTGTGAGCTGCCAGGTCTAGCCCTGGACTAGACCATTCAGGTGATCTCTAAAGTTATTTATAGCTGTAGTAAAGATCTCCATCTACCCAGAGGATATCTAAGTGATTCTTAAACTGCTCAAAGGCTTGTTATAAAATTGATAGTGGGGCCATGAGCATTGGTTAGAGCACATATCACCTGAGCTCTAGTGACATCTGTGGCATCCCTCAGACGCATCCCTATTCTAGATGTTTGCAAGAAAGCTTCCTGGAGTACTTTCCACACCTTTTCCAAAGCATTAAACACTGACTGAAGCTTACATATTGATTGATCTTTGGGGAAGTGGTCCTGCAGTTGCTGTTTACTGAGACTCTGAGATCCTGAATCTGTGGGATCCAAGAGAGAAACCTATTACCATAGCAGCTGGTGCTCTTTGAGATGTGTCCTCCATCTCTTCTTCTTTAGTATCTTATGAATCTTGGGGTTTGGTAGTCGAGAGGAAACAAAGGAGTGGGCAGCAGTCTCTGCCATGTGTGCTAATAGCGTGGAAGATGAAGAGGGGCAGGACCCACAGCATGGCATGGAAAAAAGCATTTCAAGCTCAAGTATGTAAGGTGTATGCTTATGCCACAGTGGAATGAAAACATGGACAGTGAATCTTTAAAAACTTAAGGTACTATGCAGAATATTTTGACCACCTCTGTCTGAGAGAGCAATAGGAATTAGCCTCCAATGGAGGTATTTTGAATGAGATTCTGCATGAGTACCTACTAGATCTAGCTCTAGTAAATATAAAATTTATTTCTGATAAAACTTATGGTTGATACAAATATGGAGGAGTGATCTGGTAAATAGGGTTTATTCAAATAAAATTCATTTTAATACAGCCAAACGTAGAGATTTCTGTGGAGAAATAGGATTGTATGCCAGACCTACAGAATTCTCCTCCCCTTCCTTCAGTTTTATTTTCCAGCTTCTTGAACTGTTTCTTAAAGTTTCTAGGCAGCAGCTCCATGTTTTTACTAACAGTTCCCTTCCTCTTGCGCACACTTCCCTCAGCTGGTGGCTGTTTCCCTGTTATCTGAATGTAGCAGGAAAGTGCTTTAGTGGGCAAAATGGTGTGCAACAGCCTACGCTTAACAGAGAGCTGACAAGTGGTCCAGGAAATGGGTTATTCTGTCCAAAGCAGGAGTACTCAACTCAAATTTTTGTTGAGGGTCACTTGCAGAATATACTTTCCAGTGGAAGGCTGTGACCCATAGGATCTTACCTGATCAGATGCAGGCTTTTCACATCCTTTTTTTTATTTAATAAAGAATTTGCCTTCAAGGCTTCACATTTTTGACCTCCAGTTTGCAGGGAATTTCTGATCCCATAGAAAAGAACGGTCTGTCAGTAAATTTGGCTGATGAGTTGTTACATCCATGTAGAAGATTGCGTATTACCATTGTGATCTATGCTCCCTGGATTTCTGTTTTCTGGTGAGCACTTTTCCTGTGTACATAATTTCAGTGACAAGGTAATGATAGTAATATCAAAGTCATGTAGTTAAGAAAAAAACTCTTTTTAACTTTTAACCTAAGGTTGGTGCATGGTTACTGCCCTGTTAAAAAAACATAATTGTTGCAAAAGGATTCTTTGGTTTTTACTGTTGGTAGTCATTGCTTATCTTTGATTTTAAAAACTCTTTGTTTTGGATGAATGCACTCAGTCAATACAATGCTTGTGGATTGCATTTCGAAGTCTTTAATGCATTGTCATCTGGCAATGTGCAGGTGTTAAATATTTCCATTTCCCCCTACTTCTCTCTTAGACATTACAATGTTGTTATTACAAAGCCTGTTTATTGAAAGCCACCACTTTTAACACAAACCCAGCAGAAGGAACTTATTATTAGTAGCATTATGGTACAGGAAATTGCCTAACCCTATTATAGAGAGCACCCTCTTTTAATGAACTTTTCTCCCATGGGGACCTTGACATAAAGAGGTTGGTACTGTTTTTATATGAGACATGCAAAACTTGTGACATAAAGAGACAATAGTAACTTTCCAGTAACCTGAAGGTTGTATCTAATTAGCAAGTAAAACTGCATCTGGGGCACTCGGGTCATTTTGACTATTAGGTTGTGCTTTAGGCACTGTTGATTTCTCTGTGCTTTAGGCAGTGTTGATTTCTCTGATTTTTTTTTTTTTTTTTTT
>NW_017729032.1:170989367-170989950 GCF_001723915.1 Gavialis gangeticus
TTTTTTTTTTTTTTTTTTTTTTTTTTTTTTTTATATTTTTCTGTGGAGAAATGAAGACACTAAAGGAATACATTGCAAGGAATTAGTACAAAGTAACAATGATTAAAAAGCAAATTAATATTTATTCAAAATGTCTCTGCTAATATTCATAGTTTCATAGTTTCTAGGGTCGGAAGGGACCTGAGCAGATCATCTAGTCCGACCCCCTGCCATGGCAGGAAAGAGTACTGAGGTCAAACGACCTCGGTAAGGTGGTCATCCAACCTCCTCTTAAAAACCCCCAGGGTGGGAGCCTGCACCACCTCACTTGGAAGCTGGTTCCAGACTCTAGCCACCCTGACCGTGAAGTAGCGCCTCCTGATGTCCAACTTAAACCTTCCCTCCGCCAGCTTGTGACCATTGTTCCTGGTCACTCCTTGCGGCGCTCGGGGGAACAGGGACTCCCCCAGCGCCTGCTGATCCCCCCTAACCAGTTTATAACAGGCCACAAGATCCCCCCTCAGCCTTCTCTTTTGAAGGCTGAACAGGTTCAGGTCCCGCAACCTTTCCTCATAGGACCTACCCTGCTGTCCCTTGATCATAC
>NW_017729032.1:170989961-171015323 GCF_001723915.1 Gavialis gangeticus
GTGAATCTGATATCTTTTATTAGACCAACTTAAATAGTTTCATAGTTGGTAGAGTTGGAAGGGACATGAGCAGATCATCAAGTCCGGGCCCCTGCCACAGACAGGAAAGGATGCTGGGGTCAAATGATCCCGGCAAGGTCATTTATCTAGCCTCCTTTTGAAGACCCCCAGGGTAGGAGCAAGCACCACTTCCCTTGGAAGTTGGTTCCAGATCCTAGCCACCCTGACAGTGAAGTAGCGCCTCCTGATGTCCAGCCTGAATCTACTCTCAGTTAATTTATGGCCAATATTCCTAGTTACTCCTGGTAGTGCTTGGGGGAACAGGGTCTCTCCTATTCCCTGCTGGTCCCCCTTGGTAAATTTATAGACGACCACCAGATCCCCTCTCAGCCTTGTGGAGGCTGAACAGGTTCAGGTCCCATAGCCTCTCCTTGTAGGGTCTGCCCTGCTGTCCCCTGATCATGCTAGTGGCCCTCCTCTGGACCCTCTTGATGCTGTCCACATAGTTGGGAAAAAAAAATTTTAAGCAAGCTTTCGGGTTCAAAAACCCTTAGTCAGGTTGAGGAAATTTCAGCAGTTAGTGTCTGTTCTTCCCAGATGGAATGAAAAGTAAATATTAAGCATTATTACTTTTTTGATTTGTATGCGGAGCAAGCCACCAAATTTACCCAAATCCAAGACTACCCTAATTTAAGACAACCCCTCAATAATTAGATTCTATGCATGGAAAATGTATAAGTTGTTACAATTTACCATATATAGAATCTAATTATTGGAGAGTCATCTTGAATTCATTCCCACTCCCACAATAGGGAAAGCAGTGTGTGGGAGGGTAAGACGGTAGGGAAGGTGGTGGGAGGAACAGTAGGGGATGGGTACTAGTGGGGCAAGTGGTAGGAGGGTAGGCAATGAGGAATAAAAAGGAGAGGGGAGAGAGAGAGAGAAAGGTAAAGAAAGAGAACAGAAAAAGTGGGGAGAGAGAAAAAAGGAGAATGAGAAGAGCGAGAGAGAGGAGAGAAAGGGTGTGTCCCTCACTGCCTACATCTCCCACTGCTACTGGCTACGGCTTGGGCCTGCTGGTCCAGGGCAGCATCTAGCAGACAGAAGCAGCAACATCCCAGCAGCAGCCACCAGGGCTGAGGTGCACAGACTACCCCAACTGTCCTGGAGTGGGCGGGGGGTGGCAGGTCCAGGGCTGGAAGGTGGGGCTGGGGCTTGGGAAGACAGATGCCCCAGCCCACCAGAGTGGGAGCAGTACAGGGGCACTATGTGCCAGGGCTAGGTGCTCAGGGCAGGAGCCCCCCCAGGTCACAGAAGCAGCCACTATAGGCAGAGCTCAGGGTCAAGTTGGCCAGGAACCTCTAGTACTGCAGCCCTCTGCAGTGCCTGTCCAGGCCCCATCCTTGCTTACCTGCAGTTCCCCACCAGGGGCTGGGCCAGGTTGGAAGGTACAACCCGGGGGCCCTGTGTCAGCAGAACACAGACAGCTTCCCTGCCTGTGTTCTGACTACGGCCCCAGTGCCTGCTCCGGAAAAGCAACTTAAATTTTTTTTTTAAACAACTTAATTGCACACCACCTGGCATGCAGAGGAAAAGGTCTCTGCATGCCATTAATTGGCACGCATGCTGGGGGCTTGCCTATCCCTGTTCTACAGGCTTATAAGTTGAATTGAACTAAACAGGGGTTTTACTGGTTATTTTGTATAGCTTAGAGAGGTGTTGTTAAACCATTGGGGGATGTCGTGAGACATGAGAGTGCCAGCAAGAAGTGAACAAGAGCTTAGTCCAGTAATGCAGAATACACTTATTTAGCACAGCAGTAGACTCTTATAGATATTTGTCACAATTAGCGTTCACTGTGATATCATAATTGGCGTTCATTCTTTTTTAAAAATAGAATGTAAAATTCCACAGCTGGAAAGAAAAATATTTACATGGGTGTAGGTTGTAGCTCTGTTGGTCTAAGGACACAGACTGACAAAGTTCTTTGGGTAAATCCGATATCTTATTAGACCAACTCAGATAGTTGGAAAAATTCTTCTTAGCAAGCTTTGAGGCACAAACACCCTTTGTCAGGTTGAGGAAGTGTCCTGATGAAGAATGTTTGTGTCTGAAAGCTTGCTAAGAAAAATATTTACATAGGCTTCAGATATGTGGCACTTTATAGATCTGTTTCATAGTTTCTAGGGTCGGAAGGGACCTGAGCAGATCATCAAGTCCCACCCCCCTGCCATGGCAGGAAAGAGTACTGGGGTCAAACTACCCCAGCAAGGTGTATATCTGGCCTCCTCTTAAAGACCCCCAGGGTAGAAGCCAGCACCACTTCTCTTGGAAGTTGGTTCCAGATCCTAGCCGCCCTGACAGTGAAGTAGCGCCTCCTGATATCGAGCCTAAATCTACCCTCTGCCAGCTTGTGACTGTTATTGCTGGTCACTTCTGGCAGTGCTCAGGGGAACAGGGAATTTGTTCTTTGCGGGTGAATTGTTGTTTGTTTGTGTTTGGCTGTAGTTTTGCAAGGAAAGGGGATGCCAAGGGGGCACAAGGTAGGTATGTTTTGTGTGTGTTTACTTTTTTGGTGGGTGCATTTATTTAGTGTAATGCATAATTGAGGTATAATATTGTGGTTATTTCTAAGCCTTTTAAATGTAAAGGATGGAATAAGTGGTGGCACATCCCAATAGTGATGCAAGGCTAGCTGGAAAATCTACAGCTGTAGGATGTCACAAGTTAAATGTTCTCAAATCCTTGAAGTTAAATATCTTGGATTTGAAACAAAATAGTGCATAGTCTGTAAAAATCACATTGATTAGCCGCCACTATAAGTATTGCAACTTTTTTTCCAACTTTTGAACTAAAAGTTAGAAGAGGAATTGATTAGATGTTCTTTGTGTTATATCTTGTTTGACAAAAAAAAATGTAGCTTTTTGGTTAGTTAAATTATAGCTTTAAATTTGTGATTGTGCTTATAAATTATACATTTCTGTGATCTATAAATTTGCTTTCATCTTATAAACTTTGTGATGGGGCAAACTTGAAGCCTGGTCACCTGCCTTGGGCAGTCTGCCCCTACTCGCCTGCCATGACTTGAATGTTATAGTAAGTGGCATACATTACCCCGATGCCATGGGGGCTATCCACAGCTCTGCACCTCCCCTACGTTGTGACCCATGCCTCTCAGATGGCATCCACATTGATATTGCTCCCTGGTCTGAGGCCAGAGCAAACTCAGTCCACTATCACACTCACTCTGCCCCCTCCCTCACAGGGGGTCTCTTGCACTCCACCCCCCTCTCACAGGGGCCTTTTACATCCTGCCCATCATTATGTCACACTCCACTGCCTTAGCTCCCCTTGAGCAATTCCTTTTGGGCTTCGTTACTCCGGTAGGATAAACATAGTCCTTCACTTCCCTTGAGGTGCCCTACTCTACATGGCCTGGCTTTATGCCAGATACTAGGCTAACTCCACCCTTGGCTCCTCACCAGGCCCCTTGACTCTGTTTTCACTTGTAGTGGTTCGTCCATGTACTGACCTTCAGGCCACTCTTGCAGCCCTACTCAGTATCTCCCTGGTGCAGCCCTTCAGGCTTCCCTCAGAAGCTCTACTCTGTATCCCATACATACAGTCCTTCAAATGCCCCTTTTTGCACCCTACTCTGTGTGGGCCCTCACCATAACTCTTCCCAACAACACTGCCCACTCTGGGACCTTTGTCCCTGCTGGGCTCAGGTGCCTACTAATGGGTGTACTTGGCCCCACTACTCCCACAGCTCTCAAGTACCCACCAAACGGTAGGGGCCAGGGTTAAGGCACCCCTACCCGCTTTTCACAAGGATGGGGGAGTAATCAGTTTGGTATTTCTTGGGACCTGTCCTGCCACAGATGGCCCTGCCAGACCCACCTTACCCAGTAGGGTGTAGTTTTAGGTCATGCAGAGAACCAGGAGCCTCCAAACCATCCCCTACAGCTCCTGTCCTTACCTTCAAGGATGTTCCTGAGCCATAGCTCAGCCAGCTGATGTTTCCCTCATGGCCGCTGGTAGCAAACTACTGCCTCCCTCTGTAAAGGCTGGGTCCTAAAATGGCCACCTAATCAGGGACCTGCCAGCTGCCTGCCTTCAGCCCTCAAAGTGGCAAGCACCCAAAAGTGCACTGCCACAATCTTGCGTAAATGAGCCAGACTGAAATTGTACAGTGTTTTTAGTAGTTGTATATGTAATCTCTCAGACTGAAGAGACAGTTTGGGTGCTTTTTTTTTTTTAAGCTGACTATATTTTCATCTTTCATTGGTACGCTATTTTCATCTTTTATCATTAGAAAAGGTAACAGTTTCCTGTGTAATACTAGACCAGTGTAGTAAAGCTTAAATGTAATTTACATATCTGAAGCCATTCAATTTTTCTGTATTTTTCATCGTTTCTAATTTTTAAATATATGTTGAAAACCTCACTATTCACAGAGACAGTTATAAAAACCATTTCTAATGCACTAAAAAATAGTTAAGCACACTTATCTTCTCTTTAATCGGTCTATTTCTATAGTAAAAAGAAACCCTTTCTTTAAAAACCTGATTAAATACAATGGTTTGGTTTGTAAAACAGAAATCTATTCATTTCCCAAATCTAAATTAGATGCACTCAATTCAATTTTCTTATTAATAGGCAGTTTATGGCACTGGGTAAAATCTTGAACACACTGCCTCTAATTATGCTTAAGTAACTCAGGCCACTACTTCCACTGAAGTGGAAAAAGGAATTTTGCCATGAAATCCACATGGAATAGAATAGGGGGTTTAGCATCCTCTGTTACTACTCCACAGTGTTCCCCAAACACAAAGATATCTATCCCTTAGCCAAATACTTTTAATGGGATATGATGCACTTTGTAATGTCTAATATCTTTTGAGGTACCAAAAAGGGAAGGATTTCAAAAATTGCTATTGACTTGGCTTTCATTTCAACTCCCTTGTTCCTTTGAAAGATCTGTCCCACATTTAGGATTTATACCCTTGTATCTTTTTATTAGTCTGTAGAATCCATCTTTTTTGTTTGTGCTTCTGCTCATGGGAAAACTAAAATTATTTTAACATGGATAAGAAATTCTTGTAAGAAACAGAAGAATGAGTATGTTTGTGAATAATATTGTGCCTAACCCTAAACATAACTGTAGAAGAGTGTTTTTATTCTTGTTTTCTTGCATCATGTTGGCGAATGAACTTAATACTACAAGTAGCAATGTACAGACAACATATCAAGACATACTTCAAGTAGATGAATAGAAGTATATTAAGCATATCGTGTATTTCACTCAAAAACAAGCTAAAGAAAAACTACAGTGAATAATTTACACAACAATTGAGTCTATTAGAAAAAAAACTTGGCTTTTGTATACTCAGTTTCAACCATAAGATTTCATAAATATATTTGTTTCTTGCTCAAGGCCATATATGATAAATGGAAAATGTATTTAGGGTTCTCTTTCCTTTTTTTAACACTAATGGACAGTTAGAGACATTTTTATAGCTTCTCATAGGATGGTACAAATAATAAATTACTTTGAAGCACCGGAACAGATTGAGAGCATTAGTAGAGTTCAAACTATGGGACCCATTTGTAATGTAGTATGTACATTGTGATTCACACTGTGATAACGAAAAAAATTAGTTGTGTTGTGCTGCTAGCTCACAAGAATCTGCCATGGCATATCCTGAATATTGGGGGGTGGAATTTGGTGTTCATCTTGATGACTTAGTTTTAGGTGATTTTAGGAGTAGGAATACATCATTATTGGCACAGATACCATTGTGTATTACAATTTGATTTGGATAGCAGGACATCTGGACCTGCTCATAGTTGCACTGGAGTCAGTAAGGGTCCATTTGAGTATAAGCTGTTTCTATGTGGATTAGTTTCCACGATTTGATCTTAAAATATATGAGCTTTTAACATGCAGGTTAGTATCATATTGATTTATCCTGTCTATGCAGTCACTCCTATTCACAGCACAGTCGTCTCAAAATCATTTATGATTGTTTTACAGGGATAGTTTCCCATGTTCTTATTCTAATATGATACTTCATCTGCATCATTCACACAAAAAGATAGGGTTTTTTTTAAAAAAGGTGTAAATCCTATTCACTAGGAACCAGCATGCTAAACTAGACAGTTGTAAAACATTACAGTTCACAGTGAAAATTTTAGTCACTTTGGGCTCATAGAAGTGACAGTTTTTGCCTGATCTGGCCCCAGAAAGCAGTCGACAGCCATGACCAAACAGAAGTGCATGGTGGCAGACTCTTTTAAAAGGGCCTGGTCCTGCAAAAATAGGAACCCTTTTTCCATGGGGGTTCAGATGAACATACTCCAAAATGGAGCATGTTCTGTAACCTGCGTCTGTGAAGCTTGCAGCCTGTATCTGTTTTCAGACTGGAATAGGGAAAAGGGAGCAGAAGGAATTTGATCTGGGGTTTTATCAGTCAGTGCTTGAGGTTGGGATGAGTGGATTGGAGCCCTCCCAGGGTGAGGAGCTCCCTCTGCTCCCTTTCCCCCCTCCCATTCTGAAAATAGTAACCAGGCTGGGAGGGAGGAATGGCATTGTTACAGAGACCAAGCAGCTGGAATACCCAGCTCCCAAACCCAACAGTGAACTTTTGTTGGATCTAGGGGATTATTGCAACTCATAGTGCTTCCTGCAAAGCACTGTGAGTTGGAGCCTTGACCCACAGGAAGGGAGTTCTGCTTCCTTTGGAAAGTTTATGAAGAAACTAGGTTCAAATACCATATATACTTTAAGAAAGTTATAGTAATGTGTTCCTTTTGGTTTAAAAGGCCATTTGTGAAGCCAATGTAGGCAAAATGTATACAACAAAATAGTAATAAATGAAAACCGAGAGAAGAGTTTCTACTTTTTTTAATGAGTGATATGATCAGAACACAGCACAGTGAGATTGAGTCTTTGGGAGCTGTCTGTCCATTAAATTGAATGGAAATTTGGTGCATACATCACCATGGTATATTTGAAGTTCACAGCCTGAATTTTATCCCCTCATCAATGATGGTAACATTATCAGTGGAGCTGCAAATGATGTCTTTGTCAGGGGTATGACAGGAATATGGATAGCTGGGACTTGTCACAACCCGGGGGATCAGGAACAGACAAGGAAGTACCAACCTGAATCATAAATTATGGGATCAGGAATAAATGGGTCCGGAGACCAGGTTCTGTAAAGGACCAATAAATAGATGGTTACTAAGATAGTTTCACAAGCCAGGGGGGCCAGGGCAGGAAGCAGGGACCCGAACTACTCACTGGCCAGTAGATCTGGGACAGACAGCTGCAGCTGTACAGGACTGGGATATGAGTGATTGCCCAACTAAAGCCAGGAGCCAGTTACCAGAAGACAGGGGTCTGGAATGGAGTGAGAAGCAAGGTCAAGAGACAGCAGGTCTGCAGAAACTGGAAGATGGAGAAACCAGGAACAAGGGCTAGTCAGGAAAGCATCTGTCCTGTTGAGTAGCCTGCTGGAAACTGAAGACTGCTGTTTATCAGCAAGCAGCTACGCCCATGCAGACAGCTGGACTGCTGAAAGTCAGGCTTTTTTTGCAAGGGTGGCTGTGTTTTGCATAGCAATACAGTGTGGGAAAATGGAAAAGTACATATTGACTCACTAGGAGTTCAGGCAGGTGTATCTGCTACTTTTTTTTTATTCTCCCTCTGAAACTGTCTAGCATTGCAATAGATAATCTCACCTTTCCTATATTATTATAATACAGTATACTGTTCAGCATGTGTTACACATCCTTCCTGTGCCCGGTTCACAAAAGATGCAAGTCTGTTATAGTTCCCAAGCTATGTAGATCTTGGCACTCTAGATCAAACTGAAAGGACTCTTTCCTAAAAATCTGAAAATCTCTAGTTCAGTTGTGGGTGATCACTTAAATAGCAGCTGTTATACTAACTGTAAATACTTTGATTTGAAGTTTGCAGAAAGGGCCTTGAAATATGAGCGATGTTCCTGACTGCATTGACCCCTGTGCACAGGCAACCATTGCAAACAGTTGCATTTCTCACTTCATCATCCTCATATACTTGATCCTATTGGGCCATCTTCATTCAGGGCTAGCAACCGCTTTGCTTTGATTTCATACTGTATTAGCAAACGAAAAAGTGTATATAGTACTTATGAAGTAAGCTCATTAGAGTAAGCGATAGCTTTAAGAATACCTGATATTTTAACCATTGGACTGGCACTCTTCTTTGGTAGTTGGTACGCTTAAATTATTCCTCTTCTGGTACCTTTGCAAAATTGCTTATTTTGGAGTGTTGTGATGTTTATTACGTGCTTGAAGGATTTCTGCAGCCCTGCTAGTTTGTTTGTTTGTTTTTGTTTTTTTTTCTGTACCAGACTTTTTTTTAACCCTGTTTAGAGTTTCAATGAAGCTAAACTTTTTTTAAATGAAGGCGATATAGTGCCTAAAAGCATCTACAAATACAAACAAGAAGTTTTTTGTATAAACCATTTCTTTTGCTTGTATTTTTTTTTTTGCTTCACTTTCCTTGTAGCTGGAAGCCTCTGGTATATGTTGGTGTATTCTGAAATGGTTAATACACCAATGTGCTGCCTGTAGTTGGGGAAATCAACTCCTCTACAGAAAAGCTGAATTATGTGCATCTTCCATGGTACTTTTTTGCAATTTGAGCCACCTCGGTCCACTTGTAAGACCACATATACTTCTGAGACCCTTGCAAACTTCTGGAGTTTGAGAATTAGGTTGTAGCCAAAGACTGATTCAGCTTCAGGATCTGCTTTTATAAATTGTTGTGTCCATACGGAATCTCATATACCACTAAGTAAAACAGACATCCTGATTGAGGTTCAGAGATGTCCTCTGAACCATCCTTGCTTTATTACTTTGTGACATGCTGGTCTTCTCTAAATGTGTTCGTATTCACAAATGTTGTATCCAGAAAAATATCACCACTCCCAAAACAGTATGTGGGCTAAATTTTATAGGAAGCTACAACAGGCGAGCCAGTTCTTTGATATGTTGGCTACATCAGCTGCTGTTATGTGTAAATGAACCTTATTGACTTTAAGATGACTTACTGTTTTTTTTTCCTTTTTTACAAAACAAGTTGTATTGAGTATAAGTTGCAACTTGTTTTTAGATGGAATTTTTCCATCCTTCTGTTTACTATAAACATAGTGAGATAACACTAACCTCACAAAACTCAAATAAAATGTAGAAAAACAGAACAAGAACTTGTCCTTTTGAGGTGCACAGCTTGTGTTGGACATGGCCCGGTCTTCTCAAATGAAGGTAAATGTCATCTTGAACACTGCTCCATAAAATAATGAATAAATGTGATTTGTGCCTAACAAACATGCTGTTACCTTCTAAATCTTAAGAGTGGTCACTGTCACAAACCCATCCATCGGGGAGCAAGGAGTGATGGAGGGGGGTGGAAAGGAAGGGGGCCAGGCCCTCAGTTTCTCACCCCTGTGCTGCTGTTTGCACAAGGCTGAGTTTGCCCAGAGAACTCTTTAACTCAGCAAGGCTCAGCTCCACTGCCTTTATACTGTACCCTGCACCTGCAGTAAAGGAATCTCTGCCAGCCCCAGGTGACTACTCTTTTGGGTTGTGCAATAAATTTTACATCCCCCTTCCTGCCCAGCAGTTGCTCTTTGTACAGGCAATCAAGGAGACAAAACAACAAAATGCTTTATATAGGAGAAAAGAATTATACAAGCAAAACTGACCATAGGTTTGTAGACAGAAATCAAAAAACTCAAGCTTCTTACCCTCTCATTTGGCTATACCCTAGCTCTCCTGAAAGTCTTACCAGTGGTTTTAGAGATCAGCCTTCCTGCTGATTCTACCAACTCTGGCAGCTGGGAACCGTAGACTCTCTCCAGGCTTGGGATCATTCAAAGACAAAGCATAGCCTCCACCTAGCTTACTAAATTGCTTCCAACCAGCATTCTCATGAGTTACCAGAATGCTCTAGACATTTTTGGTCACTCTGGGTGGGGTACCCTGAATCCTTCTGGCTGAACAGCCATTTCTGTCAGATGCCTTTTGTATAAAGGAGTTGATTTCCCCCACTACAAGCAGACAATGCCTTGGGTGTGTGCTAAATATATCACTTCCAGTTGCATCATAAAATTAGAAAAGAACATTTATATCAAATAATATAATACATACAGATATGAAAATGATAAAATTGAACCTGGCTTCAGACTAGCTAGAAGTGGGGACTACACCTATACCATAGGAGTACATCTAATTTAGGATAATATCCATGAATGCCACATCCAGGAACCCCAAAGGCAGCTTGGTTTTGGGGTGAATCTGTGACCATCACAATAAAGGCTTTCCTCTACAAACACTTACCATGAAGTCATACTTGGTCTATTAAAGTTTTCCCTGCACTTGATAGGAGAATTGAGCGGCTGAGTCATTGTATGGTAACTGTTGGTAAATGCAAGTTTTTCTCAAACAATGACCACTGTACAGACAGATGTATTTTGGATAGTGGAAGGGGTTTAAAATCACAAAGTCTTTTCCTTCTGTAACTGGCATCCTATTTGGCAGTGTCATCTGATAGATCATTAAATGGGCATCTCCTGTGCTTTTTTCTGAATAGGACAGAGGTGTCTTGTGACAACTGAGCTTCTTCCATAATTATATACTTGTACTGCCCATCTGTTCTGAGAATAACAGAAGACTTTGGCCAGCACTGTTAATCTGCCATCTTGCACAAGCACTAATCTTGCCAACAAAAAGCTCTTTAAAATACTTGTAATGCAAGAGAACTATTGTTTGTTTATATGAAACAGATGCAGACAAACACAAGTGAGCACAATAGCAGCCAAGTGAAATAGGGCAGGAATTTCTGTATAATCACAGGAAAGTTCCTTCAAAATAATAGCGTTTGTAGTTTCTAAATGTTTAGTTTACTTTTGCCCGTTACTTTTGTGTGCGTATCAGAATGAGCAAGTGTAAAACATTAGAACAAATCAAAATGCATTGATAGACATCAGTAGTGTAACTAGGGCAGGACAACTGGGACAATCGCCCTGGGCGCCAACTTTGGGGTAGTGGGGAGAAACAGCAGTCATTGCAGCTGTGCAGCCACGCCAATTGCATGGCAGTACCCAGAAATTGCCACTGTCCCTGTGGGTGATAGCTATCTCAGGCTCCTGGATGCATCATTACATTTCTGGTAGTCATTGTTGTCTGGTGTCCTGTTACCATGTTCAAATTTTGAGGCCAAAAACAGCCACATAATATCGCTCAATATTTAGCTATAGTGACGCCTCATTGGTGCATAGTTCTCTCATATGTGGGCAGGCAGATAGGTGTTCTGTGGTCTGAAAGCTTCCTCCACATTCATATGTGGTGTTTGTGTCATTAGAGTATCCCCACAGTTGCATTAGTCTTACCGACCCCTATTTAGAGGCAGTTCAAGCTTCTCCAGGTTGGCCGATCAAACTGTGTCTGCATGGAGATGTTCAGCAATTTTGATATTCATCCTAACTTCCTCCTGAGTTAAGATTGCCCCATTTGTATGACTATTGGTGTTTCATCCAGTGGCTGCTTTGTGGATGGGAAACTTATCTGTGAATTTAGTCTACTGGGAGCTGCAGTGTCTCCATGTAGTGGATGCTTTTTATCTTCAGTCTGACCTCCTGGTTCTACATGTTCTTTACATGGAAGCGTGTGATCTTGTGTCACTCCCAAGTAGATAGGATTCAGGAAGTGGGCAAAACCTATTCCATTCCAGGTAACAGATATTTTAAGGAAAAGCCCTGGATTGGTGGGAGCCATGGGGTCAAGGCTCTCTGTCTCTGTGTGGCAGAGCCAGAGCAGCTGTCGAGAAATGCTGGGGAGCATGGTGCCATGGTCACTGGAGCTGGAGTTGTCAGGGTGCCAGCCAGGCTGGGAGTGCTGCATGGGCTCTGTCTGCCCCACGCTGACTCACAGTTCTGACCCTATCTGAGCAGCTACAGCCACATCCTGGCCACATGCCTCTGAGTTAGGCTGGGCCAGCTACATCACAGCCCCCATGTGGAAAGCACAGCCCAGCCTGGCTGTGCCTTGCCCTGCCCTAACTGGGTAGTGGGGTGTGAGACTGAGGATGGCTGCATCTGCCTGGCCCAGCAGTGCCCAGCTAGGATGTGGCTGCAAGTGCCAGGATGCAGCCAGAGCTCTGAATCAGACAGAGCCCGCACTGTTCCCCTAGCCCAGCTGGTGCCCTGTCCCTGGCCCAGGCCACAGCCCTAGCTCTGGTGAGAGAGGCACCATGCTCCCCAGCATATCCCAGCCCACCACCCCAGCTTGGGTGACAAAGGCAACGTGCTCCCAGCACCTACTGCGGCCCTGCTTGCTGCCACACATTCCCCAGCACGCGTGAATGCATATGTGTGTATATATGTGCATGCACATGTGCACCCCCAGGTTTGTCCATCCCCCCCTCCATATCTTGGATTTACTTAAAATATTATGGCTACCCTACTTAGTATCTTCATTCTAAAGGTAGAGAAGACAAATGTGTATTGTATTTGGATCGGTGCATAGTTGATTTTGAATATAATAATCTGACAACCTTTAAGCCTCTGGGAGAGATCAACCCATTTAAGGATAAACTGCCACGTTTGCTGTGTTTGCCATGTTACTAGCTTACAAGGGCTCTAGATTTCTTCTTGGTTGTGGAAAGACGAGGAGGCTGTTCAAGGAAAAACTACTTACTGTTAATTGTTTATCTTAGTCTTTAACTTTCTGCTCTTGGAGGAAAACAAAGTTCTTTGTAAATATGTTAGCTTGAAATGGTCTTCAAAAAAGTGACAAGCACAAGTGAGATTTTTCTGAAGGTAGAGTTGAGTTTATAGTAAGTTTCTCAAGACTGACCCGTAGCTATCACTCTCAATTAATGAATTTTCAGCGTTGTGATCTGCAGTTATCAGCAATTACATGTTTTCATACCTGAACGCTGAAGCAGTTTTTTGAAAGTGGGCATGCGAAGTTAATTTTGGTTGTTGCTGCTGTTATGGCAACAGCACAAGTGCTGATTAATCACTAAGTCTTTCAGAATAATAAATTCTCCACTTCTTAAAAACATTTCAGTGGAAATAAGAGGCCTGTATAAAAATCAGAAGTACTTGTGTGTGGGCTTTGAGGATTATCTTTGGCAGTCATGACAAAAAAGACAAGGTTATGCATTACATAATCATATTTTGAACAAATTTGCTTTTTAAATTTGCACAGGCAATTTCATTTGTGGCATTTTGCTCTCATTACTTTGCTCTACCTGGACGAATGGAATGAATACAGTTTCTTTTACACTATAAAAGGACAATTTAACTTTTTAGTTTATAATATTAAAGATACTATATTGCACATTTTTATATAAATCCATCTAATTTTCTTCTATAATGAGTGAAAATGGCAGCCTTCTCTTAAGGTGGTGTAACCTGGATTTGAGCATATAGGATTGAGTAAGATATAAGATCAACCAAACAGGTAACTTTTAGTATCTGCCAGAAACTGAACTCTCTTTGGTTAGGTATAACTTTATGGGAAGAAAGGCCTTCAGTGTTTGTGGGTTCAGAAGTGAAAAGGACACTGTGAGATAATTTTGGCAAAAGATTTGTTTTTTCGATATAATATTGTATGGTACCAGAGATGTGTGTGATGGCATTTTACAAATTAAAAAATTGGGCTTTAAATACCCCGCTGGAGTATTTACAAACAAATTTCAACTGTGTACTTTTGCACGAGAACTAGAAACTACAGTGAAATCTATATACTTCGTGTTATCAGCTGATATTTGGGCTGGCACAAATATTTAAAAACAGTGATGAGAAATATATTCTCTAAAGGGCTGGATAAGTGGCTGAAAAACGTTGTTTAATATACTGTAAGGCATCAATGTAGTACTGATCCATGTGGCTTTGAAGAGGAGGACTTAAGTTCAAGCACTTTTCCTCCTGGCCTTACTAGTGCTTATCTCACTGGAGTCTGGCACTTGTTAGGAAAGCCTGGGCACAGGGATTTGACCTCTTTCTGTCCTACGCTGAGCACGTTGTTGGCATTTAAATAATAAAGAATACAAGTAAGGTATGCTAGGGTCCCTTTCCAATTGGACTCATTTCTCCAATATGAAATGAGTGCAAAGTCCTGTAAATCTTGCAGATTGCTATCTTTTTAAAATTAACAGTCATTATTTTATCAGATAGTAATTTTTGTCTGTTTGCCTTAGCCGTTTAGTGACCAAAAAGCCTTTAAATCTAAGTTTCCAAGTGACTGTGAAAGATCAATAAAACTAATACTTTTCAAATGATATGCATTCTGCATTGCTGAGGGGGAAGAGGAGGAATTTGTAGGATTTCTTTTTCAGATCACTTGTATTGCACCTCTACTAGATTTGATTATTCCATGTTTGCTAATTGTTAATATTCTAAAAGCTAGATGTTCCAGGTCAGTGCTTAGCTGGTCAGATTTAGATGTAGTTAACATATATATTCTTACTATTTTCTTGATGGTCTCAACCATTACTGATTTTTGTTCTTAACTATTTTTTTAAATGAGTTACTAGAATGGTTTAAGAAGGTAAAAGAAAAATGTGTGATCTGTCCCAGTTTCCATGGCAGCAAGATGAGATGGTGGTGTTTCAGGGGGACGATCTTTTCTGTTGGCTATTTGTATGTTTTCATTCTGCAGTTCTGAGTTCTGGTTGGTCAGCTTTCCCACCCCAGCCCCCACTCTGACACCGGAACAGCTCAAGGTCAAGAATCTGGCTGTTAAAGGAAACTGTTTTGTTTTGCATTAAGATTAATGGAGCTTAAATGAACCAGGATAGGGGGATTGATCTGCTGAGTTTGTTAAACATGTGCACATATTTTAGCAGATGAACTGATTCTTGGTACAGTAGGGATAGAAATAAGTTCTTTTAACGCTTATAAACAAACTGTGCATGCAGCTGTATTTCATGCAAAAATCCTAAACAGTTGCAACTGTGTAAGCCTGTGTGTTCAAGATGAAGTAATAACGTAGAGAGGATGATGAGCATAATACCGCCATTCTCACCTTTGCTAATGTATTGTATTCATGTTAAGTCAGGAGACGGGAGAGGCAGAAGTAGAAACCCTGAGAGTGTCCTTTAACATGTATAAAGGAGATGAAGCATGTTATTTCCCTAACAAGCAGATACTGAAAAAATGGACATGTATTTGGTGTGGAGTGGAGAACATAGTTTTAGACATGGGGAAATGACAGATAGAAGGCCTATTGAATGCACAGTGTTGCTGATGGAAGGTCTCACAAAGCTAACGATTAGAATGGATTTGTTTTGCGACATGTTCTAGGGTTGCAACCTAGAAAAGTTTGTGCAGATTACAAAGATATGCCTTCTAGGTTCTTCCAGAGAATTAAGGTATAATTTGAATTGTATGTCTTGAGATGTTGCATGTTTATTTTAAATATTTAGAGAAGAAAGCTAGACTTTGCATCTCCTTGGCTCTAAATTCTAATATCTTATTCAGCAATTATTCTCTGTGCCCCTAGCTACCTCTACCTTAATGTTCCCACTTATTTTTAAGAGATGTCCCATAAAATGGTGGCCAGTTTCTTGCATCCTATATGAGATCACTGAGTATACAGAGAATAATAGAAAATTAGGGTTGGAAGGAAACTAGGCCAACCTTGCTCAAAGAAGGACCTCACTAACTATATCATCCCAGCCAAGCCTGAAAAATCTCCAAGGATGGAGATTCCACAACCTCTCTGGGTAGTATGTTTTTTACTATCCTCCTTATTAGAGCTTTTTCCTACTATCTAACCTAAACTTCCCTTACTGCTGCTTGAGACCATTGCTCCTTGTTTTCTGAGGGCAGTCTAGCTCAATCCTCTTTGGAACCACCCTTCAGGTAGTTGAAGGCTGTTATTAAGTCCTCCCTTGATCTACTCTTCTCCAGACTAAATAAGACCAGTTCTCTCAGCCACTCAGAAGTAATGTGCCCCAGCCCTTTAATCATTTTTGTTGTCCTTCGCTGGATTCTTTCCATTTGGTGCACAAATTCTTTAATGGCGGGGGGGGCAAAATGATACAGTACTCCAGATGTGGTGTCACCAGTGCCAAATAAAGGGGAAGAATCACTTCCCTTGATCTGCTGGCAACACTTCCATTAATGCAAACAAGTATGCTGTTTGCTCTTGTTGCGAAGAAGGTTCATTGTTGGCATATTCAGTTTATTCTCTACTGTAAAACCCAAGTCCTTTTCTGCAGAGCTGCAGCTTAGCCAGTCAGTCCCCAGCCTGTACTAGTACATAGGATTTGTTCTGTCCTAAGTGCAGGACTTCGCAGTTGTCCATCCTCCAATTTGTCTAGGTGTCTCTGAATCTTAGCCCTACGCTTCAGTGTATCTACTACTCCTTGCAATTTGGTCATCTGCAAACTGGCTAAGGGTGCGCTCCATCCCATCTTCCAGATCACTGATGAAGATATTGAACAAAACTGGCCACAGGACCACCCCTTGGGGCATTCCATTTGATACCAGCTGCCAACTATACACTGAGCCATTGATTACTACCCTTTCAGTGTGTACACAAGTACTGAGTCAACTTAAAATAAGGTGACTTAGCTAAATCAACTTAAGTTAAACCACATCGGAGCATACAAATGTACAGCTCCTTGACATGGTGGCAGCCATCTTGTGAGCTAAGTCGATTTAACTAATGCAACTTAAGAAAATACACCTCTTAAGTGTGTTATCTTGCTCTGCATTAAGTTACTCTGTTCTACATATGTGTACGCTCTGACAGTTAAGTTCCGTTAAAAAAGTTAACTTGGCTTGACTGCCAGAAAGTTAGTACATATGTATGTACCCTATCATTCCAGTGATCCAGCCAGTTTTCTATCCACCTTACAGTCCATTCATCCAATCTTAGCATGCTTGTGACAGTGCTGTGAGCGACCATATCAAAAGCCTTCTAACGTCAAGGTCTCTGCTCTCCCCTCATCCACAGAGTCAGTCATCTCCTCATAGAAGGCAATTAGGTTGATCAGGCATGACTTGTCCCTGGTGAATCTGTGATGGCTCTTCCTAGTCACCATCTTCTCCTCCAAGTGTGTAGAAATGGATTCCTTGAGGACCTGCTCTGTGGTTTTTCCAGGGACTGAGGTGAAGCTGACTGGTCTGTAGTTCCTTGGATCTTCCTTCTTCAAGATGGACACTATATAAGCCCTTTTGCAATGAGCCTGGACCTTTCCTAATCGCCACAAAGGTAAAGATAATGGCCAGCGGCTCTGTAATCACATCAGCCTACTCCCTCAGAACCCTTGGGTGCATTGTGTTTGGACCCATGGACTTGTACACATCCAGTTTTTCTAAATAGTATTTTCACCATTGTTAACTGCTCACCTCCTCCCCAAACTGTGCTGCCTGGCACAGTAGTCTGGGAGCTGACTTTGCTTGTGAAGACTGAGGTAAAAAAGGCATTGAATACTTTAGGCTTTTCCACATCATCTATCACTAGGTTGCCTCCCCCATTCAGTAAGGGACCCACACTTTCCCTGATCTTCCTCTTGTTGCTAACATACTTGTAGAAACTCTTCTTGTTATCCTTCATGTTCCTTGCTAGCTGCAGCTCCAGTTGTGCTTTGGGCTTCCTGATTTCATCCCTGCATGCCTGCGAAATATTTTTGTACTGCTCCCTAGTCATCTCTGCAAGCTTCCATTTGTAAGCTTCTTTTTTGTGTTCTAGCTCACTGAAGATTCAGCTGCTAAGCCAAGCTGGTCTTCTGCCATACTTGTTAGTCTTCCTGTGTATTGGGATGATTTGTTTCTGCACCCTCCAGTAAGGTATCTTTTAAAGTATAGCCAGATCTCTTGGACTCCTTTCCCTTTCAGACTGGCCTCCCCGAGGATTCTGCCTATCAATTCCCTGAGCAAATTGAAGTCTGCTTTTCTGAAGGTCAGGGTCCCTATTTTGCTCTCCTTCCTTCCTTTCCTCAGGATCCTACTCGGTCATCTTGGGGTCTGTTCTGCCCAAGTTGCCATCCATGTCTACATTCCCTTCTAATTCTTCCCTGTTTGTGAGCAGCAAATCAAGAAGAGCATGGCTCCTAGTTGGCCTGTCCAACATTTGCACCAGGAAGCTGTCCCCAGCAGTCTCCAAAAACTTCCTGGATTGCCTGTTCACTGTTGTATTACCCTCCCAGCAAATAGCAGGGAAAACCAGGGCCTATGATCTGGAAGCTAGAGCTAGGTGTTTGAAGAAAGCCTCATATACCTCATCCTCCTCATCTGGTGGTCTGTAGCAGACACTCACCATGACATTACGCTTGTTGCTTTCCCTTCTGCACTCCCTTAACCAAGAGACTTCCAACAGGTCTATCTCCAGTTTCATACTAGAGCTATGAGCAGACATACAGTTCTTTTACATAAAGCTCAGTGCCACCTCCTCTTTTCCTCTGCCTGTCCTTCTTGAACAGTTTATACCCATCCATAAGAGTGCTCTATTCATGAGAGCTATCTCACCAAGTCTCTGTTATTCCAATCATGTCATAGTTCCTTTAAGGCCTCCCCTGTTGCCCCTTCCTGTGTGTGCTTCTTCTAAGTCACCTGCTTCCCCATTTACCTCAGGGCTTTGATCTCCAGCCCTTGAAAATATTAGTTTAAAGCCCTCCTTACAAGGTTAGCAACCCTTGTTTCTTATTCTCTTCATCAAGGGGATGCCATTTCTTCCTAGCAATTCTTCTTGGAACAACATCCTGTGGTCAAAGAAACCAAAACTCTGCTGGTGACAGTATCTGCACACCATGCACTGATCTGCATGATGTGTCCACTTCTGCCTGGGCTCCTCTCCTTGACCAGGAAAGATCAGGGAGAACACCACCTGAGCCCCTGTACCCTTCACTGTTGCACCCAGAGCCCTGTAGTCACTTTTTTTACATACATGTAGATCCATGAAAGGACTGAAGTGGAATTGGTAGCATAACTAGGATTGAGAAACTAAGGCATAAGTGCATGCTGGAATGGGGACAGGAAACACCTCCCCTTTTTCCTGTGGAGATGCGGGTGCTGTGGGTGACAAGTTAAAGCAGCTGAAACAGCAAGGTGAAGCAACTCTCAAAACTGCTGCTGAATTAAGGTTTTTACTGAGTCACTCAACATATAATTTGGAGATGGCTTCTACATATTTTCATGATCCTGTAGTGATATGAGAGTAATAGAACCAATCTAGTTTTTCCTGCTTTACTCATGATAAATATTAGGGCAGTTTAGTTAACTTGTACCACTTGTTAATCTTGCACATGCTTGTCTCAGCACATGTAAAATGCATCAACTAGGGCCGTGTTCAGCCACAGCACAGGCAGTAGCTGAGATGACTTGCATTCAGAACTATGGAGAATTATATAGTGTCCTTCTCTCATCCAGGCACTCACTGGCCACAATCGTTGGCAGTCCCTTGGAGTCAAGGATGACGTCTGTCAGGCTTGATGGGTCCTCAGGTGACTGAGGAGCCCAATTCTAGATACACACATTGTTCGGCAATGGGGGCATGTTGTTGTGCAGGGGAATGGGATTCACAGCTTCGGGTTGGTCTCCTTCTCCATCCTCCACTGCTGCCATTCTGTCTTAGTATCGAGTCATTGGGCCTCTAAGTGGTGTGCTCCTTGGTGGACCAGGTGGCACCACACCAAATGGTCAGCGGCTTGCTCCTCCCAGCCATTAGTGTTGATGCCTCTCTGCTTGAGTGCAACCTTGAGTGTGTCTTTGTACTGTTTTCTTGGCTGCCCTTTGAGTGTTGGCCAACAGAGAGCTGGGAAAAGAGAATCTGGTGAGGGAGGCAGTTCTCAGACATTCGGACGCAGTGACGTGTCCATCAGAGTGGATTTCTCAAGAGCAAGGCTTCGATGCTGGTGGACGCAGCTTTGTGGAGGATGCTCACGCTGGTCTGGCGGTGCTACAATTTGATCCCCAGGATTCCACGCAAGCACCACTGGTGAAAGCCCTTGAGGGTCTTAATGTGGCATTGGTAGACAGTCCAGGTTTCTCTGCAGTAGAGTAGGGTGATCAGCATGACAGCCTTGTAAACCTTAGTTGACTTCTGAAGAGCTCTAATTTTGAAGACACATTGTTGCAGCTTGAAGAAGGCGACGTTGGCACAGATGGACTTCATTGATGGTAGCCCATTGAGGGGGGTGGATGCCGAGATACAAAAAGTGCTCCACGTACTCCAGAGCCTCCATGTCTGTGTAGATAGCACAAGGGATGTTCAGCTGGCCAGGGGAGGGTTGGTGGAGAGCCTTTGTCTTCGCGACATTCAAGGACAGGCCAAGTCTCTTATACAGAGTGGTGAAGAGATCTAAGTTTACTTGCACATCTTGTGCAGAGTGAACCATCATGTAGCAAATTGTTGTCAGACTGAAGGTTATGGATGTCCTTGGTTGTGAGTTTCATTTTTACCTGGAAGCACCCAAGATTGAAAAGCTTCCCGTCCAGTTGATACTGGATACTGACACTGGATGGTAGGTCATCTCAGATGAGGTGGAAGATGATGGACAGGTAAATGATGAACAGCATGGGGGTGATCATGCAACCTTGTTTGACCCCTGGTCCAGATGTGGAAGGCATCAGTTTCAGATCTTCCACTTGGGACAGTGGCGGTCATATCCATCATGCAGGAGCCTCAGCATGGTGACAGACTTCAGTGGGCAGCTGTGGCATTGGAGGATGGTCCACAGAACTTCACGATTTAAGGAACTGAACACCTTTGTCAGGTAAATGAAGGTGAGGAACGATTCTTGATTTTGCTCCCAACATTTTTCTTGCATCTGCCTGGCAAAACCATGCCTGCAGTGCCCTGGGATGGTCGGAAGCTGAATTGGATTTCTGGAAGGATCTCTTTGGCAACGGGACAAAGGCAGTTCAAGAGGATATGGGCCAGGATCTTACCCACAATGGACAGGAGGGAAATCCCCCTGTAGTTCCCACAGTCAGGTCCCCCTTCTTTAAGATGGTCATGATGGTTGCATTCTTGACATCCCAAAGGCAGAGCATAAGCTGGTGGAGTTGTGATGTGAGCCATAAGCTGCCAGCATGGTAGACCTCTGCGGATATACCATCTGGTCTGCAGGCTTTGTTGGTTTTCTTCTGTTGGATAGCCCACTTCAGCTCTCTGATGGTTGGTGGATGGCCAAGGGAATCCACCATGGAGTGTTGCGGCACAGCTTGGAGAGGGTCTTCTCTGATATGGTGGACTTCCAGTTAAGGAAGAGTTCAAAATGCTTCTTCCAACAGACAGATGGCATCATCATCCTTGAGGAGCTGGGAGCCATCCTGTGATGAAAGCAGGGTTTTGTCCAATGGAGCAGGGTCCATAGGTTGCCTTGGTAGCCTGGAAGAAGTTAAGCATGTAATACTGGTCAGTGTAGCCCTGGATCACGCACACGTTCTCCAACCACCAGTTGTTCTTCATGTCACGGATGCATTGCTGAACCTCAACCTTCAGCTGGTGGCACACTGCCATCTTTCGCCAAGTTTGTGGATGGCTTTGCCAGGTGATGAAGGCTACATGCTTCCGCTCGAGATCTTGAATCTGAGCGTCATTGGTGTTGAGCCAGTCCTGATTCTGTTGCAATGTGAACCCAATAGTTTGGGCACAGGCATTTTGGACAGTGGACTTGATTTGCTCCCAATGTGCCTGGATGGGGATGTCATCAGCAGTAGGGAATTGCTCCAGTGCACTATACAACTGGGCCTGGAACTCCTCCCACTGTCCAGGGTCCTTCAAAGTTGTGATGTTCAGCCATCTCTGGGTGGTCTTCAGGGTCTTCCGGTGTCTTGGTACCAGGTAGATGTTCATCACTGAGCGCACAGGTTGGTGGTCTGTCCAGCAGTCTTCAGATCCCTTCATGGCCCTCATGACAAGCACATCACTCAGGTCTCTACCTCGGACAATGATGTAGTCCAAGAGGTGCCAGTGCTCTGACCTCAGATGCCTCCATGTGGTCTTGAGCCGGTCTTTCTGGCCGAAGATGGCATTCATCATGATCAGGCCGCGTTGGTCACATTTGGTCAGGAGCAGGATACCATTGGCATTGACCTTCCCCACATCATTCTTGCTGATGGTTTTGCTCCAGATTTCTTGATCATGTCCAATCCGGGCATTAAAGTCACCCAGGAGAATGACCTTGTCATTCCTGGGGATGGAGTCAAGGGCGTTGTCAGGATCAGAGTAGAACCTTTCTTTGACTTTCTTATCAGAATCCAGAGTTGGAGCATATATGCTGATGACAGTGATGTGGTGGTTTTAGCTGAGGTGCAGGCAAAAGGTCATTAGCCTTTCATTGATGCCTGAAGGGAATTTGGGGAGCACACTGGTGATCTTGTTCCTGATGGCAAAACCGAGTCGGTGGATAAAAGGGTCATGGTCTGGTTTCCCTTTCCAGAAGATGGTGTACCCTCTGCTGACCTCCCTTAGCTGTCTCTTCCCAGCGAGCCGGGTTTCGCTGAGAGCAGCGATGTCAATGTTATGCCTCACTAGCTCCTGAACCATGAGGACAGTTGATCTTTGTGGGCAGTCGCTCTTTGGATTGTTGACTGAGCATTTTTACAATGCAGGTTCCAAAGTTTAGCTTTTGCTTATTTTGACTGCAGGAATGGTGATCCAGCTGGATGCAGTTTCCCACCCAGGAGAGATGGGACAGCCAATTTTTGGGGCACCTTTTTTAGCCCCCTCACCATTGGGGTGAACAGAGGGTATCCTAAAAAGGACTGTTCAGTTGTAAATGCAGCTGCCAAAGGACACCCCTGTCCTGACACAGGTGCCCGACAACCATCGTGCACCTGCAGCCTGTCTGCAGATTCTTGGCTGGGGGCCTCCAGGTATCACAGCCCTGCCCCCATCACCAATCCTCCATCGCCATGGGGCTTTTGGACCTGACGGAAGCCCATGCGTGGCATGTTTAGTGTGGGGACTCCAATGCACAGTTGGGCCCACATGGTCTTGGCGGTTGGTTCAGTGGCAGGGTGAACCACAATGACTGGGGCCACTTCTCTGTTGCAGCCTTCTTCCACCTTCACAGCTGTTGGGGCCGCAGCCTCCTTCTACCTGCTCTGCTGTTGAGGACTTCTTGGATCATTCTTTGTCTGGAACCTCCCCCTTGACCTTGCTGCCATGGATGGCTCTACCTGGAGTGTGAGCTCCAGATGGCATCACTTGTGGGGTCACTGGAACATGCAAGCCTCTCCACCATGACAAGGTGATGATCCTCAGAGAGGGCTGGCTACAGTACTCATGCAGGAAATGGGCACTCGTAAGCCTGAGAGAGTCTACAGCTAATTTCATTAGGGTGAATGGAAATAGACTGGGGGATATATTAGAAAACAAGCAATGAATTGAAAGGGCAATAGGTCCTTTTTGTTTTTGTCCTTCTTTGGAAAAAAAATTAAGTGCATTTTCTCTTTTGGTACTCTATTTAATATGGAAGGAGGAAGCGATACTCTTTCTCTGTTCTTCCTGCTTGTTCCATTCTCCTCTGCTTCCCTGAACAAGCTGTTTGAGCCACTGATCTTTGTTTCCTTAAATATTTTTCTCAATTGCCCTCTCCTTTGGTCTTACGAGGAGAAAGACAGACTCCCTCACCTCATTTCCAGACTTTCAGGCTCCCTTTTCTAGAGTGGAGCCTGAACATGAATAGAAAGAAAGGAAGAGAACCATCAGCATATGACCAGCCATCTCGGCAGTCTCTGTGTGCGAGTGCTCAGACTGCCTTTTTTTTCCTGACCTGTAACTTGAAAACTTTTGTGCTAAACTTCTCATAAGTCTCATTGCAACAGCTTAAATTGTTGTTAGCAGTCCCTCAATATGAGGCTGACAGTATTCTAGTAAATAGAGCTGTTATTGTTAAGTCCATAGATGACTGAGGAGGCCAATCTGAGATTTGAATGTTCAACTGCAGACGTAGCAAATAGTTCCATAAGGAAGTACTATATCCTGGTAAAGTTGGGTCATAGATCTCTCTCTCTCTCTCTCTCTCTCTCTCTCTCTCTCACACACGAAAACTGTCCGAAGTAAATTGCATGCGTAGCATTTTCCTTGTGCTAATCTGTTTGGATTTCACATTAGTATGCATATTTTCATTTTGTTTTTTTCAAAATGCTATGATCATTGTTCTTCCCTATTATGAGCATTTGTCCTTAGAGTCCTTGTCCCAGCTCAAAAACAGGAAGTGTTCTGTATTGTAGCTTATGTGTCTTTTTTATATTATACATTCAGACATTAAAATCTATCGGAGGCAAAACGTTACCACCTAGTTCAGGTCTGACTGGCAATTGTTTGGTTAATTAGAATCAGTTTTGTTGACTGAAACTTGACACATTTTTGGGTCTGGCTGGTATGGAAGTGGGGGTTTTTGCGACGCGCATGTGTGTGTATGTATATATGTATAAAAAGTTACTGATTTATTTTTCAGAGGTTAACTCTCTGTTAGTGGTCACTCAGTCACTTTTCTTCAACTTGTATTTTAAATGTTTTGAGGCTTTCCCAAAACCTAACACTTGCATTTTTGGCTCTTTTTTCTTTCCTTATACCGTATCTAGATATCCCCTTTGTACACTGCCTTGTCTGTTTCTTCATCTATTTTTTCCTCCTGCAGAAGACAAATGATGGACCTAAGGGGATCTGAAGAAAAAACCAACATTTGGGGTTTCTTTTGCAGCTGGAGGTTTCTACAGAAAATAAATCACTGAATTTGCACAGGAATGTCCTCCTTGCATTCCACATACTGAGCCAATTTATCTTAGGGGCTTTTTCCTTTCCCCCACCCTCTTTTTAATGTCTTGGTGATGGGAAAAGGAAGGGGTATATGGTGAGAAGAGATCTGAGATTTTTGTAACCAG
This sequence comes from Gavialis gangeticus, assembly GCF_001723915.1. Taxonomy (NCBI): domain Eukaryota; kingdom Metazoa; phylum Chordata; order Crocodylia; family Gavialidae; genus Gavialis; species Gavialis gangeticus. The sequence goes on from NW_017729032.1 coordinate 171,014,870, forward strand.
TGGTGCAAGGAATCCTTAAGGAATGTTTAAGCAGTGCCTCTTATGACAGCATTAAGTCTATTAGAAAGGCAGTATGTGCCATCTGGTTTAGATTTTAACTTAATTAAATGCATGCAGCTTTTATTTTTTAACAACTCAGCTGCAATTCAGATGTTTTGACATTTGTAAAGAATTGGAATTTGTTTATTACTGAGGAAGCTGCAGCATTCACCTGATTTATGTTGCTTGGTTCCCTTTCGAGATGGTCAGTTACTTTGCTAATGTTTGAGTGACTGTTTACTTTAAATATAGTCCAAGTTGCTGATATTATGTTGATATTCTGGTCTACATACTAGGAATTTCTAGAACTGCACTTGTTTGAAAAATAGTAGAGAAAAGGGTGTGTTTAGGTTCAGCCTACTAGTTCGTTTAAGATTAAGGCAAACTTCTGTGTTGAAAGCTCCCCCCCCCCCCC
>NW_017729032.1:171015534-171027547 GCF_001723915.1 Gavialis gangeticus
CCCCCCCCCCCCCCCCAAGATTTCACGTCAGTAGGATTTGGGCTATGGCTGGGGGGAAAATGTCGTCTTTACTCCTAGCTATAGTCCTCTAATTTAAATTTTTAAAAAAAGCAAATGCAGGCACCATTTGTGTAGGCAGTATAGTCAGACTGGTATCATATGGCTATGTATCTGTCCTTCAATTCCTTCTTCTGTTTCTTCAGCTTGCATCATGCGACTGATGCTGGCTGCCCTGAACAGCCAAAAGGTGATGAAAATATTGCTACAAACGTTTAACTAGAAAATTTAAGAGGTTTGGGGTTTTTTATTGTTTTTGTTTTCAGGGGTTTTTTTTGCTCTTCCTGAGGGATTCATTACTATGGTTTTGGTTTTATTTTAAATAAGGTGTGTTAAACATATGGTCAATTTATGGGTTATATGTGGTTTGTGGGAATCATGGTGGGCCTTGGGAATTTGGTGGCAGGGCCTGCAACATAATTCAAAGCTATGGAGCCCTGTTGAGGACAGCCTTCAGCAGCAAGGTGCAAGCTCTGCTTGCCCTGCCATTGCCATGTCTGCATCTGGCCTGTGAGGAGCCCTGCAGTCTGGATCTGGCCCAACGGGCAGGGAGAGTTTGACATTGATTTAAGTCATCAAACTCGCCTGAGTTTGTTTCATCTTTTCATGTAAAGAAATATATTAAATGTCATCTTCATCTGTTACATTTTGAGATGGATCAAATTGGCTCAAGTGCCATTTCTTCTATTTTTTCAGAACTAGGATTTGTGACTCACAAGGGCACAATGGCAGGGAAGTAAAACACTGGGAGCATTTATACACATACCTTTTTGTCCCGTGACTCGCCGGAGATCCTCCACTTTGGAGCAGACTCGATTAATTGAGTCTGCTCTGCATGTGAGCTGATGCACTGCATGCAGTTGTATAAGTAGCAAAATGCACGTCAGTGCACAGAAAATGGCAGCGTTGTGCTTTTGAACTAAAGCACTATCTATGCGTTTTAGTTGAAAAGCATACTGCCTCCACTTTCTCAGCGCTGATGCACATTTCACCACTTATACAACTGCAAGTGCCACAGCACCAGGTGCTTTGAAAAAGTGGTACTTGCATGTGTAAAAATGCCGTTAGAGAGGTGAGGTGCTTTTTTTTTACCATACCAAACCAAATTGCTCAATTTTACTTCATCAATAAATGCATAAAAATGGGCATTTATGTTGGGAATTTAGAAATACGTGAATCTTGTACCTTTCTGTGGATGTACCAAGGACTTTATACCATTTGCACTGGTTGGGTCATTGAGAGGTACATAATAAACTCCCCTGTCTTGATCATACTAATAGTTGAACATGAAGGAATATTCACTGTTATCAGAGTTCTAAAATGCAATACAGGTTTCTGTTTAGATCAATTTTTCAACCTTTCTAGGTCATTTCTTTTTTCTTTTAGCAAGTTACTCTTGGACAGCTGCCAAGTATTGTATGAATTAGATTGTACAGTGATGATTATTCAGTCAATTTATTCAGAACTCTCCAAATTGACCCAGTAAATAAGGTATCCAGGTTCCTCCCTTGCCATTTCGTAACAGCTGTGTTGCAGACTTGAAATACATTTAATATTTCATCTGCCAAATTGCTTTGGCTTATTCTACTCCTTCGCCATTCTCCCTCCTCCCCACAAAAAATAGTCTTCCTATAAAAGAATTCTGGTGACTGTGCTATGTAGGAGATGCTTATTTGGCAAAGGAGCTTTTGAATATTTTTTCCCTTGGGGTGGAGGGGGGGAGAACGGGGAGGGAGGGATGCATACAGATTTAGTACTTGTACAGAAGTGCTTTTTAGACACCCCTGATAACTGACTGAGAGAACAAAGCATAATTTTCCCTCTGATAGCTGAAATCTTAATAAAATAGGCCTAGTTTGCTTGAACTGGCACCTGTGGCAATTGGAATTGATGGAGTTGGAAATACTGATCGCATCTCCTTAGTGCAATCATGAGAGGGTCCAAGAGTGGGTCTGTCAAGTGTCTGAAACTCCAGTCATGAGAGCTATCCCACCAAGTGTGTTATTCCAATTGCGTCATAGTTCCGTGGCTGTGAGACGACTTCCAGTTCTTTCTGCTTGTTTCCCAGGCTCCTTACATATGTGTACAGATGACATCTGTGGTAACTAGCTGATTGCCCCGCTTTCTCGGGAAGAATCAGAAGGACTTCCCTGTTGCCCATTTCTGCTTATCCTTTCTCCAGGTCACCTGCTCAGGGCTTTGGTTTCCATCCCCTGGCAAACCTAGTTTGAAGCCCTCCTCATTAGTTTAGCGAGCCTGTTTGCAAAGATTCTCTTCCCTCTCTTCATCAGGTGGATCCCATCTCTTTCTAGCAATCGTCCTTCTTGGCACAACATCCCGTGGTCGAAGAAGCCAAAGGACTGCTGGTGACACCATCTGTGCAGCCATGCATTCATCTGTAGGATGCATCGCCTCCTTCCTGGTCCCTTTCCCTTGATCAGAAGGATCAAGAACACCATCTGAGCCCCTGTTACCTTTACCCTTGAACTCAAAGCCCTATAGTCACTTTTAATCTCCCCTGGCAGATGGGGATAGTAGTCAGAGGACCAGATGAGTCTCGGCAGTCTCTGTGACATTTCAGATCAGGGATCGAAGGAATTCATTTCACTGCACTGTTATAGAGAATAATTGTTTAGAACTGGTTGAAATTTTTCCTTTGAAAATATTTTCATAGAAAATTTAGTGTGGTGTTTTATTTATTTTTTTTTAACTGAAGAAATGAAAATCAGAATTGTTTTAGTGTCTCTCTCTTTCTTTCTTATGCACGCACTTATCCATTTAGCTACTGGCACTGATGGAGAGAGAAATAGAGAAAAGGTAATTAAACTCACATACCCTTTTTTGGCTTCCTATTTTCAAAGATAAAGCTTTTATTTTCAGTTTTGCTTGAACATCCTGTGTAAAAGTACTAGCAGTTTTCAGTCCACTGTAACAGGTGTACATTTTCGTAGTTGCAAAATATATTTCAAAGATGATAAACTTATTTTCAAGCACTGTTTCATACTAAAAATCAAATCTGGCATAGGTATGTCATAATGAGTATTTCTGTGCAAATTTCATCAGTGTCATGGCTATGCAACAAAGCAAGGTGGTAATATGAGAAATTGCATGCAGGGGAAAAAAAGTAATGCTTAACTTCTCCCTATCTGTTGGACCCTGCATGAAGGATGGGCCAAGGCTCCCTTTTCCTAGGGTTACCATATTTCTAGTTTAAAAAAAGAGAACCTGTCATGTGAGGGGGAGGTAAAAGACTGTGGGGAAGCCATGATATGGCAGCACCCTGCCTATTCTGTTGCCCCTCACTCCCAAGCTACAGCTTCCCCCTACCATGTCCCTCACTTAGAAGCCATAGCCACCCCAGCCCTACTGGTGCCCCCAAGTCCTGACCCACAGCCCCCTGCTCTCTCCAGCCCTGTACTTGTGAGCACAGGCACCAGCCCCACTACAGGTGGGCCAGCCATGCAGCTCCCTGCTGCTCCCTCCTTGCCCCTTCCACCCCTGTCCCCTGCTGGAAGGGTGTGTGTCTGGGGCATGTGCCTCTCCCACCCTGCTGCAGCCCCAGGCCCACTTCCCCTCCCTCTACACACACATGCAAACTCACAAACAACCCCTGTCCCCCATAGACTTACCTGCATCCAGCTGCCCGGCTGCTTTCACCCCCTGCCTGGATACATGCTGGCCACATGTGTATGCACCGTGCTTCCAATCCTCCTGCCCACATTAATTGTGTAATGTATGTAATGTGTAGAAGGGGATTCAATGTTTTAATTTAGTCTTTTGAAGAAGTTGAGATAAAAATGGAATAAGGTTTATATGGGAAGCTGTTGCAGAGTAGTTACTTGGCACTAGTTCCCTGTGTAAACAAGCCCTTGTACTTGGAGAGAGAAATCAGTACTGTTACCTTTGTGGTCTAGTCTAACTGTTTTCTCTGCAGGTCATCTCATCATATATATAGATCATAAGAGCTGAATGTATAGATCTTAGTATGGTGAAGCCTGAGCCCTGATCAGGGCCTTTGAGCCTTGCTGTAATAGAATTAATAATTTATAGGCAGGAAGCATCTAATTTCTTGTTATTTACAAGACAGTCAACAGTACAGAAAGTGTTCGAGACTAACCATGTTCAAGCAGAGATCAAATATGCATGTAACCCTACTGGGGCTCTAGTGACCTAATTTAAGCCATGTTGCTTAAATAAGAAAACAAAACTTCATTATTGGTATAATGACAGTGAGCACATGCTTTTTTGCTGTGTGTGTGTCTGTGCATGTGTGCATATATGCGCACATTACAAATATATGCACGCACGCACATGCACATGTGATAAAATATGCATGCGTATGGGTGTGTGTGTATATGTATGGGTGTGTGTATAGAATATTAAAATAAAGGCAGGGGTATGACCTTGTTTTGTCCTTAATCTTCTTTGGAATGTATCCGTAAAAGCCATCTGCAGTCAAATTCTCTCCACTGTTTTTAGTGCTTTTGATATGAAATGAAGGCAATGAAGAATGTGAAAATAGTTCTTAGCAGAGCATGAAATTCATTAGCTTATTGCCTAGATTTGGCATACATTCAAGTATCTCTGCGTGGGGTCGACTGTCCACTAACCTTGAATTTAAGGTGGACTTCTAGATATCTGCCACATTTTTATTTTCCCTCCTTTTTCATTCCTATATTCTGTTAAGCTTGAAAATATTTTTTATTTTTTTGCTAAACTAATAAAAAATATCAGGGCTGCTTTGGATTGTTAACACTCCAGTTAGTTAGATTTTTTTTTTAAAATCATTCTTCCAAACCTAAATAGTTTTAACACCTTCCAGTCCAGAAACTGGATATAGACAATTCTTTAACTTACTTGGTTGTTCTGAAGGCTGTACACCAAAGGTGTCCTTAGCTTTTGTCAAATGAGCTAGTGCAGTATTGTTATGTCTCAACTCTGGGAAATCATATTTATAAATACAGACTTTAAGTCTAAGCAAGCTGTCAACTTATTTTAAATAGAAATGTACTCTTGTTTTAAATACTGTAGAAATTATTGTTTGGCTGTTCAAGTCAACAGCGCTACAGTGGAACGCACGTAAGTACAGTTTTGATGCTAAAACAAATATTTGTATAATATCAGAATTTGTGCTACAGTATGAAATGTATTCTGTAGCACTTTTTGTTTACTCATCATTCTTTTTGTCTTTTTTTTTTTAATGCACAGATTATATAGGCCTTTCATGTTACAGGTGCTGGGTGGTTGTTTTAAAATACCAAATGGATATGTTGTTTTCTAAAAGGGGAACAGGCTTTCTGCTGGTTGAATCACAGAATCTCTCAAACATTGATTAACATGCCTTATCTATAGTGTTTGCCCTTGGCCACTGGGTTCCAGGGAATTGGGGTACTTAGACTCCATGCCCTGGGGGTTCTGTCCTCAAGTCAGCATTCAGCAGAGACTGGTGGGATGGCAAACAGCTTTATCTTTATTAGGAACAGGATTCAGCAACACACACACTCAGAGCTTGCGGGGAGAACAACAACCCATCACCAACAAACAGCACCCACAGGGGATGCTCAGGGGGAAGGACTGGACCATACCACTGCTGGCCCCTTAAAGGTACATTCAATATACCACATCCCCCTTATTTACTCTGGGAGCTCCTTCTTTAGTAGTTGAATGTTTATCAGTAGCTAATTTAACTTGGAACATTTCAGGATCATGGAGTCAGAGGTTGCTAGCACTTGGCTCATCGATGGGGTCTAGCCTTTACCGTCCTTGTACTTCTCAGGCAACTTCACCACACGTCCACTCTTAGTTTGCTGGTGCCATCGGGTATCTCTGTGGGTACTGGTGGATCCTCTGAAATGTAATGAAACTCTTGTTCTCAGTGGTCTGATTTTACTTCTGCTGCTTGTTCTGCTGACGCATCTTGAGGTGCATCGACTTGTTCTGCTGGTACTGATGAGTAATCTTTGGTTGCATGTCTTCTGTTCCTCCTGTAGACATTACCACAGGGGGGTTTTACCACGTAGGAACGTTCATCCCTTTTTGCCATAATGAACACTGGTATCCAACCTGTACCTGTTTGCATCCTTACTTTCTCCCTCTCTCATAGAGGTGGCAAGAATGCAGCCGTGCAGTCATAGTGCTTCTTTTGGTGCCTTTGAAGTTTCTGCAACTTGTGGAAGGTGTTCGTCCATAGCCTAGGAGTTGGAACCACTGTTGTAGCAGGGAGGGTATTGCGCAAAAGTCTCCCCATCAGAAGCTGCATTGGAGCGTACTCAAGACCCTTAATGGCTGTGTTCCACAGATTGAATAAAGCCAGGTATAGATCTGAGCCATCCTGCAATGTTGTCTTAAACATAGATTTGATGATCTGAACTGTGTATTCAACCTGAACACTGGATTCTGGATAACCTGGACGAGAGTGGGTGATGGTTATGCCTAGTCACTCGCAAATTGTTTCATCATGCAACTTGTAAATGTCATGGGATCACAAACAATTTCTTTACGTATGCCATGGGGAGCAAACACAGACTTCATTTTGGCTACTACCATGACAGCTGTCTTGTCTGGCAGGTGCAAAACTTCAGGGTACTTAGAGTAATAGTCAACTATTGTCAAATAAGACTGTCCCTGTAGGTCAAAAATGTCTGTTGCCGGTTTTAGCCAAGGCAGTCTGGGATCTCATGTGAGATCATGGGCTCTTTCTGAGTACTGGGTTGGAGCTTTTAACAAGGTGTGCAATTTGCAATCTGTTGCTCAGTATGGGCATTCCTCTTGGGCCAGTACATGATTTGTCAAGCCCGTGCTTCTGACCTTTGTATGCCTTGATGGGGCGAGTGAAGCAATGTCAGCATGTTGGTCCTCATACCATGTGGAATGATTATTTTTGGTCTGATCATGAACAAGTCGGCCTGAATCTGGATTTGGTCTCTGGGAGGCCAGTAAGGCTTTTCTTCAGGCTTAATTTGTTTTTGCCTGCTCAGCCATTCATTAAGATGCCGGGCTCTAAGGGCTTGTAGTTTCTGTCAGCCTTCATGTGCCCCTATAACTGCTGGAGTAACTGGTCACTGAGTGGCTCCGTTTCCATCAGACCATGAACTACCTTTTCTGAGTGGAAAGATCAGGTTCAGGAGGAGGAGTGAGTGTTGTGGCTCTAGAAGGTACATCAGCCACTAACATGTCTTTGCCTTTGGTATAGAGAATCTGGATGTCATATTTTTGGAGTTGCAATAGCATCCTCTGTAGCTGTGCTGGAGCCTTTCCTATGGGCTTTGCAAAAAATCATTTCCAGGGGTTTGTGGTCTGATTGGACCCTTACCTGGGTGCCATACACATGTTGGTGGCACTTTGTCATGGCAAAAACAATTGCCAGAAGTTCTCTTTCAATCTGAGCATAATTTCTCTTAGATTGTGTTAGAGCCCTTGAAGTATATGCAATTGGTTGATTCTGTGGAAACAGACATGCTCTGGATGCATCCACTTTGATTTCCAGGTGCTCTGCCAGGTTAAAGTACCTGAGCACAGGCACCATTGTGATGGTTTGCTTGAGCTTATCTAGGGCTTCCTGATGCTTGGGTCCCCATTGCCAGATAATGTCATTCTTGAGACGTGCTCTCATTTGGGGCTGTCAGGCTGGGCTCATACCTAATGTATTGTGCTAAATACTGAATTGGTCCAAGGAGTCTCTGAAAGCCTTTTTTGCCTGTTGGAGGGGGCATCCTGTTGATGGCTTCCACTTCGTCATCATCTGGTTTGACACCATCTTTTGAGAATATATGATCCATATACCTAACGCTGTCAACTAAAAATTGTGTTTTGTCCTTATTAAACTTTACTCCGTTCAGACATGCTCTCTCCAGGATTTGTTTCAGGATAGTATCATGCTCCTTTTTGGTAGCTGCTGCAACGAGCATGTTATCCTTGATTATGTGGATTCCTGAAAAGTCACCAAAGCACTTGTGATTCTTCTGTTGAAATACTTCGCTAGCCAACTTAATACCAAAGGGAAGGTGGTTGAAGTGGAACTGTCCCTGTGGGGTGTTAAAGGTGAACAGCTCCGACAATTCCTTGTCCAATTTGACTTGCCAGTAGCCATCCTTTTCATCAAGAATGGTGAACGGCTTTTTACCTGATAAGCTCTTTTGTACATCCTCTACAGTGGGAATTGAAGTGCTGCCTCAGTACTACCTTGTTTGACGTCTTGTGGGTCTAAACAAAGCTGTAGTGAACCATCCTTCTTTTGTGTGATCACAAGGTTATTGACCCAGGGTGTGGACTGAGTCACCTTCTTAATGACTCTCATAGCTTCCAGTGTTTTGAGGGCAGTCTGCAGTTTGCCCGTGGTTGCATAGGGAATTTTTCTGCACCCATGCACCACTGGTGGTACCACTGGGTCAACGTAGATGTAGTGGGTACCAGGAAATTGGCCCAACCCTTCAAAAACATCCAGGTATAGTTTGAGAAGGTCCACCCCAGTTGCAGGTATTGTAAAGGCCATTCCATGGACTATTCTGATGAGGTCTAAGGTGGTGCATGTATTGGTGGGTCACTATTGTAGGTTAAATAAAAAATTAATCGGCTTCATTAGCACCAGATTTGCAGCGTGCAACGATTGTACCTGTTGGTTTGATGTGTGCACTGCCAAGTACAACTAATGTAACATGAGTTTGAGTCTTGCCTACTTTTCCTTGCAAATCCTTTGCTACATCTACTGGAATAGCGTTTGCTTCCGCTCCAGTATCTAACTTAAAATAAACTGGCAAGCCAGCAATGATCATTGTGCTATACCAGCCATTCTGGTTATGAAAGGTCTGTGGGTGCTGCTTTGCAGACATTGAGCGCATATATAGGGTACTGATTCCTTTTGCAGGCTTCGGAGCCTTTCCCTTTGATTTGCACATTTTTGCAAAGTGGTTCATCCCAGAGCATTTGTAACAAGTTTCTCCAAAAGTTGGGCAGGATCTAGGCTTGTGTATACTTCTACAGTTTGCAAACTTTGCCCTGTGCAGCTTGATGGCCCTCCTGTGGAGCAAACATCATTGGTGGTTTGCTTTGCTTTTGTAAAGTGCTCTGGCAGCTTTGCTTTTGCTCAACTGTTTGCAAGCTTGCTTCGGCAGACATAACATGAGTCTGAGCACTTGTGAGAGCCTTTGCTCTGCAAATATCCACAGCCTGTGCTAGGGTGAGGGAGGGGTGTTCCAGAATCCTTTCCTTGAGTTTGCAGTCAGTTATGCTGAAAACAGTTTTGTTCCTCAACATAACATCCTCAGCAGATCCAAATTCACAATGCTGCGTTCTACTTCTGAGCTCTGTAACAAAATAATCTATGCCTGCAGCCTCAGGCATAGATTGTATCTAAGTTGCCAGAACTGATACTTTTGAAAAACAAGATTTTTTTTCTGGGTTCACAGTACCTTTTGAATGCTGCAAGCACCTCTGTAAGGTTTTTGTTACTAGGGTCTGCAAACACCCCTTGCACAGTGTAAATTTCTAGGGCTTTATCCCCAATGCAGTGATGCATGACTGCAAATTTATAATCCTCTGCCTCTTCCTCAGCCTTTGTGACAGACATTTAAAATGGAACAGTTGTAAGACTGGTATAGTGTACAATACTATGTATTTTCACATGTGCCCAAGAATATTGAATTGTAAGACACATTTGGCAGTGAACAGAACTGTCTTTTTATATATCCATTCTGGTGAACCACGTATCTGACCAGATTTTTAGGAGTTTTTTGAAGTATAATACTTTATTGTTATTTAAGATATTAAAATATTCATTTCAGCATCTAAGAACTCAGAGTGGGGCTGACCCATAACTCCTTGTAAATCCTTTGTAGCAGGACATCTTTGGTTATCTAACAGTTGTATGTGTAAAATTTAGTGTAGAACATGTTGAGAGTATGGAAGGAAGTACCTGACCAACTCTATGACTGATCAATTCTTTTTGTACAGTTATGTGATTAAAAAATAGCCATGTAATGTCAATATGTCAAAAGGTTGAAAGATCCCATATGGCAAAAATAAAATGATACATCTTAAATATATCATATTTGCATGTTAAATTAGATACTTTTTATAAATGATGTGTGCTATAAAGAAATGCAGTGTTGCATCTATTGGCTCCAGCTCTTTACTTGTAAACTGGCCACACCAGGTACACTGTTTGCTACTTTCTGTCTCATTGTAGTTTAAATCCTCCTGATAAACTGAGCATGTACATGCATGTGTGTGTACGTGTGCACAAGCACACACGTGTGCACACGCATGCATGATAGTCATCATGCATCAATTTTCAATCTAGTTAATTGTCCACTGGAAGAATGAAAGGTTTGAGTGTAACACAAAACCAGAATAGAAGAGCAGTATTACTAATTTATAATTCTAGCAGCGGAAGGAAGCTTTTTAAAGCTGTATACATTTTAAAACTGAAACAATTGTTTGTTACATGCATATGATAAAAAAAAACCCAAACCCCCTCATTTCTATAAGTAGACCTATAATGTTTATTTATATTTAGTAAAAAATAGAAAATAGGATATATTCTTCACACATTTTTAATTGTGTGCTTGTAGATTTTTAATTGTGTGCTTGTGGATTTAAGCCCTCAGTTGATAGATTTGGTGTTTGTATAAAGTTGGTATTAGTGTACCTTTTATAATTTTTAAAAGAAATCTTGATTTCTCACCATTTTATACTGAGTCCTTTGAAATTAGTTACTAAAACCTGTTATGCTGACCCTTTTAGTTTTTTCCTAATACATCCTCAGTTGTTTGTAGGCTGTTACTCTTGAATCCAATTTGTTGTCCTTGATCATCTTTTTTTTAAATGTGGCGGAGTAAATCCAAAGTGTAGGTGGATTAATGCATGAGCCAGCTGGGTCTGGGCCCAGGGGCCTCCCATATAAGATTTGGCTCAGTCACTTCCTGTTACAGTTGATCCTAGACCACCTATCTAAAATAGATCTTTCCTTTAAAATGTTGTACTCCACTAATTAATGACAGTAAATATGGAATTCTAATAAAAACTAAGATATGGGGGTGCACTAATAAAGATTTTCTTGGCTGATAGCTGATTATTAACCACCCATATCAGCTGATGATGATCCGTAACTGATTTATTCTGGTTAAATTGGTGGGGCAGGGAGCGGGATGGAGCCATGGGCAACTTGTGCAGGAGGTGGGAGGAGGGCAGCTCCCTGCCACTGCACACCCGCCCCCCTGGGTGGCGTGGGGGATATGTACCCCCCAGATGTGTGCGTGAGGTGGATATGGGCTGCTCACTGTGGGCTTGGGGCTCTCCGCTCTGTTGCCTTTTCCTCAGGAGCCCCGTATCGGCCAAAGGCAGCAGGGTATAGAGCCCTGAGCCCAGAGCTAATGAGCTTTTGTTCAAGTGGATATCGCTTCGGTTCCACACAAATGGAGCTGAGCCACTATGTGGGAGCAGAGTAGTGAAGAGGCCCATTTGGTATATAGAACTTGGGACGCTTACAGGTTTACAATGAGACATACTTAAATCTAAGACAACCTGGTCTTACTCTGTGAGTGAAATGAGACAAGTTGTAACAACTGTGAGAACCCACTGGACGCATACCATGCTGGGGCTATTTGACCCCAGCTGTCTTTCCTGCCCAGAGCAAGGGGGATGGACCTGATGATCTCACAAGGTCCCTTCCAGCCTGAAACTGTAGGGGGAAAAAGTGCCACTGCCACCATTTTTAAGCAGAGCAGAGCTGAGCAGGGAAAGGGCAGATGCTGGCTGCTTGCTGTGGGCTTGGGGCTCTCTGCACTGCTGTCTTTGCCCCGGGAGCCTACGCCATCCATGTGCCCCCTGCCCATCAGCAGGAGGCACAGCTGGCTGCCCCCACTGCAGCTGGGCAGGCAGGGGGCATGTGGCCAGTGCGGATCTCCAAAGGGAAAGGCCTGGAGTGGAGAGCCTGAGCCCACAGTGAACAGCCCACATC
>NW_017729032.1:171028241-171030950 GCF_001723915.1 Gavialis gangeticus
GTGGGAAACATGCCCCCTAATGCCTCCCCCAGAGAGTGTGCACAGTGGCAGGGAGCTGCCCCTTCCCCCCTCTCCCCTACCCCATGTGCCCTGGATGAGCCACCTGTGACTCCGTTCTGCTCCCCACCCCAGGTCTTGTACACCGCCCTGGCTGGGCAGTGCCCCCAGTCCTTGTGCCTGCCCCACTCCCTCCCTCACCATGGGAGGCCTCAATCTGTGCCCTCCACACCCCTTCCCTGCCCCATGCCGTTTCCCCTCCATAGACTTTACCTGTAGGGAGCTGCTGTATTGGCTGCCTGGCAATATTCCTGGCCCTGGGAATGCGTACAGCCATGCACATGCATGCGGCATGCCCTGCGCCTCGCTCCTGGCAGCCCCAAGCAGGACTGATTGCAGGCTAGAATGCTGCCCGCCTACAAGAGGAAACCCACCCTTTTCTGAGAGAGCCCAGGCATCTGGGGGCCTGGCGGGGCAGGGGAGAGGGAACCCACGTGTCCAGGGCCTTGGCCAGAAGGCATAATTATCAGTAAGTATTGTCAGCTACAATGGCCAAAAAAAGCCAATAGACAATAATGTAAATTTCTGTTATATTGGTGTATCTTCACTATACAATAATACAATAATATTGCAACGACAGCTTGGAGAGACCACTTCTGACCTCTTCAGGAAGACTTTACAATTGATGGAAGAAGCCATAGTACAGAATTCTCAGCTTTAAAAGTTAAATAATGAACTAAAACAATCAAAGTGCTTCATAGAAAAAATATTCTGAAAAAAGACTATGAAAACTTGAAAATGCATAAAATGTAAAAACAAAAACAAAAAAGAGAAATAAAAAAAAAAAAACAACCCAAATACCCAAAAACTAATTGAAAAAAATGTATTTTGCATCTAAAAACAACAGGTACTGAATGGATAGACAAATGGCAAAACTTGAATTTAGATAACCAGATGGAAGAGTGCAAGATTTATTCTTGAGCTTGAACTGGATGATGTTCAGAGGAGAGCAGGCCCTTAAGTAATAAACAAAGTGTTCCAGCAAAACCATAAAACCCTGAATACAGCCAGCCAACTTTTCCAGACCTACATAACTAATGTCCTAGACAGGGCAGATATTCTCTCCTGTACAGAAGCAGCAGTTGACGGGTTAGAGAATAAGATAAGAGAAGTGAGCATCCAGGAGACTCAACACACTCATCTCCTAACAAAATAGCAATTTCCCTGGACTTGCTGGATTTTCCTATGTATTTACAGTCAGTCATTGGCAATCCCTTCAAGAAATACCCTGTAATCTTCCTCTCTTCCGCAATCACTTAATTTGTCTAGGTTGATGGCAGTGTACAAATCCATCCAGAATCCAGCAAAATACTGCTTTTTTTTGATAGTCCTCTAGCTTTTTTAAAGTCTGAAATGGTTATCTTAGGTTTTCACTGCATAGTTAGTGTAACCTCCCTAACTTGCATTCCATTTGTAGTTAGAATTCTTGAACTTAAGGGCAGCAGTGTTTTTAGCTCAAGTTGGCTGTCCCATCAGACAGCATCAGTCAGAGCTCTGGTTGGTGCAACCCCGTAGCTGCTGGCACAACTGGTCTTTAGTGTACGCTAGCTCAGTTTGGGCATCACTGGTCCCTTAAATTTTCAAGCATTTTCCTCTCCCTTTCCATGCTCAGAAATAGAGGTCACTAGGAAATAATTCATAAGCCTTACTAGTGTTGAAAGCTGTCAAATTGACCCTCCAAAAACAGAATTACTATTCAAAATAATTGAATTTTCTGTACAGAGCCAGAAAACGTGTCTAAGATTTTGCTAAAAGGTCATCCCTTTCCAACCTGTTTCTTGGAGAGAGTTAACATTATAAAAAGACTATCTCATCACTGGTATGAAACAAAACCACATTCTCTAAACATCAAAACAACTTTAATTAAGCCTGGTCCCTAGCATTAATGTAACTGCCTTCCTAAACTGTGGCAACATCCTCTACCAATAAAACTTTTTACTTAAATTTCTTTTTTCGGCTTTACTTGCTCACAACCCTGCTAGCTGGGGATGAGGAAGATCACTGCATTATTAATTTTACCTATGTCTTTTTGGTTGCCAGTGTTTTCTTTTAAATGGATTCAATTAGATATATCATCCTTTGACTAGATCAGTAGTCCTAGAACTCATTGCAATCTAAAAATCCTACCAACAGTGGAATGGAAACTTGCTGTCTAATTTATACCAGTATAGCTTATATTTTTCCTTCTGTTCTCTGTACCTGAACATTGGCTACCTAAAAAGCTGGCTAGTAACCTTGAACAGGGTTTACCTCTGATCAATTCACAAGATAGTCCCCTTTAAATTCAAACGCAAATGCTTGCATGAGTTTGTCTACAATGGAAGCTTTGGAAAGCAGCCCTTCTACTAGAAAATGTAACCACAAATTTCTCCTCTAAGACTGAATCAGGCCGCACCCAGAATGATATTAAGAACCAGATATTGAGAAACCTGCTCATCCCTTTATTTGAAAACTTTCAAACAGCTTGGACAAGACTCACTGAATACAAAGTATCTTTATGTACTGAGCCATGTTACATTCCGTTTTACTAATACAAGGATTAAAGGGAGAGACAGAGATAGTCTTGAAAAGGTATTTGGTTTATTGATGGGTATAAAGAAGCCTTTCCAGAATAAAAAACACCTGTGTGTGTGTGTGTGTGGGGGGGGGGGG
>NW_017729032.1:171031023-171031388 GCF_001723915.1 Gavialis gangeticus
GGGGGGGGGGGGGGGGTCGGCTGAACAATTAGGATGAAGCAGGACTCTTGTAGAGCTGGGAACCAGGATAAGATTGTCAATGTAAAACAGTTCCCTTCCCATCCCCCTACCCCTCAAGTATTTTAAAAGGAATCTGCTTCAGCCTATTCAGCTATATACGTACCATTCAAGCCTCAGCCGGACTTGTCAGAGATCCAGAACTGAGGTAGACTTGCTGCATGTTCTGTGGTTTTATCTGAAGGTGAAAAACTATTAGCATTGCATTTATGTATATATAAAGGAGACTAAGGTTTGTATTCCTCTGGATATGTGTGCGCCCAGATGTTGCATAAATTGCTGATTTTTATCCCCTGGAGGCTAGTCCA
>NW_017729032.1:171031399-171035090 GCF_001723915.1 Gavialis gangeticus
AAACAAGGAACAAAGAAACATAGAGAAAAGTATCTATTTCCACTACACAGAGGAATACAAACCTCAGTCTCTTTGAGTCCTAAGCTTTGCATACTACAAGTGTCCCGAGTCAGTTTCTAGGTGTGTACCAAAAACATTTTAGCTAGGTACTGTAATGCTCTTAATTTATAACATGTAGCATTTCTTTGTTAGGGAAAGCTTTTAATACTTCTTTAACAAAATTGCTTTCTTCCTAAAACTGAGGGCTATACAAGACATTTTCCATTTAAAAATTAGTGCCTTTCATATTATTGTGTGTGACAGTGCTTGGCACCCTTTCTCTTCTCTTTAGAACTCTTTACAAACACTTAAGAGCAACATAGCTTGGATGAGGTACGTACTGCCTTTGACAAGTCACTTAACCATTTCATAGTTTTGTTGTGAGAATGAGTAAGATTGTTCATTGAACTTTTCCAGTTCTGCTTTGGGGTCAATCGTTGGATACTATTATATCTGAACATATATTGTAAGAACTGGTAAGCCCTTGCTAATTCTTTTGAAGTGGAAACATATGAAACTATTGTTTTGAATCTATTCAAAATCTGTTGTTTTAAAAGGTCTGATTTATTTTGGGTTCAGCTGCGTGTTGCAGTGGATTCCTAGGGCATGTTCGTACTGTGCCTGGAATCACTTCTGAGAAGCATGGTTCACCCACGCTGTCCTGCTCACTGTGAGCAAAATCCCCAGAATGTTGCAGTAATAATGTAATTCAGTGTAATTCAGCCCTGAGTACATAGCAGTAAGCATGAGCAAGACAAGGAGCTTGATAGTTGTTCAAGGTTGCTTAGTTAGGGCCTTTCTAAACAGCTGTAGTGCCCTGTGACAAATCCCAAAAGAAGTCTCGAGCAGAAGCAAGTAGACGGCATTTCTCAGTGGTCCTGGGCACAGCAGTTCAGTGCAGCTTTCCTTTTTTTTGAGTACCATACTTGCAGAGACAGCTTCCCTTCTTCAGTGCTAGCCAGCATGTTTTTAAAGTCCAAGATGCATTGAGATTATGATAAAGTTTCCTAAAAGGAGAACTTTACAGGATGCATTACATTTCGAAATGACTAAAACTTTGCACACAGTGATGTAACTGAAGATGTTGCCCAGCTCGGGCACAAAGGCACATGTTGCCCCTGCTCCAAAGGATCTGCATTCTAAATCAGGAAATTTAAATGTACAATGTGCATCAGAGGTTCCTAAGGGCCAAATGGGTTACTAATTTTCTTTTCTTTGACTGACTTTATAAACTGTGAGCTGTGTATTTCTAACTCAAGGATTGTCATCTGTGTAAAATAAATAGGAAAGTCTATTATTTGTTCATTAATATTTTGGAACCAAGATACTGTTATTGTTGTCATGGTACTACAAATTAAAAACATAAAGATTGTGCCTGCCTAGTGAACTTGATGGAAGCCTTGGCCCTTCTCCTTTTGTGGAATCAGATTTCTGTCCTGGATATACTTTTCTTTGGGAGGCAGTTGAGGAAGGATTTGTGGTGATAATGGGGGTAGAGGGAGTGGTGAGGAGATTGCACTGTACTCATTGTTTATGGTGGAAAGATTTCTCAACAAGAGATGTCTCCCAACTTTTCCTGGATTTGCTTCATCTCCTCTGGGATATCATTAAGGGGATCTGACATGGAACTGACACGAGATGCTGTGTCACCATAGCAATGAGCTACAGTGATGTAGCCCGTTGCTACAGTGACATATTGTCAGCAGGCATGAACTGTGACGCTGATGCTACTGTGCTATAGCAATGAGGATTGTAAATGACCTGTGTGGGTCCATTACTATGCAGTTATCAGTAGTTACTTTAGCAAGTACTAAATGACTGAGCCAGAAATGTGGGACAGAAAACTTTCTACAGAAAATTTTCAAAAACAGAACATTTTCCAGAAAATTTTACAGTGGTTTATTTTTCTGTGGAAAATTTTCCATTTCTAAAAAATCATTGTTTCATAAAATTCATTAGTAACAATGAATGGATGCCAATACAATATTAGGCACACTTGGCAGTTTCAAAGTTGTAATTAATGTTTTTCAGGTGATTATCCATAGGAAGTCTGTGAGAGAGAGTACATATGTTTTATTGATTTGTAAACAGGAGGGCAAGTACACTCGCATAATAATCCAAACCAAAAATCAAGTTATGAATTCACCTCATTGGCTGTGCAGGTCAATCAAAACGAAAGCTAAAATTCTTACTTCATCTCAGACTGCAAGTGAAAGCAAAAACAAAACTAAAACTGTGATTATTTTTTGTTTCACTTTCAGTAAAGCAAACACACAGATCAGTGTCTTATTTCTTTTCTTGAATTGGGGAAATTGGAAGTGTTTGCATAAGATCTGTTAGTTTGTTAGTGCTTTTGATTTGAAGTAGTCAGAATAATGCCTAATTGGGGGGAAAAGGGTGTGGCATCATTATAGTGAAGTTCAAGCCACTGAAGGAAGGAAGTTGGTAGACTGTAAATATTTGGGGCAGGAGTACGTTAACAACAGAACAAGAATGAAGAAACATGTAATAACATGTAGAAACTGTCCTGAAAGAGTACAAGCCATATACAGAAAGCTAATACAAGAAAGTGGAACATCATCTGAGAAAAGTCTACTCGGGAATCTTATGTAAGTAAACAAACTAATATGTTAAACAACACACAGAATAGACTAGCATCCATATTGTTTTAAAACATTATAATTTTACAAGTTGTTAATGCAACTCCGGACTATTATTTATTTAAAATATTTGTATCCTACTTTTCTGCTTGCACTAAGCACCCAAAGTGGCTTAGGCTTAAAAACATTTTTTAAGGAAAATTACATAATAGATAAATAGTTAACTATTTCAACCCAGTAGAGCAAGCATAGTCCTCTGGCCAGTGGCACAGGCCAGAATACACTTCCCTTTGGCTCTGCAGTCCCAGGGCAACTGAGCAGTAGGTTGAGCCAGCAGAGTGTCCTTTCTGGTAGGGAGCAGGGAAGCAAGCTTCTCTTCCTTCTGATGGATAAGGCCAGAATAGAATAGGTCAAAATAAAAATCTTTTCTCCCTTTTGTCGGAAGAATTTGGTAGCTCAAGTGAAATAGATTTACAAAAAATGGAAAATGAAAATCTTGAGCTGCCAGGTCTGAGGGAAGAAGGTGGTTCCTTGCTTTCAAGATTACTGTCACCAGATATGCAATCCACCATGAGTAGCTGTTCAAGACGGTCAAGCTTTTTATCAAGCTTCGTGGACAAAATGTCAAAAGAAGATCAAGAAAAAGCAGATGAGACATAAGGTCAAACTATATTTGCAAGTGGTACACCTCCTGTCCATAACTGAACATCAATACTGGAAGGAACATTACAAACTAAATTGTCCATCATATAAGTTACCATTACATTATCGCTTATCACGTTCTCTCTTAGTTAGAGAGTGTGACAGAGTTCAAACAATGGTTATTCAAAGGATTGGTCAAGCAGAATCACTGACTCTGATGTCAGATGGATGGACTGATATGCAAGGAAATCCTTTATTGAACATTGTTAGCAACACCTGAACCAATATTCCTGAAAGCAGTTGCTGCCAAATCTCCTCATCATACAGGTTAAAACATAGCCAAATTACTGAGTGAGGAGATTGAAAGTGCAGGTCCCTCCAGGGTACAAGCCCTTGTACTGATAGTGCGA
>NW_017729032.1:171040090-171047361 GCF_001723915.1 Gavialis gangeticus
ACTGATAATGCGAATAACGTGAAAGCTGCATGGTAAAAAAGGCAAAGTGTCCTCATTTAATAGTATTTGGCTGTCTTGCTCATGGGTTGGCAAAGGACATAGTAAGTGCGAATACAATGAAGACAATACTGGTAACTTGCAAAGTGATTGTGAAGGTATTCAATGATCATCATGTTGCTAATCAGACTTGGAAGAAATTACAGAAAGAGAAGCAGGGGAAGGAAAGTGCACATTTATTGCCAGGAAAAACTAGATGGGGCTTGGCTACGAAGTGTTTACATAGTTTGTTGTGCACAAAGAACTATTTGCAGTGTGCTTCAATAGATGACACAGTATCCCAGATTGTTCCCATGAACATTTGGAAGCAGATTCTCAACAATGTGTTCTGGGTTCGAGTTCAAGAAGCATTCAATTTGCTACTACTGGTTTCAGTGGCTATGAAGAAACTTGAAGGAGATACACCAAGCCTTTCAAATATTCCAAGGATATTCAGACAATGGAATGAAAATCTAATTGAGCTTTTGCCTTCACCTCTATCCAAAAGTACTAGTGAAACAAATGTTTACTAAGAGGTTTGAGTTTTGCTCTCATCCAGTTCATCTGGCAGCAAACCTTTTGGATCCTCAACACAGAGGATAACATTAATCAGAAGGTGAATTATCTACTGCTCTCGGTACAATTATGGAAGTACCTAAGAACATCACCAACATCGAAATAGCTGTGATGACAGACATGCTGAGTATTGTGCAAAAGAAAAATTGGAGCAAAGACATCATTTGGCAGGCAGAAGAGAATATTTCTCTTCGCATGGTGGAAGGGATACTATAACACCCAACTGTTGTCCAGGATTGCTCTAAGGATCCTAAGCTTTCCACCAACAGCAGCTTCTTGTGAACGGAACTGGAAGGCTTTCAGTTCAATTCAGACAAAAAGGAGGAATAGACTAACAAATGAAAGCACCGCTAAGCTTGTTTCTATTTCTAAAAATCTCTTACTCCTGGAGAATCAGTCAGAAGCACAACTGGTGAAGAAGATGCACTGTGATGATAAGTTGCCCTTGCCCATAGACTCATTGGTAAAACCATCCTTTAGCAAAAGAGAATGTGGTTCAAGTCATTCTGAATCAGAGTTGGCTCAATCTGATTCTGCAGTGGCACTAATAAGCAGTGCAAGTGATTCTACAGATAGTGACACTGGACCTGGAGGTGCCACAGTGACCTTAGTGGAAGAGGGTTAAACTCTGTTGCGGTAGATGAGTAGACAACCACGGCATATCATGCACAGTTCTTTGGGTGTGCTAAAATGAGTGTGTCGGCAGTTTTAAGTGCCTTCATTTTTTCCCTTAAATTTAAACAAACAATGCATGCTATTTTGTATTGTCTTTACATTTTTAAAGTATTCCAATAAAAGTGTTTTATGTGGAAATAAATTATAAGTGTTCTGTATTTAATTTTTTTCCTAATCAAATATTTCTGTTCAAATACTTGTGGCTATTGGGACATATAAAATTAACAAGGGGTACTTTTTTAGTTTTGCTTACTAAATATAAGTTAAAAACATGCTAAATCAGATCACACTCTATTTAGGGCATTGAAAAATTTTCCAGGAAACTTTCCAATTCAAAATTTTCCAGAAAACCCACATCTCTGGACTGCTCAATAACTGCCGGAACTGTAGGCCATTGCTATGGTGACGTAGCATCTTGTGTAGACACGCCCAGGGATGAACACAGATGACAAGGAAGCAGAAGAAATGTGAGAGAGGGGGCAAAGCATTGGAAAAGCATTGGAAAAAGGCAGGGGTAAAAGCTCCACACCTTCCGTTAGAAAATTCTAAAACATGGTATTGCTAAGGAAACTCTGAAGTTAACAAAATACAATGTCTCTGTTTAAAATGTGTGTACCTAGGCATCAGCCACACACTCAGGGAGCGTGTCTACATGTTCGCCCAACTACACAGTTGCTTACTACTGGCTAAAGTACTAAAGGGGATCTGGCCAGGGAATTGGCAATGCTTTGTCCCCTCCTCTCTCACATTTCTTCCACTTCATTATAATCTCTGCTCATTGCTGGGTGCATGTACATGAGATGCTACATCACCATATCAATGAGATACAGTGATGTAGTGCAGTCATTTAGTACTAAAGCAAGTACTAAATGACTGTGCAGTAACCATCAGCACTGTGCAGTACCAGTGCCGCACAGGTTGTTTCTGACCCTACTGTGCAGTAGCTTGTTGCTAATGGACAGTAGCGGCGGCATCATGGTTCAGGTGTGCTGTAGCAATGAGCTGTCGCTGTAGCTCATTGCTGTGGGGACGTAGTATCTCATATAGATGTGCCCAGGCATGAGCACAGATTACAGTGAAGGGGAGAAATGTGAGAGAGAAGGGGACAAAGTATTGTCAGTTCCATGGCCAGATCCCCTTTAGTACTTTAGGAAGTACTAAATGACTGTGCAGTTCTTACTGCACAGTCGGGAGCACAAGTAGGCACCCCCCTGAGAGGGTAGGTAAAGTCTAAGTACACACATTTTAAACAGATACATTGTATCTTGTTGACTTCAGAGTTGTTTTAGCAATATTGTGTGCAAGTGTTTTAGAATTTTCTAATGAAAGGTGTGCAGTTTTTAGGTATCTTATCAATTGTCAAGCTATGCAACTTGAGAATTTCCTGTTTGGTGCAGTATTTGAACTTCATACAGTCAGTTCCCTGGCAGCACTGCTATTGACGCAATGCTGAAGGAGATTCACTGGCTTCTAGTGAGATGTTTAAACACTGATGTAAAAGTAGTTTTGAGAGGGTGTCGTTGTATATTTAAATACAGAATATTATTTTCAAGTGTGCCAAGGGGAAAATTCTGTTCTTTGGTGACTTTATAAATATGTAGAGGTAGTCTTGATTTTAAACCTCTCCAGAAATACTTTAAGCTTGTTAAACGTTGACAAACACAATGACTTCTTTGTCCTAGCTACTGTGTTTAAGCATGATTCCATTTGGCTTTTTAAATGGGGTGGTTTCCTTTTGCATGCTGTATTACCTGCACTGGACAAGAAATGAAGTAGTTATCACTTTATACTTGACATGAAAACTTTTATTAACTATATGTGTATTCTGTTTTTATAAAGGTTTGTATTATATGTATAATATATGCATAATCTGGATTATATATAATTATTTTAATGTTAACTTTATATATCCTGGTTTGGCTTACATATAACTGTATGCATGTGTATATATGCATAACACGATGACCTTTCCCAATCCTTAGGTAGATGCAACCGTATGGATGCCCAGTTTTGAAGTGGAAGGATCTTGTAAAGTTAATGATTTATGTAAATGGAGTCCCCTCTCCCCCATTCTAGTTGCACTATTCTTTATGCTCAGTCTGTTTTGGATAATTAGGGTAAGTTCCTCATAAATATGAGTTGCAAGACTTGTTTTGTCTGACAGTTGCTCTTAGCCAATTAAAGTGCTTCTATTTGCATAATTTTTCTTAATTTTTTTCTTAATAAAATGTGTACCATCACATAAGGGGGCAGACCAAATTCAAATGAAGTGTTTTTGGGGTTTTTTGCTTCTATTTTTGTATGGTTAGCATGAATTTCCATTCTATTTAAAATGTTAAATGATAATTCAGGGCCTGAACCCCTCAGTGAAATAGCTAATTAAATAACTCTATCAGTAACTTTGACTGATTATGTATCATTTATATATATATATGGCTGACTTCAGTATCACAGTGATGTAAGTGTGGTAGACTGAACCCATTGCTCTGTGGTACCTTTTTACTTCTAGAATGATTCAAGACCTGATTTAGCAAAGTACTTAACGAGGTACTTAATTTTAAACATGTCAGTTATGCTTATTCTGTTTGGCTCAGCACTTAAACATGACTTCAGTAGGTAGAGAGTTTTTCATATTTGTAAACCAACTCCTTAAGTATTCGGAATACATCCATTTTATGGGGTCTGTGCTAATCATGTTAATCTCCATAAGAGCAGCTCCTGATCCCCTGCTTTCTTAGTGCCTGCAGCCATGCAAGACAGTTCAGAAATACAAAATTAATCACTTATAAATGGTTGGAAAAACATGTGCATGTTGCAGCTGTTTCTAAAATTAACCATAATGAGGCACAATTAACACTGCCTTTAGTGTTTGCTTGCATCGTTTTGAATTTTTATGGGCAAAGGTAAAGTGACTCTGAAGTGACCTTTGCCTTGTTTCTGTACAATGTGCGTTCTTATGGTTCTCTGTCTACAATTATGTTATTGACATGCTCTGTTTTAAGAAAATGTAGTTAACAAATTCCTTCCTCCCCCCACTTTTTTTTTTTTTTAGAAAGAAGGGATAAATGTGAGGATATATCTAAACTGAATTTTCTGTTGCAGTTATAATTGAAGATATTTATACTCATCCAATTTGAACTAGTCGTCTTATTGGCAAATAAGATTACAGAATTGTCTAAACTAATCTACCATTTTACAGCTTGTTTAGAATTTTCTATTATAAAATGGGGGTGGGAATTAAACAAGAAAGTAGGTTTATTTTAACTTGGCTTAAAAAACAACAAGCAATGAAAGAAAAAAGACTAAGCACTTAGTTATACTTAAATCTGCTGTTGAGATCTACAAAAATAGCTAAAAAATGTACATGACTGAAAATGTCAGCAATTCATTTAAAATGTATTCCAAGCATTAGCATCTTTTAATTTAACCAGTATTTCCCTTGAATTTTATAACTTGCTTGTGAATGGTGTTCATAGACATTATAGATTTAGATTTTATAGACATTAGGGGCTGGAAAAGACCTGATAAGATCATTGAGTCCAGCCCCACTGCCATAGGAGGGAAGTCTGCAGGGATCAAATGATTCCACCAAGATAAACATGTAAATGCTTTTTGAAGGAGTCCAGATTAGGTGCTTGCACCACCTCTGGGTGGGGGGGGGTGTCTGTTCCAAACCTTGGATACTCGGGCTGAAAGAAGTTCTTCCTTACATAGTCGGAATCGGCCTTCTAGAAGTTCACGGCCGTTAGACCTACTTATCCTTTGGGTAGCCCTGGTGAACAACTGTTCTCCCAGATCCTGATGCACCCCCCTTTATATACTTATAGGGAACCACCAAGTCCCCCCCGAGCTTTCTCTTCACCAGGCTGAGGAGTCGTATGTCCCTCAGCCTCTCCTCATAAGGCTTGCTCTCTTGGCCTTTGATCATATGGGTGGCTCTCCTCTGGGCTCTCTCAAACTTATCCACATCCCTCCTGAAGTGGGGGGCTCAAAACTGGATGCAGTACTCTAGCTGTAGCCTCACTAAGGCCAAGTAAAGCAGCAGAATGATGTCCCTAGTTATTTCTTGAGATGCATCAGTAGATGCATGCCAGAGTTTTTGGTTTGCTTTGCTTGCCACAGCATCGCATTGGGGGCTCATGTTCATCTTGTGGTCAGTCAAGGACCCCCCCCCCCAATCCCTTTTGGTCACGGTGCTAGCGAGCATAGCACTGCCGAGTATGATGCTGGTTTTTCTCTCAAGGTGGAGTACCTTGCGTTTCTCTACGTTGAATGCCATCAGTTTTTGGTCTTCCCACTTTGCAAGCGTGTCCAGGTCAGCCTGTATCCCCAGCCTGTCCTCCAGTGTGACTGCCTTCCTCCATAGTTTAGTGTCATCCATGAACTTTACCAGTCTGTATCTGATGCCTGAATCCAGGTTATTAATGAAGATATTGAAGAGTACCAGCCTGAACACTGAGACCTGGGGGACTTCACTCGTAAACTTGCACCATGTTGATTTTTTACTATCAGCTAGTACCCTTCAGGTCTGACCCTGGAGCCAGTTCCCCAGCCATCAGACCATGAAATGGTTGAGGCCACAGTTCCCCAGCTTGATCATGAGGACATCGTAGGAGACCAAGTCAAAGGCCTTCTTGAAGTCCAGATAAATGACATCAACTTCATTTCCCTTGTCCAGGCAGTGCATCACCTAGTCATAGAAGGAGATGAGGTTGGTCAGGTAAGACCTTCCAGTAAAAAAACCATGTTGGCTGGCATTCAGTAGGTTACCTTCAGTTAGCCTGTTGCAGATGGATCCCTTAATAATTTTCTCCAAGATCTTTCCAGGGGTATCTGATAGCTGTACTTAAGTGGGTAACAACCTAATGGATAACTCTTTTGAGCAGTTAGCTCCAAAGTATTTGAGGTATGGAGTGCTAAGTTGAGGGGAAGTATAGCCCTTTTGGGGTAGCAGTAGTGTGCCCTTGGGCAGGAAAGTTGTGAAAAGTTAAGGATGCACCAGCAGCACCAAACTGGCTTACATTTTGAGTGGTGCTGCAAATTGTGACAGAAGTGCTTACTATGCATAAACTTGTACTGTCCTTTGCACAGCTCTTGATCCAACTCCTTTCACTGCTATCCTTGACTACAGGGTACTCTAGGATGATGACAACATGTCTAGTTGCAGTGAAATCAGTGAGACTACTCATGTGATGAAGTAGTTGTTGTATGATCTAGCCAAAGACAATACAGCTTTAGAAAAACATGTTTACTGAAAATGGAAACTTCTCATCACTTTTTTATGATTCACTCCCACAGTATCTGAGTATTTCATAAACATTAATGAACGTCTTTGAAAGGAAGTATTTAATTACTACTTGGCAGATAAGAAATGAAGGCACATAGAATAGAAATTAAGGGCTGGAAGGGACCTTGAAAGATCACCGACTCCAATCCCCCTGCTCTGGGCAAGAATAATGCTGAGATCAAATGATCCCAGCAAGATATCTTTCCAGTCTCCTTGTGAGGGACTTCCAAGGTTGGGGACTGCACCATCTCCTTGGGAAGTCTATTCCAGATTCTGGTTACCTTTACCATAAAGAAGTTCTTCTTTGCATCTAACATGAAACCACCCTCTAACAGTTTATGGCCTGCCATTGCTCCTTGTCCTCCCCTGAGGCACCCCTAATGAATAGTTTTTTTTTTTCTTCTCCTGGCTCCTGATATTTACCCCGACATACTTATAAAAGTCCCCTCTCAGTCCTCTCTTCCCCAGGCTGAACAGTCCCAGATCCCTTAGTCTTTCCTTAGTTTTTCCTCATAAGGTTTGTCCTCCAGCCTCTTGATCATTAAGATTAAGGTTAAAAACTGCAACATGGAAATTCTTCCATATTGCTGCATGGTATCATAATGGACACCCATGTTTATCATCAATATGTTTGTTTCATCTTTGATCTTTGATCGTTAGCTATTTGGGTCAGGGATCATTTTATCTTTTGAACAGC
>NW_017729032.1:171052361-171054289 GCF_001723915.1 Gavialis gangeticus
TTTGATCATTAGCTATTTGGGTCAGGGATCATTTTATCTTTTGAACAGCTTAAATTATTTTAGTCTGGTCTCTTAAATTTGCAGTTTGTTATATTTTTGTCATACTTTTACTTGCATTATATGAGCTGAGTGAACTATGTTAACAATGTCTTAGTGGGACAGATGGATGGACGGACAGACAGACACTAATATGTGCTTACATTAAGAAAGGTCAACATGTGATGGGACCTCACATGTGATGCACAGTCACACCACCTGTCATACCACACATGCATGGCAGGAAACATGATCATGGGCTCCCTCTGAACTGGCAAGAAGCAAGCTCCCATGGCTGGGAGCCCCCTCATTTGAGGGTCTTCCAGCCATGGAGGCACTCCATACACCCCGAAGGCTGGGGGATCATACCCCACAACTGGGGGGTTCATGCACCCCGGGGCTTCTGTGATCCCTCACCTTCAGGTGTTTCACATACCCCTAGGGCTGGGGGGGATTGTGGCAGCCATGATCCTGCAGCCCTGGGGGTTTCATGCACCCCTAAGGTAGCTATACCCTGGTTGGCTAATGGGACGCAGCTGGGTTCCAGCATCTGAAGCTGCAAGACCCAGAGTCAGCAGCTGCTGGGGCTGAGAATTCCCTTTGTTGCAGGACTCCCATGCCAGGGTTGGGCATGCTATATACTACAGGCCCATCTGCTACAGGGCTCCCAACCTCAGGGGAGACCCTGTTATATGTGCAAATTAAAGCTTGATAGCAACCAGCTACGAAGTTAGTACACATTTTTGATGTCTAACTTTATAGCTGGTTGGAACTTTTTATAGGGTGATAGGTACTTCGCACATGTGGCTGGCCTCAAGGTAACTGTGCAGTTGACCAGTTAATTGTGTGATACCTGTAATGTGCAGAGGGGGCCAGGCCTTACACTACAATATTGCCTTTAGAATAAAGCACTATCTGCTGTGCATTTTAGCTTGTAAAATGGAAATGACTATTTTTTGCCATATCTTCGGAATCCTTGCTCCTGGTTTTAGAAACTCTGAATGTGTTTCTGTTTGGAGTCCATTTTTATTGTTGTAATATATCCCACAGAAAAATGGACTCTTACAATGGAAATGACACTAGGTCTTTAATCAAAACAGGAAGAGTGGTGGAATATTATAAAAATGGATAAATACTTAAAAGGCCATATCGAATGACAGAACTTCAAAAGACTGCTTTCTAAACACTAAGAATCCACAGCATGTAGGAGATAGCTCTGAATTCACTAGTCAAGAAGACTTACTGATGTATACCCATTTTTCTATCAATTTTTCTATGGATTTGGGGCATTTTGGATCTGATTTTTCCATGTCATAATGTTGGACAGTTTTTTTTCTAAAAGAATTTCTCCTTCCTGGGTTCCCGTCTCTGCCCTGTGATGCTTTAAAGATGCCAGTGAGTCCCTCCTTCTCCTTCTGCCCCCCCTATCTTTTTGAAGTAGAAGTTTGCTGGGTCAGATTAAGACCATGAGAGCTCATTAAAGAAAATTTATAAAGGGTTTAGGTGAGACTGTCTGGAGATGGTAGATGAAGGCATGATCAGGGTCTGACATTAAAATAGGAGTTCCAAAATAAGGAATGGGCTTCCAAGGGAGGTGGTGCTTTCCCCTAGCCTGTTCAAGAGGCGATTAGATAGGCATCTGGCTTGTGTTACCTAACTCCAGTGCTCTTTCCTGCCTGGAGCAGGGGGTCGGACCTGATGATCTACCAGGTCCCTTCTGATTCTAGAAATCTATGAAATCTATGAATTGCACGGCTTGTTTGGAAAGCTTGTTTCTGGGTGTAACTGCTTGCTTGGACTATTTGTTGCAGCTGTTGTTGTTATCATCATCATTCTTCATCTGCAGTATTGTACCACCAACGATACTTTACCCAGGATCAGGATCCTATTGT
>NW_017729032.1:171059289-171065721 GCF_001723915.1 Gavialis gangeticus
ATCAGGTCCCTTTCGACTCTAGAAATCTATGAAATCTTCCGTTTGCATACCGTTTATACTGAAGATAGGACAGGGCTTGTTGGCACCTTTTTAGAGACTATAACTGCTAGCAACTATTGCCACCAGAGCTAAGAACAGCATTAGTAATTAGCTTTAAACACCTCCTAGGCTGCTTAAGACGTGACAAAAAACAAACAAATGGTGCTTTAAGCTTGGCACACCCCTGTGCCAAGCACAGCGCATGCCTAGAAGGGGCCTCACATAAGCTTGACCTGGCTTGCCCAATATCTGTGTAGATCAGGTGCTTCAGTGGGACTTCTTGGCAGTTTTATCTAATAGACGATTTGATCAGCTTTAGATAAAGCCACCAAAAAGCCCTGTTGAAGCATCCGATCTATACACATGCTGTGGAGCCGGGTCAAAGCTGCCTCTTCCAGTAAAGTGCTGGGGGGGGGTTGTTTTTGTTTTCTTTTCATATCTGTCAGCACCCCTAATCTGTACCCTTTTTTTAGGCACCAGTGTGAAACTTGGATTGTCACAACCTGAAATGTGTACCTGGACTTTGTCATCTAAGTGGTTCCTTCATGTAAAGGCAACTGGCTCATTCTTTTGTAGTACAGTTGGAGGAAGAGAAAAGGGGAATGGTAGAGGTGGACACTTTTTGCCTGGTAGCCTAGTGCTTAGGAAGTTGAAGAACCAGTTCTAGTTCTTCTTTAGCCCAAGGACAGTTTCATAATCACCAGGCCAGGGGCTAAGAAGGGTTGAAGGCAAAATCTGTTGAAGCTGAGGTCACTGGAAGGGACTTAATGTAACTTAACTGACCTTCAAGCTGTTGGTTTGCATCTGTGTTGACTACCAGATATGGCGCCTCTGAGAAGTTAAGGTTGGTGGCTCCTAATTTGTGGTCTCAACAGCCAGAGATGGGTGCCAAGATGCTACAATGGTGACTTCTAGGCATGCAGAACAGAATAACTGGCACCTAAGTAGTTTTTCCAGTGAAAATGTATGTACCCAGAAGTGAGTCTGAGCTAAGTGGAGTTTCTCTAAATCACTGCCTTTAACTTAGGTTAAATTTTGGTGCATATGTCCAATTTTAGACTCAGTTCTTTTTTTTGTGTGTGTGAATTCACTCTCAGATATGATAGTAAAGGAAAGGAGGTTATATAATTGATGCAATGACTGCTCTTGCAGATGTTACATCTATCATACATTACAAGTGAGTTTAGAAGGCCAAAAAAGCAAATGGCTAAATATTCACCTTGTTTATTCCACTAAAAAAATGGCTGATCAGACACGCAAATGGCAGGTCTGTATTATAGGTTCATAGACGTAGGGTCAGAAGGGACCTGAGCAGATCATCAAGTCTGACCCCCTGCCCTGGGGAGTCATGAATACTGGGCTCATATGACCCCTGGTAAACTTAAGCTCATATGACCCAAGCTAGGTAATTATCAAGCCTCCTTTTAAAGACCCCTAAGGTAGGAGCCAGCACCACTTCCCTTGGAAGCTGGTTCCAGATCCTGGCTACCTTGACTGTGAAGGCCTCCTGATATCTATCCTGAACCTACTCTCGATCAACTTGTGGACGTTATTCTTTGTTACTTGGGGAGGTGCTCAGGGAACAGGGTCTCACCCATTTCCCTCTGGTCCCCCTGGTAAGTTTATAGATGGCCACTAGATCCCCCCTCATCCTTCTCTTGTGAAAGCTGAACAGGTTCCGGTTCTGTAGCCTCTCCTCATCGGGTCTGCCCTGCTGCCTCCAATCATGCGAGTTGACCTCTCAATGCTGGCCACATCCCTCCTGAAGTGTGGTGCCAAGAACTGGATGCAGTACTCCAACTGTGGCCTGACCAGTGTCTCATAGAGGGGGAGGATCACGTCCTTGGATCTGCTTATGATGCATCTGCTGGATACATGATAAGGTGCAGTTAGCCTTACTGACCACGTCCTCACATTGGCAGCCCATGTTCATTTTAGAATCAGTAGTGACTCCAAGATCTCTTTCTGCCACTGCTTTCGAGAAGGGAGTCCCCCAACCTATAGGTATGCTGCTGGTTCTTTATGCCCAAGTGCAGTACCCTGCACTTGTCAATATCGAATTCCATCCTATTCACATTCGCCCACCCCTGTAACCTGTCCAGGTCCAGTTGTATCCTGTCCGTCCCTTCTAGTGTGCCCACCTCACCCCAAATCTTGGTGTCGTCAGCGAATTTGAACAGGGTGCTTTTCACCCCCTTGTCCAAGTCACTAATAAATTGAACAGTACAGGCCCAAGCCCTGGAGGACTCCACTGCCCACATCCCTCCAGATCAAAAGTGACCCATCCGCCACCAGTCTCTGGGTGCGGCCCCCTAGCCAATTTGTGACCGGTCTGACTGTGTAGGCATCAGTGCCACAGTCGCTTAGGTTTTTAATGAGAATGGGATGGGAGACCGTGTCAAAGGCCTTCCTGAAGTCCAGAAAGGCTGCATCCACTGCGACACCTGTGTTCAATGATTTTGTGATCTGATCGTAGAAGGCAATCAGGTTGGTCGGACTAATGAACCTAATGAACCCATGCTGGTTGCCCTTGAGCATCAACCCCCCTGCTGGTCCCTCACAGATGTGATCCCCAATAATGTTCTCAGGGAGCTTCCCCAGGACCGAATTAAGATTAATGGGCCTGTAGTTGCCTGGGTCCTCCCTTTTATGAAAATGGGGACCACAATGGCCAGGACCAGGTCCAGCAAGGCATTCCCCCTGGTGGGACTGTGCACCTCCTGCGTTAGGGGGAGGTCTTGTATCTCAGCAAGGAACCTACATGAGCGGTCAGACGGGGCTAACTGCTCCTCTCAGCAAATGTCCAGGTAGTTTAGATCACCCATGACGACCACATCCCTTGATTTAACTGTCTGTGTGAGCGGACTGGAGAATTCCTGGACCAGCTCTTCCCTCTGGTTGGGTGGGCTGTAGTATACCCCCTCCGTTAAGTCCCTTTCCCCCCAACCCTCTTGTATTCTGACCCAGAGCACTTCAGTTTGCCCCTCCTCTGACCCCATCCTGTTAGTTGAGGACGTGTATTGCTCTTTGACTTAGAGCGCCACACCCCCACTTTTCCTCACTGTTCTGTCCCTCCTGCATAGTCTGTAGCCCCTAATGTTTAGCACCCAATCGTGGGTTGAATCCCACCAGGTTTCAGTGAGCCCTACTATGTCTGGGTTTGCACTAGCTACCTGGAAGGCAAGTTCCTCCTGCTTATTCCCCATACTTTAAGCATTAGTGTAAAGGCCTTTAAGGCCTCCTATTGGTGCATGCACCCTCCCCACCTGATTTCCAAGACTATCTGGACCCTTGTTACTTACCTGGGTACTTCTTGTGCCTGTCACCTGTCTTCGCTGGGAGGTGTCCTCATCTCCTCCTATGGCTGCATCCCTTGGTGAAGCTAGTTTAAAAAACACGCTGTACAAGATCAGTCAATCTGGAAGAAAAGACACACTTGCCTTTAAGGGAGAGGTGAAGGCCATTCCACCCGAGTATGCCCCCTGTGTGAAAATGTGAGTCGTTGTCTAGGAACCCGAGGCCTTCCTCGGGATCAAAAAAAGTTGTTCAACTTCTCATGTTCAAACAGTAACAACATTGTGGGCAGAAACAGTAACAACTTGTTGGCAGAAGCTCCTGGCCCTGCCCCAGTCCCTCCCTTATAGAGGGGCCCTCAATCTGCCTTCCCCTCATGCCCTTCTCTCCCCTCTCACCCCTTCCCCACAATAAACTTACCAGCCAGACCTAGCTGCTCTCCATGCTGTCAGGCAGTGCTGCTTATCGCCTGCACGCTGTGTTGTGGCTGCACACATACATGTGGCATTTATTGGCCACATCAGAGAAAAAAAGCCATTGCCGATACTCTCAATTTTCCGTATATCGGTGCTGATCTGATATGGGACCGATGTATTGGTCGCATCTCTAGCAGCAGTGGGACAGGACTGCCTATGAGCTTTAAAGCTTGGGCAGTAGCAGCTCATTAAAGCACCAGCAATTTTTAAACTGTAAGGTTGCCAGTGCTTTAATCTTTTTCACCAGCTCCTGTAAGGGTTGATTGGGTGGCAGAGATTGCTCCCATTGGTGGCTTGTAGGAAGCCCCAACAGAGCTTGCAATGGCAACCAGAGGTGAGCAGCCAAGTGTCATTGATCATGTCTTGCTCATCAGCTCCCTATCACTGTGCTTCCTTCCCGCACCCTTGCTGGAGAGAACACCTTTGTGGTAACATTGTCATGCTTCAGGCAGGGGTTTGTGCATGTGTGGCCACATATGTTGCACTGTTTCTATAGTGCAGCATGCTCATAGTTTGCCAAAAATAATGCCACAGTCCACCATCTTACCATAATGCACAATCTCCAATATCCATTTGTTCCTTTCGAGTTTCAGCTTCGCATGTAGGTGGTCTGGACTTAACCTGTACTGTGTGTTTCCTGTGGAATTAAATGCAATAGCAGCATGTGGAGTTATTTTTGTGCATTGTGGGTCTCAGCCTATTATGTTCATGCTAAGCTTTAATTATAAAGGATTTTCCCTCCCCCCATTTTGAACTATGTTGAGTCAGTTGATTTATTACTGCTTCATTTTACTTGCCTTGAGAGAATTAGTTTAATGGCTTGTTTACTTACTACTTTTTATTAGGGTAGCTCTACTGTGAACATAGAATGGATTTTACAGACCATCAACATCCCAGCCTGCACAAAGCTTTTCTTTTTGTCTGGGTGATAAAGTATATATTTATGGGGTCGCTCCTGATAGCAGAATGATGGCAAAAGTAGCTGTTTTCCTGGTGTTTGTCTCTCCTTCCCCCCCGCCACCCCTTTAAAGAAAGGAATCTCCAAGGACAAGAACCTAACATCATGTTTTCATTCTAAATTAAACTAGATACCGTATGTGACACTGTGCTTTCCCAACCTGCCTCCACTTGTTTATATAGGTGTCCATACAGGAATGTGGATATTTAAAGTTAAAGCTGATAAACACACAAGTTAGTGGGTCACAGTCTAGAACTGTTGCATCTCTATCAACCTTTGTCAGTTTTAGATCTACAAACATGACTCACTTTTCACTCACTCCCCCACTTAGGTTTGCAAGCCTGAGAGGTAGATTTGAAATTATCATTTGAATGTGCTGCATATCTCCCTGTGAAATCTTCCTTTTGTTTTTCTCGAGTCTCCCTTATCTGGAAACCTTCACCGCATTTCATGAAAAGTCCCTTCATCCTGTAACATGCAGGCATTGCCTGTATTTTGTTTCTTACTTCCTGAAATGTAATTGATACCTCCTATTCCTTAGGAACAGATACTATATTGGGCTTAAGCAAACATTGTTTTATTAAAAGATTTTTTGAGTAAATTTTCTTATTTCCATCCCACATGCCATCGTTCAGATTAAAAAGTGTTTACTGATACCTGAAGGAAATGCACGTGGAAAGATATTTTGAAATATGTTGTCAGGACAACTGTGCTCATACCCTGACATTCTTTTTTGCATCTTAAGGTTGGTCTATGCATACAATTTGGATAACTCTATTTCAGGCTGTGCCTTTTTTTTTTTTTAACCAGCCTAATTATACTGATGCAACCTCTAGTGTAGACAGATTATGATGATTGTTATTATAAAACATGCCCATACAGGAGTATCTGTACCAATATAAAGCACCTTTATCATGAAGCAACAGCTTTAAATTGCATTAGAAGAGTGATAAGAGCCCCATAGGATGAGCAAAAAAATTATAGTCATAAGGCTCGAAATTGGGAAATGGCAATAGTGCCGTAAAGGAGAGAGAAGTGAGAATAATGGGGCATGCTTCCAAACATTTGAGCTGTTTATGCCCAAGTACCAGTAGAATGAAGAATAAACAAAAAACTAAAACTAGATTAAATTAGATCAAAACTATCTTATGGGACAAACTGAAAGACTGGAATAGAAGGGCATGGCTTGTTTACAAAGAACAATGAGGTTAAAATGGAGAGGGGGAAATGGCTGTGAAATTTAGAAAGAGGCTTTTTTTTTTTTTTTAAAGTTTCTGGGTAAAAATCATAGAATCATAGAAAGTTAGGATTAGAAGGGACCGCAGGAGGTCATCAATTCAACCCCCTGCTCAAACCAGAGCCATCCCCAACTAGATCATCCCAGCCAAAGCTCTGTCTAGCCAGGTTTTGAAAACCTCCAAGAATGGAGCTTCCACCACATCTCTGGGTAACCAGTTCAAGTGTTTTACTACCCTCATAGTGAGAAAATTCATCCTAGTATCCAACCTAAACTTCCCTTGCTTCAGCTTGAGATCAATGTTCCTTGTTCTGTCATCACAGAACAGTCCTAGCTCCATCCACTTTTGAACCCCACTTCAGGTAGTTGAAAGCTGCTAGTAAGTCTCTTCTCCGTCTCCTCTTCTCTAGACTAAATAAGCCCAGTTC
>NW_017729032.1:171066062-171067977 GCF_001723915.1 Gavialis gangeticus
TGGGATTGCTCTGTCTTAAGTGCAGGACTTTGTACTTGTCCTTGTCGAACCACATGAGATTCTTTAGGCCCAATCCTCCAATTTGCCTAGGTCAGTGGTTCTCAACCTTTTTTTGTACTAGGACCCATTTGTAAACAGTGACCAGTATTGACCCAGTGAATAGTTTAAGTAGAAAACGCACAAGTATTTTGGCCCCCAAATACTTATTGCACACTACAAGTTAAAACAGTTCAACTGTCTTTA
Source organism: Gavialis gangeticus (assembly GCF_001723915.1). Classification (NCBI taxonomy): domain Eukaryota; kingdom Metazoa; phylum Chordata; order Crocodylia; family Gavialidae; genus Gavialis; species Gavialis gangeticus. The sequence continues at coordinate 171,066,306 of NW_017729032.1, forward strand.
AAATTAAGACAGAAATCAACACCAACAGAAAACATAAACAGCAATATCAACATGCAGTCCTCCATTAGTCCCAAGTGACATATATCATTGTGCAACTTGTACAATGCAAATCACTGGTGCCCCTCACTCCCAACCCATAGCCCCTCAACTCCGCCCCCCCGGCCTGCTGATGCCCCTTACTCTTTACCCACTGCCCTCCGTGTCCCAGCCCACCAGTGTGTGGGGCAGGGGTTGCCCACATCAGGCATGGGGTTGCAATCTGGTTGGATCTGTAGTCCTTACCTCTTCCTGCCACTAGCCACTTGCACACTGGGCTGCAGCTCTACCCCACTGCGATGGCCTGGCCTGGTCACCACTTCCCTCAGGCCGCCCACACTGCCCGCAGCTCCACCTCCCTTGCAGGGTAGAGCTGTGTCCTGAGGGAAGTGGTGGCAGCAGGAGAAGGTGAGTCCATTACTCCTTGTGCAATTTCTCCACCCCTCTTTGTCCTGCTTGCTGGGCCATGGAGGAGGCTCCTGCCCATGCTAGTCTGGCTAGGCTGCAGCCCAATGTCCACTGTGGGCACACACATCTGGAGGGCACATGTCTGCCTGATGTATTGTCTGTGCACCATCCCATAGACTTACCTGGGGGAGCTGTTGGAACTGCTCTCTCTGTTGCTTGGCTGCCACGTGCATGTGTGTGTGTGCACATGCATGTGGCACCCCCTGCCTGATCACCCTCCTCCCAATGCTCCCAGCCCCAAGGAAGCAGCCCCTTGCAGGCTGGAACTCTTCAAGCCTGCAAAGGGAAACCTGAGGTTTCCCACAGTTTTCTCCTTTAAAGGAGAAAATCCATGATTTTCCACATTTTTCTGCATGGCCCTTTCATAAATCTTGGTGACCCACAGGTTGAGAAATATTAGTGTATAGTGAAGAACACAAAACACCACCTTCTGTACCATGTGTAAATTAGAAATGGTTCCAATGGCCTTTCTGTCCAGATGTTTTCAGTATTGATCAGAATGTATATAGATATATGTAAAAGCTATTTTAGTACGGTTGTTGTGTATATATTTGTTCCTGAGGGATGAAAAGTAATTACACAATAACTTTCATTTGGATATTTAGCAGTGATGAGAGAGGTTGAAATTTGTCTGTTTCAGGGTTTGTAGTTCTAACAAAGTTTTGATATGCCTGGATGTACTATCCATACATAGGCTATATTATGTACTATCCAGACATAGGCTATATTATGAAATTAATAAAATAAAAATATATGAATGTAGAAATGAAATAAGGATCTGGGAGGGAATGGAAAGGGCTATAAGGGCCTCTGTACTCTCTGTTTTAGAGAACCCATCAAGAATGAGAGAAGGTCACGTGGGGACAGAAACCTGCGTCCAGCCCTCCCCCCCGCCTCGGGTTGGGGCCGCAGCCACTTGCCACCTCACCCCTGCCACTTTGGGCTGAGGCCAGGGCTAGGGCTAAGGCCACTCCCTCCCTCCACATCCTATTTGGGCTGGCACTGGGGTCCATGGCGGTTGTGGCAGGAGTCATGGCAGTGGTGGTGGATGCAGTGGGTGCAGCCACCGGTAACCCCCCTGCCCATTCCCACTCCCCTCCATGCCTTCTTCCCCTCTTCCCAGCTGCCTCCCCCTCCCTGTCAGCTGTTTTTGTGGCGGGGGGAGGGG
>NW_017729032.1:171067988-171068536 GCF_001723915.1 Gavialis gangeticus
CTGTTTTTGTGGCGGGGGGAGGGGGAGCCTCTGGCCCCTGGCTCCAAGGAGCAGAGCGGGGAGGAGGTGAGGCTGGTGTCCCTGGCTCTGGCCCCGGCCCCATTCCCTGCTGTCATGGTGGTGCTTCGCCATGTGGGGCAAGGTGAGGCCAGTGCTGCGCAGCCAGCACCCCACACCCTGCTGCCTCCTACCTTAACCTCAACCCTAACCCCACACTCCATTCCCTGTGTCATGGTGGAGCTCTGGTGCCTGCTGTCCCCCTCTTCCTCCACCTGCTCCAGCCCCTCAGTCCCCACTGTCATGGCAGCACTTTTCCATGTGTCTGTCTGTCCAGAGCACTCTGGCTACTGAGGCAACCAGAGTGCACATAAAGCATTATGGACAGAAAGACAAAGGCTTTTATAATATCAGAATCTTTTCCTTATTTAGACTCAAGGCATCCCTCAATAGGTATGAGGCACTTCTCAGTAGACTCTCAAGAAACTCTTCAGAAAATGCCAGCTCTGTTTTTCTCTTTTTTTTCTTTTTTTGACAAGAGTAATGTAAGA
>NW_017729032.1:171073536-171074824 GCF_001723915.1 Gavialis gangeticus
AAAAAAAAAAAAGAAAACCCAGCCTTATCGATTAAAAATACTTCTGACAGCAGAAATGGGGTAAATAATGTTGCAGCATTTTGATGACATTTTTTTTCCCCCTCAGTTGCCTCTTTCTTTTCTCGTTGAATCTAATCTTGCAGTATTATAAGAAGTGATGAGTAATAGAGCTATCGGCCTTTTTAAATATGTATGAACTTCTCCGGGAGAGCAAGAAACTCTTCAGAAAATGCCAGCTCTGTTTTTCTCTTTTTTTTCTTTTTTTGACAAGAGTAATGTAAGAGCTAATTTTTCTGTTGCGAAGAACTCAAAAAAAACTGTAACAGGGCAGAATGTTTTTAGTGCTATGTTTTCCAATTTGAAATCCCTAGGTTTAACTTTGGAATCATGTTTTCACTGCTAATAGTGCAAATATTGCATGGCATCCCAGGGTGCCACAGCAGGGGGGCCACCATACATCCCAGTTTGGCCAGGACAATCCCAGATTTCATATGCCAGTCCTAGCCAGTTGATGAAAATTAAAACAGAAGTCCTGGGATCACAGGGGTGGGGTATGGGGTGCAGTTGTCTGGGAAAAGGAGCAGCATGGTGCGCCAGGCAGGTGGGCGGGCAGACATTGTGGTAGAGCGCCACTGCTGGGGGTGGGCCAGTGTCCCAGATTTCTATAAAAGTAATATGGTCACCCTACATAGCCCCTGACTGAGAATCACTGAATTGCAGATGTGTTTATTACTGTTGCTTGTGAAGCCTTTATTTTAGGAAGGTTTGCATTAGAAATTTGTTGGTTAACGTTTTATTTTTAGTGTAATTAAAAGGGATTGCACTTTTTCCCCCTAGTGAATATATTTGGATCTCAAACACACAGAGAAATGGAATTGTTATTTACATAACCATTCATGGACCTTTGTTAGAACCAGCAGGGGAGATATATGCACTAATCCTTTTAGTCTAAAGGATTTTTACTATTGGTGATTTTATAGATTTTATTATCCTTTTCCATGATTCCCAAGAATCATTCTCTCGACATATGTAAAGATTGCTTCACTTTATTCTTGTTTTAAGTTGTGATTAATGTTGTTTTGGATATATGTACTCAATCTCTTTAGAAACCTTACACCATGTGGAATGTGCAGTCCCCTTGCTGAAATGAAAACTCGGAGGGGGTAACCGAATACTCTCTTCAGTCAGTGTATTGCCAGCCTGAAGGAAAAACAAATAGGCTTGCTGAGAACAATGAAAATTCCTTGAAACCCTAGGAGACGGGACTTAAAAAAAAAAAAAAAAAAAA
>NW_017729032.1:171074951-171075193 GCF_001723915.1 Gavialis gangeticus
AAAAAAAAAAAAAAAAAAAGACTGTCAAGGTCTTTAGGCTCAAACTTCCAAACTGTTTATAATCAAGTGGCACAGAGGCTTTTCAGCCCCCAGGGTGAACTGGTTGGTACCTTGCCAGCAGCTGAATGGCCACAGCTAATTTGCATGTAGGTTTATTGTTTAAAGCCTGCAAAACCACAATATACTATCCCTCTTAATTTTTAGTCACCCTTGTGTGACCTTCATTCCCCACCCCACCCCCC
>NW_017729032.1:171075276-171083558 GCF_001723915.1 Gavialis gangeticus
CCTTCATTCCCCGCCCCCCCCCCAGTATAAACTCACAAGCCTAGTGCAAATGCTTTTCATTAATATTTTCTGTCCCACTGGGTTTCATTTCAGGCTTAAAATGCAATTTATTTAGAGATAATCCAGAAATGCATCTAAGTACTTGAAGGACTGAAGAGCACTTGTGCAGAGGGTCAAGATTCATGTGTCCCTAGGTGCTTGTGTTTCCTCTCTTAGCTATGATTGACTTCAGACCATCTCTGGCTGTCTATCAAGACATTTAGTTTTCTACCCTTGATCTCTAGCTCCCTAACCCATTTGCTTGCATAGAAGTATGATTTCCACCTCTGCTCCCTCTAGTTCTACATGTAGCTGAAGTGGGATTTTAATTTTTAAGTAAACTTTTGAGGTTTAGATAAAACCTCAGCAGGTCAGATATGAAGACCATGGGTTGTGCGGTAGTTGCTACACAACGGGGAAACTGTTGGATTTTAATTATCTAAGTTGTTGAAATATATGTAGGTCTATAAAAGGGTCTATAGCAACAACTATTCAGTGCATTTTTTGGTGTGGACGTATGATCAGTACTATTCCAACAGTGTTTATACAGGGCTTTAATTTGTGAGAGATGAGTGGTGAAAAAATCATTTTCATGTAGTTTTCATCAAGAAATAATTCTCTTTATGTTGCTTTATTTCTGCTTGCATTCTTGAAGCATCTGTCTAAAAAAAGAAAAGCCCTGTTCAGAAGCAGTCTTCAGTTATACCAGATCTGTCTGATGCCTTATTGCAGATTGTGCTGTTTGAAGAGAAATTTCCTACACAGTTGTGAATCTTTCTGTTTTTCTTTTAAGAGTCAAGTTAATTATCTTATAAACTATTTGAATTCATTTTACATGAAATAAAATGTAAACATTTATTTTAGTTCTTTATTTGTACTAGTGCTGTCCTCCAATTTAAAGAGAAAAAAGATCCAGCTCATGGGAAGCTCCAAAGTTAGGGAAAGGGAAATGAGAAGTAAGGCATTTCTGTACAGGTCAAGTAGATTTATTGTAGGTAATACGGTGAAAATGAATTTTGAGAAGGACTTGATCATGTCAAGGTTAGTGGTCTTCCAGATTAATTTAGCCCAGTGGTCAGCAACCTCCAGCTTGTGGACCTGGAGCTACAGCAACGTTTGGTGGGGGGGGACTTCGGCAGCAGTCCCCTTGAATAGAAGCAGTGGGGGACAGGGAAAACTGGTGGTGGCAGCTGTGTCTGGGTCATTTTGTCCTGCAGCTTAAAAAGGTTCCCAGTGACTAATTTGGAGCCATTATAAGTATAAAGAGCTGCATAAAAGAGGCATGGGGATGATTGTGCAAGCAGCAGATGATTCTGAGGACTGCTGGGATGAGGAAGGCATGATATAAAGCTTCATGAGGAATGATAGAAGAGAGGATATATATGAAGCTTTGATGCAATAGTGGATGGCAAAGCAATGGAGAGTTTCAGAAAAGGGGCAGGATGCCAAAAACTGGTAAACAAGAAAAGTTATTCTGATTATTACATTTTGTATGGATCTGAAGGGGACAGTATGAACTTGGGAGGCCGGCATTTTTGCAGTATTCAGTGTAGGATGTCAATGAGGACATGCATGAAATGTTTAGCTCTGAGGATAAAAAGAAAATGGCTGATTTGTGGGAACAAGAAGAGGTAGGATTTGAGTATGAAGCATCAGAAGATAAGAACTAGAAGTCAAAAATAGGCCCTAGATCGTGAGCCTGAGTAACGGCAAGGAGGATGATGGTTTGGCTACAGCAGAAGAGAACAGAAGTTAAAGAAGGCAAAGTTATAATTTGCAGAAGTACTAAGAACCTCAGTAGTGTAATGAAAATGAGGCAACTGGAGTACTAGCCTCAGATGCAGAAACCGGGTATGTCTGAAAAAATAGAAGCAGCTGCATGCTGGCCTGGCCACTACCATGCTGCCAGAATTGTAGCCAGTTAACATTTTCCCACCGCTGGCCTGGGCACTCAGGCATCACATTATGACCGAATGATGCCCAAGTCAATTCAGCATCCAAATGTAGCTGAAGTCAATGGAAGCTACAGGTACTCAGTAATTCTGCAAGTCATATTTGCAAATTGTTAATAGAGATTTAACAATGTAGGTCTGTCTCTTGCCTATATGGGGGGATTGGCAAAAATGACTACTTTAAAGTAATCTGTTTTTTCAGGAAAATTTGAGTAGTTTGAAGAAAATGTTAATCTTACGTTTTCTGTGATCAATGAAAAATGCTGGCAGCAGCTGCAGTCATATGGGTGTTCTACTGGTGGACTTCTAAATGACCACATTACTCTTGGCATGTGACATAGTCGTTATTGGTTCTTGGACTTCCCTTCTTTCTGCTACCCAAAATTGTTTGATAGCTGTCAGATATTGTGAAACGCTCAGTTGTTTCCCATAAGAAAAAACTTGCTACTATCCCCAGATATTAGTTCAGTTACATGCCTGATTGAGTAGATTAGATCACTGTCCAGATGCAACTTGTTTTACAATACTGTGGTTACCATAGCAGGTCAGAAATCTTTTGAGGTGAATGTACTAGTAAAGTTATTGTAATTGTTATTGGCTAGTTTATCCAGATTACCAGATTTTAAAATGAATGTGCAGGGCTCTGTTGTGCATGTTTGATTAACTGTGTTAGACAAGCTTAAGGTAGAGCTGAGATTGTTAATCAGAATTACAATGCCCTTGACTCGCTCCTCAGTTAGTAGAGTTCTAGTCTTCTCTTCAGGAAGATCTTCCTTCATTTTTCTCCTCCTGATAAAGTTTTTTCACTATTGTTACTTTTAGCTCTGAAACTTTTTGTGTACTGTATAAACGCACAATTTTACTCTATTTTAACTGCTTATCAATGTATTAGTACTTACCCAAATATTATGAAGTACTAATAAATAAAAGTTGCGAATAAATCGAGCTCTTACGTGATCTCAGTCATTCTACTTTTGACTTCTTTTTCTTTCTTTTTTCAGATTGAAGAAGGGAGCAAAGCTGCAGCTGTTGACAAGTTACTGGCTGGAGATGAAATTGTTGGCATCAATGATGTGGGCCTCTCTGGGTTCAGACAAGAGGCTATTTGTCTGGTGAAAGGTTCACATAAGATGCTGAAGCTTATAGTGAAAAGGTAAGCGTGTAGCATACAATTGGAGTCTGCTTTTCAAATCTGATGAACAAATAAAACCTGGCAAGAAGTGACCATGATGGTTTGGTGTTTTCATGTTTTTCCCCAGAAGTCTCATTAGGGGTCATTAATAGGTGTATGCACATTTATTACATGTACCTCTCCTTCACCAAAGACCATGAAATGCATAGGTCAAACAAATGAAAGGGGTCCTGAGTCCAGTAGGAGTCATTTGTAGAGAATTAGCTCCGGGGTGCTACAAAGAAAATTATTCCATAGCTTCAGTTTCTAATCTAGAAAGAAGGGGAAATGAGATGCTAGTCTTAGTCTTGTGGAAGTTATAACTGTTTTAGGTACATTTCTCATGTATTTGGTTGTGAGGAATGGGTTGTATGCAAAGCTGGCCAGAAAACTGTTTCCCTGTCCTGAGAGAATTTTTTGTAGATTTCAAATATTTTTCTTAATTTAATTTGTGAAAACATTTTTCACACTAAAAATCAGGAAAAATGTGGTCAAATGGGGAGGAGGTGTTTGTTTTAGTATTGATGATTTTAAAACGTTTCATTATGACTTTTTTCATTTTTACATTTTTTTAAATTTATTTCTGACTTCTTGTAAAATACATTTCAAGGTCATTTTGGTCCTCCAAATTGAACTTTTATTTGTTCAAAATGTCAAAATATTTTGATGATTTTATAAGTGTTTTCCAAATCAGAATATTCATGGAACTGATTCTTCCTTATGAGGTTTCTCTTTGGGTGAATAATTGTTCTGATTTTAAAAAAACAAGTGTTGGAAAATTCTCAAAAAGATCTAGTTACGCATTGTAGGTGTTTGTTATTGGGCTGTCAAGGAAGAGAATTCCAGTGTGCTCTATGATCTTTGAGTAGTAAAAGCATACAAATTTAGATAGGCTTAAATACTAATGTTGCCTTAGATGGTATACTTTTATTATTGGAAATTTAGTACTGATAGGGAATGCAACTGAGCAACTTCTTTTCTGGGTGGAAGGCATTTTTGTGAGTACCCAAGCTGCTGAATCTACCACCCAAACAGATGATTTAATAATAATATATCCCTATTAATAACAGATTCAGGGCATTCTACCAACATTTATACAGCACCAGAGCTAATAAATAAAAAATAAAAAATTGTGTGGACTCTATTGTAAATTGTTTTTATGTTCATCATTTTGATCTTAACCTGGCTTTCCTGTTGGAAAAAATTGTGTCAGCTATTCCTTCCCTAGATAAGGGAGAAACTGCTAACTTTGATCTGCTGCTTTAAAATATGTTAAGAGAGCAGAGCATAAGCACTGAATATAATTTTCTACTGTCTCAAGCGCTCTTAAATTTCCAGGCACTCTTAAATACTATTGTAATTATTAATTTACTATACAAAATCTGTGACTTCTGTTCTTTACTACTCCTGTAGATAGGCTTTTTTGTTGTTTTGGAGTATCCTTGTTTAGATACAACTAGAGCATTCACATTATGTAGTTGTGAATTGCCTGTATTCATCTCATTTCTCCTGTGCAACCCCCTCCTCCTCCCTCTCCCCTTCCCTACATGGTATTGGATGGCTTTCTTGTAGCCATTGGAGGGCTTTCTTGTTAGCCAATCAAGAATAGTTTTGATACTCATGGATTTATAAATCGGTGCAGAGGATAGACATGCCTTTCAAGCTATGGACCAGGTTCTTAGGTATGTCTACATGCAGTTGGTTGGAGGTGGATTCTCCAGTTACTCCCTTCCCCATTCTTTTCTTTTTCCCCTATCCTACTTTGCCCAGCATATGTGCAGTAGACCTAAACAATGTGCCTGCTACCCTAGTAACAGGTAAGTGGAATAGTAGCTACGCAGGAAAAATTGCCTCCTAATCTAGAAGAACATATAGAACATAGGATTTGAAAGAGCATAATAGTTACTGAATCCAGTTGCTTGCTGTTACAAAAGCTACATCCTGTAATCTGTTATAAGCTTATGAAGTGCCATTTTAGGAAGGTTAGATTTTGAGGCTGTTCCAGAACCTCACTGCTCTGATATTTAAGAACTTGCTTCTCATTGCCAGCTTAGATTTATCCATGGCCAGTTTAACTCTGTTCTTGTGCCAGCATTCTCTTTTGTCTTAAACAGCTCTTCTCCTTTCCTGGTAAAAGCTCAGGTTCTGCTGATATCTATCAATACACATTGCTTACTTTCTACCAGATGTTACAAAATGAGCAGTTTTTTCTCCCTTCCCTAACTCCCCCCATTGCAGCCATCCTGAAGGTATAGAGATTTCAGACTAGTTGCGTTTTCTTTAGATTCCCCCCTTGTCTGTCTCTATCGATTGGACAGAAAGACAAATCCCATTCAGTGTGGACTGGATTTAATTGTTGAAAAAAATAAAATCTTCACATGCAAATGATCTGTCATTAATTTCATTTCTTAGATACTGACCGACACCCTAGAGGATTTCTATATTGTTGTCCATTACTGTGCATCACCTGTCCATCCACACTGACCTTTTCCTGTAATGTAACTTTGAACGCTTTATTCTCTGAGTGTGTTAAAATGATGCTTTTTAAGCAAAACAAACTATACAGTCTTTGTAAACAGTGGGAGTCTCTTTAATTCAGTAGTTAGATGCAGCATTTGGTCATATTTGTATCTCTAGTGAATTATATTTGTTCTTGATAGGCAAGTTTGGGGTGGTAACTGGAAGGCTAAAATCTGCATTTCAGAGAATAAAGGTTATTTTTACCAATTACGTGATGTCAGATGTTTGTACCCCTTTCTGGAAGGCTTAGTCTGAAACAAAGCAAAAGAAAATATGTTGTTAAAGTTTCACATGAAAACCTTTTTCAAAAAACCATGTTAGTCCATCCACCTTACTCTTTTGCACGTCCCTTTTTAGCCTCATGCAGTGGTAAGGAATAACTCATTCATGATCTGAGGTTAGGCTTAGTTGCTTTGCATCTAGGAAGCAACACAACTTACTTTGCAGTTTAAAAGTCCAAACCTTGGCCAAGGTGTATCTGGAGTCACAGTTCAAGTGAAAAGATTTTTGCCATGATAATTGGTGTCCTTCATTCACAGCCATGATGACGTCTTGTTTTCTCAGGCTTCCTCATGGTGTACTTCTCATTTGGTATAGCTTACTAAGGTCAGTTAGTTACTATGGCATTATCAGTTCCACCAGTTATCTTTAAATAATCAAATGTCTGAATTGTTCAGAAAAAAGGAAGTTGCTGATGTCAAAGTAAAACTCTGTTTTGATACAAAATTGCAGCATAGATCTGCAGGCCACCAGTATGTTTTTATATATTTCTGTCTTGGAAACTCAGCAGAGTTGAGATATAAATGTATAACTTTGCATAAATATTTCCCCAAGTCAGTTGAATAACAATGTTTGTAAGAACTTTACAAATACTGATGATTGAACAAGTGCAATATTTCTTTTGTTTTGGGTTAAAGGAGGACTCTAGAGGTTATGCAAAGCTTTGTTGAAACAACACACGTCAGTTATGTGCTTTTGTTATCCAATGTTATGTTGAGTCATTTCTGTGTAGGTTCCTCTCTTGAGAAAAATAGATAGGAAAAAATCCATAAAGTGCGTATTTCACACAGGAACTGTTTGATTTCTCTTGGAAGACCAGCAGACAGAAGTTTGTATATACACATAAATAAAATAGTATTGTAGCCATATTACTAAAAGTGTGTGTATATGCGCATGATAAAAGTTTGTGAGCATGATGGCTTATCATTATTTCTTTAACAACAATTTCATTTTATTTACTTTAATGGGCTTATGGCATTTGCATTTAATATAGAATAGAGAAATTATTATTTTGATGCTATTAAAAATGACAGGGAAGGGAAGAAGTTGTTATGGAATAATGAGATTATTCCAAAAACTACTAAATAATTATGGTTTGTAAATCAGCTTTTCCCAGTTGGACTCTGAATTTTTGTTTGCATATAGAGAATAGGAACGATAAAGTAGCTTCAAAATAGATCTAAGAGTTTGCAGGTTAGACTGAAATATTACTTTACCACCATATCCCACTCTTCTTGTGTCTTTGAGTGTTAATCCTCCTAGTCCTTTGGTCATTTGCATCTTCTTCTCTCTTATCCCTGTTTGTCTCTTGGGGTGCCTATACACAAGCTCAGAGGCTGTTTCAGTGCCCTGGAATTCCAGGTGTTTGGAGCTGACTCTATTAATAGAGTCTGCTGGAGCATGGCAATTGCCTCATTCCAGCAGCTTGCTGCATCTTGTGCATCAGTGACCCTGCACTTAAAAATGGTGGCAGGAGTGCTTGATCTAAAGCTCATTGAACGAGCTTTAGGTTCAGTGCCCCGCCGCTATTTTTAGCATGGGGACTCTGATACAGGCGTTGCAACAGCACTTTAATTAAAGCGGCTCTAATTAAAGTGCTTCTCCCCCTGCCCCCCCCCCCGAGCATGTGTAAAAGTGCCCATGTATACTGGGATTTCCATCCCCTCCTATTCCATCCCCTTGTATCTAGGATAGACATTGGGCCACAAGGAGAAAAGTCAGCCCTTCTGTGTTTCTTTTTAACAAGACATATGTGCTGTCACTTAGATTAAGGGAGCTGAGGATGAAAAGCAACTACTCCTTGTATCTATGACCATGTACTTCGGTTACCCTGCTGCTGTCTGATTGAACTCTTAGAGCCCTTGGTAGAAGGCAGAGCATCTGGAGTTTCATAGTTTCATAGTTAGTAGGGTTGGAAAGGACCTGAGCAGATCATCAAGTCCAACCCCCTGCCGTGGGCAGGAAAGAGTATTAGGGTCAAACAACCTCAGCAAGGTGTTCATCTAGACTCCTCTTAAAGGCCCCCAGGGTAGGAGCCAGCACCACTTCTCTTGGAAGTTGCTTCCAAATCCTAGCCGCCCTGATGGTGAAGTTGCGCCTCCTGATGTCTAGCCTGAATCTACCCTCTGCCAGCTTGTCACTGTTATTTCTAGTCACTCCTGGAAGTGCTCAGGGGAACAGGGACTCCGCCAATGCCTGCTGGTCCCCTTTGACTAGTTTGTTAACAGCCACTAGATCCCCCATCAGCCTTCTCTTGTGGAAGCTGGACAGGTTCAGGTCCTGTAGCCTCTCCTCGTAGGGCCTGCTCTGCTGCCCCTGAT
>NW_017729032.1:171083814-171089041 GCF_001723915.1 Gavialis gangeticus
GAGAAGGGAGTTCCCCAGCCTGTAGGTATGCTGCTGGTTCTTCCTCCCCAGGTGTATCACCTTGCACTTGTCAGTGTTGAAACCCATCTTACTCTCATCTGCCCACCCCTGTAACCTGTCTAGGTCTGATTGCAGCCTATTCCTCTCTTCTAGCGTTCCCACTTCCCCCCACATCTTAGTGTCATCTGCGAATTTGAACAGGGTGCTTTTTACCTCCTCATCCAAATCACTGATGAAGATGTTGAACAGTGCAGGCCCGAGGATGGAGATGGGAGCCCTGGGGGACCCCATTGCTCACATCCCTCCAGGTCGAAAATGACCCGTCCTCCACCGCTCTCTGGGTGTGGCCCTCCAGCCAGTTAGTGATGCATTTGACTGTGTAGGTGTCGACACCACAGTCCCCTAGTTTTTTAATGAGAACGGGGTGAGAGACCATGTTGAAGGCCTTCCTAAAGTCCAGAAAGACTATGCCCACTGCTACCCCTGCATCTAAGGATTTTGTGACCTGGTCATAGAAGGCCACCAGGTTGGTCTGACATGACCTGCTCTAATGAACCCGTGTTGGTTGCCCCTAAGCATAATCTCCCCTGCTGGCCCCTCATGGACATGCGCCAGGATAATTCTCTCAAAAAGCTTACCCAGGATCAAGGTAAGACTAACTGGCCTATAGTTCCCTGGGTCCTCCTTCCTCCCTTTTTTGAAGACGGGAATCACATTGGCCCTCTTCCAGTCTCTGGCACCACACCAGAACACCACGAGTGCTCGTAAAGCTGTGCCAGGGGTCCTGCAATGACCTCTGCTAATTCCCTCAGCACTCTGGGGTGGAGATCATCAGGACCAGCTGATTTAAATACATTCTGTCCCTCCAGAAGTTCCCTGACTAGATCCTCACTAACCCTAGGCCTGGGTGTGCCTCCCCTGAAGCCTACTGGGGTCCCAGTGGGGAGGGGGGGGTGACCCGGTCCCTGCTTAGGAAAGAAATTGTTAAATAGGTTAGCTTTGTTGTCTGGTGCGATGACGAGATTTCCTAGCGTGTTTTGTAGAGGACCCACGTTACCGGGTACCTTCTTTTTACCCACTTTGTATTTAAAAAAAGACTTCTTGTCCTTGATCCGAGTAGCTAGTCCCAGTTCCTTCTCCGCCTTGGCCTTCCTGATGGCCCCCCTGCAGCCCGAGCAACCAAGGTATAGTCCTCCCTGGTGATGGCCCCTCCCTTCCATTGGGTGTACACCTCCTTTTTAGCTAGGAGATGTTCCCGTATGCTTTTGGTGAGCTATGGGGGCTTTTGCGCCCTCTTGCCCCCTTTGATCCGTGTTGGGATTACCTCTCTTTGGGCTTGGAGGATCGTTTCCTTAAAGAACGACCACTCTTCTTGGACACCCGACTCCTCTCCTCTCCAGGATATCAGTGCCTCCCCAACTATTCTCCTACCTCATTGAAGTCCGCCCTCCTGAAATCTAGGTCTGTTGCATTGCTGTTGGGGAAAGGGAAGCAGGCATGGCCATCTCTTCCTCCCAGTGGATTTTGGTGGCCCAAGGCTAGAATTTCTTATTCATTCATCTGGTTCCCTAGGACTTGGGCCACAAATTCAGACACATTGGACTAGCCTAAAACACTGACTGAAATTGGACAGCAGCATGTGATCAGGTGATTTTTTTCCACCCCTCCCCCCTTAAAAATAAGTTTCATTTTCATCCTCTTTCTCTCTCTCTATATTGTAAAAATGCTTGGAATGTTGGATAGTCTTATTCTTTCACAAATAAGAAGAGAGAAATTAGAAACATTCAGCCTCCCAAAGGCACTGTGAACATTAAAATATGTGCAATAAAATATTAGCAAGGCTCAAGCCAGAAATATAATTGAATGGTAAACACAACACAAGAAAATTTGGCATCATATATTTATTTGCGTGTTCCTTTGTTGAAGGATCCATCCTTTCACTGCAGGGACACAGCAGTTCTGTGCCTGCCCTTGTGGTCTACCTGGCCATGGTATGTGGTACATGCTGCATTAGTGTATGGGACCAAATTTAAAATTGCAAACATGTTTTGTGCCACATTCAGTGAATTTTTCATATGGGTATTGTTTGTTTTTTCTATACTGATAGGAAATATGCTCAAAGCCAGTGGTAACTCTTCCATATTCTGTATTTTGCTTAAATGTAACTTATCTAGGGAATCAAATCACTAGCCATTCAGTAACCCCCTGAGCTAGCTGTGCATGCTTCAAAGTAGCATTGTAATCCCATGTGGACATTGAATGTTTTTATTTATAGAATGGTTCTGTTTTGTTTTTGTTTTTTCTTACAACTGGAAAGTGGAAATCTAGGATCTAGGACTGAATTCAGTAGTGTTTATACAGCATGGAGCGCTTGATAGCTGTAGTTTAATGGACAAAATGTTTGGCCTGAAAAACAAAGAGTAATAGAAAATGTGTGTAGCTAAGATACTTTAAGCCTATATCTCCTAAGCACTTAGTTCATGTTTTTGTTAAAGAGCATTGCACAATATGCTAACTTTATTCACAGAGAGTGCCTATCTGTAGGAACAAGGTGCAAGGTTATTTTGGTATAACCTGTATTTTCTTATATAAACTCATATTTTCTTGAAACTTGGCTTACTTATACAATAGGGAAAAACCAAGTTGCAACCAAGTAGCTTTTTCTTTTCTTGCCCTGTACATTTACATTCTTTGATGCAGGACCACATCTGTAGCCTGCACTGACCAAGAACAGTCCTTCTTCCAATTTTTACTTTTTCAGCTAGGCTTTTGCGATACCTCAGGAATCAAAGTTTAGACAAATGCTTTCCAACTCATTTCCCTTCTACCCCACCCTTCCACCTTCCTCCTCATTCCAGTTATATTACTATAAGGTAGTATGTATACCAATATCACACACACCAATCCTAGCTTCAAAATGTGGGTAGTACCCTAGCAACCTAATATCCCACCCTGCCTACTTCCCATCAATTATGGTTGAGTGGGTAGGTGGTGGTGATTTCTTGTCTCTGGGTGTGAAGATTTCCTCTTGCAAATGGATGTTTGCGGGGAGTACATAATACAGCTGAATGGTTCTATGCTCTGATGTTAATATATGGCTGAGCTATGGTTGATGTAAAGCAGGTGGAAATGGAGCAGAAGGAGAAAATGGTTAAGCCATTATTATACTAGGACTAAGAGTGTCCAGACACAATTAATGAGGGTGGTGATAGGCTGGCAGGAAATTTTCTAGCAACGTAATTTTTGGACTAGCATTTCTTCTAGATCTCAAAGTCTGGAAATCCAAGGCTGGGCTTTCAGCATCCAAAGCTTCAAAGCAATCTCCCATCATGCTCTGCAGGCACCCCAGGCTTTGAGATTTATCTAGAGCAGGGGTGGGCAAAATGAGGCCCAGGGGCCAGATGCGGCCCACCAGGCCATTCTATCTGGCCTGCGGGGCCCCTAAAAAATTTAGAAAATTAATATTTATCTGCCCTGTGCTGCCTGTCATGCAGCCCTCAATGGCCTGCCAAAACTCAGTAAGCGGCCCTCTGCCCAAAATAATTGCCTGCCCCGATCAAGAGTCAAACACTCTGGAAGTCCCAGCAGCTGCTGCATGTAATTGGCATGACTGATAGTTTCATTACTATTATTCAGAAGTGAAGTTGGCAGTAAACACACCACTTTCACTGTTCCTAGCTTTATTGGGGAGCATATTTCCTTCCAGAAACATCATGCATAATTGTTTTATACAACACTATATTTGGAATTTCTACCTCAGAGGAAACCACAAACAAAATTGTTTTGTTCCAATTGGGTTTCCAAGATGGGATTGTGATTTTGTACTTTGGAACCTGTTCTGTATATTTAAAAGCACATTTTGATTGTGGAAATGTTTCAGTATGTCACTGATGTTACAACTGGCATGTTTAAAAAGGTGTGCTTTTCTAAATCCAGTTTCATAGTGGATGACCTGCATGGCACAGGCCATAATGTTTTTACCAAGTGAACTCTGTTCTGGGCACGTTTTGGGTAGTGGAGAGAAATTTCTTCATGGATGAGAGAGTCTGATATCTGTGTACTCCTACTGAATAGGTTTCTTATAGAAAATAATGTCTCAGCACTTAATTTAATAGGTAGTGTGGGAGCTACAAAACAATTATTTTCTTCCTTGGCTTGTTAGTATTTTGTGGAGAGTTTATTAAACTGAGGCAGTTAGTCTGGCCAATGAGAAGCGGTCCTTTTTGAAGATACTGCAACTACATCCAGCAAGAATTTTGTATGTCCAGTCACAAATAGCTAAATTGCATAGTCAAATTTCTACTTGCAAGATGGCAAAATTCCCCTTTTGGCTTGAGAGGAAATAATCTTTTCCATTGAGTCTCAAAGCAGTCTCTTGGATTAAAGCCCAAATGGTTTGTATTTTGGCAGGGAATGTTTTTATGGAAGGGAATAAAATCTTTATGTTAAGGTCATGGACAAACATTCCCCTGGAGCAGTTTCCAAAGGGAGGGGCAAAGCCTGTAGTAATGCAAATGTAGCAAACCACTCCAAATTTAAACCTGCTTTTATACAGTGTTAAAGTGAGGTGATTTAGTTCACTTGTATCCCTACAGGCTTGTAGCAGTTGGAGTGTAACAGTTGTATCAAATCTGCTTGAGATAACATTAGTTTCTTTTAAAAACAGGGCTGTCCAACTGGTGGCCTGTGGGCTGCACATGTCCCCTGAAGGGTTGGCATACAGCCTATTGTATACAGGCAGTCCTTGACTTGCAACATTTCAAGTTACGTTTTGCACTTCCAGTGTTTATAAATTGACTTCCTGTTTCAACTTTATAATGTCAGTTTAGACTTTAAAACGCTTGATCTGATGTGATGCCATGCCAGTGAACACATTCACTGCATCTCCCATCTCCCTGGAAAACATGTCCAAGCTGCCTTAGACGCTTTCTTTAAGACGGCAGACGACTCCAGAAAAACCTGCAGCCAAGACTCCTAAGAAGACTCCCGCCAAGAACCCTTCAAAAAGTCCAACCAAGAGCCTTTCAAAAAGTCCAGCAAAGTCACGTCAAAGAAGTCCTTCCAAATCAATGTAATTGCTAATTACAATATAAATACATCAATGTAGCTACATTACTCATCTATAATGGATTGACTACAAAATTATGCGTTATTTTTGGTGAAAATAGGGTATCAGGCTTTGGTTCAGGAACCAATCCCCCATTTATAACATTGTTTCCTATGCGAA
>NW_017729032.1:171094041-171094643 GCF_001723915.1 Gavialis gangeticus
CAGTAGTACAGGCTGAGGACTGCCTGTATTGAGTGGCTGTATGTCATGTTTTGCACTGTATCTGTATAGAATGCTGCCTGAACTGCATTACCTTGTGTTGCTGTTCTGCTTTTATCATATAGTGTTAGGGAGTTGTTAGTTGCTGACAATAAAGATGACGCCCCAGTTCTTCCCAGCGTGATATTACTGGGACAAGAACCCTACAGATACGTAAAACAGTCCATGGGCTCCCAGCACAGCCACTATTACCCCCTCCCACTATTGCTTCTGCCACAGCAGCCAGGTTGTTTAGACTCCTCTGTGTCTCTGGTTTCTGCTTCCTACAATGCTCCTTGGGGTGGGGCAGCAGAGTGAGATTGAGTCAGGGCTGCACATGTGTTGGGGGGGCAGAGTGCCCATACAGGTCATATGGTGGGGGGGGGAGGGGAGCCAGGCTGCTCATGCTGCACATGAGAAAAAACAGAAGCTGGGCTACTGCAGATAGGCACATGGCTGGGGTGGAAGTGGGTGCTGTGTGTAGTGGGGAGAAGCTCAGCTGCCTGTCATGTGGTGGGGTGGAGCTGCACATGCAGTGGGCATGCACAGCTGGGAGGAGTGAAGAG
>NW_017729032.1:171094698-171098380 GCF_001723915.1 Gavialis gangeticus
GGGTAGAACCCAAGTGGTAGGGTCTTGCTCTGTGGCCCACATGGCATGTGGCCCATGGCTGCCCAGAAGTTAGCTCTGATTTAAAATACTTCTTTAAAATATAAGAAAGGAACCATATTTTCATTACTTTTTAAAAAAAATCCTTTTCACCCTTCTGTCTTGTCTGATCTCTTTCCCATCTTTGGCACGTAAAAAGGATGAGAAGACAGATAGATGTCTCAAATTTTTCATGGTTGGTTTTGGTTGAAAAACACTTTCTTCTTTAAAACATTCTAAAACTGATAATTTTTCAGTTGAATAAAACATTGCACTTGAAAATTGATAAAACTGTAGTCCTTATTTAGACACAAAAGAAGATTAAATTTGCAATAATTTTCAGTTTCTGAGCCCCTGAATTACTCACTGATTTCAGATAATAGCATCTTTTTTTATATATGGATTTATAATTAAACCACAATAAAAGGTTACACGTGCGCACGCGCACACACTATAGTGTTATGTATGGCCACTTATTTGCGGCTTAACTGTGGATCTGAAAACCTCAATTTGAGTCCCCATTTTAAAAATGCCACTTGAAATTTTGAGTGAACTGAAAGATTTGTTTTTGCAATTTATGAAGTTGCTCATACGACTAAGCTTAATAGAAGAATTTAAAATATTCCAGTCTGTTTCTATTGAGCAAACAGCACAGAATATTTTTTGCTGGGAGCATTCCTTTCTTCATACTAGGTGCTGTGCTCAGGCTAGCAATGAATAAATCAGTCAATCCAGTCAGCCCAACCGTCATTCCCATTATTCATGCGTTTCTTTCCTCATTTTTTTTTCAAGTTAAATCACTGATTTCAAAATCTTTACTTAAAAAACATTTTTTTTTATTTTTTGAATTGGAGGAAATGACAGGTTGACATATTAGATAAGACTGGAAGTACTATTTCAATCACAGAATTACAGACACAAAAGATAATCACTAAGTTCATTTTGCAGGGTGTTTTTTCTTGCATTTTCTCAAGTCGTACTCAGATTTGTGTTGTGCTACTTCTCTTGAGAGAGTTTCATAGTCTAAGTCCCTGAATTCAAACCAAGTTCTCCCTCTGTTTGAGCACCACCTTTAATTATGTTTTGTTTAATCTCCTAAAAAGATGTCTACCATTTCTTTTTATGGAGGGAAAACTATTATTTCTATCTTTCTTGATAGATGTTGAAACACGGTGTCTA
This sequence comes from Gavialis gangeticus, assembly GCF_001723915.1. NCBI lineage: Eukaryota > Metazoa > Chordata > Crocodylia > Gavialidae > Gavialis > Gavialis gangeticus. Next base: position 171,095,914 of record NW_017729032.1, read on the forward strand.
CTTCATATGTGAATTGTATTATAATGTCTATGAAATGAAATTGTTTCCCACTCTTAGACCCTATATTTGCTATTACAGGAATGTGCTGTACAATGCTCTCTGTTTGTGTGGATAGCTAATAGCCAAGGTGCCAGTAGATGGTGTGCAAAAATGCTGCCAAATTGCTTTGTTTTATAGGGCCAGTGAGAATTTGCTGTATACTGTAAATGGCTTTCTCTTTATTGCTTTTTATATGCAGCTCTTTGTGCTCACGAAGTTATGCAGATGAACTTGTTTGTTTAAATCTTTCCCTTGAAGCTAGTGCTTCAGTTTCTTAATTAACTCTGTATTCTTTTTCTTTCAGAACCACTTCCAGTTTATTAATGTAATCACATGCCAAACCACATCCAGTATTGTAGCTGTGGTTTAAGCTGCTGTATACTGCCTAGTGAAATCTGGGCTGTAAATCCTCATTTTAGGAATCTTGTTATTTAGGGAACTAAAATTGAATCAACAGTCCCACTGTTTAAAAAAAATAGCGGAGAAGACACAAACCAATTATTCCACAGTTCCTGTGGCTGCAGTTTGGAAGCCAATATGTAATTAAAAGTATTTTCAATCAATAAAATGGAGTGTTTCACTTTGTATTTCAATATGAAATAGACAGAAATTCCCGGGGATTCAAGTTCTCTCCCAGGTTTTGTTTTAACTATTCCTATTTTTGTGTATATATTTAGTATGCACAGAAGGACCCCAGCGTGCTTCAACGTTGGCTGTGTACAAACAAACATTTCTTTACCACCACTAGAAATTATTCCAGCAGAGGGAGCAGTACAGATATTCAGTCTGCAACTGTCCCATCTCCCCTGCTCCTTGTTCCTGAAACTGGAGTGAATCTGGTCTGGAAAAAATGTGTGCTGCTGTAGTCCTCCCATTCTGGGGGATACTGAAGAAACAGCATAAATCTCCCTGTCTGTTTCTCACACCAGGGACTCAGGAACAAGAGGCAGGCAGGGGGCTCTCAGCTCCATTCCCTCTGCTTTGCTCTGGCTGCCAAGAGCCAAGTGGAGGGAATAGCAGGCATGGTCCCTTGCCTGCTTCTCACTTCCAGGGACTCTGCAATGAGAAGCTGTCATCATCTCCTCCCCTCCCAGTCTACTGGAGGGGTGGGAGGAGCTGCCCCTTGTGCCTTCTTCTGACTGGGGTGATGCTGGTGTCTGGAAGGAATGTGAGCCTTTCTCTGTGGTTCCCTTGTTTTGGTCCCTGGGATGAGTTAAGCCATGGGAAAGTGTGTGAATGTTCAGTCTCCCAGGAAAACTTCACTCAGGAGTGATTTCTATCTAGTGGTAGTCACATTATTTTTCTCCCAGAACACCATTTTTGCACTAGAAGAAAAAGCTGAAACATTTGCACACTGATGGTTTCTACTGGGAGAGTGGTGATTTTTCCCGGTAACACCTGAATGCCTGTACATGGCCCTTTCCAGGAAGGATCACATCTAAAGATATGTCTGCATTACAGAAAGTACTTATACCTGTTACTAACAAAGGTTATCATCATCAGATCAACTTCCATTCACTAGTAATGCCCACTGTCAGCAATAAGCTTAGGGCAGGGCCTTTTAAGATACGATAACTCATTCTCCAAATCCACTTCTTTTCTGCTTTGTCAACTAGTGCTAATTTTACTTGGCACTGTGAAGAAATCACTAAATTGATTTAGGTCTCAATCGTGGAAAGAGTTAATTCACATATACTTCATTTTGAGCACCGAGTAGTTCCATTGACTTTCAAGGAGATACTTGGGACTAAAGATAAATATTTGCATATGTGCATATGAGTTTTAAACCAGGTTTTTAAACAAGCCTTAAATTGGATTCAAACTCATACCTCCTTTTCCCAGTAGCTTTCAGTTTACATTCAGCTTTTTTCTCTGTTTGAAAAACAATTGCATCTTAAGTATAATGTCTGTCAAGAGCCTGAAATCTTGTTCATTTAAGTGAGCAAATACTGTGTGTAAGCACACACCACAGTATCTCTTTCTGTAGCCTTATATAGTCTAGATCTCACTCCTCTAACACTAATGGGCTAGCAACAGACATTCAAAAAGCCTGAGCCTGTATTGATTCAATCGTTGCAGGTTAGTTTAATCTGGACAGGCTGAACCAGCTTGCAAGTGCACAGACATTCTCTGTGGACTGAGAAAATGCCAACACATGCCTGCAGTGGCTCAGGATGGAAGCTGGGGGGTGCTAGAGAGGCCTTCCCTCCCCTTTCATAGTGCTGAGCTGAGGAAGGCATGGCCAGGTCCTGGCAAGACGCTCTGATTAGGGAGGGGTTCCCTGCCCCCAAACTGCTGCTGACCAGGGGGGAGCCAGCAGGAAGTTGATAACACAGCACTTAAGCTTTTGTTTTCTTGATGGAGTCCTTTCTCATTAGCTCAAGCTCTCCTTAAACAACTTTTTCCAAGGAAGGAATGGAGGGACATT
>NW_017729032.1:171098391-171100539 GCF_001723915.1 Gavialis gangeticus
GGAATGGAGGGACATTACCAGCTGATTTGTTGATTAGCTCTAAAAAGCCCTAAGCTGGCATTGTCCTGCCTGCTTTTGTCCCATCTTCCACAGCCCGGACTGTAGCCAGCACATGGTATGCTAGCTAATACTGAGAGGTGTCTGTAAGGCAGAGGGGAGGCGAGAATCCCTGCTTGAGTCGGGGGTGGGGGGGAAGGAGGAAGCCAAGCAGATGCCGCTGTACTTGCAGTGTCTGCAGTAGTATCAGACTTAACTGATTGGAGTCAAAGTGGCTTATGCAATGTCTGTCCCAGACCCCTTCCTGGTTTAACTTAAACCAGAGTCCCCCAGCATCCCAGAAGCTTTGCAGCCCTGGGTGAGGCTCTACTCCACAGCAGGGCTGCCACCCCCCCCACTCCCTAGCTGGAGCTCCAGCAGAGACTGCAGGCACAGCAGCGTCTGCCTGTCTTCCCCCGTCTGCCTCCCCAACACTCACTGCTCAAACAGGCATCCCGCCTCTACTCCACCATCCAACTGTAGCCAGCTAGTCTGATCGTACATTCAACCAGGTTTATGTCAAACCAGTTTTAACCATTTTCAAACTGGTTTATGTGTCTGTTCTGTTACAGGTTTTTAAACCAGTTTCTGATTACTTAAACTGGTTTATGTGTAATGTCTGTCTTTAGCCATGGAGGACATGTACATGGGTTGGAGGGTGCGTGTGTGTGTGCACGCGCAGTGTATGTAGGGGGGTATGTACATGCGTGCACACCCTCTCCACCCAAGACTGCAGTAATGTTTCTTTTAGTTTTAGTTCACCATGAAATGGTGAAAATTTATTTACAATACATACTTGGCCTTCAGAAGAATAAGTGAGACTAGGGTTACCATGCGGCTGGGTTTTCCCAGACATGTCCTCTTTTTTGGTCCCCTGTCCTCCTGTCCAGCCAGGATTTTAAAATGCAAGCATATGTCCAGGTTTTTGCTCTGCCTCTGTTTTTCCCCAGCACTTGTGGCTTGGCTGCTTGGGGCTGGGAGCAGCAGAGGAAGGTGATTGGCTTTTGGGGGAACATGTGCTCTGTGCATCGCCCTGGCAGCTGCTGGCAGGTAAGAAAGACACAGAGAGTGTGCACATGCAAGTTGAGTGGCAGGGCACAGGAATATCACTGCCCTCCCTTCACAATCATACCCCTGCCCCCTCTCTCTCCACCCCCTTCCCCCCCATAGGTGTTGTCTTTTTTGATATTGGAAATATGGTAAGCCTACATGAGACTATATGGAGGACTTGTAGCCCTGTGAAATATTTTCATGATGAGCAGTGTGTATGGTGGAAATAGCATAACTTTTTGCAAACTTGAAGAGCTTTACAAACATTAAGCTTTTCAATACACCTATCAGGGTGATAAAAATGAGATACAAAAAGGTTAAGGAGTGACTCAGTGACAGAACTTAAAAAAGAACATTTCAGTTTTGGCTCCTGGCTCCTTGCTGTAATCACTGCACCTCAATTAGCTGCTAAATGAAAACACCTAATTCCTGAGACTGAAGGAACTTGTTTTTTTTCTCATCATTAGCTCACCTTTCCAGTGCTCTAGATAGGTCAGACCTGGAGCTGGTTTGGAAATGTTTTACCTCTGTATGCAGACAGCCAACATTTAAAATGGAGGTATTAATGACATGCATGCAGTTCACTCTGGACAGCTGTAAACCAACAAATCCATTATGCCAGCTAGTCCAGACACCCAACACGCCCGCTCTCTCTTTCATACTAACATAAACAGTGAAGCAAAATTATCAGGCTAGGAGGAAAGAAAGCAGCAATTGTGTGTTCCTGTTTTGTTAAATACTTAGGAGTTTTTTTGTTACTGCAGTGTGAGAACTAAGTACCTGGAGGTACAGTGGTGCGAGCTAAGGACCTGGATTAAGTCCTTAAAAAATAAACAAAACAAAACTGGAATTGGAGAAAATTTGTATGCTTGTGTATTCTAGCATACTGTTGAGATTAGGCACTATACCTGTTTTTACTAATGTTGGCAGTTACTGAATACTACTCTTAAAAGTAATTTCACCTTGTAGAATCATCAAATCATTCTATTTGATTTGTGGGATATAATTCCAATTCTCTTCATATGTTGTGGTATAACAAATCACAGTTATTTTAGGTGCACC
>NW_017729032.1:171105539-171107406 GCF_001723915.1 Gavialis gangeticus
TGTTACTGCAGTGTGAGAACTAAGTACCTGGAGGTACAGTGGTGCGAGCTAAGGACCTGGATTAAGTCCTTAAAAAATAAACAAAACAAAACTGGAATTGGAGAAAATTTGTATGCTTGTGTATTCTAGCATACTGTTGAGATTAGGCACTATACCTGTTTTTACTAATGTTGGCAGTTACTGAATACTACTCTTAAAAGTAATTTCACCTTGTAGAATCATCAAATCATTCTATTTGATTTGTGGGATATAATTCCAATTCTCTTCATATGTTGTGGTATAACAAATCACAGTTATTTTAGGTGCACCTCTAGTTTCCACCTAACACAAAAAAAATCTTTTTCCATTTCACAAGAAAGTATCATTGTGGGTTTGAAAAACTAAAATATGGGCACAATACCATAGCAACTGTACACTTACAGCAAGCATTTTTAAATAACTTGCTCTGATTTTTAGTATCTTGAGGATTATGTTTAACTTCACATTATTGATCAAATATATTTGCATTTAATTACTGAATATAATTATTAAAATCTTTTTGTTTCCTACACTCTATGGAAAACATGGATTGTTGACATTCCCTAGAGCCCATAAATACTGTTTCCATGTCAACTTTGGCAGTGAGCTCTTTAAGATAACCTGGATGAAGCCAGGTTACTGATTGTTACAGCAGCCTCCCTGCCCAGCACCAACCCATCCGAAAAAAAAACTAGGGCTGCACCAACAGGGATTTTTGAGATTTGATACCGAGAGCTGATATTTAAGGAGGCATATCAGCCAATACTGATCTGATATCTGATGCACTGCCTGCAGCAGGTAAGTCTGGTGTGGTAGGAGAAGGGGTGGGGTGGAGGGCAGATCAAGGCCCCATCGTGAGGGAGGGAGGCAGGGGTTGGGGTAGGGGCAAGTGCTGCCCAGTTGGAAGGGCAGGCCGGGGACAAAGCTGTAGCTTGTCTGGGGGGCATGGGATGGAGCAGGACTCATCCAGGAGGTGCCGGGGGGAGGAGGGGGAGGCAGAGATGGCTCCTGCCACCGGATGTGGCTGGTCTGGTGGCTCCCACAGCTACTACTGTCACTCATTTGGGAGGGCACAGGGGGGCGCGTGTCTCCGGATCTGTGCCAGGTGGGGCAGGCTGGGGCCAGAGCTGTTCCCCGTGGAGCGTGGGCCACATGGCTTGGGTGTGGGGCAGGTGGTGGCACTGCTGGGAGTGGGGAGCTATGAGGGGGTTACGGTGAATTTTGGGGTGGCTTCAGCCCCCCCCCCCCAGTAGCTCCCTCCCAGAAGTGCCACCCCCCACCCTGCTCTCCACCCAGCCCAGGCTCTGCTGGATACAGTCCCAGCCCTAGCCTGCCCTGCCCCATGCAGATCCAGGGACGTACACTCCACTGTGCTCTCCTGAGCAAGTGACAGGAGCAGCAGCGAGAGCCAGTGGATGAGGCATGCATGGCAGCAGGAGCCACCTCTGCCTCCCCCTCCCCTGCGCCCCCCAGATGAACTCTGCTCCATCCTGTGCCCCAGGATGAGCTGAGCATTCCCTGCCTGCCCACCCCAACTGGGCAGCACTTGCCCTGCCCTAGCTCCAACTCATCCCTCCCTCCCTCACGTCAGTGCCTTGATTTGCACCCCCATGGCCCGGCCCTCCCCTCCCTCCACCCCAGACTTACCAGCTGGAAGCAGCTCTCCATGCTGTGGGCTGTGTCTTCAATTGCCTACATGCTGTGTTGCAGCTGTGCGTAACACGGGCATTTATCAGCCCAATTATCAGCCACATAAGGTGGATATCCGATATAGATCATTTTCTTTATAGCTGTACTGATCTGATATTGGACTGATGTATCCGTGCAACTCTAAAAAAAAAAAACAAAA
>NW_017729032.1:171107417-171110426 GCF_001723915.1 Gavialis gangeticus
ACAAACAAAAAAAAAAGCACCCTAAGAGTACGCCTATAAATGGTGCTAGCAATCAGTATGTAGGGGAATCTGTCTTATGACTCTTTGTGACATCACAGCTCTTTTTTCAATTGACCTGTATCAGTGAGGCGTGGTCTATTCCAGGTTGTTTTTTGTTTGTGTGTTTGTTTTTGTTTTAAAAAGCCCTTTTGCTTTAAAATATTTTAAGATGGGGTGAGAAAACATTTCTGGCTGCAGGCTGGAATGACCCACCCCACAGTGTGACTGGAGGGTGGGCACTAAGACTCAGATGCTGTGTCTTATCCCTGCAGCAGCATGGACAGAGAGTCTACTGTGAAAGGCTGCCCACCCCAACTGCCACTGAATGCCAAAGTCCCATATCTGCAGGTCAGATCCAATGATTGCTGACCACTATATAAAGTAATATGCTTTCACTGATGTGTTAAATAAAACAAGGCATCTTTTGAACTTCACCTAACCTCCAGTGCGTGGCATTAGTAGAATTTTACAGCCTAATCTTCCTGTTTTCTTCTTGCTGACTGGAGGCTGAAAGATAGCGTTTATACTACCTTGCCAATGCATAAGAAACCACTGCTACCATCCACATAATTGTTTAATTGATACCTTGATGTATAAGATGCAAAATAACCCCTTATAACACTGAAAAGACAGCAAGTTTTCTCCCATTGAAGGTAGTCTATGGAGTGGCAGAGGCAGCCTTATGGTGGCCTTGCAACCCATTTCATAGGAGGATCTGAGCCACTTTTTCTATTTTGACTTCTTTTGTAAGCCCTAGACAGAACTAGGAGTCTCTGGTGACTCAGAGCCAACTCCAGGTTCTATAGATAACACTAGATATATCTACACAAGACACTTACTGTGGAGTTGCCTAATTAGCTCTGCAGTAAATGTCTCAGCATCTACATTCATGGCCCTGTTAGACCTCAGGAAACTAATATACTCTGCAGCAGGTCAGTATTAGTAAATGCAAGTACTATCCTACTGCAGAGTTCTTTTCATGCACAGCGTTGCATGTGTAGATGCTGACCTGGCCGGCTGGGGCTTGAGGGTACTTCAGTGAGGGGCTGCCTGCTGGCTAGCCCTGCACTGGAGCCCCCTCATGTCCCAACCAGCCACTCTGTGACATGTTGAGGTGGGTCAGAGCAGCCCTAGACTGCCATGCTGACCTCCTGAGCTCCCTGCCAGCTGAGGCTGCTCCAACCCAGCTCAATGTGCTGTGGGCCTGCGTGTACGTGTAAACACGGTGCTCAGGAGCAATAAACTCTGGTGCAATATGTACCAGAGTTTATTGTCTCCCCCTCCCCCCCGCACATGTAGATGTGCCCACTGAGTACTACCTTGGTCTTAAAGCCCAGAACCCATACAGCAGAAAGGTGACTCAAATCTAATGTGGTCCTTTTTACCTACACTCCAGTTGCCCTTCTTATTGTTGAGTAGTTGTGTTGTATGCTGTTAAACAGATGCCACGTTCCACTTTAGACAGCTGCATTTTTATCCTGGAAGAAACAATTTAAGTATTTATGTTTGTACACATCCTGGAAGTAGAGGCAAAGTATAGGAGGGGTGATAATGGGCACCAATGGCACAAACTGGCAAGAATGGTAGTTGAGTAATATTTGAAACAATGTCAACATAACTGCTGGGGATGAAAAAGAAAAGCAGAATAAGAACTTAACAGTGAAATCAGACGGTGCTGTTGGTAACCAAGTTTAAAGAAGTTAGGATTAATTTTAACATAATACAAAACATGCAAATGGATTAATAATGAGTTTAACACAGAGAGGTGCTATTGTAACTTGAGTTGGTTGAGCTGATTCTCTACTAGTCTAAGCTAACTGCAAAGACCTGGTGTTGTCAGACCCATCTAAAAAGCTTGCCCTGTTGCATTGCAAGGTCTTCGAGGGACTGCTCTGTTTCTGGTAATAGGGTTCAATCAGAGGGAGGAGAAAAAAGCTGTTCCTTCAACAGGAATAGAACTTGGATGGGGGGAGGTGAAAAAGCTGCAACTGTGTTAAGGCTACATTCTGCAATTCTGAACATACATGCTGATTTAACTGGAAATGTTTATAGGAATGAGAGTGACTTGTTTGATCCAGAGTTCCAGGATGAGGCCCTGAAGATGGGATATTTTAGAATAAAAACTGCAGTGATTAGAAAGAAGCTGTTATTCTTATATAAATATTACTATAGCCCTGCTTGTGTCTCCGTAAGAAAGTTTGACATAGAAAATTAGGGTTGAAAGGGACCTCAGGAGGTCATCTAGTCCACATATTTTAAGTCAGTCTAGCCATTTAAAATTATTTAACTGCACAAAAAGTATTTACTGTAATAATATATTTTTTTTAAAAAAGCAAGTGCTGGAATTGGCATTATTATCGGAGTCATCCAGATGTGTCTATTTCTCTGAAACAGAACTTGGAGAGGGTTCCAGAATATGAAAGTTGTATCTTGATGGGCTACTGTGAGCTTGGCAAGCAGAAAGACTGATGGCTTAGTGCAGAGGCAGGCAAAATATGGCCTGTGGGCTGGATTCAGATCACCAGGCCATTCTGTCTGGCCTGTGGGCCCCCCCCAAAAAATTAGAAAATTAATATTTATCTGCCCCTAGCTGCCTGTCAAAGATGACAGGGACCAGGGGCAGTAGGGACCAGGGGGAGCTGGTGGCAGAACTAAACAGCTGCAGCTACAAGTCTGCTACCCCAAGCCCCAACTGGAAGCCTCTGCCTAGCAGGGGCTTCTGAAGGCCTGTGGTCTGGGACTGTTCCTGACTCTCTGCACCAAGGGAAATACAGATAAGGAGAAGGGGGGGGCAGGCAGGCAGGAGAAGACCGTGGGCAATCGCCTCAATCTTCAGGGCCAGCTGGGCTGGCTTCTGTGGTCTCGGTGCTGCAGCTGGAAACTATGGGGTGCCAGCTGGTGGATGGATGGGGCAGGTGTGGGGGGAAGGGGCAGCAAGCAGACATGCAGAGTGCAGTGACAGCTGGGTGG
>NW_017729032.1:171111055-171145581 GCF_001723915.1 Gavialis gangeticus
CCCACACCCCCCCCCACACCCCTATATCCACCCTCCCATCCTCACTCTTCCACAACATACACGAGTAAAACTTCATTTTAAGCTATTATACTGTCACCTCTGTGTAGACTACGCAAACATATGTAAATCAGGACAAAAATATTTTTGAAATGAAATTAATGAATGTTATAGTACATTGATTTTTAGAATATATTTTGGTATTTTTTTGGTTCAGAGATGGCAAAGCCCCTTGCTGAAAGGAATAATTCTGGGAGGTGGAGGGGGGGGGCAAAGGGAGGGACTTCTGGTGGCAAGGGTCAAGAGTTAGGGGGAAGGACTTCCGATCGCAAGATGGCAGTCAGGGGTGGGGCACCTGTCAAGGGGTGGGGCTACCCGTGTGACCCTCGATGGCTTGCCAAAACTTAGTAAGCGGCCCTCCACCCAAAATAATTTCTTGCCCTTGGCTAAGTGCCTCCTTATAGGAAATGCATATCTCTTGCAAATTATTTTCCCCTTCCAGCATACATAACTGGGGCTGAGGTGCAGGGAAAGTGAGTCTATTTCCCTCATAAGAAATCCTTTGTGTGAAATTGTGGTCCACTGACATTAGTGGTAAAACTTCCATTGTCTTCAGTGGGGCAAAGATTTCACTCTTAGCTTCTGAATACTACCTTGTCTATATAGAATTGATCATAAAATGATTATAAAAGGAGCCTGTGTAGGAAGGTGCCTTGGCCATCTTCCCTTGCATTGAAATGTTGTTTTTATGGATACAAATCAAGTAACTAAGTTTTCCTTGGTGGCTTAATAGGGACCAAATCACTGGTTCAGTGTAGCCCTCTGAATATTGGCGTGTTTTAAATGAGTAACTCTGGACTATGTAGGTTATTTTCTTGAACTTTTAGATATTTATGGCTCTTACAGAGGAAACTTAACACATGGCCAGAGCTTTTTCCTCCCCTTTTCAAATTTCAAGTCAGTTCTATTTTTAGAAATCTTTTCAGATGTCACTTCCTTTTTGATAAGACACTTGAAGCTGAAAAACACAAAAACAGGAATTCCCACTCTGAATAGCTTAGAAAATACTTTCTCTTCCATTTGCAGCTCCTGGAAAAACTAAACTTGTTTAATAAGCTTTCTGTTGGACTCTAGCAACACCTGCCTTTGGATAATTAATAAGGAAAGAAAAGGAGTTCAACCTAGCAAGAGCAGAGAGAGATACCTTTCCCTCAGCTGTGTTTAGAAAGATTGAAACTTTGGTTTATTGCATTGGCTTTTAGTGGCTTGCACTTTTGCACTGGAAATGTTAGTGTCAGAATTATAGGGAAAGATTTCTGGAAATGATTCATAGTTTTTAGGTGCTTTGCATTTTGAGTGTTGAATCTGAGCTCTCTTAAAGGGACTCCATATTCAAAATTGGAGGCATCCCAAATCATTAATTTATTTTGAAAATCTTGGCTCCTGCCATCAGATGTGGGCTGCTTTTAAGTGTGGGCTAAGGGCTGCTTTTAAATAGTTGGTCAATCATGTAAACAGAATATCTAGACCATTATATGTGCAGCTTATTCAGAATGACAACAAACTCCTGAAGTTCCTCCCTGATCTCAATTCTTTGCTGTTAGCGCTCTCTGGTGGGGATTATTTCACTAAACAACTGAACTGGAAGCAAACAACCAACCAGTCTTTGCTGCTTACCTGTGATTTGTGTAAGTGTCTGATATCTACAAATGATCTCACACCCCTCATTAAGGTAACCAACCCCTTAAGGAAACATAGTAATGGAGAGTAGATGACCTAGAAATGGCTTGCAAGTAACCCTGAGATGGAGAATGGTTTGTCATCCTCCAAAAGAAGGGAAAACTTAAATATTTATCCTGTACCAGGATCAGCCTTAGAGATTTTCTTTTTAAACAGGAGATACCCACCTGAGCAAAGCCAGTAGTCTTGATCTTGGGAACTTCTTCTCCAAAGCAAAAGAGTGAATTTCACATCCCTGTTCTGTATTTGGCATACACCAAGTAAATGCCTTAACCCCAGAACTACTGGCTATTGCAGAGTGAGGGGGTTGCTATCAGTGGCTATTTGGGTGTTGTGGGGTATATTTCAAATTCCATCCAATAAACTTTCCTACTGAAACTGCTACATCCATTCCAGAGAAACATTTTCAATTTTATGAATCAACATTTTTCATTCTCTCAACCAATTCCAGGTCAACTGAACATCACCCAGCCTTTGCTTTAATAACAAGGTCATAATGTATGGGCCTTGGTGCACATTATTTTCTCTGAACCAGGTGGTGGGAAGCACTGTATGCTGGAACCTACAACTTCCATAATAAGAGAAGCAGTTAGAATTGAAAAATGTATTACTACCTGCTACCTGAAATGTTATCTTCCATTTAAAAATCCAGCATGCATTGACTTTGCTCGCTTCTCTCACCTAAGACCAATGTGTGAAGTGGCCTTTTGCTTCAGTTTCGTTGTCGATGCACACAACCAGAGAGGCAAAACAATCCCATCTGTTTACCCAGTTGTACTCTCCCTGGTGTACACTCTTCACTTTGTGGGTAATAGAGAGGACATCTTGTGGGTTAGGCACTGAGCTGAGATTTGAGTTCTCTTTCCAGCTCTGTAGCATATTTCCCATGTGATCTTTGACTGGTCTTCTAATATCTCTGTTCTACAATTCTGCCTGTGTAACATGAGGACAATAATGTGCTTCCCTCCCTAACAAGAGTGTTCAGAAATTTAAATTAGTTAATCATTTGACATGTTTGTAGACTATTATGATTAAGTATGTACTATTGCTTTCTGTAACAGGTATGCATACCTGTTTTGTTTTACTATCAGATTAAATTGGCCATTTTTCTTTCTCAGTTTTTGGTCAAGTCGGGTAGCATTCTAAGAAAATTTTAGTAGCAGCTAGGGTCATAATAGTAATTGGTAAAATTGTATTAAGTGTGGTCATATAATTTTATGCTGATTTTAAAAATTATTTATTTGGCTACAAAAAACAAAAATATTTTTTATTGGGCAACCAAATTTCAGATTCCCCACCCCCTATCTAAATAGCCTTTAAAAAGAGGCAGTGATTTTTTTTCTATAATAGTACAGTAATGAAATTTTAGTACCATGATCTCCTAAGCCAATATGCCCTAGAAAAAAAAATAAACCTAACTTATTTTAAACCAGACATAAGTTTTGTTGGAATTATGCTCAGTTTAATTTAGTGATGAATTTTTAGTTTTATGTTAGACTGAATAGGTAGAGATTTATTGCCGAAAATTAAAAAAAAAAAAAAAAAAAGTTTTTCTTATGTACAGCAACATTTTCTCAGATTTCATAAATGTTAGGGCTGAAAGGGACCTCAAAGATCATCAAGTCCAGCACCCTGCCCCAAGGGCAGGAAGTCAGCTAGGGTCAAAGGACCCCAGCAAGATAAGCATCCTAGCATTTTTTGAATAAGTCCGGAGTGGGTGCCTGCACCACATCTGGAGGGAGTCTATTCCAGGTCTTGGGGGCTTGGACAGTAAAGACATTTTTTCTTATGTCCAGCCTAAAACGGTCGTGTAGGAGTTTGACTGTTGGTCCTTGTTTTTCCTTGGGGTACTCTGGTGAACAGGTGTTCCCCCAGATCTTGATGCATGCCCCTTATGTATTTATAGGCTGCCACCATGTCACCTCTGAGCCTGAGCTTCTTCAGGCTAAAGAGTCCCATAGCTCTCAGCCTGTCTTCGTGAGGGCTGTTCTCTTGCCCCAGCCTCATGCGCATGGCTCTCCTCTAGACTCTTTCAAGCTTCTTCACGTCCTTCCTAATTGCAGAGCCCAGAACTGGATGTAGTACTCCAGCTGCGGCCTCACCAAGGCCAAGTACAGCGAGAGGATGACATCCTCGTATTTACTTGAGAAGCATCTATAAATGCAAGCCAGGGTTTTGTTTGCTTTGCCAGCTGCAACATCACATTGGTGGCTCATCTTGTGGTCAATAATGACCCCCAAGTCTCTTTCAGCAGTGGTGCTAGCAAGCGTAGCACTGCCAAGCCTGTAAGTATGCTGCAGGGTTTTTTTTCCCCGAGGTGGAGTACCTTGCATTTATCAGTATTGAACGTCATCAGGTTTGTGTCCACCCACTTACTAAGCTTATCCAAGTCAGCCTGGATCACTAGTCTGTTTTTTCTCTATTTTTTCTGGACAGATGTTAAGGGTAGAATTGCACTTGGTTGATTACATTTGGATTATTATATTTGCATTAGTAATGCAACTCTGTTTCATGAGAGTGCTAACAACACTGAGCAGCTGTGTCTTTTGAATCTTTTAGAAATGATGCCAGGAAAATAATCCATCAAAGGCAACATACATCTCTCTTCCTCTTATGTATATGGACTGGATGTGTTTAAGTCAGCACCCAGCATATGTTTTATATTTATAAATTAAGGTAGAATTGATTTGTTTTGTGCAGTGTTGATAACCAAGGGATCATGCAAATTGTTATTATTCAGATTCCTTATCAGAATGACTATTTGTACTAGCTTTAATGCACCTATTGACAGCACAGTTTGACCATGGATTTGTCGACACTGCCAAAGGTTCCACAGACTTTCCAGTGTGACCTCTGGCCAGTCTCTGTTCCTCAGGTCCCCCTGCATAAACAAGGACTTTGAGTGTCAAAGCTAGCTAGCTTAGTTCTTGGTAGTTTAAAGCATGGCTTGGACAATGTAACCAGTGGGTCTCAGGTTCATAGACTGGAGTGATACAGCTTTGTTGTATCAATCTGGCCTATTCAACCACATATGTTTTTTTTTTTTTTTTTAAACAGATGCACATTTCCCACCCTCGCCCGCTGTCTTGGCTAAATTGCTCCCAGTCAGCAGTATACATGTGTGCTACTGTGCAGTAATTACTGTCTATTTAAAGGTAGTAGGCAACCCCACAGTAGACTAATGTACTGCACAGTAAATGTTGTGCATGTGTAGATGGTGACACTTTACTACTCAGTACATACGTACAGTGTGTGTTTACAGCCCCCTTTTGTTTCTTGTGTCTCTTGCCTATTTTTTCCTTTGGATGTTTGGAAAGATTGTTTATATTGCTCTTAGCTTTTCCTGTGTGATTATGTATGCAACCTTTTATGTCCTGAAGAAAGCTGTTTGTTCATTGTATACAGGGTGTGGGTCAGTTTGGTGGTGAGGAAGCTGTGGTGAGTCATCTGTAAAGTTCTTATGGTAATCAGTCTGCCATGTAATAATGCAAGAGCAGTAAAAATTGATTTTCATCATCTGTTTCTATGGTATGTCATGGAGCCTAGATTGTCATGTGCTTCAGTCAGTGTTTGTCCCAGGCTATGAGGACCCTCCCTCCACTGCCATCTCTGAGATGGGTAGTAGTAGGGGTTCAAAACAGAGGTGACTCCCCATATAAATAGCTTGTTCATATATCTTGGTTTCTCCAGGACAGTTCTGGATTTCAAAGGCTGATTGGAGAAAACTGAAATGAGTGTCCTGGAACCACAGGGGCATGGGGTGCAGTCTGGTGAGAAGGCAAAGCAATATGGTGCACTAGTCTCTGCCAGACTGCACCTGCACCCCTGCCTGTCAGCCTCTGCCGCTACCTGCAGCAGTGCTGCTGACTTGGGGTGGTAGCCTGGCAGGCAGTGTCCTGGATGTCCCAGTTTTCTTTATGGTA
This sequence comes from Gavialis gangeticus, assembly GCF_001723915.1. Lineage (NCBI taxonomy): Eukaryota > Metazoa > Chordata > Crocodylia > Gavialidae > Gavialis > Gavialis gangeticus. The sequence continues at coordinate 171,116,716 of NW_017729032.1, forward strand.
ACCCTATATATAAACATACAAAACAATTCTAACGATATTAAAGGGTAATGATGCAAGCTGTTACCATACAGCTGTTAAATTTGCATGCTTCTTTAGTGATACAAGTGTAGCAAAACCTCTCCAACTTTAACCTTGCTTCATTTAGACTCAAAGAGCAGGTCCCCAATGTGCAGAGACATGCAGTTGTGGAGGCAGAAATGGCAGCAGCACAAATATATACCACTGCTTTGTGCCATGCATTTCATAGATTCATAGATGCTAGGGTTGGAAGGGATGTCAACAGATCATCGAGCCTGACCCCCTACCTAGGCAGAAAAGAGTGCTGGGTCAGGTGACCCCATCCAGATGCCTATCCAGCCTTCACTTAAAGACCCCCAAGGTAGGGGAGAGCACCCTTGGAAACCCATTCTAAATTTTGGCCACCCTTACCATGAAGAAGTTTTTCCTGATATCTAGCCTAACTCTGGTCTGTCAGCTTGTGACCATTGTTCCTTGTTACCACAAGAGGCGCCCTAGTGAACAGAGCATCTCCAATCCCATGTGCTGCATCCCCCTAATAAATTTGTAGGCGACCACAAGATCACCTCTCAGCCTTGTCTTGTGGAGCTGAAGAGGTCCATGTCCCTCAGTCTCTCTTCATAGGGCTTGTCTGGTGAGCCCCTAGCCATATGAGTGGCCCTCCTCTGGACTCTCTTGTGTCTATCAACATCCTTTTTGCAGTACGGTGCCCAAAACTGGACACAGTACTCCAACTGCGGTCTGACCAATGCCGCATAGAGGGAAAGTATCACCTCCTTGGATCTATTTGTCATGCATCTGCTGATGCATGATGAAGTATTGTTAGCTTTGCTGATGACAGCTCATGTTCATCTTGGAGTCCACTATGACTCTGAGATGCCTTTCCACTTCTGTGCTGCTGAGAGGGTCACTTCCCAGCCAGTAGGTGTGCTAAATATTTTTGCATCCTAGGTGCAACACTCTGCACTTGTCCTTGTTGTACTACATCCTGTTGTATTGTGCCCACTTTTCTAACCTGTCCAGGTCTGCCTGCAATCATTCCCTACCCTCCGGAGTGTGCACTTCACTCCACAATTTAGCATCATCTGCAAACTTGAACAGATTACACTTCCACATCCAAGTCACTGATGAGGATATTGAGGAGTATACGTCCAAGGACCGAATCCTGCGGGACCCCGCTATCCACATCCTTCCAGGTCAATACCAACCCATCTACTGCTGCTCTCTGGGTGCAATCGCTAAGCCAGTTTACCACCCACAGACTGTGTAAGCATCTGTCACAGCCTCTTAATTTATTTATGAGAATGGGATGAGATACTGTATCAAAGACCGTGCTAAAATCCAAGAAAATGACATCCATGTCTACTTGTACCTCTAAGTATTTTGTGACCCTGTCATAAAATGAAACCAGATTGGTCAGGCATGATCTACCTGCTATGAATCCATGCTGGTTTCCCTGATGCATTATTTTTCCCACTGAACTCCCACAAATATGATCCTTCATAATCTTTTCAAAGACCTTTCCAAGGATGGAGGTGAGACTGACTGGCCTATAATTACTCGGATCCTTCTTCTTCCCCTTCTTGAAAATAGGGACCACACTGGCCGTGTTCCAGTCCTCTGGGACCTGACCCGAGCTCCACGAGCACTCAAACAGCCGTGCCAATGGTTCTGCTATGACACCGGCCAATTCCTTCAGCACTCTCAGATGAAGCTCAGCCGGGCCTGCTGACTTAAACACATCCAGTCCATCCAAGTGACTCTGCACCAAGTCAGCATCAACAGTTGGTGAGCTGGCGTCCCTCTGATGCCCAGCTAAGAACCCATTTGGAGACTTATCCTGACCCCTGTTCAGGAACACGGAAGCAAAAAACTCATTTTGGCAAGCAGCAAATTGTCTTGGATAGGGGAGAGAGGTGCTGGCCCCAGTGGTATTACCTAGTGTCCTGGTGCAGCAGGGGTGCAGATCTGGCAGCATGGAGCCTGGCCGGCAGCCAGAGCATTGGTCTGGATGGATTTAGTTCACTTGTGTCTGTTGCTGTAGCATCAGTGGAATAGTTCTGTTCCCCACTCCTAACTAGCATGACCTCCTCTGCTCTTTTTAAAGCGGCTGGCATGCATTCATCCCTACCCTCCCGTACAGTTCTTTGTCACTGTAAATTCAAAGGCCTGTGATTTCACCAAGCAGTGGCATAGTGCCTAGTAAGCTGGCTTGTGAAGTCTTCCTGTCATCCATTAGCTTAAATGAAAAAAAAAAAGAAGAGGAAGGAGGTTGGAGAGGATTTAAGGGTCAAAAAGGAAGGAAGAAGAAAAGATCAAGCACTCTCTTTAAGGAAACTTATGCCATGCATGATGTAAGGTGTTTTACTTGATACAGTAATGGACTGTGTAATTCCTGTTGAAAAGCTCTGAATGATATAGACAATTGTAATACAATCTTATTATGCGGACTCCAGAGCTTTGCAATTGCAAAAGTTCAGCAGGAAACAATTTTCCTGACCTCAAGAATTTTCAAGATTTTGAATGCTTCTCTGCCCCCCATCCTAAATTAGGGCAAAAAGTAAAGACCACAACACATTTTCCAAAATTAATTAACCTAAAATTTGGAATTGGGTCCATATTTCAAAATGAAAAGCTGTGTTTACTCCCCCAAAAAATTCATTAACAAATACTGACATGCAATACTGAGGATATTTTAAAACTTTTTTTCAAAATCTTTTTGAATTTGGAGATTTGCTGAAATTGATACTTTTCTTGCAAAAAGTTCTAGTTGTGCCAAATGAATATATTCTGATGGAAAAAAAAATGTTGCCTGAACAACCCCAACTGTCTTTGGTTATTGTCCCTGTAAAGCCCATAGTAGTAGTAAGTGTTTTCTTTAACAGAAGAATATTTATAACATTTAAAGTCAGATCCAAAAAACCCTTAGATGCCAAAAGCAAGACTTAATATTTAATTAAGTAACCGGACCTAAAACTGTGACCCAAAGAAACCCCTGCTTAGCAACTGCCTAAATATGCTAGTAGCTCCCTTTTTGATAAGTCCAGCCCAAAGTACAGCAACCCTGGGTGCTTCCATTCCAGATGACCCCAGAGCAGTGTCAGTGCCCTCTTGCAATAAGCTACCTGCAAGTCTAATGTAAGTGCCTATCCTCAGAGAGAGCTTTGGGTAATGGATCCCAAGGAAGCGGAAGCACTTCCCTTGTATCACTGACTCCCGAGCTAAAGAAAAGAGTTACATTTCAGGGAAACCCCATGATAAGCACTTCCTTGCTGTAGATTCAACATGCAGGATTTAACATGCAGGATCACCCTTCTGAGGTGCCTGGTTCTCTCCATGTAGTGCATAAGGAATCTAGGCACCTAACTTTGGTTTGGGATTCTGATTTAGAGACTGAGTACTTAATATTTAGGCTTTGTAGTGCCTAACCTGGAGACCCCTAAGTCTTACCTGTCCTAGTCCCTAGATCCACCTGGTATACTTGAGACTTTTTAATGCCTCACTTGATTTTTAATCCTTGATAAAACATCAACTAACATCTACTCAACCACTGGCATGTGGCCTCACTCTGGCCCCTGAAGTGACTGGATCTAGCCCATGGCACACAGGATGAGGGACAGAAGCAGCTCAAACTGTTGTGTCCCTTTTCTGGCCCTATACCATGCTGCTGATCCCCTTGGCAGTCTGCTGTCCTCCTCTTCCCCTCTCCCCCCCACCCCCAACATTAGCGGCCACCTCCTTCCCTACCGAAGAGGAATGGTGGCCTATGGTGCAGCCAGGTTGCAAATACCCAGCTCACCACTCTAAAAGATCTGCACTAATCACTCTTCTTATGATTTATAATGGGTCATATGTGTGTTTACTTGTTTTTCCTGAAAATGTTAGAACCCATTGTGATCCAGTGACTTTGTGTGAGCCTTTATTCTATTGCTGGAGGGATGCAACCTCCAGAGTAGAATTTCCTAGGCTTCTGTACTAAAAGCTGTGAAGGAAGAGGATTAGTCTAGATGGGCACTGCATACATACTCTTTCCTTTAGCTTCCATTCTCTGCCACTGTAAAGAGAAGATACTGCGCCAGATGGACTTGTTGTCTGATCCAGTATGGACTTTTTCTTTTTGCTAGAAGCCTATCATTGGGCAGTTTCTAAAATGAAATAGTCATCTCTGTGTCTTTCTAAAAGGGCAAATTTCAATATTAGACCTTAGTTTGTTTTCCTGCTCTGTGCCTACATTTTTGGCAACAAAGGCAATGTTAGAAGCGTTTTGCACAGGTATCCTGTTTATTGAAGAAGCTTGTAAATACTTAATCAAAACTTACAATGAAAACACAAGCACACATTATGCAAAAAAGTCCAAAGAAGTCTTAGAATCTACCTCTTCAAAAAACCAGTTATATTTATAGTCAGCACAAACACTTGGAATTCTACCTTATGGCAGGGCAGTATCCTTCACAAAGCTGGGACTCCAATAACATTTTTCTTTTTAATAGTTGATTCAACTTGTATTTATATTTAAATGTAAATATTTTGGTCTGTAGGCTTTCTTCCAATTTACTAAATACCAGAAAAAGTAAAGCAAGCATATTGTTTGTTTTTATTTGCCATCTCGTCCTGTCCTTATGGGTGTGTTGCATGCACTGGAGCTTTGCCTGCAAAAGGACTACAGGAGAGCCGAGCAGCCTGCAGTAAGTTGCACAATAGCTCCACCAGCAGCTGGTACCTCCTCCAGAAGTTGCATTTGCAGTACAGTCCTTCTTATTAATAATCAGCAAAGAAAGCAATCTGAACATTGCTTCATGATGCTGCATGGTGCTTCTCAGATCAGAAATTCAGTGCAAGAATTTGCTTAGTCTCTGGCTGCTTTTGCCCTGTATTAAAGGGCCAACTGCTGTGGCAAATTTATACTCCTCTGAGCTCATGGGAGGCTAGCACCACTGCCTCTGCTATGCTTTTCAGAGGGGGAAGGAAGTCATGGCCCCAAATGTTCCTCCACACCAGCTGAACTGTACTCTGTGAAAGTCACCACACTATACCAGCCCAGAGCACTGTGCACCCAAACACACCCAGAGAGAGCACTTACATGTGTGGCTCTCCATAGTACCTGGCCAGTTGGAGCAGCAGCGGTAGCAGCCCCATTGGGAAGCTGTGAGCTCTGGCTAGGGCTGGGACAGTGCTGTTGGTGGGCATAGGTTGGGTGTGGGCTGGAGCATGATACGGGCTGCCCCAGGTAGGATTCAACTCCATGCAGAGCACCACAGGGCAGCCATGGGCCAGATCAATCAACTGATGGGCTAGAGCTGACCTGCATGTTGTAATTTGCCCATCCCTGTTCTTAAAGCATAGGCCCCAAATGGCACAGGATTCCTAACTGGCACCAAATATACTGGTACTGTCATCTCTCTTGTCTAGCATACAGTGCTTCAATTAATGCTCTGGCTCATGGAACCATTTGAGCTGACCCATGTGCATGGAGCTGGACAGCATTTTGCAGTGGGAGATTTTAGCCGCAGTCACTTTCTCATGCCACTGCAGGGAGAAGCACTGCCTGTGAGTGCTCTCCCTATGTACCTGTTCAGGAAGGCAGCACTGATGTCTCGGTCCTAGTGCTTGCCCTTCCACCACCCACCATGACCTGAACTGGGTCACTCTGGCCTGCAACCTAGAAAGGTTGCTGAATGCTGGACTAAAGTAGATAGAAACTGGGTCTCTTAAGGCAGGTCGTACTGGCTCCTTTTATAGACTACTTTCATAAATTCATAGATTTCATAGACATTAGGGCTGGAAGGGACCTCGTAAGATCATTGGGTCCATGCCCAAGGGACAGGAAGTCAGCTAGGGTCAAAGGATACCAGCAAGATAAGCGTCCAAAAGTTTCTTGAAAGTGTCCAGATTAGGTGCTTGCACCACCTCTGGGGGTCTGTTCCAGGTCTTGGGGGCTCAGACAGTGAACAAGTTTTCCCTATGTCCAGTCTAAAAGGGTCTTGCAGGAGTTTGTGACCATTGAACCTTGTCATCCCTTGGGGTGCTCTGTTGAACAGGTGTTCCCCCAGATCTTGCCCCTTATGTACCTATAAGCTGCCACCATGTCATCCCTGAGCCTGAGCTTCTTCAGGCTAAAGAGCCCCATAGCTCTCAGCCTGTCTTCATGAGGGTTGTTCTCTTGCCCCAGCCTCATGCGCATGGACTCTTTCAAGCTTCTCCAAGTCCTTCCTAATTGTGGAGCCCAGAATTGGGTGCAATACTCCAGCTGTGGCCTCTCCAAGGCCGAGTACAGCGGGAGGATGGCATCCTGGGTCTTGCTCGAGATGCATTGGTAGATGCAAGCCAGAGTTTTATTCACTTTGCCAGCTGTGGTATCGCATTGGTGGCTTGTATTCTTCTTGTGGTCAGTCATGACCCCAAGTCTCTTTCGGTCATGCTGCTAGCGAGTGTAGCATTTCCAAGCCTATAAATGTGATGTGGGTTTTTATTCCTCGGGTGGAGCACCTTGTATTTCTCTGTACTGAATGCTATGAGATTTTCATCCACCCACCTTGCAAGCCTGTTGAGGTTGGCCTGGATCACCAGCCTATCCTCAAGTATGGACACTCTTCCCAAAAGTTTGGTGTTGTCAGCGAACTTGGCCAGTCCACTTTTGACACCGGCGTCCAGATTGTTTATGAAGACATTAAAGAGTATAGGTCTGAGAATGGAGCCTTGCAGGATGCCACTGGTCAGTGAGTGCCATGTTGATTCAGTTAGTTGAGGCCACAGTTGCCCAATTTTTCCATGAGGACATCATGGGACACCAGGTCAAAGGCTTTTTTTTAAGTCCAAATATATGACATCAATCTCTTCCCTTTTGTCCAGGTGATATGTCACCTGGTCATGGAAGGAAATGAGATTGGTCAAGTAAGACCTACCCACAGCAAACCAGTGCTGGCTATCCCTCAGAACATTGCCTTCTTTTAGCCTGTCGAGAATGGGTTTTTTGATAATTTTTTCCAAAACCTTCCCAGGGTTTGAGGTCAAACTGATTGGCCTGTAGTTTCCCCAGTCGTCTTTCCTCCCTTTCTTGAAGATGGGCACCACATTGGCCCTCTTCCAATCTTTGGGTACTTCACCTGAGCACCACGAGTTTTTTTTTTTTTTAATAACCTTGCCAGTGGCTGCACTATGATGTCGGCCAGTTACTTTAACACTCCTGGGTGCAACCTATCTGAACCAGCTGATTTATGGAGGTCCAACCTCTCAAGATGCTCCCTCACAAGATCTACATCAATGGTGGGCATATATTTACCCTCACCCTGGTCATCCCACATCATGTTAGGCAGGGTGGTTCCTTTGGGATTGTGAAAAACAGATTTAAAGTAATCATTAAGCAGATTGGCTTTTTCCTGGGTGTCAATAGTCAGCTGCCCCAGCTGGTTAAGTAGGGGTCCATTGTTGCCTTTGTTTTTCTTTTGACTCCCCACACATCTGAAGAAGGACTTTTTATTGTCCTTGATTTGTGTAGCCAGGTGGAGTTCAGCTGCAGCCTTGGCTTTGCTAGTTTACTCCCTGCAGGTGCAGACAAGTACAGTATACTCCTCCTTTGTGGTGTTTCCTGTCTTCCATACTTCATACACCTCTCTTTTTAAACATAGGACATCCATGATTTCCCTCTTGAGCCATGGGGGTTGTTGATCCCTTTTTACCACCTTTCCTACGGGTTGGGATGGACTCCCCTTGTTACTTCTAGGATTGCTTCCTTAAGGAGCAACCACTCATCCTGAACTCCCCTCCCTGTGAAATTATGGTCTCTTAGGGCATCAAGAACAAGCGTCCTAAGCTTATGAAAGTCAGCTTTCCCAAAGTCAAGGACTACTGGATTGCTGGCTGACTTGCCAGCTTTGCGATGGATGGTGAAAGTGATCAACTCATGGTCAATGTCACCCAGCTTCCCTTCAATTCTTAGGTCACTGATTAAATCATCCCCTTTGGCCAGTACCAGGTCCAGCAGTGCCTTGCCTCTTATCAGCCCATAAACTTCTTGAGACAGGTACAGCTCATCCACACATGTAAAGAAGGTTTGGGACTGATCAGATTTGGCCGAGTGCTCATCCCACGAGATGTCCAGGCAGTTGAAGTCTTCCATGATGACCATGCACTGAGAGCATGCAGCCTCAGCCAGTTCCCTAGTGCATTCTTGGTCAAGCACTTGTTCCTGGTTTGGAGGTCTGTAGTAGACTCCTACCATTGTATCCCCTTCACTATGTTCCCATCGTATTCTAACCCAAAGGGTCTCCAGTCATCCTCCTTGGGTGCCAGTGTCAGTTTGTAGGGATGTGTAACTCCCCTCCACATAGGTAGCTACACCCCCCACCCCTCTTTTCAGCATGATCTCTCCTGTATAGGGTATAGCCATTTATACCAGTAGTCCAGTCATAGGAGGAGTCCCACCAATTCTCCATGATCCCTATAAGATTGTCATCATTTTGTTTAGCAGAGGGACCAGTTCCTCCTATTTATTTCCCAAACTCCTGGCATTAGTGTACAGGCAGATGTGTGTGCTGTTGGAGGCCCTAGGCTTCCTTGTATTCATGGAGAAGCTCTGTTCCTGGGCTGGGGTAGGAGTGGGTTCCCTTGAGCATCCTAATCTTCTGGTTTTGTGGTTCATGCCTGGTGAGCTTGCTTTGGTGGTGGTCTGCTCATACCCGGTGAGCTTAGTTTAAAGCCCGGTTGAGCAGGTCAGCCATTCTGGCTGAGAAGAGTTTCTGCCCCAGTAGAGTGAGGTGGAGGCTCTCTAAAGAGCAGACTGTGGTCCTAGAAGCTGAAGCCTTCACAGTGGCACCAGTGCCGCAATCTTCTGTTTACTGCCTCAATTCATCTCTCCCTCCTCTGCTCATGACCTGTAACTGGAAGGATAAAGGAAAAAAAATCTGTGCCCCCAGCCCTGCTCCCAGAGCCCTGTAGCCACTCATGACCCAGCTGGGATTTCTCTGAGCCATGTCATTTGTGGCCAGATGGATAAGGAGCATAGGGTAGTGGTCGGAGGGCCAAATAAGTTTTGGCATTCTCTCAGCCAAATCCTGGCCTCCTGGGCTAAGGGGTCAGGGTGACAGATTGCTCCCTCTCCTCTTCAGGAGGGAGTCTCCCACAATGTCCACTCTGCGTTTCATCTTATGGATGGTCATGTTTCTTCCCCACTTGCAGTTGCTGGCAGCTTTGGGGTGCTGCAAGAGGTTCTTACCTGTTGCAGAGATCCACGGGGGTGGTGACCCTGGTACAGTGAGCCTGGGGGCTGCAGGCAACCTTTGTCCAGGGAGTATGGGAGTACCTTTCGGCCTCCCTGGTCCTGTCAGGTGACTTAGGTCTTCCCTCTTCTTTCCTGGGGTGAAGGGCCTGGCAGTAGGAATCAGTCTCCTGTTCGCCATCTCTGATGGCATGTAGCCTCTGCACCTCAGTCTGGAGCTCCACTGTCTGGGATTCTAGAGACTCCAATACAAAGCAAACCTCACAAGGGGAGGCTGTAATGCTCCTGATCCCATGTGCCTGGAGTCATGCCAGGCAGCCCCCACAGCCGAGAGCCAGGGGCTCTATCTGAATGGAGGCCGGAACCATGAGTTCCATCTGGGTGGAAGCCTCAGAAGTACCAGAGGGGAGGGATCCAGCTGCAGGGGGGAACCTCAGGGTACAGTATGTCCCATCCACCATTGCACAGGTAGTAGTTTGGCTACTATTGTGCCAACTGCTCCCTTGAGGTTCTCTGCCTAGGACCTCGTGGCCCTCCCACAAGCTCCCACGCTAACTCATGTGCCGGGTCTAGATGTGCACCTGTTTGCACATTCTGTTTGTCAGGCTCTAGTTGCATGGCTCCTTATGGGGCTGGGCCAAGTAGGAGCTCCGGGGGGCGGGGGGATATGACCATAGCTTTACCATCATTTTGGTGGTTGCTTTTAATTAATAAGAAAAAATGTTTTAAAAATCCCAATTGTGCTGTGGCTTATCATACAGTGATCTTGCACATAAAAACTAGAAAATCTTTCCAGCATCTTGTCTTTTCTTTTTTTGACCTGCCTATTCACTGCTTGCAGGAAAAATAAAAACATTTAACTCATCCCAGAACTTTCTACATAATGAAATCAACTTCTCTGGATATGCTTGTACCAGCAAAGAATTTACAGTTTCATGATCTAATGGCAATATTTTGTTTTTGCATACACAAACTCACTTGATCTAAAATATAATAGTTTTTGACTGACTAAAGTTGAGATTCAAGCTAGTATCCCTTTTCAGAAACAAACCTAAGTGTACGGCAAATAAGCTTTCAGTACATACAAAAATTAAATATGTACATACATATTTCTCCCCGCAGCTGTGCTAGGTCCCTCCCACCACAGCCCCTCTTACCTCTGGCAAGCTGTTGGGGGTCCTGGAGCTCATTGGGGTGCAGTGGGCTTACGCCTGTGTGTCTTGCTCCAAAGCCAGCGCTAAAGTGCAGCTTCTGCTGTTGGCAGACCCTTTTAAACTCTGTGCATGCATAGTAGGGCCTGCTGGTGCTGTGCTGCTGTCAGAGGGCTGGGGGCAGTCCCTCCCCCACCAGAGAAGGGGATAGGCGAGTGCCTCCCTCTTCCCCTGCCTCACGTACTGGGCACCACTGGAGCTGGGCCAAGTAGGAACTGGGGTGGGGGTGTGTCACCCTCCTCTGCTACTTTCATCTGCCTCCCTGCAGCTGTGCTAGGTCCCTCCCACCAGGTCCCGCTTACCTCCAGCAGGCTGGGGGTTGTCGGGGGTCCTGGGGGTCTTGTTGGGGGTCCCTGGGCTCATGGGGCCGCAAGAGGCTTATGCCCGTGCGTCTTGAGGCAGAGCCGGAACCAAAGTGGGTTGCTGATGTAGTTTTACTTTTTTTCATCTGGAGAACTGCAAAAAGAAGGAATAGATTACAAATGTGTAACGATACAGTCAAAAACTAGTTTTAAAAATGTCCCTGAAAATACATCACAGTTAAATTGGTAATGCATATTTTCCCCCAGAGCAGTGGTCCAATTTTTTTTTCCAGGCTTTTGTCAGCTTTTCTCAAGTGCTGAAGAAGCACTATTCTTAAGGAATTGTTCAGCAGAATCTTATGTATGACTAATCACAGCTGTTGCTAGCCTCTTAGTTTTTGCAGTAATGAGACTTCTTTGTGAATCTAATTATATCCACTAAGCTTGCACACAGGCTCAGATTAACACAGGAAGAGGAGGATAGCCTTTTGTTTATAAGGCTGCAGGGGTTTTCTTCTCTTAAGCTGTAGTGTGGCCTGTCTTTTTATAGAGAACAAAATTACATTTTGCATCCCCATAATATCAGTCATGACACAATCAAGAAGATTAATGGTAAACACAATATTTTTAACCATCTTTGTTGACTTCTTTTAATAGATTCTTCCATAATTAAACACCAAGCTTCCCTACTTCCGTTCCCCCCCTTGCAGAATTAGCTTTTTGGAATATTCCATAACAAGGTAGTCCCAAAGCCAACAGAATTGATTAGCACAGATGTTCCAGGGAGCCGTGTTACATCCTTAATCAAAGGCATAGATGTTTGGGAAATGATTGAGGAAGTGCACTAACGTGCCATGTATTTTCACCTAGGCAACTCTAGACTGGCAGAAACGATATCTTGGTTCTGATAGAGGGTATGTACCTGTACGTGTGAAATCTATACCTGGGCGGATCCTCTTCTGCTAGTTTGCAAAGGCCTCAAAAGCAGAGACTCTGGATTACCTTTAGAGCCTTTTCAGTGTTGTAATAGATTGTTGATAAATTGTGTGCTTTTTAAGGGTAGCATTTTGTTGTCATGTTTATTATTGGCTTTTCTATTAAAGAAGTGCCATGCAGTGCTGCCTTGGCTTTTTGTAACCAGGACTTTTTTTGGTTAAGATATTATTTTGTTTGATTATGTAGTTGTTTGTATTAAATCAACAAAATTGTTCAAATGAATTCAACAGGTGTAATGAAAAGAGAAACATGCAGGATATGGAAATGAAGGGAGTCTTTTCTTTATTACTGTTTGCAAATATGTTTCCCTCCAATCGTTGTGATCTGACCTTAGTTTTTTTTATGCTGTTAATAAAGCATTTCCTGTTTGGCAAGGGAGTATGTTGAAATAGTTTACAGGTGCTTATATTTTTTTTAACTCTGCAGATAGCAAAGGATTTTAGCTCATTTTCTAATCCAGTGCACAGATGCTAATGTGATAACTGATTCTCACTATAATTTGAGGAGGAGGGTTAGTAGGTTTGTGAAATGTAAAGTGCTAAGCTATGGAAACGGTTTGGTCTCCCAGAATATTTTGATATAATAATGTCACCCACGGGAAGGGTTTCCCTGGCACTTGAAAGAATCTCGGAAGAATCAAGAGTTTATACAAAGTCTCAACGGGATTTTTTAAGAGCAGTGTGACAGGCAATGAGCATGTTGCTGGTGATTGTGCTGCCAAATTTAGTTCCAACCAGAAATAAAGTAAAAAAACCCATCAGCAACAAAACCCCCCCAAAACCTTGTTTTTTCTTTTTATGTTAACATTCCAAAAAGGAAATACTGCTTTTGAAAAATAAGTATCTGCTGTGGAGGGTAAAAAAATGAAAAGACATTTTGGTCACCTCTTAAATGCTTGCGTGTCAGGCAGTTCTTTTAGAGGGCAAAGGTTGTAAGCTTGACAAGATAATGTCTCTTCCTACACAACAATGTCATCACCTCTTTCTCTCCTGCTAGAACATATGCTGCTGAGGCAGGGCAGTGGCTGAGGATGACTGTATCTGCTGACTGGTGATGAGACAGAGCTGGCATGCTGTTAGAAAAATCCCTGCTTTAGTAAAGTTAACTGAAACTTCCTTTTGACAAGAGCTAATGATAAATTTATCTTAGTTGAAGATACATTTTTGAAGAATTTGTTTCTTGTTTATTTGTGAACCCATATTATTTACAGTCAACTTGCTAGGTTAGTATGTATATAAGCAACATGTATATTATATACTTATTATGCAATATGTATATAGTGTTCCGCATTTTAGGTTTTTACCAATTTTCAGCAATAACTTCCCATGGGGCTGGAGCTACTGCCCGGGGGCACTGGGCTCCTGGCTCTGACCTTGGGCAGGGCAGAAGATGCTGGTGCCAGGGTCAGGTGTTCCCCCCCACATGTGCACATCTGACCATGTGCGACTCCTCCCTACCCCCTCCCCCCAAAATGCCAATATAGCCCGCAACAAGCTGCTGCAGCAGGGGGGGAGAGGCAGCAATGCAGCCCATCAGACAGTCCCCCTGCAGCAGGAAGCAAAGCAGGGGGAACTATCAGTGGGTGTGGGGCATGGCTCTTGGTGCTACATGAACCCTGGGAGGGCTGTGGGGCTGTGTCAGGCTCTTCCGGGGGGGTGCGTGTCCCTGGATCTGCCCCTGGCACAAGAGCAGGCTGCTACCTGCCCCAAACACCGGGAAGAACCCGGTGCCACCACCCACCCTAGCCTGCAACAGCAGGCTCCAGCGAGAACAAGCTGCCAAGCACTGGGAAGAACCTGATGCCGCCACCGGCCCCAGCCTGCAGTGACATCCTGCTCTAGTCCTGCACGCCGATCTGGGGCACGTGCCCCCAGGGAAGAGCCTGGCACAGGCCCCCAGCCCGCAGTGTTCCAGGGGTGTATATAGCAGCAAGAGCCATGCCCCCACATCCACTGACAGTTCCCCACCACTTTGCTCCCTGCTATAACCCTAGAAGCAGCTGACGGGCTGCACTGCACCACTTCCCCTGCCCCTTCCCTAGTCCCAGGCTTACTCCAGTCCCTCCCTCCCTCACCCCTGTGGAACATATTATTTTCCCCAATTTAAACTAATTTTTTTTTCTTTCCTTCCTTTTATCCCTATTTCAACCTGGTTTTTATGTTTGGTAGATAAACCCTGAAAAATTCCCAGAATTATTTTAACAATAAAAACCAAAAATGCAGAACACTATATATAATGCTAATATAATATAGTACTATGTTATCTATATACATTATGTGTGAATTCTGTCTTTTACTGAAAGCTTCCCTGAGGCTTTCTTGGGAAGGGCGAAGTAGGAATCTAATAAATGAAATGTAGAATGGGGTGTGATCCCGAAGTGCATTGAGTGTTTTTATTGACTTTAGTAGGCTTTTGATTAGGTTAAAAACAGTCATTTTTGTCATTAGTCTCCAATTTGTTCTAGGCACAGCTATGCTTGTGCTCTTCTATGGGTATATCCAATGCTTCTGAGCTTTGCTGGTTGCCAGATGGGCCTGGGGGAAGATTCCACCCTCTCCCTCCTGCCCTCCCCCTTGTTGCTACATGTATCAGGATTTTTCTTTTAAACCTTCCTCAGAGGCTTTGGGTATTGGCGGAAGCCAAGACTGGGGATTGTGACAGGTGTGCCGGTGTTTCTGTTGGGACTCCAAGCTTATGGTTCCTGGCTAGAAGGGCTTGTCCCTCAGCTCACTGTTTGGGGTCAGGAAGGAGTTTTACCCCATGGTCAGATTGATATGGACTGTGGGGGGTGTTGGCATCCTCTGTACCAGGAGGTATATAGGCCTCTCCTTGGGATTTCTTAAGCATATACTGACAACGTTTTACGGAAGCAGGACATTGCTTACCATGGTTCCCTTGCTTTACCTGTGGCAGTTTAGGTATTATGTCTTGTGTTGTGTCAGGGTTGACTATAGTTTTACTAAAAGGTTAGATTATGGATTTGTATAGGATGGTGTAGGTAGGGATGATCACTGGCAGGGGGTTGGACTAGATGACCTCTCAAGGTCCCTTCCAGTCCTATTTCTCTAATTCTGTGATTAATATATAGTGCTTTTCAGTTGTAGAATTTTCCTTCCCTCTTCATCTTTGTTCGTGACTGCAGCTTTTGTGCATTACAGTTGCATGTCTTTGAGTCAGTCATCTAATCAAGTGATGTCCTTTCTAAGACAGTTGTGTAAGAAATCTTTCATTCTGCTTTTTGGGGAGCAGTGTTCTGTTCCACCCTTGGATATCTTTCTTATGTTGATAGTACCCCTCATAAAATTGTCTCTAGCCTAAGAAGGCTTCAAGTGTATACCATTCTAATGGGGCAGTACAGTATACAAAGAAAGCAGGAGAGAATACATTTTGGGAAGGGTAACCAGATAAAAAAAATAGTAGCTTTGTCCTATTCTAGGGAAAAGTTTGCCTTTTATATAAATGGACATTTCTGTTTGTTATCCATGCAGTTGTCTGTTACTGAAAGGCTATACAGATATCTTAATATATGCTATATATATTTTAATAGTTATAGGAGTTCTATGGAACATGTACACACACATACACATATACACCAGTATGCACATATGTGTATGTGTGTTTGTACATGGAATATATATGGAACTCTATGGAACACACATTAAGGAATACACACTTTCCTAAGAAATTATGGGAACTCTACAGATTATGAGTAGAAATATCTACTGCATTTAGCCAAGTCCAAGATGACTCTGAATTTAAGATCACCCCACCCCGATAATTATATTCTATGCATGGAAAATGTATAAATGTGTTAGATTTTTCCATGTATAAAATCTAATAATTGGGGATTAGGTTAGTAGGGAAAGTAGTGGCAGGGGGATAGGTTAGATGGTAAGGGAGATTAGAAGGGTGGGGGGCAGAGGTTGTAAGAGAGTTGAGCAGCCTGACTCTCTTGCTGCTTGCCTGTCCCCAGCATCTTCCCCCTGCCCCCTCCTGTTACTTGCCCCCCCTCTCCCCCATCTGCTCTCCCCACCTTCCCTCCTTTGCCCACCACTTACTCTCTGGCTCTGACAGGGCTCTTGCCACACTCCAACCTGGGCATGGAACATGTGGTTGCTCCGGCCCCAGTCTGGGCTGGGAGCAGCCATGGTGGTAGCAGCTCTATCCGGGGCTCCATTTCTGGGGTATGGCTGGAACTGCCACTTCCACAATATGCCTATTGTGGTGTTACTAGACAGGGCCAGGTGCTCTGTCCTAAGCTGAAGACCTGCCGGAGCTAGAAGGTAAGCAGTGAGAAAAGGTGGAAAAAGTAGGGTGGGGTCAATATCTGCATCCCTGAACCTGGGTGGGAGCCAGGGCCAGAGATGCAGCAGCTGGCTCTCAGTCTCTTCCCCCCTCCACCCATTTTGCTGGAATCCAAGATGAAAGGCTTTTTTTCTTCATGTTATTTCAGGAGGGAAATCCTTGTCTTGGATTCAAGTAAATACAGTTTTAAATCCAATGGTTTCTTGTGACTCTCACTTATGTTTCTGGTAGGGGTGTGTGAAACGCCTATGTTTTGTTTCGTTTTGGATTTGGCATTTCAGGGAACAGTGATTCATTTTGGTGTTTCAGATTACTGTCCCATTTCATTTAGGCCGAAACTGTTTCGGACCTGTTTCAGAATTTCTATGGGGCCATAGGCTATAACGGGGAATCACAAAGCTGCCTATAACTTTGTCATTTCTTGCCTGATTTGGATGAAGCTTGCAGGGATGCTAGCCCCTTCAGAGACTATGAAGCCTGCCAAGTTTCAAGGAGCTAGGCATGCAGGGTTTTCTGGGAAACTGCACCCCAAGGTGCTGACAAGCAAAACGTGTGTGTGTGTGTGTGTGTGTGTGTGTGTGTGTTAAGGTGCAGTGGGATGAAAACTGCAGGAATTGTAGCCCCTGTTCTCACCCTCACAACTCCACTGCAACCAGTAAGCCTCAGGTGTCTCAAAGATCTTACAGGGCTTTCCCCAGCTAGGACTGTGCAATGGCTACAGGTTATCAGGTGCCTCCTGCTCTTACCTGCCTTTTATTAGGGAGATTCGCAGGCCTGGCATTTCCTGGGGCTGCCACACCACTGGCAGTCCCACCCAGACCTCCCTATGCTGGAAGAGTGCAGTTTTAGGTCATACCCAGGATAATGTGGGGCCTCCTCCTCCCCATATTGCCCCAGCCCTTATACCTCCAAGTTCTTCCTGGCATAAGAGCTCAGCAGAGAGATGTTCTTGCTCTGCTTGTGAGAAACTAAACTGCTGCCTCCAGCTTTGAGAGCAGGGCATTAAATGGCTGCCCTCATTAGCACCTGTCCTGCCACATACATAGCCCCTTGTGCGGGCATGAGGGAGGCCTGCCAGGTTTCAGGCAGAGTGGTGCAGGGGTGTCCGTGAAACTGCACCTCAAACTGCTGAAAGCAAAACTCGTATGACTTGTGTGATCTTTTGTTAGACCAATTGAATAGTTGGAGAAATTCTTTTTTGCAAGCTTTTGGATTTAAAAACCCTTTGTCAGGCTGAGGAAGCATCTAGTTGGTGTGTGTGTGTATGCTCTTCCTGGATGGAAGGAATAGTAAAGAAGCCAGAGGCTGGCATGCAATGCAGGTAAGAAAGCCAGTCTGTGAAAATGGAGATGGACTGGCTTGACTATATTTTTGCCCAGTTGTCAGTGACTATGAACCTGTGAGTTGCCATGTGAGACTCATCCATCACCCTGGTTTGAAGGAGAACCCACCAACAACCTGATTGATTGCCCCGTGAGGGAGAGGTAGGCATGATCTCCACCCCAGCTGCTCCAGATGTCCGAGGTGAAGTGCAAGACCACCTGCGGACCTGCCTTGTGCAGTTCCTCCCTCAAATACTCCCTGCATGCCTCATACAGGGAGGGCACCACTATCCTGCTGAAGTTGGTGCATATGAGCATATGGTAGGATGGGGCCACGAGCACCGTGAACCACCTGAACCCTGGCTGCTCAATTAGGGAGAAGGGTTGGCCATCCAGAGCAAGCAACTCCCCGATGCTCTGGGTGATCTCGCTCAAAAAATTTCAGAAATGTTTTGGATGGCCTGTTCTGATTCAGAGCTGTTTCGGAGCGTGGCATTTCATTTTGGATTCAGTGTTTCAACCACCAAAACTTCTGAATGCGAAACTAAACAAAACGGCCACTGAAATTTCATACAGCCCTAGTTTCTGGAGTATAGCTAAGCCACTGTTGACATAGTATACTGCCCTACAGTCAGACTACCCACAGATGCTTTACTGACCATCCAGAATATACAGTGGTAGAAAAGACAGTTGTTTTATTTTCTTGTTTTATACATTATTCTGTTTTATTATATGACTCTGAGCCTTTGTTGGGAAGGACAGCATATAAATTGAATGAATAAATACATAAATAATCTTTGAAAAGGATACAGTGATTAGAATAAAATCAGTTACTAAATTACTCATGGGGCCTGTTCGCAGAATGGCTAAGGTGTCTTGGTCTGGGTGCAGGGGCACACTAAGATGGCCCAGCTGTAAATGGGCACCTGGTCGTTGGGCTGGAGAGCCAAAGGTTGCTGGGAGTGCTACTGGCTACATTGTGTGTTCCGTTGGCTTCAGAAACCAACACACCCTGATCTAGGCTCAGGATGACTTCTGCCGTTTTATTGACTGAACTGCTCATTCACAGGGAATGCTGCTAAACACTGTTGCTTCTTTTAGACAACACTCCTACTGCTTGCATTATTTATCACAGCTTCTTTCTGTACTCCATCAGCTGATTTAGTCAAACTGGCCTTGGGAAATCACTTAGATAATTTCTGACTGTTTCTGTCACTTAGAACCTTTTACTTTATCCTGGCAAAGGTTTCAATTTTAGCTTTCTAAATTTATTTTGCCAGACTCAAAAAAACTTACTACAAGAGCTGCCAAAGCACGGTGGCGTAGGGTATTGCATTAGGTATGTGAGGTAGTGTTCTGAACTGATTTTGCTTTTCAGTTTTATTTCTAAAATGTTTTAGTGGCAGAAGAAGGCATTGAACCCAGGTTTACACATTCTGTTGGTGCAGTAATTTCAAGGCAATTGGTTATTGTATAGCCATGTTAATTTTGATTGTAATATGAGTGCACTTAACAGCCAAATTCAAATTTTGTGGCTTTCTCAAGGCTCTGGATTCAGTGTCTACATTTTAAGCCGAAGTGCTTACTGTTATAACACAGACCCATGGAATAGATCTAGAGATAATGGCAGAATTTGATAGGGAACAGGCCTCTTTCTCACACACACAATACATAAGAAATGCTTTGTTTACCACCCTTTAGTGATCCTGAAATGATTTATCTTTTGCTTAATTTCCCCTCCCATTAACTTTATTATTATGCCTCCATAAATTAGGCAGGGAAGAAAAAGAATCTGCCCTTTTTAAAGTAGTTGGGAAAAGTGAAAAAGAGCTTATATTATGAGTTAGAGTGGGTTTAAAAAAACAAGCTATTAAAAAATTAGTTAACTGCATTTTTTAACACAGTGGGTTTCATCGCAGAATCTCCTGAAACTGGTTTAGTACCTTTTCATCTCCCATCAAATCACTGATATTTTACTTTGGTGAGGTGAATCCAGGGCATTTTTGTTATTCTACCTAATGTGTATTTAGCTCATTCTCCCATGCAGTGATAATTTCTCTACCTCCGTAAATATTTGGCTCTAATATGGGAAGTTAACCAGTATCTAGGCATGGACAAAAGTTGGACTGGAGACCACTTTGGAATTCTGACTGTAGTTGTAATTCCAAAGTGTAGTGCCATGGCCAAATGCTCTGGCTTTGGCTTCTCGCTTGACCTGTGCTATGGCCACTTTATTTCCTGCCTGTTGACTAAAGAAGGTTATCCTCTCCACAGATGGTGTTGCTGCCATGGAGGACCATCTCCATGCACAGTGAGCTCTCTCTAATGGCAGCTTACTAGACAGGCCATCCCCTTTGCTGTCTATTTCCCTGGCACAGTACCTTACTACTTTCCTTCCACCTCACATCCCGTCGTCCCCCCCACACACACACACATGCAAAATACAGGTCTGTGAAAACGTAAATGTGTGGCAGGGAAGATCAAAGGGGACATGAGTTAATAGGTGTAAGACAGGTTAGTGGGGGGTGGGGAAGGGGGGAATGTTGACCTCGTGATAGGACATAGCTGGTAAAATGTAGAGAGGTTACCTGGGATTATCAATTGGCAGGCAGATTTTAATGAGCCATAAAACCAATATCTATTTTTAGTCTGTGATGTTTTGTATCCAGCAGGTTTATGAAGTGAAGTTCATAGGCTTATCTACAAAAGGTGTTTTGTAAATTTCCGTTGAGGATTAGAAATGAGACACTGGAAAGAGAGTGGTTGTCCCATGAGAACTGTGCCTCTATAGGTAATTGGGTATTTTTTTCTTTGATAGTAGATTTTTAGTGTGCATTCATTCAGGTACACAGTTGTTGTTTGGTTTCTCCTATGTATTTTCCATCAGGGCATTTAGTGCATTGGATGAGATATATTACATTTCTGGAGGTGCAGATATAAGATCCAGGAATAGTGATGGTTCTGTTGTGGGGTGTAATTGTTGTGGGAGTGATGGAGATGTGTTAGCAGGTTTTGGCATGGTCTCGACCACGTGCCTTGGGCCATAGGAAGTTTACTTTTGGTGACAAGGTTGGCAAGGTTCAATACCTGTTTAAAGGCTAGGATGGGTGGTTCTGTACTCCTCCTTTGGAGGTCTCGTCTATTTGTTTGTTTTGTTCTTATTTATTGTCTTCTGGGGGTGTTTTTGTTTTTCTTTGGGAGGTTGTCTATGACTAACGCATCTGTCACTAGAGAAATGGATGTATTCAGCAGGACTCAGCTGTCTGAGTCAGAATGTAGTTTTCTTATAAAAGTAGACAGTGATTAGTTTTCCTTCATAGTTTATCACATTTTATAGAAGTGCACTGTATGAAGTATTTCCAAAATATAAAAAGGGGAAGGCAGTGCTATCCACAAGAGAAGGTTATGTTCTGGTAAGTGAATGGGTTTTATGCTGTGACTAGTAAGAACTAGAGCAGGGGTGGGTAATTAGTTCAGCTGTAAAGCCACTTAAGTTTGGGTGAGCTATTGAAGGCTGCAGGGGTAGCCCTGCACCTTGACAGGTGCCCTGCCACTTGGTCATCATTTTGGGCTCAGAAGTTCTGCCCTGACCTTGGTTGCTGGAAGTCCTTCCTCTTGCCCAAGAAGTACTCCTTTTGGGAGGGGAGGGGTTGCCATCTTGAAACTGGAAAAAGAAAACCAAATCATATATTAAAAAAATCAAACATCTACTATAACTTATTTTAATTTTATTTTTTAAACTATTTTTGTCCTGATTTATGTGCATTTGCCTAGTATATCTGGAGGCAATTATATAATAATTCAAAATAGTCTTACACTTGCATATTGTGTGTGTTTGGGGATTGGGGTGTGTGGCAGGGGGTGGCGGGCAGGCAGCCTCACGGTCCTTGAAGCTGCATGTGGTGGCAGCAAGAGGGAGCAGCCCTGCCTGACCCCATAGTGCACAGCTCCCTGTGGTGCCACCCCAGTCTCTAGCCACAGGTGGTGGCAGCGTGCAGAGCCAACCCTTCCCAGGCCCCATAGCACAAGGCTTCTGCGCTCCTACAGAGTGTGGGGCCAGCCCAGCCAACCCCACAGCGCAAGCCTCCCCGCACTCCCACCCCATTTCCCCTAGCAGGAGTCCCTAGCCGCTGCCCAGTGGGGCACTTACCTGTATTTCCAGGCTCACAGGCAGGGAGGGCAGGGAACAGCCATGGGGTGGCTTCTCCCAGGCAGAGGCTTCTTGTCTCTAGCAGCCCCAGGTTGAGCCTGGGGCAAGTCAGGACAGGCTGGGGTGGGGGTGGCACTGGTTAGCAATCAAACCTGCACTTCCTCCATGAAGGAGCTGGCTTGCAGAGGGGCAATGAGGGCTAGGGTATATAGAGGGTTTACGGAGACTTCCCACGAGCCAGATCTAGCCTGCAGACCATATTTTGCCTGCCCCTGAACTAATGGTTTGAAACAAAAGCTGAGGTGTGAACTAGCTGCCTTCCATTCAAGTCTGAAGGATGTTAGTAGCATGCCAAATTCATGTTTGTCATCTTTCACATGCTTACTCTGGAGAATAATAGTTGTTGATAATCCAGTTCAATTCTAGAAATCTTCAGCAGTAAAGTTTAGCTTCATCTTACAAAACTCACTTCTTCTAGTCTGCCAATATGATCTGCCTGTGTATTGTTACAATCATGTGTATATACCATTTTCAGTTCTGAAATAACATATAGCATTTTTTTCATCCCTTATCATTAGGGCAGGTGATCGCACCACTAAGGATTTTGGATAGAAATGGGAAAGCTTTGCTTTCTAACATATCTAAAGTACTTATAAATAAATGCAATAAATAATTGCATCTGTTAGTTTCAAGTAGACAAAAGGCTAAAACACCAATTTATAGTATTATAGATTGTAAGAATAAATGACTTGTAAATAATTAGGTACTGTCAAGATTTTGTTTCCCACGTAGTTGTAATTGTACTCTTTGGGACATTGTCATTATATCGTCTACCATTCCATCTTCATCTACTAAACGCAAGGCAGGGATGAACTGAAAACAATGAAAAAGTAATGTTTGGAAGGTGGTTTTTGCTACGTAAAGGTTTGCAAAATATGACAGTTTTTGCATGTTTGGAACAGTGTATCTGTATGACAAACGGGTATATTTTAAAAGTGGGTCAGAGAGGAGGAGTAAAAGAGACAGAATCCATTTGGCAGTATGAAATTATTTGTTGCAGCTTGAGGGAACAGGAAAGAATGTCACCCCTCTAACACCATAAATCATGAAATCTTAAATTTGCAGTACGGCGTGAATATGATAGATAAGATTATTGTGATCATTTTTTTCATAAGGAATCCTTTTGTCTAAATAATTTTCAAGCATGATATTGACTCGTCTGAATATTCCTTTTTATGGTTCACATTGGTGGTTTTATTATTAAACATTTGAGTTCTGCATCAGGGAGAAGAGCTGCAGATGTTGGTCTTGTTTATTTGTATTCGAGCAGTGCTGAAACTCGGCCAAGATTGAGGACCCTCATGCTAGGCAAAGTAAGCACGTGCATGTGTGTCTGTGTACACGTAGCATCCTCAACTCTGAAAAGCACTTAAACGGTATGTCAACACAAGACACTACTGTGCAGTCATTACTGCACATTTATTTAGTACTTGTATTAGCAAGTACTAAATAGATGTGCAGTAACTAGAGTTACTGCACGATAGCATCAGCAAATGTCTTTTAGGTGCCACTATTGCACAGTAACCTAATAATACTGTGCAGTAGCATATTACATTTTCCATGCTGTGACATGCTACTACACAGTATTTTTTAGCTACTGCACATTGAGCATCTTGTGTAGACATGCCTAAAGACTCCACTTAAATCTGTCCCTAAGTGTACAACAGTCATCTGTTCTTGCTTATTCTGGCTAGGATGGCAAACAATATGACCCCTTGGATAGAAATAGATATTGCCCAATGTCTCATTTGTGCTGCCGTAAAAAATTGAGTAAATGTAGCCATCCCTACTCTTTGTTGCATCACATCAAAGGAAAATCAGTGGCACAATAAAAGGTAATAATATATTATTCTACTTTATTGTGGTGGACATCTATTAGCTCTGTAGCGGAAGACTTCAGGCAGTCTGAGCTGCCCACACTCTCCAGTCCTGGCAGGTGCTCTGGGTAGCATGAGAGCCCCTCAATCCCCTGGACCACCTGACTAGTTTTCTGTGCTGACAGAGGCACCCTGGGGAATCTTGAGGTGCCTCTAAGCAGGAAGTCAGGGTTTCCCACTTACAAAGCTCCACCTGTGATTTCCAGGGGCAGTTTCCTTAAGTGGGGATGTCCTATGCAGGTCCCAGAGTAGAGGTAAAGGACCCAGGGAATCTCTGATGTCCTATGCCTCCATGTGGGGCCCTGCTTATTGAGACCTGCCCCAGGGGAGCAGATCTGGGTGAGCAGGGAAAGCACCACTTTCTCCACTTACACAGATGGGTCCCTGGAGATCAAAGGGGCAGATCTGAGTAAGCAGGGAAACCCAGACTTTCCCCACTTACCAGATCTGCCCCATAGGCTCTCCAGTGATGCATCTGGTTAAGTGTGGAAAGCTGAGTAGGTGCTCTCAGGATTTAATGGTAGTGATCCTGCCTGGGAATTCCCAGGACATGCAGGACCCTGCCCCTCAAGCCCTGGGAAAACACACAGCCCCTTGTCCCATAGCATCAGTAGGTAGAACATGGGGCACTGAATGAAGTGGATTAGCTGTGTTGCAACACATCAAGGCACAGATGATCTGCTTATTTGGCATCTATGTCTAGCCTTTGAAAATACATGCTTTAGAATATGCTACTGCTGTTTAAAAGCCAGTAGAGGGAGAAATTTCATTCCAAAAGCTGCCACTGGCCTCTCCCTTTTAAGTAAGCCTCGAAAAGAGAGAGTTTTCCTTCATTTCTTAGTTTATAAAGACATGAAAATTGATTCCTTCTTCCCTGCATATGTGTTGTATTGACACTTTATTTTATTGTAGGTACTTATGGTTATGTGTACCATCATCTTTCTTTAGTCCATGTATATGTAGTGCTTTAAATAGCACTTATCACCGGTTCCGATATCTTTCTCTGAGGCGGAAGAATTGTGTTTCCTGGGGTGTTTTTTAAATGCAGAATTTCTTTTATATTGCATACTATTTTTTCCCCCTGAATCCCTCATCACTTGAAAATTGCTGAGTTGTTTTTCCTGACACTGTTCTTAAATCATAAGCTGAAGACAAACTCATCCAATTGTAGTCAACAGGGTAAATTTTGGCAAAATGATATGCAACAGAAAATACCCTTTTGGAATAAAAAAATTGGAGCAGATTTATCTAATTGCATCATACTGACAGTAGAATTCTACTGCTTTCCAAAAGAAATTGAGTGGGTTTGATGAGACAGAATCTTGATGTTCTCAATATATACTCTCAGATGCATTACTAGATCTCCATTCATGTAATTTCTGTGTAAAGTGCCCTTTCCAGTGTTATACTTTTGAAATCCTCTAGTAACTGACCACTTTTACCAAATTTCAGTCTGTCTGTCTGCTTTTAGTACACATTAATACGGGGACCGGCAAAGTCCCGCCTGCAGGCCGGATCTGGCCGGCAGTGGACTCTGTTTCCCAGCAGCTCCTGCCCGCGTTGCTGGAACCGGTTTCCATGGAGACCTCAGCCGCAGGCATGCTGTGATAGTGTGGGGCCAGGGTTTCTGTGGAGACTGGCCCCAGCAGCACTGGCAGGCATCAGTGGTGCCAGCGCCTTCCTGGTGGCAGGGGACTGTGCTGTGGGAAGGAGCAGGGCAGGCTCAGCTGCTGCTGCCTGTGCAGTGTGGGCAGTAGCAGTGCAGCTAGGAGAGGTGGCTATGGGGGACTATGGGGAATTTTGGGGTGGCTATAGCCCCCTCCCACCCCAGTGCCACCCCTATTTGCAGGGCCTGTGGCAGGGCAGGGAAGCTACTCCGGAGCTGGGCTGGGATCTTACGGCGGTGACAGAGTGATCCATACCAAAGGTAGAGCTGCGATCTGCAGCCTACACACAGTACAGGGATTACTACAGAAAGTAGCACTATAAGGAAGTCCTTGTTTGTTTAAAACTGTTTTTTTGTGGCAGATCCACCATTTTTGTAGCACTTGTTTTTGTATAAACACTCAGTTTTGTGAAGTGCTATAAAAAGTGTCAATAAAGCTACAACAGCATGGCTAAGGCCAGAATTGGCAAATTTAGTCAGAGTTCAGTTTATCTGAAACTTCAGCTCTTCTTGAGTAGCTAGGTGATTTGTAGGCATAACTTGTTGCTATTTACAAATACATTTGTTAGTCTGATTTAGAAATGCAGAACTCTAAAACTCTTGGTTCAGAGATGATACCTTTTATTAGACCAACTAAAAAAAACCACAAAAAAAAAAAATCTTTCATTACAAGCTTTCAGGTACATGCACCCTTCAGGCTGAGGGAAAATTAAAGATAATAAAAGTCCCCAGAGGTAAAATATAAACTTCATTTTGCACAGAGGAAGCTGAAGGTGGATGTCTGTTTAGTTTTGGTTTTTAGCCTAGGAAATATTTTTCCATCTTTTTATGTATGGTTTGCATCTTATTCTCCGTTTTGGTAGTCTAAGTGCAATAATTCTGAAATCCTAAACTCCTAACGTCTAAGATTCAGATTCAAGGTTTATGTCTCCCAGTGGTTAATTCTATAGAGCAATTGAAATGATATTAATAAGGTAAATTCTGCTGTACAAGTCGAATGGGAGAGGCTATTTTGGTGTAATTCCGTTTTCATATATATGTAATTTGAGTTCACTAATGGAAATTAAATGTTTATAGTCAATGGAAAATTGTTTTTCTCTTGTATTGTGCATCATCAAAGCTTATCAGTTCTTTCCCCCTTTCAGCTGTCCTGAAAGGCAGCTGATAGCAGCAGCTCTTTTTCCTTTTTTCCCTCAAAGCACTGATAGAGCTCTCAGTTAAATGCCTTTATTAATGCTTCCATTAACTCTGTTCTGGTTTCCTGGATTGCATATTCAGGTGTTCTCATTCTGTCACTTGGAGTTAATACAGCAGCCTTGTATTAGAACATAGATTTTGTGTATCTTGAGCTGCCTGCAAAATGTTCTGTCTTTTAATACTGGTTTTTAATCTTTTCTCTTGCTATCCCTCTTGCCTATTTATACTGAAGGTTTTGGAATTCATTCATAGTGCATTGTTGTTTGTTATAGATTTCATAGATTTTTAGGGTTGGAAGGGACCTCAGTAGATCATCAAGCCCGACCCCCTGCCCTGGGCAGGAAAGAGTGCTGGGGTCAGATGAACCCAGCTAGGTGCTTGTCCAGTCTCCTTTTAAAGACCTCCAGGGTAGGGGAGAGCACCACCTTCTTTGGAAGCCCATTCCAGATTTTGGCAACCCTCACCACGAAGAATTTTTTCCTAATGTCTAATCTAAATCTGCTCTCTGTCACTTTATAGCTGTTGTTCCTAGTAACCCCCAGGGGCAACCTGGTAAACAGAGTATCCCCTGTTCCTTGCTGCTTCCCTCCTCACCCCTCCCCTGATGAATTTGTAGACTTTGAATTTGTTGGTAGAGAACTTGTTTTCTTGGAATACAGGAAGTGGTAAATATAACTGAACAGTGAAACGGTGAAAGGCTTGAATAAGAGTTGGTTTTTGGCTATATGTAATAGATTCATTCCTAATCATACTTTTTGTGAAGGTATATGATACATCCTAAAGAAGAACCCACTTTAGTGCGCTTAGATCACTGAGGCTATTTTATTCTTAGACCAATTGAATTAAATCTAAGTACATGGCTAGAAGAATCTTCAAGAAAGCATACATGTGCACCATGCACACACACATGAATTATGTGAAAGAAAGCCTAAAATTCTCCACTTGGTTTGCCTCGTATCCCAACTCAGCACAGTCTGTTCCTCTCCTTGCTTGGCTGCTCAGGAAGATGAAAGTGGTGGTGGATATGATAGCACAGAAAATGCCATCTGAAAATGACGTTCATGTGGCCAGGAGCTATCTTATGAAGATCTTGAGAAGTTCCATGAGGTACAGTACTGGTTTTGCAAGTACAACTTTTCCATTCCTTTTCATTGGCAGAATCTCTCATACCCCTTGACAAACCCATAGGAAACCATTGTGAAAGTCCTCTTCCCTCAAACCTTCATTTCCTCATACTCCCAAATAGTGTCTGTTTTGTACTAGTTTCGTGTTTCATTTGTGGTGAATGTTAGAAACAGTATTTTCTCACAATATGGAGACTTTAGTTCTGCCACCTCTGCAGAAAAGAAGCTGAAGAACCAATTATATGGTGTCATGAATTTATCCAAAAAGACAGCTTTTGGTTAGTTATCCTATGTCCATCAGTACAAGAATAAACTGAGGTGGTAGCAGAATTCGTGGTGGCTGGTGCTACCAGCTAAAAAAAAGTCCACATTTGTCTAATACTTGAGTACAAGGCCAATAACCATAAGAAAATATATGGAATGTCTGAAGTGAGCAGACTGGAGTGGGGAAAAAGGGTGGGGATTTTAAGGTAGCTGGCATCTTCCTGTACTGATGATTGCAACACATTTTCTCAAAAACTTTTCTCTATTTTTTGCGGGGTGCTAGTTTTGCAATGGATTGTTTTCATAGTACCTAGGGTCAGGAGGGACCTGAACAGATCATCCAACCTGACCCCCTGCCACAGGCAGGAATGAATGCTGGGTTCACAAGACCCCAGACAGGTGATCATCCAACCTCCTCTTGAATTTGCCCAAGGTAGGGGCAAGGACCACTTCCCCAGGAAGTTGGTTCCAGATTTTGGCCACCCTAACTGTAAAATGTTGCCTTCTGATCTCTAACCTGAACCTATTCTCCATCAGCTTATTACCATTGTTCCTCGTCACCCCAGGTGGTGCTGGGGAGAAAAGGGCTCTACCTATTTGCTGTTGATCTCCCCTGATGAGTTTGTAGGCAGTTTTAGTGTAGATTGTTTTATGATTCAGTAACTAGTTAGTGATCCAGTCAAATGAAAGTGAAAATGAATGACAAAGGTATCTGTGTGTACCCAATTGGTAACTGGGAGTTCTGAACTCTCGACTCAGCACTGCCATTGTCTTTGTGAGCTTGAACTGGTTACTTAACCATGCTGGGTAAAATTTTCATAAGTATAGAAGTAATGTAGGAGCCTGATTCCTCTTTTCGTGAGAGTGAGGCCCCTGGCATACATTACACTTAAGACATGGTTAACCAGTTAATCTCTTCTTTAAGTTGTTACCTGGCCACATGTTCATGCACTTAATGGCATAATAAAACAAGGAACAAACCACAAAGTTTATTACACCAAAAATGTGCAATAACTTTGTGGCTGGTTGGTATCATGCCATTAATTGAACGTGTGGCCAAGTTGGGGCTCCCAGGTGCATGAGTGCACCATGCACCCTGGAGGATGGGAGCCATCAGCTGATCACCCAGCCATAGTGATGTGGAGTGCACTTCTGCAGTT
>NW_017729032.1:171145679-171151047 GCF_001723915.1 Gavialis gangeticus
GATGTGGAGTGCACTTCTGCAGTTCGGAGTCCTATTAGCTGATGGCTCCCAGCCACAGGGGTGCATGGTGTGCCCCCGCAGCTGGGATCCCCAACCAGCTGACAGGGCTTCCAGCCATGAGAGCTTGCTACTAGCCAGTGCAGAGGGAGCTTGAGATTATGATCCCCCTGCATTAAGGTGTAATGGAATCTAGACCTCAGTCCCACAATCGCACCTCCTGATTACGGGGATTGTGCATCAGATTCCATCATGCCTTTTACTTTTACATCTGCCGGGGCCTTAGGGCTAGATTCTATTCTGCCTTTTGCAAGTCCCTGAAAATTCTATTAAAAGCATCTACTTCTGTAACATGCTGTCATCTATGACTAAGATGCAGAAAAAAGACAGCGATAAGAAGTATTAAGTTTTTCTGGGCTCACTCAGCTTGGAATAGGATTGTCCTTAGACATCTAATAGGTGGGAAAGGGTCTGGCCCTTTGTCTTCAAAGTACCTAAATCACTTTTGGACAAGGGACTTGCATATTTTACAGAAGCAATAATTAATGTTGATGGAGTCCTTGAATGGAAGTGCAAATTATTTTCATTATTATCATTTTTAAGCTAGCATAGGGTGGAAGCACTGAAATCAGTTCCAGAGAACGATGATTCTGTAAGACAAAATCTAGAAACTTACACTTTGTATTTGTAAGGAGATGTCTCTTGAATTCCTTAGAAAAAAAAATACTTCAAGATCTAAGGGTGGACACACAAAGCAGTATTTAAATGTTGTTATACATTATCACTTGAATATGAAAAGTGATTCAGACTAGTGATTCTGGTGGAACTGTCAAAGCAGACCTACCATTTCCTATTACATTATTTGGGAACTCTCTGTGTTCAGCAGATTTGAAAAGAAGATGATATTCTTTAAGTGCCTAATTCAGGCACGCAAGTTCAACCCTTAATTTCTTTTAGGTGTGCCATGCAGTAAGACCACTATGGCAGAGTTGCATTGGTGTTAAGTACTGCTTCTCTAACCTTGCTAATTTGGAATCATAAAAATATTTGTGGTTTTATCCCTACTTCAGCCTTTAACCCATTTTCTCCCTGCCTCCCCTGTTCCACCTGTGTACCTACATAAAACCTTACAAAAACCTTATTGCATAGCTTCTGTGTTGTAAAAGAAGTCAGAAACCTCACCAGTCCTTTGAATGGCTAAATTCAAGATGCTTAAAATTTATATTTACCTGTCCTAAAATAAACCCACAAATCCCTGTTACAGTATTAATGTTCTATTGTCTGTGTCTCAAGTGTTTTAAAAGAAAGCTGGCATCTTTTCAAAACTGGCATGTAGAACATTGCGTAGCATGTAGTGTAGTTTAAATTTCTTTTGCATCTGTGCTACTCATCCAAAGTTAATTTGATTAGTCGATGTTTTTCACTTCATGCCACCTTATTAAGAGATCTGCATTAAAAGTATGTGCTCTACCTTTCTCATTTCAGAAGAAATGATCTAGCCTGCAGGCCTCACTCTTGGCACGCAACCAAATTCACAGAGAATCAGCCTGAGACAGCCACGTCACAGCTCTCCTCAACCAATCTCTGCACTTCATGGCACTCCCGGTATCATGCTAGGTGAGTTTCTGTTTAAGTTACATGCACCAAGCTCCAACGGTAAGAAAATAATAATGTGGCTCACATTCATGTTTTTAACCCATAAATATGGAATTATGCTTTTCTTGTTTTTTGTTATCATTCTTAAAATATAGAGGTGTATACTGAAAACTTCAAGATGGGTGAAGGCTGGTAAATATAGTTCAGAAATATTTTGGTATATGTATGTGTGTAAATAAAGATAAGAATAATGGTTTTGATTGCAGTTTTCTTCTTGCATTTCCTTTCAACTTTGGTATCTTAATTTTTTGTTCTATCTACAGAAGGAAGGGGTGTACTAAATGCACTAACTTCCTATGGTATTTCTTGAAAGCATTATTCCTTGAAAAGCAATATTAATTATTTTCCTCTTAGACATTAAGATATTGTCCGTTTCATTAGTGAAATTACTTTCTGTAACCTGATCATCGCAACAGTACATGTTAGTGCTTGGCCTTTTATGAACTGCTACAGACAGTTCTCGTCTCCCTCCTTATTTAAAACATTTATTTATTAGTCTCTTCCCGCACTATGAAAGGAAGACTAAGATATTTGCAGTTTGGGTTATGTAGCACTTTATTCTTCATTTGGTATAGTATATTAGGATCTGATTAAAGGCTCTTATCTCCTGCTTATAAATTAATTCTATAGCATTTTCATGAAGTTTATTGCTGTTTTTCTCCAATTTAACTCCCATTTGGGACACAGTTAAGCTTGGGGAAATCACTCTGGAATACAGTCGTAATTTACAAAATCTTTCTATACATTCTTCAACATAGTTTCCTTTTGTTAATATTTCATATCAAAAAAGCCTTTGAATTATTTAGTTTTATGAAACTTTAATAATTTGCTTTTTTTAGGAATTCCCTGCTATTTTTAAATAATTTGGACGGTTCTTAAACAGTAATATTGGTATTAATTTTATAAAAGAAAAAAAATCCCCTCATTTTGATCTCCTTGCTCTGTCTTCCCTTTGTAACATGTTACTGCCAGAAGCGTATTTGCATATTATATTTCCCTACCTCTTGATAACTCTTCCTCTCAGTTTATGTAGAATTGTGCCATGTACTTTAATAACACATAAACAGTCCGAATTCCATTTACATTGCTGAAGATAGCAACACACCACAGAGAGAAGTCCAGTAACAGCTTGAACTTAAGAATTTTAGTTCTCATTTATTATATTCGTTTTATATCATGCTATTTTAGAAATCATTGCTGTATCTTTCGACTCAAGTATTACCTTGGTTTGTGCTTTCTGTGTTTCTCTGGTGGCCATTCAAGTATAATTTAGAGATCCCAGGACATTTTTCTCTACTCTGAGAACATTTAGAACATGATCTGGAGACCTTCTGATGAGAGCTGGCTGAAACTCAGGATTTCCGAAATTCGATTTAGATCTGATTTGGAATAGAATCCCGTTTGTTTTTCCAGTCTTCCCAATCAGAAAGTAAAATAAAATTATTTTTTTAAAAATACCAAGGCATAGTGTATCAAAACAAAATAATGCTCCCTGGGACCCCAGCACTTTGACTGACATTTACAACAATGAAAATGACAAAAATGCTAGCATTTGGGACTCCTGGGTAGTCCCATAATGTGAACTACCCCAGGCAAGACTTTCACTCTCTTGGAAAGTTGATTCCACCAGAATCACTGGTCTAAGTTCTTGAGTTTGCATAAGGCATTCCTCAAATCCTCTGGACCCTATCTTGAGCTGGGACTACTAATCACAGACCTGGCAAGCTGGAAGTACTGAGGTGGACTTTCAGTGACCACAGCTCTGAGATAGCCCCCAGAGTGCTACAGCACCATGGGGTGGTTTGAGATCTTTTCAAGGGTGTTTCAGAGCGCTAGCACAGGTAGGTGTACAAATATGTTTTGCAAGATAATCCGAGTGATTTCAGATAGGACTCTATAGTGTCAGAATATTCTGCCCTGTTGCGTTCTTTCCGAGCTGTTTGCTACAGGCGAATTGCTCTATTATTTTTTTCTGTAATC
This sequence comes from Gavialis gangeticus, assembly GCF_001723915.1. Classification (NCBI taxonomy): domain Eukaryota; kingdom Metazoa; phylum Chordata; order Crocodylia; family Gavialidae; genus Gavialis; species Gavialis gangeticus. The sequence goes on from NW_017729032.1 coordinate 171,149,313, forward strand.
AAAAAATGAGTGAAAACTAAGAGTTGGCATTTTCTGAAAGGGGCCTTAACCCTAAAATGGTTGAGAACCACTGCCCTAGATTGCAAGAGCTGCATTAGGATCTTCAGAACTTCTGGATTCCATGGCTGGGAGCCTTGAGAGCCCACTTGGAATGATGGGCTGTCTTTACCTGTGCTTCAGGGTGGGGGGGCGCTTTAATTAGAGCAGCTCTTAGGAACTGCTCTAATTAACCGCCCACAGCATTTGTGTATTCAGTGTCCCCTGCATGAAAATGGCAGGGAGAGCAATGTAAAGTTCCTTCAATGAGCTTTAGTTAAAGTGCCCCCACCGCCATTTTGAAGCAGAGGGATGCAGAATACGCATGAGGCCGAGGCTGCTGGAGTGTGCTGTTTAGCATGCTCCATCAGGCTCGATTTGTGAAGTCTGTTTTGACGTGTGCTAATTAGCACTCTTCGGAGCAGACATTGGATATGTTTATAGGTGCCCATGACTTTTAGGTTCTCAGATCCATAAAATCATCTTCCCATCCCCCACCCCCAACTTCACCCAAGCGAAAGACCCTGAAAGCACAGGCTTCTCAAGAGACTGCCAAGAATCCAGGCAGAAACTGCAGAAGCCTGCCTGTGATTTTGGAGTCAGTGAACATGCACTAATCTGGAACACTTCTATGAAACGTCTTGGTTTTGATATATCAGCATTTCCCTACTTAACTTTGTTTTGGCAGGGTTAGGGAATCCACTCAATGTTACTGTTTACCACTAGCAGTTCCAGTTTGGATCCAGATTAGAATTAGCACAAAGAATGCCAGTCTCTTGACTCTGATCAGAGCCAAGCACTTTGATAAAATTTAGCAGCCAGGCCCAGTGTCCTGGCCTATGCTTTTTATCAGTAAAGAGAATTCTAGTGCCCAAGATATTTTTTGTGGCCACATACAGATATTCAGTTGCTGCTTACCCAGGAGAAGCCACTAGTGTACAGGTATTCAAGATTTTACTTCCAGAGCAAAAATAGAGAAAAAAACCCTTAGAACAACCAGCATTAAATCAGTCATAGGAAAGCAAATTTCCATACATATTTTCTTCTGAGAAGCTGTAGAACAGTCCTCTGGCAGTACTTTGCCCGATCACTCCCTTCTCCCCCTCCCCTCTCCCTGACAAGTCCAGAGAGTACTTGGGTTGAGCAGTGCTCCAGCTGAGCAGGGAGCCTCTTCCCAATCCCCTCATTACGTTTCAGGGAGACAGTCTGGGTCAGCCAGTTAGGGCTGCCCTGTGCACCACTCTCACTTTGTTGGTAGGCAGACTGGGAGCCCATGTTGCAGGCTGAGATGTGTGCCCAGGGGGTGGCCCTGGGTGCATAGTGGCTCAGCATTTAAATGTCTGTTCAGGGGTCTCTGGGTAAGTTTTTTAACCAAAAAACAAACCCAGAATAATTTTCCCAGGTCATTTGAACATGTGTATACAGCCTGTGTGAGCACTGTGTTTACTTTCTTTACTATTATCAAAATTCTTTTAATTCCTTAATGAATGCATGGAATACCATATATATATATATGGTATTCCATATATGGCATTCCACTGTCATATATATATTATTATACGTGTGTGTGTGTGTGGGTGACAGTGTGTCCTATCATTAAAATTGTTTTAGAAAAGAAAAACTGATACTAATTTATACATTTTCCGTGCTTTATGTGAACTGTTTCTCATGTCTTATCACCTTTCTATAATTAAACACC
>NW_017729032.1:171156047-171166913 GCF_001723915.1 Gavialis gangeticus
TCCTTAATGAATGCATGGAATACCATATATATATATATGGTATTCCATATATGGCATTCCACTGTCATATATATATTATTATACGTGTGTGTGTGTGTGGGTGACAGTGTGTCCTATCATTAAAATTGTTTTAGAAAAGAAAAACTGATACTAATTTATACATTTTCCGTGCTTTATGTGAACTGTTTCTCATGTCTTATCACCTTTCTATAATTAAACACCAAGGATGGACTTGTTCCCCACCTATTAAGCATTTAAGTCAATTGAACATCTAAGAACAATACCTTCTTGAGTCACTGAATAAAACATTTCAGCCTTCAAAAAATAAAGCCTTCAACTTAGCGTAAAAATTAAGCTACAGGAAGCAGCAAGGAAGACTGCCGCCTACATTTTCCATTAGTGTTTTTTATGGCTTTGAGCAGGGTGGAATAGGATTGCATTTAGACACCTAAGTGCCACTTAGATCCTTAATAGGTGGAAGAGGATCTGACCCTGAGTACTTATGACTGTGTTTTGTAAAAGTATAAATGTTAAAAGGCAATTTTCTTTCACCGTTGTGATGACTACTGTGTAGAGCGAAGCACTGGAGAGGTGTATTTTTGACAAAAAAGGATCTCTCTCAGTGTTCTATAGTTTGATAGAACATAATAATAAATTGAAATATAATTTAATTATTGACTTTCATGGTGATTCTTTACTGCAAAACGTTTGATAGACACTTCATATAATTTAGCTACAAGAAAATGATTCACAAACTTTAAATGTGAGGACAAGAAGTTTGAAATTGGTGGGACAAAGCAGGGGGAGCTATCCCTGGGATTAGAAAGGGAGAGATGTGGTCAGGATCACCACAGGGAAGATTATTTTTTAGCTATGTCTCATGTTACATTTAGTGTACGTTAAATACACTTAAAACATGAGTGACCCACATGTTTAAGCAGTAAAACACATACTAAGCGTACTCATATCATAGCAAAGTTATGACTTTTCATGCAAGGAGCATCTCCAAATCGTATTAAGCAACCTGTGTTTCAGCTATCATCAGTCAGCTCCATGGAGATAATATGAGCAATTTGTGGTCCTCAGCCAGCCATAATATCTGTAAGGGACCCCTCTGCTCTACCAGACTTCTAGGTAGGATAAGGAAAACCACACATAGTGGATCTGGTGGTGGTCTATAAACTCACCGGGGGGACCAGCAGAAAATAGGTGAGGCTCTATTCCCCCAGGCACCACCTGGGATAAGAAGGAATAACGGTCACAAATTGATTGAGAGCATGTTCAGGCTTGATATCAGGAGGCATTACTTTATGGTTAGGGCTGCCAGGCTCTGGAATGGGCTCCCAGGGGAAGTGGTGCTCTCCCTTACCTTGGGGGTCTTCAAGAGGAGGTTGGATTAGATATATGGCTGGGGTATTATGATCCCAGCAGTCATTCCTGCCCAGGGCAGGGAGTCAGACTTGATGATCTGTTCAGATTCCTTCCAACCCTAGAAACCATGAAACATATGGGGAGGAAGGATTCTGGATCTTTCACATGTCAGATTCCTCCAGGATCAGGTTGAAAGCTAGGTGCCTTCAGCCCCTGAAGGTCCCAGGCCTGGCACTGGCAATTGCTGATTGGTGGTCCAAGCTGCGGCACTGCACCAGAGCTAGTTTAATCCTCTGATGTGCTGCCAGGGCTGGGACTGACAATTGGCAAGCTGTGCATAGTAGAGATTATGGTAAATGATACCCTGAGCCTGCCCAAAACATGTTCTAACTTTAATAGTATACAGATTTAACACATACAAAGTGTCCTGTGCTAGAAGGTTTCTGGGTATGAACTGGGGGTGGGTGTCAGGAGGCCAGAAGAGATAATAGTGGCTGGGATGGGACATAAGAACCATGGTAAAAGTTTTGGCTGTGGACAGAGAGAAAAATTATGGAGAAAGCAGCAGCAAGATTAGAAGACAGAATAAAGGAGCTAGTGAGAAAGCAACATTGAAAGTGAGCCCAAGGTATAGGCCAGCATGGTGGGAAGGATGTGCAACAGCAGTGACAGGAAGTGGACATGCACAGATGGACATGCATGCACACACACCCATGCCACATGGACCTGTATTTCTATTGTACAGAATGAGCAATCTGAGTTACAATTGTCAAAACTCAGACATTGAATTAATGGCAAAGTGAGACAAGAGCCCTGTTTCTGGTTGCCTGAACCACTAGAAGACATTAGCCGTCTCTGGTATTTGTTATAGAGATGCATTTTACCAAAATGCCTTTAAAAGCAGTGTTAATCTTGACTTGTTGTTGATGCTAGCTTATGTTTTTCTGTTATAGCTCCTCTTCTCATGATTTGTCACATTCATGGGATCAGTCAAATCTACATCGCACTTCTGACCAATTCAGCTCCCTAGGAAGTATGGACAGCTGGGACCACACTCCCCAAATGTCCCATTATGGACGGCTTTCCTCTGCAAAGTCTAACAGTAGCATTGATCACTTAGGGAACCAAAGCAAACGGGATTCTGCTTATGGCTCTTTCTCTACAAGTTCCAGTACCCCTGACCATACATTATCCAACACAGATGCATCTTCAACAGAGAACATGCTCTACAGAGTTGGCCACTGGGACATTGCAAAGCATGGAAACAGCAGTGCTGGCCAATTTCTGAATGATAACTGTGTACTAGAGGACAAATCTGGATACTTGCTAGCTCCCAATCAGTTTGAAAATAGCAGGAGCCCTAGAATAGAGGAATATCCTGATTCTAAGCTTTCAGGCTGTGGAAAGTCAAATACTGGACCTGTCTGGTATGTGCCTGATAAGAAGAAGTCATCCTCCCCTCCCCCACCACCTCCACCTCTTCGTAGTGACAGCTTTGCTGCTACCAAAGGCCATGACAAGGCCCATGGTCCTGTATACTCAGAAAGCACCAGCACCCAGCACTTTACAGTTCTGAACCGATCTCAGCCCAGAAGTGACTGGAGCTCAGAAACTACAGAACAACAAAGAAGATCTGCTAGAGCAAGTGAAAGGAGCACAGAGGGAAGGAGGATCAATAGTTCCAACTATAAATCTGATATTGATCTAGACTATACTTTATCTTCTGCTGGTGACAGGTACAACAATAACGCAGGAAATGCTAACAGACTTCAGTCCTCTCTGTCCAGCACAGATGTTCGGTTTGCACAGTCTGCTTACAGTTACCACCACCAGCGCCAATACAGTGATGAAAGCACTTTTTTTCATAATGCAAAAGCCTCAGCTTTGCCTAAGGACCAGCAACATTTTTCCTCTTACAGTGGTGCCCAAGATCTACCTGCTAACCACTTCCATTGTTACAGTCCAAACCAATCCAGATTACTCAGTACTTCCTCCTGTATGAACAGTGCCACTGAGCAGAAAATGGACAACACTGGACAGAGTCGTTATTACTGTGTAACAGCAAAACAGCCTGCTCAGGGAAACTTAAGGCCGCTACAGCTAAAGGATGAATGTTGGAAACCTGAAGCCTGTCCTGGACCACATGACAATCCTGCAATAGTCACAATGGTCCAGAAACCAAAATACTATCTACCTCAACAACCTGTCGAGTCTTCTATAGAAGGGTGCGAGAAGAGCGTTCCCTATTCAGTAGACAGAGGAGGGGATATTAGGCCTGAAGATGCTAGAAAAAATAGCTATCCTGAAAGGGCTGGACAGAATAAAACTTTGGAGAGCAGTTGCAAGGAAAATGACAATAGCTACAATCAGCAGGAATACACAAAGAGCTGTGTTCTTACCACTGAAAACAGGGCTGCCCAGAAAGATTTCAGGTGGGGAAAAGAAGAGAATAGTAAGATTTCTCCTCAGAAGACCCCTATGTTGCATTCCTTAGCTCAGGAAGGGAAAAAACAATCTGACAACTGCCAAGGACCTGGAATCGATAGGGGGCTTCCATTTGATACTCACTTGACTAAACAGGCACGGAGGAGTGATCGCTTTGCAACAACCCTGAGAAATGAGATCCAAATGAGGCGAGCAAAGCTGCAAAAGAGCAAAAGCACTGCTGCCTTAATAGGGTCAAATGAACCAGAGGAGTATAGTGAGAATTGGAAACCAGAATCAGCAGAGACATTGAACACTTCTTCAGATAGATCTTTTACCAGTACCTACAAGGATCACCTAAAGGAGGCCCAGGCTAGAGTCCTGCGGGCTACTTCCTTCAAACGGCGGGACTTGGACCCTAGCCCTGCTGACTATCTCCCCAGGTCACCAGAACGGAAGGCAAATAACTACAACTCTTCCTCGTTGGCTTTGGTTTCTGAAGATGCCTCTGACTTCCTTGAGGCTGCACAAGTTAAACCACACTCTTCAGGGAGTGGCACACATCATATTTCACGCATTGGAGCCAGGAAGAGGTTCACAGCAGAACAAAAACTAAAGTCTTACTCCGAACCAGAGAAAATGAATGAAGTGGGGATGTCGGAGGATAACTGCCATCCTCAGCGCCGTTCAAATACATGCGAGGAAGCCCTTGCCTCTTTTGCAGATAGGTGGAAATTCTTTGAAGAAACAAGCAAACCCACACACCGGAAGTCTGCCCAGAAACAAGCTCCGCACAATCTGTTTGAGGAACAGCCTGGGAAGCCTGATAGAAAAGCTTATGGACATGAGTGTGAGGAATTACAGTATGAAAGAAGATCTCGGGCAGCCTCTTTTGGAATTGAAACTATGCAAATTGCAAAAAATAATACCCATTGTAGTCCCCGTAAGGTAACTGACAAACTCACAAAATCTGAACAGCCTCAGAGACTGGGAACTTTTGCAGAATATCAGGCATCCTGGAAAGAGCAGAGGAAACCTCTAGAGTCAAGGAGTTCAGGAAGGTACCATTCTGCTGATAACATCCTTGATGCAAGCCATGAGCAACGCGAGAAATCCCAGTACTCGCATGAGCGATCCAGATCATCGCCTTCTACTGATTTCTACAAGCAGGTAAGAGACTTGTATTTTCATATTTGTCTTACAGAGTGACAGAGTGGGGAAAAATCATACGTGCAGTTGTACACAGAGTCAGAGTAGAAACAAATGTTTGCCAGCTGTTGACAATGAAATCCTTGTTACAGGTAGCTCACATAAGCAGGGTAAAAAGGATATACAAGGATATAGGAAATATAAAAAGGATGGGAGTGTAGAATGAGAGTTCAGTATAGAGCAAAGAACAATAAGCTAAATTAGTTGCTTCTATTTTGTAGCCAACATGAGTGAAGAGAAAAGACAAGATCATTTTTATCATGTTAGCAGTCTATATCCCATACTTTATACTAGGGATGAAAGCTGATTGGAGGTGGTAATTCCTCACCCAAACTGACACATACTCATCAGTACAGCAGTTATTTTACTGATGCCCTCCTTTCAGAAAATGTACCGTCCTATGGTACTGTAAAACTGAAGTGGTGCTCCAAGGAAATTGGGAGCTAATTTCTTACAAAGGAAATAGACTGATAAACTACTGGTTTCCTGTGTCACTCTCCTTTCTTTTAAATTGATTTGATCCAGGAGGCAGTTATAATAGAAGTTAGAGTACTAGCTCAAAAATCAAGGTTTAAAAAATTATTCATACCGTCTGGGACAGGGACAGACATTTGAAAAGCTTGAGCCTGAATTAATTCAGTCTTTGCAGGCTATAACCTGCATAGATTGAACCGATTTGCAAGTGTACAGACATTCCCTCTAGACTGAGGAAATGCAGGCACATGCCTTCAGTGGCTTAGGCTAGAAGCCAAAGAGGCACTACAGTATCCCTCCCTTCCCATTGACAGTGCTGAGGCGGGGGGGCATGGCCAAGCCCTGGCAGGACACCCTGATTAGGGAGGGGTGTGTATCCCCACCCTGCCTGCACGGTCCCAGGCTTTTTCCCACTTGCTGCTCAAGGGGTGGGAATGTTGCCAGACCCCAGATTGCACTCTTAGGCAAAGCAGAGATGTGCAGAGATGTGTAGTACATGCATCTGTTGATAATACTGACCTTTTCAATCTCCTTCTCCCTGCTTCTTCATACTGTTTGCAAACCTGACAGATGAGGGAGCCAGCAGGGGGCTGAATAACAGTGTTTATCAGCCCATCAACAAAACAAAAGTCTCTTATTAGTTCAAACTCTTAAACAGCTTTTTCCAAGGAAGAAACATAGGGACATTACCAGCTGATCTGTTGATTAGAGCCAAAAAGCCCTAAGTGGATACTTTTGTCTGCCTGTCCCAGTGAAATTGGAGACGTACACACAGAGACACCTCTCATTAGCTAGCATACACATGCCTAGGGTCCATGGGGCTGGGGTCCATGCTGTGGGAGATGGGAGGGAGGGACAGGGGGAATCCCGGTGATGGGGCAGGGGGAAGCGAGGCAGACCCTGCTGTGCCTGCCATCTCCTCTGGAGCCCTGGCAAGGGAACAGAGGGGCAGGGCCAGCCCTGTTCTCTGGAGCAGACAGCACAGCCTAGGGCTGCAAAGCATCTGGGATGCTGGGGGTTCTCGTTTAACTTGAACTAGGAAGGCGTCTGGGACAGACATTCCATAAACTGGTTTGTCCCAAATCAGTTAAGTCTGATACTGCATTTAACTAGGTATATCTTAAACCAGTTTCAACATTTTGAAACTGCTTTATGTGCACTTAAACTTGTAACAGAACATAAACCAGTTTCTGATCACTTAAGCCAGTTTATGTGTAATGTCTGTCCCTAGCCCTGGAAAATGTGGGTGGAACTTCTTTAACATCCTACATGACTGTGTTTGCTTTATTAAAAAAAAAAATCAATCAACCTCCTGAAAGAAGTCAAAGGTTTGTTCAGTCCAAAAGCAGGAAGTCAGTTAATTTTTAACTTTAAAATACAGGGAGAAGGTACAAGTGGCAGGTGAGATCAGTACAATAACCAGTTATCATGAGATCTGTGTTTTAAAGGCACATTTATGCTGCTGAAAGATTGCTAGGCATGTAATGGATTCAGCAGATAACATAGGATTGACTTGACTTAAACTTCTGGTTTTGCAAATACAATTGCTTGGGCTATATAAGAATTATCAGACCATAAGAGATTTATCATATTGCTCCTCCTCCTTTCCTTGCTCTCATTTCCTGTACTCCGGTTACTGTAAAACCATTACAATAGAGACAAAAATCATGCTTTTATTATACAGCTCTTTTGTACAAACTGAATTATACTTCAGGTGAGGGACTATTTAAATCTAAGTTTAAAAAAACTTCTTTTTATATAGATTGAGCTGTGGAGTTAACTGTGTAGATAAGCTACTGAACTGTCAGTTCCAAGAAAAATATTTTTTACGTGTAGAGATTTTATTTATTGAAAAAATCAGAAGTAATGAATTATTCAGATGATCCCATAATATGCATGTATATTTCTCTTTCATTAAACAGTATAGCCAAATACAGTGTAAATGAGTGCTTTACAAGAAAAAATCCTGTTTAGGTACCATCTGATAGCATGTTGATTTAGGATTTGCTGACAAAAAAAGATATATTATTTCAAAGCCATTTTTACATTCTTTGCATGTAAGATTCAGGGTTTTAGTGCTAGAACGCACTTTTATTTCCTGTGGGGTCAAAGTGTCTAATACAGTTTTGCCCTTTGGGTGTGGTTGAAGCTACAGCAATTTTGAAGTGAAACATACACAGGCATTCAAAAGCTAAAACACTAACAAGTCTCCAGTAAGTGTCTTGCCTTAATTTGTTTTTGCCAGATGGAACTCGCAAAGGTTTACAAATGTAACATTTAAGTTTTTCTTGTTTTCAGTAAACTAAATTGGTAACTTGAGCCTAGAGAGATTTGTAGTGATATATAAGAGGTCACATAGCATACTACAATACTTGGAGTCAAAACAACATAAAACATGATATATTACTGACTTCATGTATATTCAAGCAGAGCAAACCCACAAATAAGAGGTTCTATAATGATAGATTTTTTGGAAACTGAAACTTGATGACTTTGTGTCTTACTTGTTATAAACCCTTGGCAGGAAGTCTCGGTTGAAATAAGGAGACAAGCTGAGGATTTGAAGGAAGATGAGGAGTGTGTTTCCTCTAGAAATAACACTGATGAGCAGAACTGCACTGTAAGGTAGGTGTATTTTTGTTTCTGGCTTCCCAAATCTGACATTTTTTATATGAGGGCTACAATGATCTGATCTTTTGCCTAACCCAAAATGTAAGTTGTAGTAATGGCTAACTACCTCTCTCAGTTGAAGGAATGCCATGTTGATCTTACAGAAGGTTGTGCAATGCCTTTTCTTCCTCATTCTCTTCCCACTGAGATTTCTAAAAAGGACTATTGGATCAACTTTCTGAAGAAACTCTAGTGCTTCATTTATTACTTATTCTTTAGGGCCAACAAATTCTTAGTAACCGACTGCAGGGAAAGACTGAGTTTTAATATTATTCATCAATTAAATTGCTTGTAACAAGAAAGAAATGTCTGAGGTTTCCCAAAGGAGTGTTTCAGCATTACACTTGGCGACTACTGTATGTAACTGGAACACAGGATTACAATAAATCAGACTGTCTTTAAGCATCAAAGAACTAAATGAAATTCAGAAAAAATACTATTTTGTTCATCAGTCAATTCCACTTTTAAATGAATTAATAGGAGAGAAACTCTACCATTTCTTTTAAACTTCTTCAAATATTGATCATTTGTGTTTACACAGTGTAACTAGAACCCTTGTCTGTCTAGGACAAAGTCCCCTAATTCTGATGTGGAGTTTCTGGATGGTATTGTAATAAAGCAAATAAATAATAATAATTGAAACCACATCTATTGAAATGCACTTGGCAGCTAAATTTAGATTAACCACATACTTTTATCAACAGGCTTTGCCTAGTGAGGTTTTTTTTGGTGGGTGGGGAGGAAGGTTTGTTGTTTGTTTGTTTTTTTTGGGGGGGGGTTGCATGTTAAGAATAAAAGTGAATTTTTAAAAACGTTTCTACTGGTTTTCCTTATTGTATGTATTAAAAAAATAAATCTCTAATTGGCAGAAATGATCTCCCATTCTGAAGGATTCAAATTATTGCAATAATATTTAGAATATATAATGTAATATATGACTTCATGCTTAAAATATTCAGTAATTAATTTAAAGCATTTATTAAATGCTTATTCTTGTAAATTTTTCTTCTTAACCATTCTACTGTTTTAAATAATCTGCTATGTTGTTTAGATTCTGTGTAGCCTTTGCTATTGTACAGCTGATTCTTTGTATTATACAGCTGATTTCAAAATGAACAAGCATGTATGATGTAAGAGAAGAAAGGGGAAAGTAGGAGAGGAAGCCTGGAGCAGATATGCCTGTGTAGGCAGGCAGTATCTCTATGCAACTGAAATGATTTCCATCTAGCATCACTTTAATCATAGTCACAAAAGCATGTGAATAATACACCTACGTCCACATTTTAACAGTGTCTGTTAAGCACAATTGCAGCTTTATAGCTGTGGAATCTATGAAAATCACATGACTGGGCAGCAGCTGTAATACTTTTGTTTTAAAGCTGTAGTTTGTTTTCACATGTCATTGCAAATACATTATTTGGCCATTTCACCACGTTGCAGGAAAAGGTTTTGTGAAGCGGTTTGTTTCATGGTCTTTGGTCTGATATCAAGGCTATTTAAAGTATGCAAAGGATGTGCATGGGTTTTATATAAATACCCCTCATATAGATGCTTAATTCCTGTGCTGCGTATGGCCACTTAATGATAATGAATGACTGTAATGTTGAAACCATGCACATGCACGTGTGTTGTATGCCTGTTTTAAATGGAGTTGCTATAATGTAAATCCTAACAGAAAAGGGAATTAAACTTATTTAGCATGATTTAGTGTTGTGTTGATTTCCTCTGAAGAAATTGATTTAGTATTTTTCCCAAATTTGCACTTTGCAAATAATGTTTTGCTGCTTTGGCTAATGCTTACTAAATTATAGAACATTAATATTAACCATACTAACTATAGAAAAATGGTTAGCTTGTTGGCTTATTTAATAATTTATGTTCTACTTGTAAAAATTTCATTTGTGATGGACCTGATCCTTTGTCACTGAAGTAAAAGACAAAGCTTTATTATTCACTTTAGTAGACATGGGACCAAGTACTAAATCTTTAAATGGCTTAGATTTTGGGTGACTGGAACATCTGGTAAATTTTTATTTTTATTTTTGGGGGGGGCAAGGATCAGTACTGAAATATTCTGTGTTGCATAAACTAATAGAAAAATAATGGCCTCCTATTGGAAGCCTCCTTGAGTAATAAATTATTTGTTGTATTAAATTAGAAGTGCAAAAAGCATCTGGCCTTGAGGGCCAAACAGATAGTGTTGGACTGGTCCATGGACCATCCCAGCCCCACATTCTAGCACACATCTTTAAGCAGCCAAAGTGGGTTTTGTCATCTCCAGGGCTGGGCTGCATTGCCCTGGAGCTGCCATTGGCACTCCCAAGCTGTACTGCCTGGCCCTGAAGCATGTAGCATGGCCTTGGAGTAGCCTGCAGCTTCTCTGGGGCTGTGCTGCTTTTGGTGGCTGCTCTGTTGTTCTGGGAGGCAAGCTGGAGCAGGTGCTGCACACAGGGCCATCCGGTGTGCCCCGCATAGTGCCTGCATATTGCTTTGAGATATGGGTAGCACTGGGTGCTAGATGGTGTGAGTCCATGTGCAGAATCCAGCCCACAGGCCATATCTTTGACATCCCTGTTTTAAATGAATCTATGTACTGTATTGACCTGATTTATTATGTGTGTCATATGTGCTTTCGGAAGTGGTGGTGTATTTATGAGTCTTCCTCTTGCCTGGTCTCTGACATGATAAAAGCAGCAAAATGTTTGAAGCCAGGCAGTG
>NW_017729032.1:171171913-171173947 GCF_001723915.1 Gavialis gangeticus
ATTATGTGTGTCATATGTGCTTTCGGAAGTGGTGGTGTATTTATGAGTCTTCCTCTTGCCTGGTCTCTGACATGATAAAAGCAGCAAAATGTTTGAAGCCAGTCAGTGTGCTTCTGAATTTTAGCACTTAGCTCTCTGTTTGTATGAAAAGGAAGCAATATGCCTTTTCTAGGTATCATTACAGCTTACGATTCAGGAAGACCTACCAGTATAAAATTTGAACATGCCAACTGTCACATGCATGCACTGGGTACTGTTGTTTGTGTTCTGTGGCTTAGTCAAGAACTGTTCTCATCTTTCAGGACAAAGACATGTTTGAAGCAACCTTGTTGATTTTGCAAAGCGAAGATAATGCAGTATGTGCATATTTATTTAAGGATATTGGTTTCCATTGAAACTACTTGCCAAAATTCAGAGAGCAATAGAAAATGATAATAGCTTTGATTTGTAGCAATATGCATAGATTATTCAGGATTTGTATTTATTAAAATGATCTATTTCTGATTTTGCAGCATGATGTGAACAAATACATGTGACATAATGTTCCATTAGAAGTCTTGTACCCTCTGAAAAGATATAACCAAGTAGGTATTTAAGGAGTGTTGTAGACATTTAAACAGTGCAGATCTAGAATTTGGACTATGGTATATGAATGTGTATAATATAGGTTATGTAGTGCCCTGCACAGGCCAGCATGCTTCACCATACAATTTATGCTCTAGTTCATGATGCGTATTTCAGAGAAATTAAAAGCTCTACAATTTTATTTAAATTTAATTTTTATTTAAATTGTAATAATACTTTGCATGCATCTCTTCATCAGTTTGTCTTTGCTTTGAAAGCAGAAATTCTATAGTTCAGAAAATTAGGGTGTGGTTATTAGATCATAGTTTGAAAGACGGGTAATTTTTCGGTATTTAAGAGGTATTACATATAGCCTGACCCAGTTCTAGTCAAAGCCAATGGGAGTCTTGGATCAGAACATTACTGTTTAGATCCAGTTTGACAGAGATGACCACCACAGACTTTACTATACTGCAACACACAGAATAAAAATTAATTCTCAAACTAAGGGACTAGTGCCCTTTTAGACACAGGAGCAAGACCCCAAATCAGTTTTCCCAAATAGGAGACTAGGCATCTGAATAAGTGATCACTGATTTGCCTTTTTCAAAGTACGGAGTAGCCAGAAACTTCCACTGACCAGACAATGCAACAAATTGATACATGGGAAAATGAGGTATCTTTTACGAGTAGAATGTAATAATTTTCAGTCTTTATAGTAAGTGAGTTAGGAATGTGCAAAGCTGTTGCTCTTTAAACCTGTTTTTATGTTTCCCTGATTATTGCTCTGAGCTTGGTTCAGTTTTGTACTCACTATAATTTAACTAGAAGAACAACAACAAAAAACAAACCAGAGGGGGGAAAAAACAGTAGGAAAAAGAAGTGGTGCATTTTGAAATTCTGGTCTGTCATTGAGCTCAGGTTTCAACAATGAACAGTATTTGTTACAAAAATAGATATTTCTTAATGAAATTTCTTTTAAAATATTGCTGCTATTTTTTGAGTAGTTCTCACTGATTTTGCACAATTTTCATTTATTTTTGTAATTTTCTCTCTCTAGAGTGTGATGTATATACAGTATATTATGCTGTCAGAATTGCAGTGGTAGCATGTACTAAGATAACAGGAAGCTTTGTGTATGGAAAATGCAAAGAATACTTGAAATTAAATTTCTTTCTTGGTGTATCTGGCAAAAAAACGTGTTTAGGTATCTAATCATAATCATTGTTTTGGTTGATGAATAGAAGGAACTATCTTTTTTTTAAAATCATATTTACTATAAGGACAATGGGTAATAAAACTGAAACTGTTTTACAAGTTATGGATATTATTCTTCTAGGCCAGAGCCTGTGACATATAGGCTAAGTACAGACATTTTGGGGGCATTAAGGGAAGGTGAAAATGATTCAAAATGGCATCCCAGTATCAGATAAGTCAGGATGGAGGGCTACTCGGGGGCTGGGGGTTTGC
>NW_017729032.1:171173963-171182136 GCF_001723915.1 Gavialis gangeticus
CTGGCACAATCTGCGAGTGAGGTGGGATCCCCCACAGTGAACCTAAACCCCCATCCCTCCTGCCCCTCCCCCAACAGAGACTTACTTGCTCAGCTTCCAGCAGTGGTGAACACTGATCAAAGCAGCTGGACTCTGAGTGACTTGTGGGATGAAGGTTAAGAGAGCTGGCTGATGGGGGAAGGTGGGAAGCAAGAGCCTGGGGGCAGGCAAAAAACAGTGCAGTGAATGGGGGTGGAAAAAGGGAGGAGTGCAAAGGTGAAAAGGGGTGAAAAGAGCAGCCCCAGGGCTGGAACCAGTGACTAGGTTTTCCCAGCCCCAGGGATGCGCAAAGAAAGTGTACAGAAGTTCCATGCACCAGTTTGACCTAAATCAAATAAATCTGATGCTATATAGATTCAGGTTTATCTTAAATCAGGTTCTACAATTTTTAGACTGGTTTGTGTACCTGGAATTTCTGTATAGTTGCAGGTTTAGACCGATTGCTGGTCACTGAGACAGGGTCTGTATGTGTACGTTCAGCTCCAGGACAAGCAAAGTTTAAATTGGGTGGCCATTTTGAACCTGATTTAACCTCCCCAAATGTCTTTATTTATCCTTAGTGAATAGATACAAACATTCAAAAAAGACCGAGGTGGAATCAATTTAGTTATGCAGTTTTCTATAAGCACTGTAGTTCGGTAGTGAACATAACACACATTCACCATTTGGTGTGGGGGCAAATCCTAGACCAGGTTCCACTATTTTAAACCAGTCTGTTCACCACATTGCTCTTCTGTTATGGGTATAGATGAGTTTCTGATCACTTATACCAGTAAAAGTGTAATGTCTGTACCTGGCCAGTAAAGGTTACCTAGCGTTGGTGATAATCATTCAATACAGTATCAGATGTGAGATGTCACAATTTCTCATTTTCTTTATTATTTTTGCACAGGGGATTACAGAGTCTTCCTTCCTTATAATATTTAGGGGGGGAAAAAGGATGGTGGCAAACATCTCATAATAACTTGCTTCACTTTTTATGATACACAATATGTCCGAATTTCATACCTTATATACCAAAACCTGTCACTTTGCACAGTAGCTCTTTCGAGGAAAAAAATACCTCTTAACCCTTTGATCAGAATATAGGGATTAACAAACAGCATGTATTTTGCAATGGAAGTAAAGTAATTAATCAAATTAAAAAATTTGAGGAGATTTTTTTCTTCTACTTCTGTGCAGGGGTGTGACAACTGTTTCTGCTTTACACAGCTCCATTTCCTTTGAGAAAGTTTATTATCTTCCTATAAATGCCTTTTTGTTTAATTATAGTTAAATATTATGAAGGAATTATTAAATAATCACAGAAAAATGGTTGACTGTAGACTTGCAAGGAAACTAATAGGAAGAGAGCTTGTCAGACAGCCAAGAATGCTGCAGATATCTGTATTGCTGTTTGTAAGTTTGCCTTTACATGGAAAGATGCCTTATTTTATTGTGACCAGCTGGAAGTTGTTCCTAGTAGCAGTACTGTGGTGTTGAGTAGTAGCTCTTAGTTGTCATCTGGAGGAAGTGCAGGGGATACATGCTTATTTGCACAGTCTCATAGCTATTAGCAAAGTCTTAAAGAATGTGAGTTGCTGAAGTCCTGTGTATTTACATTAGCATTTCTTTATCAGTAAGATACAGATTATTAATGCATCAGTAAGATGCAGATTGTTAATGCATCTGTCAGACACTATTTTCTCAGTGATGGCTTCCAATCAGATATAATATATAGACTAATATATGATCCAGCACACTGTCTAAGTCTGCTGAGAAGCATCTAGTTTATCTGAAGCTAGAAAGATTTCTCTGGTTCGTCTTACAGAAAGAAACTACATAAGGCACTTGTACTAACAAAGGAAAGAGCTGCAACAGTATTAATCAGTTTTATATCTCCCACAAATGTTCTCCCTGTACTTGAACTGCTGTAAACTACAGGCATTATTCAATATATAAGCCTTCTTTGGTATAAAAAGTGCCACAGTCAGCAGTGATCAGACAATCTTCTGTCTTTCACCTTATGTGTTTTTAGTTAGATAACTGATTCAGTTGGCTGAATAACTGTGGTCTTCTATTAGGTTATTGAAAAACTGAAATCACTGGGCACTTTTACATGTGCTGCAGTGGTGGAAGGGGGAGAGCACTTTAATCAGAGTGGCTCTGAGAGCTGCTCTAATTAAAGCACCACTGCATCTCATATATCAGCATCCCTGCACTTAAAAATGGCAGCAGGAGCACTTGAACTAAAGCTCATTCAACTACCTGTAGTTCACCTGCCACCATTTTTAAGCATGGGGATGCTGGAGCATGAGACGTAATTACCATACTCCAGCAAACTCAATTAATGGAGTCTGCTCCAACGTGCTAGAATTCCAGCATGTCAAAGCAGCCTCCACGCTCATGTATAGGCACCCACTAGCATGGAAGAGTTTCACATCTTTGTTAAAATGGCTGGACTAGTATAATAAATATTCATGTCAGAACTAAGTAAGTAAAATAGTTCTTAAACCATATTAGTATCTGCTGGACCCCTAACTCATTCTTCAGACGTAACTAAACTTTGCAGTCATGTTTGAGCTAACAGAATCGAAATCCTGTAGTAAATCTCTAGACCAGTGATTGTTAATACCTTTTCATGGGTGCCGCAAGATGCCAACAATGGTAGCACTGTTAAGTGTGCAAACATGATTCACAAGATAAACCCAGAGATTTCAAATAAGAATCCATAATGTTAAAAAAATCTGACCAATTGTGGTCTTCCTTTACGATAAACAAATGTATTTTCCCAAATCAAAAAATAAGTAAAAACTAAGAGCTGGCATTTTTGAGGGGTGCCTTGAGCCTAAAAATGTTGATAATCACTGCTCTAGGTACGCTTTCCTGCATTCTCATCTTAGATTCTGTTCATAGTTTTGAACATAACTAAATAGCGTCTGATTTCACTAATTCAAGAAAGCCCAGAATGACTCTTCCTACCACTGTTTCCCTCTATTTCCCCACCATACAAACAGATATTTGCTGCTTCTTTGTCTACTTGTTGTAGCAGTTTATTTCTCTGAACCCAGACAGATTGTCCTCCCAACCCTAGCAGTCTAGTCATATTCATCTTCTACTTCCCACACCCTCCTCCAGTGTTATTTCTCCTAGGAGTGAACAGACAGACGACATGAAGCACCTCTCAGGAACTGCTCCTAAAAATTGTTTTAATTTTCTGCTATGAGTTGCTAGTAGCTACTGTATCTGATTTGAAGGGATGCTGGACTACCTCCAAAGACTGCATTTGGTTTGTAGTAGATTGTTGTAAGGGTTTGTAGTAGATTATTGTAAGTTAACCATGACTTCTGCTAACTACAGTCCAATTTCTCCCTCTCCATGACACGTACACAATCCCTGTCTCCGGGCTTGGTGGGGAAGTCCTTTTTGTCTCCTGGCCTCCAGTTCCTCCTCATTATCCATTAAATATTGTACAGGATGAATATGCTTTTTTTTCTTGATTGCTGTTTGTGCCTCCAGTCTCAATTTTATGTACCTTGCCAGCTAGGGTATATAGAGCTGCACAGTACAGACAGTCTAAAAAGAGGAGTGTAATGCTCAACAAAGGACCTGCTGCTTCCTAAAATGCAACTTTCTAATGATTTATGCTACTCCAATACTAGAAAGCTGGGAGAGGTTATGGGAGTGTTCTAAAGCTGTTTCTGTGGAAAGTAGCTGGAAGGAGTGAGCAAGCAAGCAAAGTATTTGGCATCATAGAGTCATAGATCATTGTGGGTACATTTAAAAAAAGAAGAAACATCCTAAGCAAAATTCTGCTTTGCACATGGAATTTTCTTCTTGGAAAGAAAATGAGAGAAAACTACACATGAGAGGTGTTAATTACATAACTTCATGCATTACAGGTAGGCTTTACGGGTGCCTGTACAAGTGCTGGAGCAGACTTGATTAATTGAATCTGCTGGAGCATGCTAATTAGCATGCTCCAGCCAGTCTTTGAGTCTCATGTATCAGTGTCCCTGTGGTTCAAAATGGCAGGAGAGGCCCTTTAACTAAAGCTTATTTGATGAGCTTTAGATAAGCACGCCCCACCACCATTTTGAAGTGTGGGGATGCTGATACACAAGGCTCTACGGGTGCTTTAAGTAGAGTGGTTCTCATAGCCACTCTGATTAAACCATCTCATCCCCACCCTCCTCCACCCCCAGAGCATGTGTAAAAATACCCCAAGTTACTACAACAAAGTGTTATAAGAAAGTGTACAGAAAGAATTGAAAATAGCCACAAATAATTTATATAGGGCACAGACAGAAGTGACCATTTTCACCTGATTTGGCTACAGAAAATGGCTTATAGCCGTGACCAAACACAAGTGCACAGTTTGACCACTTAAAAATGGGAGATTGGGTCAATTCTGACCCCTCATTACATGCTCCAATTAAGCCAACATCTGTGGCCAGCTAAAGAACCCCTAAAACAAGCTCCTTCTTCCTTTTCCCCCCTCCCATTTTTAAATATGGATAGGCTGGGAGAAAGGAGGGGCTGTTGTTAGGGGAAACTGACTGCAGCTTCACAGCCAGCAGCTAGGTTCCCTTCCCTCCTGGAGCCAGCAGTGAATTTCTGTTTGTTCCAAGGGATCATTGTAACTCGGAACACATCTTGCAAAGCCACTGATTATGATTAGGGCAGGATTTAAACCCCTACCCTGGCCTGCACAGTCCCCAGCTGGGGTATGCGTAGAAGGGAGAAGCAGCCAATGCCAGGCTTTTCCCTGGTTACCGCTTGATTGGTGGGAGCAGAGGACATGGCCAGACCCTGGCCCCTGGCTCGCACACTGAGGTGAAAGGAGGAAGGATAGGGGTGGTTTAAAATTCCCCTCACACACTGGCATAGGACCCCAGTGGAGGTTTGCCTGACAGGGGCACAGCAGCCCCTGCCAGGCTTTTCCACCCTGCTCAAGCACCTGGGGCAGGGGCATGTCCAGATGTCAGCCCCAGGTCAGCAGCCTGAGGCAAAGGGAGGGGGTGGGGAGGAAAGTTTAAAACCCCCTCCTTCCCCTCTCCCAAGGGCAGCCAGGATCTTCCTTGCAGGGGAACGTAACTCCTGCCAGGCTTTCCCCCCCTGCTCGACGCTCAAGCCATGGGGACGGGGGTGTGGCCAGATGCCGTCCCTGGACCAGCAACTTGAGGTGACTGAGGGGAGAGGGAGGCAGGAGTTTAATCTCCCCTCCCTCCCCTCTCTTGCCATCACAAGACCCCAGCTGGGGTCTCCCTGGCAGGGGCACAGCTCAAGTGAAGAGGACAGGGGGCATGACCAGATGCTGGCCCCAGGCCTGCTGAGGCAAAGGGGGGGAGAGGGAGCGGGGTTTAAACCAGGCAAGGGGTGGGGGAAGGCTTGGGTCCCCTGCCAGTAAGACAGGGGAGGAAGGGGGTTAAATCCCTCCTTCCTCCCTTCTGGCTCAGTGTGTTGGCTGAGGTCTGGTCGTGCCCCTTGCTCCCTGAATAGGGAAAAGTCTGGCAGGGGCTGCTGTGTCCCTGCCAGGCAGACCCTGGCTGCAGTCCTGAGCAGGGTTTCCCACCCCCACCCCTTTTCTGGTTTGGGAGCAGAGGGGCAGGACCAACCCTGCTCTGCTGGAGCAGACAGAACAGCCTACCCAGGTCTGCAAAGTATCCTGGGATGCTGGGAGACTGAGAGTTAACTTAAAGCAGGAGGCACTGGTGGACTGACAAGGGAGGGGAGGCGGGAGGGGGCTATGGCCCCTGGGCACTGCCAGGGCAGGGCATTGGCCAGGTCCTTCAGAGCCAGACAGAGACGCCTCAGTGCCTCCCACATTTGGTGTGGGGCCCACCCACACACCTGGTTGGTTGTAGGTTTCTTTACTTGTTCTGGTTGGAAATTCTTACCATCACCCCTCCCTCCATGTGTGGTGTGCTGTGATGTTAATTTCCCCAAAGAAGTGCCATGGGACAGGATAGGTGGCCCCACACCCTACTCAGATCATCCCCGGGGCAGGGACGGAAATGCAAGCATTAGCCCCTGGGCACCAGATACCCACAGTATGCCACCAGCAGGAAAGGAACTGTGACAAAAGTTCCTTAAACCAGTTTGGCCTAAATCAGTTTAGTGTAATTGTGGCACCCTCGGTTGGCACTGTGAGTATCTCCCCGCTCCCTGGGCCGGGCCCCAACTCTCCTGCCATGACTTGATGGAACTGTAACTGAAAGGAGGGATTCATTGGTCCTCTTGCCCCTGGCCCAGAGACAGTAATATTCACTGGCTGCTTGTGGTTGGTCCTGGGGCTCCGCCTCCCCTACACCTCATCCACTCGCCAGCTATGAGGACCATAGTGCTACCACGCCAGCTCCTGGCTCCAGCCTCTTATAGCCTCCTACTGGGTCTTGGCCTTGTCAGCCTCTGCTTGAAGTGCAGGCTTGTGGTTGCAACCCACTCCTCACTCCCAATCCTTGGCCCTGCTCCGTTCCTGTGCTGGTTCTGTATCTGTGATGTCCACCACAGACTCTGAGTCGGCTGTGCCTGACCCAGGCCCTAGAGCCGGTGACCAACCCTAAACCCCTTCCTGTGGAGCTCAGGGTCAGGAAGCCTCATTTGGTTCCCAACTACTGCCCTCGGTTGTCCCCAGCAGGGCAGCATTGTTGCAGGGGTCTGCTCTGCCGAGTTGCACCCCAGCAAGCTCTGCATCTTGCATCCTACCTTCCCCCTTGCACCCAGCTTCTGCCAGGGTTTTTAAATCTCCTGCAGCAGCAGCCACAGCTGAAGTCATCAGCTGGCCGCCACCCAGCTTGATGAACAGCTGCTTGAAAAGCCAGTGCAGCGCCGGCTCGCACAGTTCCATCCCTGTCCCTGTCTGCCTCTCAGGTAAGTTTCCTACGGCACCAGGGTCCCTGGGCCTTCCTCCAGGAGCAACAGGGTCTCTCCCTGGCACTTCCAGCCCCTGAGGGTGGTCCCACCCACCACAGTAATACTGCATTCAACCAGGTTTGTCTTAAACCAGTTTGGGCCATTTTGAAAGTGGTTTATGTGTACTTAACTTCTGTTCTGTTACACATTGGTGATAATATATTGGTACATTTATCATACAACAATCAATTCACAGCCATAATCTCCGTCTCAGAGTGTGAAGCACCCAGACTGACCTCTTGTAGCCTGCTTACCAACTATATTGTATTATGTAAATTAAAGATTGAGTTAGGTGTCTGTCAAAATATCACTATAAACTAGTGAGCGTTTTATACTTGCACTGAATCTGACATGAAAAAATAGTGCAATGGTGAGTTTTTGTTTTATAATTTTTCTACACACTTTTCAATAGACTGTCAAGACTTGAATGGCTGATTAGCCCATCAGCTTTCTTGTTTTTTAGTTTGTCCATTTTAGTAGATTATACAATATA
The DNA here is from genome assembly GCF_001723915.1 of Gavialis gangeticus. Taxonomy (NCBI): domain Eukaryota; kingdom Metazoa; phylum Chordata; order Crocodylia; family Gavialidae; genus Gavialis; species Gavialis gangeticus. Next base: position 171,181,390 of record NW_017729032.1, read on the forward strand.
TTTTTAGCACAGAAATAAAAACCAGTGATGTTGTACATGGGACTTTTGTGAAAGTTTCAAGGGTATAAAAGACAATAAAGAAATCAGGGTTTTTTTCCCCAGGTTTGTTCTAGAAACAAATTCTATTAAAAATAGCACACATTACTTTTTCTGCCTAATATTTCTAAAGTACCAGTTACTGAGGTGTCATAGTATCAAACCACTTGTATGGAGATATTTTGTGGCAATTTTACTAATAGCTTTTTCCTTTTAAGAACCATGTTTTATTTTAAAGTCATCATATTCAATATAAACATACACAAGACACTGTGGATAAAGCATTAATGTGTTCTTCTGGCCACAAAATTAAATTAAACGTCACCCCTGTGATGGCAAGGATGTATATAGATAAGGGCTGAGAGAGTGAGTTTATAGCATTGGTATGTTTATCATACAGCTCTCTCTGGAGAATCCTCTTCAAGCATTTATAGACGCAATCTTTTTCAAGTTAAGAGGGCTGTGAATAAACATAGTCATTATCTTTATCTTTAATTGGCACAATTATTTGAATGAGACTAATAAGGTAAGGCATGTAATAAATATTTTTTAGGGTTTTTTTCTGTTCAATAGAGAATAGCTGTTGCTAAAGCCAGGAAATAATTTTCTTGAATTAAATACAAAAATAGGACATTTAGAACCCTTTTCCCATCCCCCCTGGCTGCCCCCTGCAAAAAAAAAAAAAAAAAAAAAAAAAAAAAAAAAAAAAAA
>NW_017729032.1:171187136-171197689 GCF_001723915.1 Gavialis gangeticus
GAGAGTAGAAACGCTGATGATTACTTTAAATTTCTCCCTCCACTGGCTGAAGGGGGATCATGCCCACGCTGACCTCAACTGAAATCTAGTTACTGTTTGCCTTAACATATCGCGTGCCAAAAAAAAAAAAAAAAAAAGAAAGAAAAAGAAAAAATAAGCTTTGAAGTCTGTGAGCTTTTCTCCCTGAGGTCAGAAGTTTTTGATGACGTAACATATAACACAAACCAAGCCTTTACTTATCAAGGTTAAAGTTGACAGAGCTTGTATGAACTTGTCAATCACATAGAAGCAGGCAAAAACAAGCCAGCTGTTGTGAGGCATGGCTTTGAAAATCCTCTGTTACAGTAAATGAGATACAGAGGTTGAGGCAGAATCAGCTCTGTAAGTCTTTGAAACTGGCTGGCGCATTTGCAAAGATGCAAAGCTCATGTATCCAGTGAATAGGGACAAACGCCTATAAATCCTGGTAAGGTTGCCCTGTATTTAGTTTTTAAGTGCTAGAATAATAAAGAGTTGCATGAGTCTTAATTATCCACTGTTACTTCTTAACTGATTTTTGCAGTATTCATTCAACACAGTGTTTCTTTTGTTCTCCAAATCTTTAAATGCAAGCTGTCTTTTCCCATTTATATTTGTACAAGCTACAGTAACAAATTAGGAGCAAGGCAATGCACGATATGGAATCATCTATATTTTAGTGTGTGTGTGTGTGTTTGTTCTAGTCCCTGAGGTTTTAGGAAAAAATGATGCTAGTTAATTCCAGCTAGATGCTTTGGTTGTGCATGCGCTGTTTTTAGCAGCTTTTGTTTTCACAGTTGGCATAATGCACACTGGAATTAGAAGGCAGTGCTTTTCAAAAATGTTTGCTTTCTGGGCTGAAGTCTGCAGTGCTGTTGTTCTGACTATGACTGCAAGCCTCAGTGTTCTTCATGGTTTCATGTTGTAAAATAGATTTTATATTGTTCGTTTCCTGGCAAAACTGCTTTCCTGAGGACAGGTTCAGATGAAGACCTTTTCCATAACAGCAAGCAATACAAGCTTGGAGTGTAGAAGAATTGGATGTGAATATTGGAAGCAATTGGTGAGTGAAGAGTGAGGTCTGAGTGAAAAAATGATATTAAAAAGTAGAGGGTGTGCATGTGTGCATGCTAATTGTTTAAATAAACTATCTATGAATTCTTTAGAGATTAACTAGGGGGGAGAGAGAGTCATTTCAGGGCTTGCTTGAGAAGCCCAGGTGAAGCTTGTTATTTCTAACAAAGTATTGTTGCCTTTTTTCCATCTAATCTGTTCTGTTATTGAATTCAGTCCAGCTGCTGGTATTTAGAGAATGGATACGTTCTAGTCAACTGTCTTGGTTTTTGTCCTAATTCTAGATTTTTTTTTAATCTGTGTGTATATATATCCTTTCAAGACTACCTCCTGAAAAGGCAATATTCAGAGTGAATTTTGATTCAGCCTTTTTCAGTGAATGAGATTTCCTTGCTGGCAGTGTTTGGTAATATTGCCTTTTGTCCCTGCAGTGGTTGCCATTTATAGAACATGATGGTTCTTTTTTACATTGTTAAGTTATTGCTGATTAAATTCTATGCATAAGCATAGTGCCTATCAACTGACCAACTCCTGTGGGCACCAGTCTTTTTAAATCTATGCATGCAGCCTGCTGCATGCAAAGAAAGATGTGAAATGGAAAAAGCAAGTAAGAGATCAGCCATAAATTTATTCTGTCATTGATTTAATGTGCACACAATGGCAGGAAGGAGGAGGGATTTTTTTCCCAAATGAAGGAAAAAAGAATAAGGGCTCTTCCCACTCCCACAGTTTTGCAAAAATATCATTACAATTTGACTCAGTTTTCTTCAGAAATTATGCTTTGTTTTATAGATGGCTGTGATTAACTGGTCCATATGTTGTCTCCCAACATATGTTTAATTATTAATTGCAGAATGAAATTGGAAATAAATCAAAGATCTTTATGTTAGTTATTTATTCTTTTGCAAAGCTAAGTACCATTTGTAAAACAAAAATGTACAAGGTCAGAAGCAATTTTTGGTCATGGGGTATCTAGATGGAACACGAGTAAAATACTCTAATAAAATAGACTGACCAAAAATATCCATTACTACCGACCATTTTGTCATTATGATGGCGTTACATGATTCTACAGGGTTATTTAGCTAGAATGACAGTTTTCTTCCGCATTAAATGCAGAGTGGCTGTTGGATGCATTGTGATTGCACAAATAACATCCTCTGTTTTTGCCTGTTTAATGGTACAATAGCTAGTGGGCATTTTGAATGGCTGTAAAAAACAAGGTATGTAATATGCTGGTATGTGGGTCAAAATGTAACAGCCACGTGCTCTGGGATGTTTCTGAGAGTATCTTGATGCTTTTGTCCCTATTGTCTGTGACTATATAATATCAAGCATAGTGGGTATTCTTCTTTAAAAGAATAGTGCCTGTTGTGCTATTCCTTTTTAAGAACTGGTTTTCTTGAGACTTAAATTTGTTTTTAAGATCATTTGATTTCAGTAGCTTGCCTGGGACACTTACTTGCCACTCATGACTTGAGACCCACATCACAAAAGCTATGGCCAGCCCTGCTCCCTCTCCAGTGATTTAATGTGCTGTGTATACTGAGACTTTTCTCCTTGAATAAACCTCATGAGACAATCATGATGATTAAATAATTTATTTTCATGATTTTTTTTCCATACATGACTTGGGCTTTCTCACAGGTTTTTTTAACCATATATTTGGGCTTGCATCATGTTTAGGATTTGACACTTTCCAGACAAAACTAAATAATTATGCAAATTATATATATAACTTTATTGAAGTGTTTTATTGTGTGTGTGCTACATATATCTGTACACACACACATTCATTCATACGAAACCATATTAAAAGAACAGCGTGTTTTCAAAGTCAATTGCTGAGAAGTTAGGAATGCCAAAATTTAAGGTTGTCTGTACATGTGCATTATGGTAGTCTTTAATTACATGATCTCATACTTTATTTATGCAGAACCCTTGACTTAGCTAGTGCATAGGATGGATGGGACTCTGGGGGTAAATTTAGGTTATGTTGCAGAAGAAGCTGTGGTCTATGGAATCACTGTTTCATTTCCTGCAGAAGCTGGAAGGTGTGTAATGAATCAGGCAGGGAACTGTAGAAAAGAAAGGACAGTGTTATGGTTATAGCAGTTGAATGGTGGCCTGTAGGACTGGTTTCTACCTGTCCAGCTGACAGTTCTGAAGTGATGCTAGAAGGTCACTTATACTCTACTTTTCATAGATGGCCACTGAATGAAGGCTTACTTTCTGTGTCCAGCTTGAAATATCCAGTGTGATTTGAAAGTGTGTTGAGCATTTGCTTAAAGGCCGGTGGGAGATGTGAATAAAAAGATGATAGCAGATGTTAAGTTCTCTGAAAAATCAAGCCGTAGGCATCTCAGAGGAAGCACCAAAGTTAGTATACTTTTTTGATGACTACATAGTACTATCCCTCAGGCACCTAATGGCTTCCCCAGGATCGGTTGCATTGTAATGGCATTACCTATCATAATAATAGAAAAAATAGGGTGTGTCTACACAAGATGCTGCTGCGCGTTTAGTATTTACTAATACAAGTACTAAATAAATAAATGTTCAGTAACTGGAGTTACTGTGTAGTATCACTGGCAAATGTCTTTTAAGTGACACTACTGTGCAGTAGCCTAATAATACTGCGCAGTAGTGTATTAGCACTCTCTGTGCTGTAATGTACTACTGCCCAGTATTTGTTGACTACCACAATCAACATCTCATCTAGGCACTCCCAGAGACTCCAGCCCTCTTCCCTCCAGCTTTACTGAACCTGAATAGAGTAAATATAACTCTAACTATGCAGGCTATTGAACAGCAAAGTGCTATTTTATATATTGTTGTCTGCCCACACCCATTCTCTCAGTGTAAGAGGTAACATAATTAAGGATTTCTTTCTAATACAGTGTACAGTAAAAGCTGTGTTAACCGGCATAAGTGGGGAACGTGATGTGCTGGTTATATAAAAATACCAGTTACCCTAGGCAGGGGTTTTCAGCCAGACTTGGGGAGGGAAGAGGTAGCAGTGGCTGGATGTGGAGAGGCAGCAGCACAGGGTGGTGGGTGGCAGCAGCAGCCACGTGCAAGCTCCCCCCACCGTGTCTGGCCAGCCAGCCAGAAATTCCAGTTAATAGAACTGCCAGTTACCAAAATGCCACTTAACATAGATTTTACTGCACTTGCATTTGTTATACCTGACGCTCAAAAGATTTGGGAAACTTCTGCACCACATGAAGTGCTGTTGGGCTTTTTGTCTTGTTTATGTTATAAGAGGTATTGAAAATGGAAAAATACTGCTAGGCGCTAGAAGAAAAATTAGAGACTATTGGAACCTGGGAAAAAGGCTCTTAGAAAAAAGACAGGGAAACAGTTTACATAGCAAATTGTAATGGTTCCAAAAGGCTCTGAACATTGATTAGGTCAGTACACACAGAAAAGTGTATTTAGCGTAACACAAGTGAACAGCTGACTCTGTATAGGACTGTTGTTTCAGGATTTACTATTGTCTTATGTTCTGCGGGAAAACAAAAACACTATTTTTGTACTCTTATTGCCAAAACTAAGACAATGAAGGTCAAATTCAAAGTCTTGTAATAACTTACATGAGACTGTCCGACCCCCTGCCCTGGACAGGAAAGAGCACTGGGGATCAGATGACCCGAGCCAGGTGCTTGTCCAGTCTTCTCTTAAAGACCTCCAGGGTAGGGGAGAGCACCACCTCCCTTGGAAGCCCATTCTGATTTGGGTGACCCTTACCGTGATCAGGTTCTTCCTGAAGTACAATCTAAATCTACTCTCTGTCAGTTTGTGGCCATTGTTTCTAGTTGCCCCAAGGGGCACCCTGGTAAACAAAGTATCTCCTATTCCTTGCTGACTGTCCCCTTCCCCACCCATGAATTTATAGACAGCCGCAAGATCACCTCTCAGCCTTCTCTTGCAGAGGCTGAAGAGATCCAGGTCCCTCAATCTCTCAACGTAGGGCCTTACCTGCAGGCTCCTAACCTTCTGAGCAGCCCTTCTTTGGACCTTTTCAATGTTATCCACATCCTTCTTGAAGTGTGGTGCCCAAAACTGGATGCAGTACTCCAGCTGCAGCCTTACCAGTACTGCATGGGGGGAAGAATCACCTCCTTAGACCTGTTTGTAATGCACCTCCTAATGCATGATAACATGTGGTTAACTTTACTTATCACTTCGTCACATTGACGACTCGTGTTCATCTTGAAGTCTACCATGACACCGAGATCCCTTTCTGCCGCTGTGCTACTTAGAAGGTCATCTCACAATCTGTATGTGTGTTGGCAATTCTTTCTCCCTAGGTGCAGCACATTTCACTTATCTTTGTTAAACTGCATCCTGTTCTGTTCTGCCCACTTTTCCAACCCTTCCAAATCTGCCTGAATCCATTCCCTGTTCACCTGTGTGTTTACTTTGCCCCATAATTTGGTGTCATCCACAAATTTGGACAAAGTGTTTTCCATGCCCTTATCCAAGTCATTGATGAAGATATTGAACAGCACTGCTCCAAGGACCGAACCTTCGGGGACCCCACTGTCCACATCTTTCCAGGTCAATACCAGGTCCACCACCACTTTGGGTGTATCCCATGAGCCAATTCACCACCTACCTGACTTTGTAATCATCTACGTCACATCTTCGTTTATTTATAAGAATAAGATGAGACACCGTCTTGAAGGCCTCTTTAAAATCCAAGTAAATGACATCTACCTCGACTCCTGCATCTAAACATTTTGTGACCTGGTCATAAAAAGAAACAAGGTTAGTCAGGCAGAATCTTCCTGCTGTGAACCATGCTGGTTGCCCTTCAGCATTATATTGCCTGCTGGACTCCCACAAATGTGTTCCTTAATAATTTTTTTTCAAAGGTTTTCCCAAGGATAGAGGTGAGACTAACCAGCCTGTAGTTACCCAGATCCTTCTTCCTTCCTTTCTTGAAAATAGGGACCACACTGATCCTTTTTCAGTCATCTGGGACTGTCCTGAGCACCATGAATGCTCAGTCAAGCCAGTGGTTCTGCTATGACAGTGGCCAATTTCTTCAGCACCCTTGGATGAAGATCATCTGGTACTGCTGACTTAAATACATCCAGCCCCTCCAAGTGTGCCTTCGCTAGGTCGGTGCAAAACTTTGGTGGGCTTGTGTCCCTCTTGTACCTGTCTATAATCCAACTGAGAGATGTGTCTATATCTGTGTTCAGGAATACGGATGTGAAAAACTCGTTGAACAGCTCAGCTTTGTTGCTCCTATCTGTCGCCAGTTGCCCTAGTCTGTCGTGTAGGCATCCTGTGTTGTTGCGCACCTTCTTTTTGCTCCCCATATACCTGAAAAAGGACTTGTTGTTGTCTTTAATTTTTGATGCTAGCAATGCTAGTTCCATTGCTGCTTTGGCCTTTCTAACTGACTCCCTGCAAGTGCAAGCCAAGTAGGTATACTTCTCCTTGGTAGCTACCCTTGTGTTCCACAGTCTGTATGCCTCTTTTTTTGCCCCTAGACTTTCCTGGATTTCCCTGTTCAGCCAAGAGGGTTTTTTGGCCCCTTTGTCCCCCTTTATATGCAATGGGATTGTTCTCTTTTGTGTCCGAAGGATCGTTCCCTTGAGGAATGACCACCTTTCCTGGACTTCCATCTCATCAATGCCCCTGTCCTTCAGTGCCTCTCTTACTAATCTCCTGAGCTCATTGAAGTTGGTCTTTCTGAAGTCTAGTACTTCTGCCCTGCTGGTTATCTTTCCCACCTTTCACCAGATAGTGAATTCTAACAACTGGTGGTCACTATCTCCTAGGTTACCCTGTATCTGCTGATCTCCCAACAGGTCATCCCCAGTAGCTACCACTAAGTCCAGTAAGGCATTTCCCCTAGTAGGCCCCTATACTTCCTGCATTAGGTGAAGGTCCTGTATGCAGGTTAAGAACCTACATGAGCGATCAGATCTAGCTGATTGCTCCACCCAGCAAATGTCAGGGTGGGTTAGGTCACCCATGACAACCATGTCCCTTGAGTGTACTGCCTCTAAGAGCTGCCTTGAGAATTCCAGATCTAGCTCTTCATCTACAAGGTGTGGCAGTCTATAATAAACCCTCACTACCAAGTCCCTTTCACCCCCCCTTGTATTCTGACCCACAGTACCTCAATTTGCCCCTCTTCTGATCCCATCTTGATTATGGAAAACATTCATTTCTCCGTAACATAGACAGCAATGCCCCCCTCACCTTTTTTCTGCACTCTATCTCATCTGTACAGCCTGTAGCCCTCAATGCCTGTCCAATTGTGGGTATGGTGTGCTTTACTGTATGCTAGCTGTCTGTTAATGTTTAACAGAGGAACATCTGCTTGGTATGGAAGAACAAAAGCAGTAAGGGGATGAGTAAAAAGGTGAACTTGTAGCAGAATGAGTTTATTGCATCCTCTGATCTTTCTCTGAAAAACCCTACTGCTAAGTCAAGCCTGATAGGCATGCTTAAGACTGATCTTAAGTCCTAACCTTGGGATCTGTGTCATTTAGGGCATGAATTAAATTAATCAAATGATGTGCTCTAAGTTTTGTTAGAGGGTTTAAACCGGTTGTGTAAGAAACCTTTGTGTAATGCAAGATACTGTGTATGGAAAGTACTGCAAGCGCCCTCATTTTAGAGGTCTCTCCCAACCCATATTTTAAAAGCTTTGTTTGGTCACAGTGCAAATACAGGACCCAAGCTAATTTTAGAATACTGTTTAAGTATCCTACATTAGGGCAGATCTGTTTTCTGTGTGACCTCCTTCTTTCTAGACCACCAATAATTTCATTTTGGTCCATTTCATTTATCAACATTCAAAAACCCTATTCCTCTCCCATCTCTGATTCTGACCACATCACTGCACTATGAGTTGCCTTCCCAACACCTTCTCATTGAACTTTGTTTCATATCCTCACTTTCAAGACTCCTTTTTGTTCCTTTGCTGCTTCTTCTCAAGCTATCCTCCTAAACGTTCATTTCATATTCCCCAGTCGCTCAGAGATTAGTGTGTTCAGGATCATTAGAGATTAGGGAATTACCTGCCACATCTTGAACTCAAAGAACATTTATACATGTGTTCTGGGAGGTGGGGGGGCTTCAATTAGAGTAGCTGCGAAAGCTGCTCTAATTAAAGCGCCTGGAGTGTCCTGTATATCAGCATCCCTGAACTTCAAAATGATGGCGACGTGCTTTATAGGTTGTCGAACAAGCTTTAAAGCACTCCCACCGCTATTTTGAAGTACAGGGATGCTGATACATGAGATGTGGGAGGCTGCTGGAGCAAACTAATTATCACGTTCCAACAGACTTAATTAATTGAGTCTGCTCTGACATGCTGTAATTACTCCCTGTTCATGTATAAGCACCCCAAAAGACTACCCACTTTTTTTCCCCTCTTTTAAAATATTAATTTACTAACAAGTCCATGGGTGATGATACCACCAAAGAAGAGCATTTGGGAGGAAAAACTCCATATCTGCACTGCTTGGAATTTGGATCCTCCACTGTATCTAAATTATATTGTCTCTCTATTTATGTACATCAAATGCCCTCAAAATCTTATATGTAAATGAGAAAATTTTGGAAGTTATAAAGCAGGTCTGTTCTTAATTGTGTTCTGAACAGTTGTGTTCTTAATGTTTCAGTCCTTAGAGCTAGAAATATAACCAATGTTTTTCTTGATATGGTTCTGTATATATTCCCAACCAGTTACAAAAATACTGTGAACTTGAATCTGGTCTTCTACAAAGGCAAAGTTCCTATTGCTTTAACCATAGGATGAAGCCCTATACTGTTCACGTTCTGCACTTTTTGGATGTAGAATATATTTCATTCAATCAGCAATTGTAAAGCTAGCCAGAAGCAGAACTTCATTGTGTATTTCATTTTTAATTTTTTTTTGTATTGTAGTAGCACCTTCAGATAGTATTTGGGACTCCATTGTATTAAATACTATGCAAACACAATAAAAAGATGATTCCAGCAAATAAAAAAAAAAGCTTACAGTCTGAAAGTCAGTGTCTAGACTAGGGCTTTGTCTACAAGGGAAAGATTTTTCCAGATAACCTAAGCTGTGATTTCCAAATTGCTGTAGTCATTCACTTCCATGGATATTCTTATCCAGATATAACTGTCTTTTTAATTTAGCTTATGTTGATGAAGCATTGGTTTAAGTTAAATTGAAAAAAGCAATTCAAAAGAGAATAAGTGCATCTATGGGCTGGGTAGGGTTGGCATTCATACCTATATATATAACTGTTCCCATGTATCTAGCAACACTTGCCCATGTAGATGCAACATAGGATAAAAGATATATTAGTTAACATATTTTAACTTCAGCTGTATTTAGACTGTGTTTTAGTGTGGTGTTAGACCAAGTAACCTAACTTGATCTAATAAATCTCTTTAACACTCCAGTTTAGACCCAAAAATGGATTTTAGATCATGCTAAACGATTTTAATTGCTCTTGCTTGTTGAGCTAGGTAATTTGATAGAACAGCATACCTTTAAACTGAGGGCTAGACAATGCCATGGTATTTTAAGGAGAAAAACAGATTTTCTTAATTTAAGAAGAAAAATGTGGAGTAGAATGGGTTTCCCCTTCCAGACTGGCAGTTTCATCTTGCAAGGGGCTGATGGGAGTGAGAGAAGGGTGATCAAGTAGGGGATGCCATGTGCATGTGTGCATGTATACGTGTACATGACTGCCAGGCAGACTGGAGAGCAGCTTCCCACAGGTAAGTTAGTGTGTGGGGGGAGGAGATTGAGGTCCCCATAGTAAGAGAGGGGGAAAGTTGGGCAGGGCTAGGGCTACTACCCAGCTGGGGTGTTGCATGGTGCTTGAGGCCAGAATGCGCGGCTGCCGGGCCCGGATAGCGAGTGGGATGGGGCTGGGGGAGGCTTGTCTGGGGCTGGCTCCCCACAGCTGCGTGATCTCCCAGGGGGGAGGCATGGGGGGCATGTGCCCCCAGATTTGTGCATGGGATGGGGGTAGGCTGCTCACTGCAGGTTTCCTGCTCAGCTGACCTCCCCCCTGGGCCTCCACAGACCAGTGGGCAGGACACAGCATGGCAGGGCAGAACAGAGCAGGGAAGCTTGCTGCCACCTCTGAGAGCTCTGCGCCATCATGGCAAGGTGCCCCCTGCCTGCCTGGCAGCAGTGGGAGTGGTGGCCCAGTGTTGGCACATAGCACCTTGCCATGGCAGTGTGGAGCTCCCAGTAGTGGCAACAAGCTTCCCTGTCCAGCCCCACTCTGCCCTGCCACACTGGGTCCCATCTGCTGGAATGCGGAAGCGCCAGTGGGAGAGCAGCAGGGCGAGGAGCCCCAAGCCTGCACCCTCCCCCCACAGGCTGCACTCCGGCCATTCCACCCATGATAGAGGGGAAGCTGAGCTCCGCTCTACCACAGCAGGCATGGGGAGCAGGGGGCTGCAAACCCTAGCCCCATAAC
>NW_017729032.1:171198136-171206789 GCF_001723915.1 Gavialis gangeticus
GGAAAGGGGCACCAGCATGGCAGTGGGGGGGAGGCTGTGAGTCGGAACTGAGAGGCAGTGGCATGGGCAGGGCGCTGGTATATCAGGGCTGCTTGGTGATACACAGCAGTAGGGGTGGACAGCCACAGCTGGACCTGTGTCCTTGTGAGCAAAGGGAACAGGGTGAAATTCTTGGGATTTTATTTATGCCAAACCAGTCAAAATGTATGACGACTACATAGACTTTATTGTCATCAACCAGTAAAGCAGAGGTCTTAAACTTACACTATGTAAAAAATTCTAAAATGCCTGCATCTCTCTCGCTGCATCACAGGGTAGCTGTAGGATATTTATTTTTATCTAGTCTTGCATTTGCATTTATGGAAGATGAATTTTTCAGGAGCAGTTAAAACATTTCTCTCACAAGTTTATGAAATGAACCATTTCAGATTGTGGTGTGTGTGTCTGTGTGTCATTCTGCAAAGCAATTAAAGTTAGAATGAACTGGTTCTTAGTGGACTTCTTATTTCTTATACTAATATAACACTTTGCAGGTTCTTCCCCCTGGGTTCTTCTGGTGCTTGAAGCTTTCTTTCTTTTCCTCCTCCTTTCTGAACAGTAAGAACAAATCGTTTCAGGGTAACATGATTAGCATGCTCTGCATGAGAACCCACCTACCTTGAATGTAAATTATACCTAGTGCTAAATGTAACCATGTTTTCCCAAAACCATTTATCTGCCACTGTAAATGTTTGGTAATTTTTTCTTTTCTTTTCTTTTTACAGAAACAGTGTTTAAAAGTGCATGGGTTATCCCACCCTTTGCAAATAATGCATCCTTAAAGTAATCTATGCCATGACATGTATTTAACTGTTTGCTTTTTTGTTATTGTAGAGGTTGACAGTATTATCAAAAGATTTTGTTGTGACCCAAACCATGAGAACGTCAAGAGATCATAAAAAAGCAAATGTTTTTTGGATGTAGAAATGTATCAGATTGATGGCATACACTCTCCTGTTAGCTTCCCCTTCCGGACCCACTTCTGATTCACATCTCAAGTTCAATATATGTTTTGAAGAGTGGTTGCAGCGGTGCATGTTATTTACATCTTTGCATCCTTTTATGCCTGGGCCTTGATTTTCTGTGTACCTGAACAGTACCAGAATGTTGAAATTCATTGCATTTGATCAACTTGACACCCTTTCTAGTAAAATGGGCTTTTGCATTTTTAATACTTAGAGAATCCAGAAGAGAGAAACATTTCTCAAAGGATTGAGAGAGATTTACCATTATAAGTAACAATGACTGTTTCACAAGTATCTTGAAATATTTTTATTACTAGTGTGGATTAATTTTCATATAAAAATCAATTTCAAGTGTAGAAATTTAACACTTGTAAAAACATAACATGGTCCAATTTTTCAAAAGGATTTTCTTTAAATGCTAAAGTTACTAGAGACATATAACATAGGTAAAAAAAAATCTTAAGATATGGATTAAATGTGTCCATTTAGGGATAAATGTATATTTATGGACTTTAAAGGTTGAGAAACTGCTGCTAGGGAATCCATCAGCTCTTAAGCTATAACTCTTGCATCTGCATGGTCCTGTAGCAATGCAAGTGAGTTAAATCACCATAAGTTTGACCCTGAATGAAGCAGAGTTAAAGTTGGAGTGGTTTTGCTATACTTGTCTCACTACAGAGTCATGTAAATGTGACAGTTGCATCATATTAGCTTATATTGCTGTCCTTGGATACCGATACAGTTGTTACGCCTGTGTAACAAAAATCGTTTGTAAGTCATGCAGATAGTAAAATGATAGGTCTATGCAAAGCTTCAGTTGCTGATTTGATTCAGTGAGATTTGGCCTGATTCGGTGGCTGAATATCTGAATCAAATCAGTAGATCCTTTAAACTCTCTGAATCAATTTGGATAGATTCAATGATTCGCCCATAGACACAGCTTTAAATGTTTTTTCTACGTACCTCAAAATACCAGGCGGCTCGTGAATGCTGAGATGCTGGGGTGGATGGAGCATCCCATGGAAGCACAGGGTGCTCCCCAGCACACTTGGCAGCAGACCCAGAAGTGGACCAGAAGCACTTCCAGTCCACTTCCACATCTGCCGGGGGACTGCAGAGGACCCTTCCCTCCTGGCTTGGCGACTGGTGCCTCCTGGGTCTGTGGGGGCACCGAGGGTCTCCCTTTAGCCAGTTGCTGAGCCTGGGGTGTGGGGGTGGTCCCCCATGTGTTCAGCAGTGGACTCAGAAGTGGACCGGAATAGCTTCTGGTCCACTTCCAGGTCCGCCGCCAAGCATGCAGGGGGCTCCCCTGGGCTCCTGTGGGATGCTCCACCATCACAGCGTTCATGAGTTCCTGGTACTTTGAGGTATGTAGAAAAAACACTTAAAGCTGTGTCTATGGCCAAATCACTGATTCTCTGAATCAGCATCAAATCTTCAGATTTGGATTCAGCAGAATCGAATTGGGACAGTGATCCAAATCAACGAATCAAGTCACTGTCCCCAATTCAGGCCAAATCCAAATCTGAATTGAATATAACCCATTTTGCACACCTCTATAAAATGACATCCATCCAAACCTCATCAGCTTTTTGTACATTATTTTAAAATATTACTACATTATTTAATTTTAAAGTGTTAACCTTTAACTGCACAAATGAATAGTTGTGTGAGCATAATCGCCACCATATTTTGTTGTGCAAGAAAATTTTGTTTATTTTTTGTATTTGTAAAGGACTCTCCTGGACTGTTACTAATTACTTTGCTAGCTTTTCCCCAGTTATAGATCTTCTGTCTAAGTAGTTGTATACTTAAAAGATACATTCAAATTTGGTACAGTAGACCTAAAACTAGTGTATGTTGCCACAGCTTTGAGTAATTTGATGTTCATCTGGGAGAGAGTTACTTTCAATGTTCTTTTAATGTGTTTTTTATACTGGTAGGAGTTTCTAGGTAAGACATTTATCTAAGTAGGATAAAATAAAAATATGGACTGTGCCCAATTAGTGATAAACACTGTAAATCAACTTAATAACTGAAATTTGATATAAGAGCTGTTGACTTCAGTAAAGTTGCACTGATTTGCAGTAACTGATGAGGTGATCTATAGTTTTCTTCTCAAAACCTGACAGGGATTGTTAGTTCAGGACTAAAAATTATGGTATATAAAAAAAGACTGTCAAAATGGTCATTCACACAAAAAGATTTGTATATGATAGAAAAATAAATGCCAATATTATTTGGCATTTTATGTTTGAACTTAGGATAAGCAGCCTTAAAAGAAGGAAACATGGTACATTCAGAAACAAAATTATAGTACTACACCTATTAACAGTGCCAGTATTAGGTAAATGATTCATTGTTTTATCCACCTACTATGACCTTCCTGTTAAAACTGTGTCTTAGGCAGTTGAGCAAGATGAGTAATGGCACCCATGTAGCTTGTATTTTCCTTCAGTATTTTGTCTGTAGACAGAGTAGAAATAATTATGATTTGTCACAGCGATCAAATCTTTGTTATGACACACCTTTTGTTACAGTACTATTTCCTTTACAATGTACTTAATGCAAAGGATTAAATCAGGGTACCAGCCAGAAGAAAGTAGATTTGAGCCTCAAAGAAATCAAAAGAAGGTTTAGTAACAGATGGAATTTAAATTGTGTTGCAGGTTTTCTAGGTGCCTTTTTTTTAAATAAGATGATTTGGCTGAAGGATGAAGTGAGCACACTAACATTTTGAAGTGAAAATAGAATTAAACACAATTTTTAGTTGCATTTCAAAGTAATTAAAAATGAATACACACTATTTTACTAATGCTTGTGGAATAATACCTGTAGTAGGTAAAGGAAGTTTTCTACTGTCAAATCTTGTTCAGATCAATCTTTGCATAAAGTCAGGTCAAAAAGATAATAAAAGATAATCTATAACAGAAATTTAGGGCCATATTCTGAGATATTAGCATCCCATTCTTCCCCCTAATATATTAGCATCCCATTCTTCCCCCTAATATCAATAGGAGCTGTAGATACTTAGTATTCCTCCAGAGTAAGAAACACAAACCAGATTTGTGTTGTTGAGTATAGGTTGTCTTTTATTGTACGTAGATGTGAATCCACTATTCCATTTCTTTGTCCTGTAGGATCCAATCCTTGTTATTCTCATGTTCAATGGGAATTTCCCATTCTCTTCAATGGAATGAGATTGAGCCTGTAAAATGTAACATGCTGTTTGATGTTTCATGTTGTTTTGTTTAAATTATTAAAACACCCATTTTTAGAAGACAGTTTGTGACTTAGACTTGCCCAGCCATATTTCAAAATACAGATAATAAAGCTGCCAGTTGCACAAGTGAAATAATAGTACTCTGAAGCCTTTTACTTTTTTGTTACAGCTTCTTTTCTAAGCTTACAGTGTCTCTCCAGCCTCCTCTAAGCACAGAGCAAACCTGCCTTCTTTCAGGCTCTCTGAGGTACTTTTACATGCTTTCTTTCTTTCCTTATTTGTCATTAAGTGAACAGAACTCAACTATACTTCATGTGTCTGGTCACCAGCTTGGAGTTGCTTCAGCACAAAAACAAACAGAATTGGAGTAAAAAAGAAAAGTACGGTACATGTGTAAAACAAAAGACCTTTTCTATCACAAGCAGTAGGTCATGCTGTAGGGACAAAAAGGACCCATCTGTTTTTTATTTCGTAGTAAAATAAACCTTATTATAAAATGTTGCTGTACCTTTGTTTTCTGTTTCAACATCAGTTAATGTTGAAACAGAAAATAAAGATCTCTCTTTCAACATCAGTTAATAGGTTCAGTACTCATTAATTTTCCATCAATAACTTATATCTGCAAATTCAAGCTCTAGGCTCATGTTAATTTTGCCATGAGAATGAAACACAGTGGATTTTCATCTCTTTGTGTCATTTTGAGAGAGAGAGAGAGTATTTAAGTAATCTACATTCAGTCACAGACACTGCCACCACTGTTTAGTGTGAAATTAAAATGGAATTAAGCTAACTTATAAAATTCTGCAAAAGAGACCTCCTCCTTTAATTCACGCACATTGTAGAAGAAATTATTCTAGCACATTTGGATATGCCATCTATATTAGAGTTCATCAGATTTCCTGCATGTTCAGATATGCCATGTACGTTGTAGAGCCTCAGGTTAGTTCAAGGTTATGTCACATTGCATGTCACAACATAACCTAATATAGTCTGATGGTGCACTTTGATTCATCACATTACATTATAAATACAAAAGAAACAAGTATTACTTAAAGCAGGTTTGAACAGTTAGTTGGTCTTTTATGGCCAATGTAACCTTGGTTTCCAAGCTTCCTAATACATGTAGAGTGATGCACAGAAGGAAATAAGACAGTAGCTGGCTAATGAATTTATTTTCTTTGTAGACAAGCTGATATACGGACCCCAGAAGACAGTCCAGGAGGACAAAAGGCTCAATTAGACCAAAGTTCAGGACACAAATGGAAGGCATCTACTAGACCATTTAACACAAGAGAGCCTACTGCTTTGTCTCAGGAGAGCAGGGGGAGGTCAGGAACATTGCCCAGTGATTACAGATATTCGCAGGAAAATGTGATAAAGAACCATAAGGATTGCAGCTTGCCTCTTCTCCCTGGTTCTGAGGTGCAGACATCAAATGCAAGAAGCCACTCCTGTCTCCCTCAAGGCAAAGGAGAAGAAAATCAGAGGATAGAGCCAGCATTGCTAAATAAGAAACGTGGACCTGCTCCCCAAAGGCCTCCCCCACCAAAACGGGATAATAAACACAGGCATCAGGACCATTCCACCTCATTGCTTGGTACCTCTTCAGAGTCTTTGCTGACAGTACCCAGCAGGCCCATTCAGTCCTTTTCCCCTAGTTCTGGTGAGGTGTTTACAGGTCACTCATCTTTATCTCAGAGTCCTGCAACATTCAATGGAAAACTAAAAAGTGCTCACTCACAGGAACTCCAGCAAGCATTGTCCACAGAGAATGTTTATCAGCACTTAGAAGAGAAGACTCACCTTAAATCTGAAGCTGCATTATCTTTGAAGTATCGCTACCTTCAGAAACCCAGAATGGAGACATCAAGGTCACCTTCGCCTCAGTTTGCACCACAGAAGTTGACTGATAAGCCTCCTGTATCTGTGCTAGATGAGAATCCAACAAGGTATTGTGACATTATAGTATTGTAGCAATTATAATCTTTTCCCCTATATTAAAGTACATTGTTATTTTGGAATTGCTTTCAGCAAAGAGGTAAGAACGATCTTTTTAGGTTCATGCAAAGTAGTTGCCCTTTCTGGTCTGTCTCATTAGGGAATGTGGGCTTTGAGGCAATAGTAAGTGCAACAAAGACTTTTACTATATTGAAACTTCTAGTTAACTCTGTTATATTACTTCAGCTGATCTCTTGTTTCTTCTGGAAAACTGTAAATAGAGGTGCTGCTGTGTTTTAATATCTACTAGCCAATTAGAAACAAGAATAAGATGAAGTCTTTTTTAAATGAAAGAAAAGGCCTTTTTACAGAAATCAACTAAGTGAGATTTTTTTTCTGAGCCATGGGTGGTTTCTGATCCATTGCAGGCAGAGAACTAAAAAATTATTTTGAAAGAAAATGACATCTATTTTGATGGCATCCATAACAAAACCTCATGTTGAAGTATGCTGCCTGCTTATGCGTGTTATTAAGTGGCATTGGCTACAGAGTCAGTTGTAATGTATGCCCTTCCTATTTTAGTGTATATTGTCTGTGTCTGATGGTCAAATAGATTTTAAGTTACGTTGTATTCTAGGTGGGTGGCATCCAACTCCGAGCTGTTTTCCTAAAGGATTATAACACGCTCCAGGAGGTATAGGAATATCATTTTCATTAAACACTTAATTTGATGTTATAATTCAGGAATGAAAGAAGAAAAAAATGATTCTTACTCAATGAATTGTGAGGTTGCTCTGCTGAGCAAGAAAGACATGAGTTTTCTTTAAAGGTAAACACTATTTTTTCAGTTTTATCCATGAGGTATTTTGTGTATGCAAGCTCAGTTGTTTTCCAAAGGAGTCATACAGATTTAACCATGCTATCTTCAGTTTTTTCAAGTTTAAAAAAAATGATATTCTGAGGGTTGGAGTGGGGTTGGAGTGTTATAGCCACAGTGGCCCAGCACATACATGAGAAGCAACATTTTTTGGTAACATGTCTTTTAATGGACCGACTTTATAGTTGGGAGAGATATTAGACAAGCTTTTGAATGTTAAGAGCCCTTTTTCAGGTCTGGGAAGAAGCAGATACAGTCTAAGCTAAATTATAGATGAAATAATGATTTAACTCCAAATGAAAACAGTCACTTAAAGGACCAGAGGAGATTTGTAAACTGGGAGCCAAAGAGAATTTGTCCGGAGTATCTTCAAAACCAGAGAAATGCAGTTGAACAAATAATATAAATCTGTAGAAGAACAGGGGGAAAGGGTAATTGTTATCTGTGGAGTGTAGCGAGGCTAGCAGAGATAGCAGGTAGCTTGTAAAGACCTGTAAAGCCATTGTCTGCATTTAGTCCATGGTTTTCACTGTTCAGTAAGGTTATGGATTTTTTTCACGGCTTGCCTTTATAAAGGAGTTTTGTAGAGTTCCTTTGAGTACAAGGATTGTGAGGTCAGAAAAGGAGTGGTTGTTCTGTGCAAATCACCTAGTGGTGATTGTGTATTTCTCTCCCTCATCATTTTTCTGTGACTCTCTTCTGGAGCGTCATGGTTGTTTTATCTCATCGACATCATTTTTGTGAGGACGTTCTGTGATAGACATGTACAGAATTTGTTGGTTCTGGTGGCTTCATTTTGGGAGGGGGTGCTGATTGTGGTGCTGAGATGCGTTGACAGGTTTTGCATTTAAGATGAGATATTTTGAAAACAGTACAGGATTTTAGTGGCACATCTTTTAATAATACTTTAAAATTCTCACCAAAGATAGTCTAGATATGTATGTATACAAATTGTTATTCTTGTAAATACTCGCCTAGTGAAACAGCTAGTGTAACTCGTAAGGGAAATGTAGGCAGTGACACCGTGCTCTTTGTTATTTCATGTAAATGGAACACACTGAGTAGATCGGCATTAATACATTTACTCTGATATTTGAACAATTGTGTTTGAAACTTTTTCTGATTCCTTGCATGATGGTTTTCAGATGTATCTCATCCTGTCTGATCATTAACATGCAACTGGTTGCTCTTCTCTGAGATTGTACATCTTGCTGATGACAAGGTGTTGTAGGAAAACATCCCTGCCCCATTATAGTTGGGATTTTGTTGTGTGAGAAAATAAAACACTTGTGCTGTATAATTATATATTCTTCAAAACACCCCCCCTTGCAATCATTAGCACATGCGGAAATTTTAATCTGGAAATGTATGGCCATTTTTCTAGTGCACCAACACACAATGTGAGAACGTTCATGGCCAAGTTCATGCAGGTTCACAGATTGCAGTCAGACAGAACCGTGAGATCATCTCATCTAGCCTCTTTGCAGGCCATAATGTTCCTTCAGTTTCCCCAGCATTGAGCCAACTGACTCCTGTGCCCTTGAATTATTTTCCTTTGTAAGTCTGAGATACACACTTAAACATAGTTAAAAGTTTCCATGGGGATTTCAA
>NW_017729032.1:171211789-171217294 GCF_001723915.1 Gavialis gangeticus
TGAACCGTGAGATCATCTCATCTAGCCTCTTTGCAGGCCATAATGTTCCTTCAGTTTCCCCAGCATTGAGCCAACTGACTCCTGTGCCCTTGAATTATTTTCCTTTGTAAGTCTGAGATACACACTTAAACATAGTTAAAAGTTTCCATGGGGATTTCAATACCCAGTTTTCACTGATTTTAATGACAACTAGGTGACCAAATGCCTAAGGGAACTGCCAATCTCAGTATTTAAAATCAGTTGTATTTCACCCCACACTGTATTTCAGTGCAAAGAAGAACAAGGGTGAAAAGTTGAATTTGGGTGGATCATGTAGTGATAAGGGAAAGGCTCTTTTCCTTGCGTGTACATCTTAGTTGCTAATAAATGTAGAATTTTTTGTAAAAAGGGTATTATTATTATCCTGCTAATGAGCACCAACATTTCTGTTAGATTGGGATGCGAGAAGAAGAGGTCAGGAATCTTTGTTGTGACAGACAGGCTCCCTTTTGAGACACACCTATCAGAACTATCTCTCTGTAGATTTTACCAAGCCCATAGAATGGGTGTGAGAAATGGCATGTGATACCAAGGTGGTATTTGAAAGCGATTAGAGAAGAAGATAAAGAAGCTTTCATCACATGAGCTTCTCAAGATACCAAGGGCGTGCTGTACCCTTCCCATGACATACATGAAAACACTGCCAAAAACAAGTTGTACTCAACTGTATCTCTGCTGCCTGTACCAGTCCCTTCACTTCCTTCTTTCTGGGATTGCCACACTGCATGAAGATCCAGCTCTAGCTCCCAGCCACCTTCCACCCAGTCCGCCCACCTGCAGGGGCTGTTCATCACGCCAGGAGGCTAGGAGTCAATGCAAGGCGGCTAGGAGCTGGAGCATAAGCTCCGTGCACTGCGCAGAAGGCACTGGGCTGAAGCTTCCTGCCCACCCACCCAGGGTGGTGTGGCAGGGGCAGGGGCAGGAGCAGCAGCTGGAGGCAAGGGAGACAGAACAGTCCCAGTGGCCCTGGCCAGCATTTAGCTTCTGGTGTAGCTACAGCTTGCCAGGTGCTGTACAGTGATGGACAGAGGGCATGGCAGTAGCTGCAAGCACACAAGCCCCAATGACAGGCAGCTGCTGGGCTCTGGGTCTGCCGGCACTTCCAAGCCATCCTGGGCAGCCACGAGCATGATTAACACATCCCATGTGACCAGTCGAACTGTCAAGACGCCCACCCACAGCTGCAGCTATGTCACCTCCACACCATTGCCCAGCCAGCTACTCAGCCATTCGACTGGGCTGGGCTGGGCTGTCATGGAGGCGCAGCTGGTTGGGAAGTGCCCCACCCCCATGGCCCAACCCAGGCCAGCCCTGCCAGGCTCTTCCCAGTCAGCTGTGGCTCCATGACAGCCTAGCCTGGCCTGGCCTGGGTGCAGGGAGCCAGGAGCAATCCAGCCACGTATCTCCCACAGCCCGAGCCCAAACTGCAACCTGCTGGGAAGGGCCCTGCCCCCACAGCCCATCCTGGGCCAGGTTTTCCACACCCGCCCTCAGCAGTACCTATGGGCTGGCCTGGCTTAGCTCCCCAGCCCCAGCCATAGGCAAGGCAGGCAGATGGCAGGGCCATGCTAGCTGGCCAGTGCTGGCCACACCCCTGCCGCTGTAGTGGTAAAGGGAGTGTTAACCTGACAGGGGCTGCTTCGCTCAGCCAGGCAGACCCTGGCTGAAGCCCCCAGACAAAGAGGGGAGGGAGAGGAGAATAAACCCCCTCCTTGCCCCCTTAGCCTTAGGGGGCCATGCTTGGCCACCCACCCACCACTGCTCCACTAGAAAGCAAGAGGTGGGGCCAGCCTTGCTTTCTGGAACAGACAGCACAGACCAGCCCAGGGCTGAAAAGCATTCTGGGGAGACTGTGGTTTAACTTAAACCAGGAAGGGGTCTGGGACAGAAATTCCATAAACTGGTTTGACCCAAATCAGTTAAGTCTGATACTACATTCAACCAGGTTTTTCTTATACTATTTTTGGCCATTTTGAAACTGGTTTATGTGCACTGAACTTATGTTCTGTTACAGGTTTAAACAAGTTTCTGATAACTAGTTTCTGATAACTTAACATAACTGGTTTATGTGTAACTTCTGTCCCCAGCCCTGCCTAACAGCAGCGGCGCTGGGAGCAGGGGTTATGGATGGGGATGGGGTGCCTACAGTGAATTTTCAGGTGGCTGTAGCCCCCCTCCCAGCCCCCTCCCAGCTCTGCTGCTGCCCACCCTGAGCTCATCCCTGACCCAACCCCCTGCCGGGAAGAGCTTGGCGCCTCCCCGGCCCCAGCCCACAGCAGCAGCCCACCATCACCCTATGCAAAGATCCAGGGGCACAAGCACCCCTTGCCTCCCCCAGGGTGCATGCAGCAGCAGGAACAGCCCCCCAGACAAGCTGCTCACAGCTCTGTCCCCTGCTCTACCCTGGCTGTGCAGCACCTGCCCCAGCCCCTGTCGTGTCCCCCCCCCTCCCCTCCCGGCCCCTTCTCACACAACAGACTTACCAGCCAAACGTTGCTCTCTGTGGTGCCCGGCTGCATGTTGGAATCGGATCAGAATTGGTCAATATGACTTAGTTAAAAATCCGTCATCAGTCCAAAAGTTATCTATCAGTGTACCCCTACTTTCTACCTGACTTCAGACTAACATGGTTGACTCTCCCTTAAACTACAGGTAACACTGCCTATGTTTAATAAGTCATATATGTATTTGATAATCTCTTGTTTTATGCATCAACCATATCTAAAGTAGTTTTATTTAATGTACCACATATCCCTTGGTAGAGAGGTGAGAGAATGTGCATAATACAAAGTCTGTGCATCCATAAGAACAAAATATACTTACTAATATATACATTGTATTGCAGAGGGAATAGTAGTCCAATATATATTTTTCCTTGTTCATCGTGAAAATACATAAAATTCTTTGTAGCAAAACAGCTGTAGCCTCTCTCTTAGCCACTAATCTGAAAGAAAGAAAGAAAGAAAGAAAGCCATCAGAAACAAGATACTTTAGCTAGTAGGCTGTGGTCCTTTGGCTTCAGTATACCTTCCAAACCCACAACGTTACAACAATAATTTTAAATGTTCTCTAAACTTGAAACCACCCTGTCTTTAATCTTAGGCTTTGCATACTGCACAAATGTGCTTGTCGTAGTTTTCAACGTGTTCTAATTTAGAATCTAAATTCCTTTTTTTTACAGAAAAGCCATTTGCTTGATTTGAATATCTTGTTTTAAGCATAGATTGGTCATTGGTCTGTCAAAGGTTCCCTGCTATAAGCTGCCTCTTACAAAACAATGTAGAATTATGTACAAAATTCTTTAAGTAGTTGAGTTTCCCCGCCCTTTATTCTTTCCCTATTATAAACATTTCTTGCAGTGAAGTTAAATCAGGTTCTGTTTATGAAACTTCTGTGTTTTATATCATTTAAAAAAAAATCTTTTGTAAGCTTTGTAGGCTTCAGCTTAGTTCTAATGATACTCTCTGTCTCATAGCTTACAGAAAAGTTTTGTGTAGAGTGATGCTGATAAGCAAGTAAAATATGCACTTATTTTAGATAAGTAAAATAATATATTAATTTTAAATTGCATGAAAAAAGCAAATCCATAAACTTGGGTTTCAGGATATAAGAACTTTTTCCATTGTACAGCTCATTTATTAATAAATAGTTCTTTTGGTATGCAGACTTCTTCCCAATTTCTGGTTAAGAATCAGGAGGAAAAGCTCTTGCTTGCATTTGAAACAATTAATGTTCTCCTCTTGTTGCAGAATCGAGAGAGTGATAGATAACAACACCACTGTAAAAATGGTTCCCATCAAGATAGTTCATTCTGAGAGCAGTGCAGAGAAGGAGAGTCGACAGAACCTCACAACTACCATGGAGCCTCCTGCCTTGCCTAGTGGTTTGGAGAAGGACCAAATTAAAACACTTAGCACTTCTGAGCAGTCATACTCACGCTTCTGTGCTTACACAAGGCAAAGTGTGGAACCAGAGCATGAGAGCAGAACCAAACTGCCTGATACCCAACCAGCTGAAGCACTTGGAAACAACGTGAAGGGCAGTGATGCTGCTGTTCCTGCAGTCAGTTATGTGAAAGCTAAAGAGAAGACCTTGGAAGACTGGAAATCGGAGGAACTAGCCAGAGAAATTGTGGGCAAAGATAAATCTTTAGCAGATATTTTAGATCCCAATGTGAAAATAAAAACTACGATGGATTTAATGGTAGGGATCTTCCCTAAGGATGAACATCTCTTAGAGGAAGCTCAGCAACGCAGGAAGCTCCTTCCAAAAGTTCCGTCCCCAAAACTTGCAGAGGAGAAGTGAGTAGAGTTTTTCCATAATCCAGCAACCTTTTCCTTGTTGCTGTTATCTTGTTCCCTAAACCAGTGGTTCTCAATCTTTTCTCAAGGCAGCCCTCCAGAACTTTTCTGAATTTAGTGGCACTCTGTTTCAAAAGCTAATGTATATGGTACAGTGCATTTAAAAAAAAGAGAGAGAAAGGAAAGGAAAAAAAGACTGGAAATACGTTTTTAAACAAACTGGAAAAACATGCATGAATAACCATAACATTGCAATAATGAAATGTAAGAGAGACTTGAGCTGGGCCATCACCCCCTCTTGCTGCAGCCACTTCCATCTCTGGCCTCACAGGCCCCCATGGAATAAGGTGGTGCTGACAGCTCCCTTTTGTATACACTCACATGGGCAGTAGAGCTCCCTTGTAGCACGGGCTTGTGTGTGCATATACACACACACACACACACAGTGCCCTGCCCAGTTTGCTTAGAAGTTTACTAGTTACCATATTTACTCAAATATAGGATGAGGTTCCCTGCCCTCCATCAACATTGTGGGGGGAGCCCCTTGTCTTGTATTTGCATACAAGGAAAGTTCACTAAATACGTTCTGTGATTAAATTACTGCAACATGCGCTCAGTAATGGAAAACAATGATAAAGCCAACATTGAGCATGACTATAAAACACATGCTCCATATGGTGCAAGCATACTCTTGGGAACCTACCACAAAGATTGGTTAGTGTAACCACTGTAAGTGAGATCTATATTAGTGCCCATTGTGTTCAGTCCCACTCAGCACTGACTCCCTTTCATGTCATCGTAAGCCCCCACATTGAATACATTTCAATTTTCTCTTCACTCCCATAGCTCAGCTGTGCCTTTCTTTCCCATTTGCAATGATTTCTGTTTCTTTGCCAGCCTTAGATGTCTGGCAAACATCACCAAGCAGAGCCCCAAACAGTTCAACCAGAATCCCTCTGTCACCGCCTCAGACTATCATGGGATGGAGCTGGATTGGGTTGCCCTGTGCCTCGCTGCATATAAATTTTTGTAGGATCCTAGGACTCATGATAAAAGCACCCAGTTTTGGTCATGAGTGGGTGGCCAATTAGCACCTGGACCCTTTGTGGGGGGTATCTGGAGTACACACACATACTGAGCTATGGGGTCACCATGGCTTGAAACG
>NW_017729032.1:171222294-171233328 GCF_001723915.1 Gavialis gangeticus
AGGACTCACGATAAAAGCACCCAGTTTTGGTCATGAGTGGGTGGCCAATTAGCACCTGGACCCTTTGTGGGGGGTATCTGGAGTACACACACATACTGAGCTATGGGGTCACCATGGCTTGAAACGCTGTTGTTTCTGTTGGTACCCAGACCAGTGAATTGTATGGTAAATCATGAGCCTTTTGGCTTTGGACTAATATCATGCATAGTTTGTACTGTTCCCTGTTATCCGGCTTTTTACTATCTGGAACACTACTAACCAGAATTTCCAGCTGGCCAGACGCAGTGAGGGGGAAAAGCTTGCATGCTGCCCCCACTCTGCACGCAGCTGCTGTTACCCCTTCCCGTCCCCCCCTCTGTGTGCAGCCACCACCACCACCTCTTCCCACCTGCTCCATATCTGTCTGGAGACCCATACTCCTTAGCTAACTGGCATTTTTAGATACCCAGCACCCACATTCCCTACTCATGCTAGCTAACAGGGATTTTACTGTATATACGAGGTTTGATCAAAAAGTTCTAAGACTCGATGTTCGGGGTGTTGTTCATCAGAAATTTGTACTGATTGGTCAAACAATCAATCAGGCCTTTTATAAAGAGGTTTTGATTCAATTGAGGGATAAAGTTAGAAGAAACCACCATGAGCTGTGTGAAAATGGTCGATGGTTTCTGCACCATGACAGCACTCCTTCACACACTGCTGTCTCCATTCAAGAATTTTTGGCTGTAAAAAATGTTCCTGTGATACCACACCCTCCATATTCACCTGACCTTGCCCCATGTGATTTTTTTATGTTCCCGAAAATCAAAATGAAGTTAAAAGGAAGGAGATTTGATGACATTCCAACCATCTATAAGAACGTGAAAGCAGAACTCAAGAAACTTAGTTGAAGACTTCCAGCATTGCTTCCAAAAGTGGCAGGAACGTTGGGACAAGTGCATATCATCTGGGCAAGATTACTTGGAAGGGGACAGCTCATAAAAATGTTGTTTGTACACTGTTCTTTAAAATAAAGGCTGAGTCTTAGAACTTTTTGATCACCCCTCGTACAAGTTGGTACAAAAGTGCTACTTAAATTGTTTATGGAGTACCTGTGCTAAAACTTGCATCAGTTTCAAGAGGTGAAATGTATCAGTTCTGGATGAGTTTAAGTCTATGCTTAACTGTAGTCATTTCCCTGTATGCAAGTTACTACAGGTATGTTTATTCTTAGGTCATTGTTTTCAAATTCACTTCTCACTTCCATATACTAAGGGAGAGAAGTGTCTGACAGTAAGGAAGGGTAGAAGGGGCTGCAGAGGAAAGAAGTTGGGGTGACAGAAGGCAAGGAGGCTACCTGATGCCTTCTCCCCCTCCAATTTATTGTTCCTGGTGTAACAGTGGGAGGGGGGGACAAATTCAAAGTAAATCTCCAATAATTAGATTCTATACCTAGAAAACAATAACAAATGTATAATTTTCCATATATAGAATCTAATTATTATGGGGGTCATCTTCTATTAGAGTATATATGGTATTTTACTCTAAACATGTTCATGTAATGCATCTTGAAAATCTAGTACTTTAGTATTTGCCTTTGTTGATAACTAGCTTTTTTGACTTCAGTGTAGCAATGCCACTTTCTTCATACATTTGACCCTACATTGTTTCCCTAGTTATCTTTTCTTTTCCATTAACCTCCCCATTTACTTGACAAAATGATAGGTTTGAAAGAATGCTTTTTCTTTTTCAGTGATCACATTGTCAGGCAGTTATTTGAAGTTTTGATTTTTTACCAGGAAAGAGGAGCAGAACGTGCCTTCTGCCATCTCCCTGACAACCAGTTCCACTTACTACAGTACATCTGCACCCAAGGCAGAGTTGCTGATTAAAATGAAGGATATGCAGGAGCAACAGCAACAGCAGCAGAGTGAGGAGGATTCTGAAGATGAGCTGGATCATGACTTGTCAGAAAAAAAGGTAACAAAATATTTTGCAGTTGAATTTTATATAATAGGATTTACAAAACTACAGTTTTGTAGTTAAATCCATCGTTTAGACCAGTGGTTCTCAACCTTTTTTGTACCAGGACCCAGTTGTAAACATCGATGGCCAGTTCCCTCACTTCTGACCTGCTGCCCGCCCCCTCTCCTCCAGGTCCCAGCCCCCCAGTGTCACTATGCAACCAGCAAGGGAAAAGCCACAGTTTCCCACATTTTTCTCCTTTAAAGGAGAATCCATTTTTAAAGTTTGTTTGTGAACCTTTCTTGCAACCCACTTTTGGATTGTAACCCATGGGTTGAGAAACACTGGTTTAGACCTCTCCTTTAGGATGCTTGCTTTAAGCCATGGGGAGCTTCTGATTGTTTGGGCTTGTTGAAAATATCAGGCCGCTTTTTAGTTGTCCCCTAGTGGACTTAGGAACCTAAAGTAAGATGCTCTTTTTTTTTTTTAACAGAAGTATGTGCATGTGTGTACCTGTGTGTCGGTGCATTTGCACCCCAAAATCCTTTGAAAATTATGGCTGCGAGAGCTGCTCCATACTTCTGAAAAATTAGGCCATTGTTCAGCTTTCAGTGGTCATTAAATCAACAGACTTGTAGCATTGTTTTGAACCTAGATACAGAGTTCAGTAGGTACTGCGTTAAGCTCAGTCACTACCACTAACCACAGTCCTCTGCAGTACTTCCTTATGGTGTTCTGACACCGTATTTCAGTCCAGGAATGCTGTCTGGTGTGGTAATTCTGTGGTTTCAGAAAGTATCAGTGGAACTGTATTGATATCATCAAGTTCATTTTGTTTGAGATTTGGCACAGACAGATTTTAACCTTGCTTCCTATTACTGAGAAATTGGGCAAGACAGCTGCGCCTTTAGGTTTCTTTTTCTCCAGGGTGATCTAATTTAACTCTATTTGCTAAGGTATCAATACAAGGGACAGTATAGCCTTTCAATTAGCATAACGATCAACTTCCAGTGTGCACTTAGTGATCAAAACTGGTAGAAATGTCCTTTAACTGGCATAAAAAGAGGATCCTTTTTTAAGAAAGGGAGATTTCTTAAGGCTGACAAGCAATTTATTTTTCTCATAACTGTCTAATTATTAGACACTGCAGTTTGAAGTATTTTTTACTAGAGTAGAGAGAGGCTGTAATTATTCTTGTAACATTTTATGTGGTCTGTATAATAGTGAAGCATAATCAGTGCTTTTAGTTTATGTTTTTATTAATTTTTAATCAAAATTCTAGCCATTTTGACTAGAAAAATGCAAAAGTTAGAAAATAAGACCTTTTGCACTGGCTCAGTCAGCCAACCACAATGCACAGTCTTTCAAGCCCAAATGTGCTTTTGGACTTACATATGCTGTACACACATACACCCCAGTAAAAACAAATTATGTAAATATAAATATGGCCAGTGCCATAAAATTAAAGAAGAAAAGCTTTTAGGTCTTGCAAGCTTGAAAGATCCCTTTTTTGTTGTTCTCTGAAGAGAAACACTATG
This sequence comes from Gavialis gangeticus, assembly GCF_001723915.1. NCBI lineage: Eukaryota > Metazoa > Chordata > Crocodylia > Gavialidae > Gavialis > Gavialis gangeticus. The sequence continues at coordinate 171,225,777 of NW_017729032.1, forward strand.
TATTTGAGACCTTGTTCTTGATTCCTGGAATAATACCAGTTCTCATACAGGAAATCACCATTTTAATTAAAGCTCAGATTAATGATTCTGGATTTTCCAGGATGTTCTTAAACTTACCATTCTATTTATTGCACTGATGAAGTCAATGCAGCAATGCATTGGTTGTCCTCATTATTTTTTTTAAGCTTCTAAAATGGTGCTGTGCGCTTCGGACTGGTGTGAGAATGTTATGCAGAGAAATTGGAGCAAGTGCATTTTACGTGATTTTAGACAATCACCGTAATGGAGAAAATGCTGGGATGATGTAAATACATTATATACTGAGCTGAAGTAGGATTACCACAAATGAATAGATTTGAACAGATGCAGCAGGACATGACAGGGGACTTTGATGTATTACTATATTTGAAAAGCCTATTCATGATGCACAAAATGTTTTGTGGGCAACTGCTAGCAACTTCTGAAGAATGTAACCTTTCATTTTAGAAAAAATGAGCACCCATGTGTGATCCTGGTTCCTTTCTCCTCAAGTCCTTAAGGAATAGTTAATACTAAAAATAGATGGATTCTCCTCCTGCTCACTGCTTTTTGTAAGTTAGTTGTAAGGTTAGTTGATGTGTTATTACAAAAATAGGTCCATTAATGTTTTTAGGGATGTGAGGGTGAACTAAGATTGTACTCGGGTACCCAATAAGTAGAATAGAAGCTGGCCCTAAGTTTCTAGCCTTTTCAGACATGAATCTGATATGAAATATTGCCATAAACTGAATGGAAACCAGCAAATATAAATAAGTGTCCTTCTGCCAAGCACCAGCTAAGGGGAAACTGGCAAGATTTCAGTCCATTCCAGTGCTGCTGTTCAAAACAGCAGTTATTCTGGAGAATCAAGATTGTTCTTGGCTTCACTAGCAAATGGTATATTCATAATTCACAACCAGTCCAATTTCAAAATTTAAGGCAGTAGATTACTGATAAAACATATACTTTTTAATATCTGTAGAGGTCTCACAGTTCTGCTTTGGAAAGATCAGTAATGAGCATGAAGTGGCTTTCTTCTGAAAGTTGTCTGGCCTTTATGGAAGGAGCTAATAGTTTTAGTTCAGTTCCCAAATTAATGTACAGCCTAAAAAGGGCTGAGAGCTTGGATACTGACACACCTGCTCACCTTTTAAAGGCAGTCCTTTCAATACTGACCTCAGGATTTATGGATTGGATTTATGACACATTACAACCTGCCTGACATCTGTTTCACCTGGTATCTGCCTGACCTGACCTCCCACATCTTTCTTGTTTTCTCCCCTCCCCTGCCCCTATTTTCTGCCCTTTTTGTTCCTGGTTCCCTACCATTTCCTTTTTATTTATAGTCTCTTTTTTACGTTACTATTACCACTGTAGTGTTTTCCCTTTGGCCTTTTTTGCCCCATGTTTTTTCTTTGCGCTCCCTTCCCTGCTTTACCTTTTGCTTTTCTAATTTCTGCCCTTTTACATTTTCACTGACATCCTGTCACATTTTTAGCTTCTCTCACTCCAGCTTTCGTGATCTCCAACTATTCCCTTTTTCACAGACAGCCTCTTTTCCACCTTGTATTTTATCACAGTTGTCTCCCTCTGACCCCTTTTTTTCTTTCCCCCTGCTCTCTTCTCCCTCCCCTCCCCTGCTTTACCTTTTGTCTTGCTTATCTCTACCCATTTACATTTTCACTGACATCCTACTACACTTTTAGCTTCTCTCATTCCTTGGAGTCTCAGACCAGCAGAGACTCCATATGCCTGATGAAAGGTGACTGCACCCAAAAGCTTGCTAAGAACTTTTTTCCAACTATTCAGCTGGTCTAATAAAATATACCACATCTAACCAAAGAACCTTGTCTGCCTATGTCCTTAGACCATCACGGTTACAACCAAAAACTCAGCAATATTGACCTCAAACATTTTAGCAGAACACAGTTGTCAAGCTTCCTGGCCTTGTGCATTTTTGGTGGAAAACAAGATTTTTGCCTTCATATTGTCACTCTAGAACATTTGGCAAGCTACAAACATTTATTTTTGGCAGAGAAACCATAGCACAGCTGCAGAACTGAAAAGCTATGATAAAGGCACAGAATACAGCCATGTGTCAGATGCTAAAACAGTAAGGTCATTAAATTTGCATGTCATCCTAAGAAATGAGTGCAGCAGGCTGACCCAGTTAATCCAAATCAAACCCTCTTTGTATTTAGATAAAAAAAGAAATCTGTCAGATTAATCAGAAAGTAGAGCATGCATCTGTAAAACTGCTTACTAACTTAATCTTTTGGACACCCAAACAGATAACGTGAATCCGTATTGACCTGCCTTGAGTTTATCAAATAAAAAAAAAAAAGCAAACCAGCCCAGATAATGAGAATATTTCAATTCATACCTTCAAAAAAACTCGGTAATATTTTCAACATATAATTGGGCCTGGCAGGGTGGCTGAGTTGTATGAATTTCCTGAAATAAGCTGTTGACATCAGTACATGCCTGTGTGCTGTGCCTATACAGCCTGGCATTGCCCCCCTCACCCCCCCGCAAGCAAGATAAGGGGCTTTTGTGCCTATGTTGACTGGGGAAAATAACTTTGTCTTGGATTCAAGTAAATACAGTCATATTTATGAAACACTTGTCAACAAAGCACCAGACACACACATGTAGAGCCAAACACACTAAAGGTGCTTCTACCTCACTTCTCTGGTCTGTCCTGGTAGAGAAGCTCCCCAGTACGTGTTGCCCACTTCCCCCACTTACACCAGACCCAGAAATGTGGTGCTAAAGCTGCCCCCTGGTTTTCCTGAGTGGATGCTCTCAACAGCCTGGAGACTGAGGTCTCGAGAGCAGCTGCAGAGGGCCAACCTACAGTATGACTGTACTGTGTTTTGTTGGTTGGGTACATGCAAGCAGCAGCAGTTGAGCAGGGTGTCCTTGGGAGAGTTCCTGCTGGGAGATGTTAAAAATATGTGATGTAAACATATCCTAAAACAGCAGACCTGGTTTCGGGTCCTAGTGACTCACTGAATGACCTGAAGCAGTGGTCCTCAGCCTTCACTGGCCCTTAGGCAACAGTACTGAGCTGCAGGCAGTGTCATACTCTATTCATTCTGTCCACCAAAGTTTTAACTTTTTCAAAACTTTAGTTTAACTTATTAATTTCCTGTGGCTGCAAAGAATAACAGAGGAATGTTGCCTATCAACTGTTGGTTGGGGAACACAGACATCCGAGAATATAGACATTTTTAACAGTTGTTTTAATATCAGAGGACACTAAAAGAACCTTTTAGAACACAACTCTTCGTTGGCATGATTCTGTAGCAATACACAAGTGTAGCAAAACTGTTCCAACTTTAACCCTGTTTCGTTCTGGGTTAGAGCTGTCTGTCTGCATGTGCAGTTGAAGTGTGTTCCTGAGAAGAAGTTCCCCTTTTTAAAGCAACTAAAATGCATTTGTGTCCATGCCTTTAGTTTTCCTTTCTATTTACAGTAATAGGAATAGTACTTTAGATGTTTTAGCATTAATCAGTTTTTGGAGGTGACCAGAGATCCTCTGATAGTGCTTCAATAGCACCTTCTTTTGATCATTAGTATTATTAAGGAAAAGAAGGGGGGAAGAATTAAATAGAATAAACAAAATAAAGTAGCATAGTAAGCTCTGTGTTAGTATTATCCCTACTGTGTGGAAAACGCAGAAATGTATTCCCAGATTTTGTTTCTCCACCCTAAGAATCATTGTACTTCAGAATATTCTGAGGATGGACTGTTGGGCTCAGTATTGTGCCAGTGATGCTGTATAGCTAAATCTTTTATTGTCTTATGCAAAACAACAGGCTTTGAAAGCTGCTTAACAGAGAAGAAATAATGGTCACTAAAACTTCTGCCACAATAGTGGTTTGTCACCATGCGCTGATTATGGGTAGCACAGATGAAAGTTCATCAGCATTCCAAACATACTTCTTATATCAGTAATGTCTGACAAGGCCCAAAAATAAGATACAACATGCAACACGAATGCATAAAATGTGTTTGGTTATGTGCAGAGTCATTCCTTAAGTATACAGAATTTCAGTGTGCTATTTTTGGTATAAGTTTCAACAGCAGTGTTGCCCTGTGGGGTCAGGCCAACTCTCAGGGTCTCAGTATTGCACTGTTAGACAGGAGGGTGTAACACAATTGCACATATACAAACACACACAAATCAATTAGGTGCATACACACACACACACACTCAAGCACATACACATCCAAACCAGCCTAGGCACATGCATACCTATCACCAATTCAAGCACATACACTATACACCCCAAAAGTTAGACAAATCAATTGTCCATACCCGTATACTCAGTACACGTACACAGATCACTAATTCGTATATCATGCACACAATGACATATATATACATACACACACGCACGCACACACACACACACACTCACCAGTTCACACACATACAACCCACCTACACATACACACGGGTAAGTTCCTAACTTGGATAGTACAGTGTGTGTGTGTGTGTGTGTGTGTGTGCGCTTGGGGTACCTGGAATACTTGGGGAAGGTTAAGGTGAGAGAGAGAGAGTGTAGGGAGTGAAAGTTGCCAGAACCAGGATTAGAACCAGTGGACTACAGAGAATCTGGCTGAGGAACTGAGGTTTGGGGTTACTTAAGGTAGACTGGGGCTGGAAGCTAAGGCAGACAGCTGAGATATTGGGCACGGGGTGGCAGATAAGTGGTGGCAAGGAGGAGACAGCCAGGAAAGAGAGAGAGGCAGAAACCTGGGAGCTTGGGGCTGGAAACTGAGGCTGGCAGCTTAGACATTGTGGGGGGGGGGCAGATAAGTGGTGGCTAGGAGGAAACAGTCAGGAAACAGAGAAAAACCCAACTCAGGGTTTCAAAATAACAAGTTTATTAAACAGACAACACACTACACAGCCCCATGAAATTATTGGTTCTCACACACACACACACACACACACACACACACACACACAAGCACTCACAATGGCAGCAGGAGAAAGAGACTCAGTGGAAGGGCTGGAGTCCAGGTGGAGAAGAGAAGCAGAGTCCAAGTCCTTGGTTTAAGAGGGGGTGGAGGGTGATAGCTACCTATCCAGACTGGAAAGTGTTCTTTGTCCAGCAGGTGTTGTCTGGAGGGCGGTAACCGACAGGGCCTCTGGGTGGATAGGTGGTGTGGCATGGTGCTGGTCCAGATGGAGAAGGTGTCCCAAGGAGTCAGTCTTCAGTACCCCTTTTATGGGGCAGACTACCTCTGATCTCCTATGGGGAGGGCCTGTCCAGGCAAGGTCAGTCCTGCCCCAGAGGGCTCCAGGTGTTCTTACTAAGCATGTGCAGCCTGGCACAATGGTGGGTTGCCTCATCTTTTGTTGCTTGAATGCTGAGGGTGATTCCAAAGGCTGGGTTGTTGGTCCAGGTATTGGTGTTGATGGTTTGGTCATTCGGAGGGAGCTATTTTTAGACCTCCTGCCATTGTCTCTCAAGCACCCTCATTCATCCCCACTCATTCAGGAACCAAGTTACATAGGAGGGGTAGGTGTGAGTCATGTGTTACACAACTAGGCCTGGGGACAGGATGGAGACTTGACAAACAAAATGGAAACTTGACATGACTTATGCTAACTTACATATGTAGGCCTAAATCATATCGTACCGGTAAAACAGTAATATAGAACAGTAAAAATCAATATAAACATAATAATTATACAATGTAAAGAAGGAGAAAAAACAAAACAAATACAACTTGCTACCAAAATAAAATGCTGAAGCTTATCCTATGTCTTAGCTCACTTATATTTATCTATAGGGAACAGAGAGGGAGAGACAAAGTCAGAAATGGTTGGGGAAGGGGAGGGAATGCATTTTAAAAAGAAAAAGAAAAACTGGGGGTTTTGCTACAGTAGAAGTGGAAGATGCCACGTGCCACTAATAAATCCTTGCCTCATTTTGTTCTCAACAGCAAGAGCTCATTGACAGCATCAGTAGGAAGCTACAGGTGCTGAGAGAAGCTAGAGAGACGCTTTTGGAAGACATCCAAGCCAACAATATGCTAGGGGAAGAGGTAGAAGCCATTGTGAAAGAAGTCTGCAAGCCAAATGAATTTGACAAGTTCAGGATGTTTATTGGGGACCTGGACAAAGTGGTCAACCTACTACTCTCCCTGTCAGGTCGTCTGGCCCGGGTAGAAAATGCCCTGAATAACCTGGACGAAAACACCTCCCCTGAAGAACGGGTAAGGCAGGGTGCAAAATATCAATAGTTTAATCATTGTATTTCAAGAGCTTCTGTAATGGGCTTTTTAAAATTTGACAGTTAAGCAGCAAAAAATGGGAGCTGTAGTGAAAGGATGGGGGGATTTCTTTATTGATGATTAATCTTAAAGCCGCTTCTGTTACATCTCACTAGTACTCTTACTCTTGCCCTATCTTTAGAATCACTGGGCATTTACACACATGCCAGGAGGCTGCTCCAACACACTGTAAATCCAGCACATCGGAGCAGACTTGATTAAATCATCGAGTCTGCTGGAGCACGGAAATTAACATGCTCTATCAGCCTCCAGCGTCACGTGTATCAGTGTCCCCACGCTGAAAAATGGCAATGGGGCGCTTTGAACTAAAGCTCATTGAATGCTGATACACTTGACAATCAGGCACTTATAATTAGCATGGCTCGCTAATTAAAGTGCCTTCCCCTCCCTCCCCGCAACCTCCTGGAACACATCTATAAACACCCATTCATTTCAAATGACTTAGCCTTAAAGCGTGTATTCCACTCAGTGTTCAGGAGAACAAGTTATTTAAAAGCATCGTCATCTCTTTTTCTCAATAATAGTAAATGGCAAGTGCTTTTGTGACCAAAAGGGAGTGATTTTATTATCAGTAGCTTCCTGTTTCCATGGGGAAAAAACAAGTTAACAGTTACTTTCTGGTGCAATGATTTTGATGGTTTAAAAATGAGCAAGTTGTATTAGAGTTCTGGTGTCACATACTACTCCAGGCAGATTACCTGTAACTATGAATAATTTGTGTTGTGGTAACCCTAGAACTCCTATAAGTGTTAGTGCCCATTACATTAGCCACTGTAAAGACAAGTAACAAAGAAGGTAGTTCCTTTCCTGAAAAGCTTACAGGCAAAACTTTGCACAGAATGATGGACTTTTAAATATCATTATGCAGCTGAGGGAAACTTAGTTTGTCATGTTGATACCTAATCCTCTTGATTTTGATTCACCCTTCTAGGGCAAGACATGACATTTTTAGACCTTGTTAAAATATGCCATTTCACCAAAAGTGCTTCTTGGCTGTTTTCTCCCCACTGCCACCAACAGACAAATGGACTATAACTCCATTACCTGCACTTCATATCTCCACTTTCCTCCTATATCCCATCAAAGGAAACTGGCATCAGTAATATTTTCTTTTTGACCCAACCTCACAAGTACCTGCTCTTACAGTGGTCACTTTGAAGTGAGACCTTAGCTGAAACTTCTTTTCTTTTTACACTGCTCTTCTGGTTTTGCTTCTGAA
>NW_017729032.1:171238328-171247730 GCF_001723915.1 Gavialis gangeticus
AATATGACCCAACCTCACAAGTACCTGCTCTTACAGTGGTCACTTTGAAGTGAGACCTTAGCTGAAACTTCTTTTCTTTTTACACTGCTCTTCTGGTTTTGCTTCTGAATGCTCACTTTTGGGCTTAAGTCATTCTGAATTTAATTCCGTTTTACTGGATTATTTTTTGTAGGGAAATTCTTTTTAGTGTGTGATTTCTTTTACATGAACAGAAGTTCTGTGGCTACTGTGGAGCAGCACATAAAGTTCACAAGCTCAGAATCTTCCAAGTCTCTTCAGGCTGCATGGGTACCCTGTTCCCTCACAGTGGTAAAAGTGGCAGAGCAGTCCCAGTTTATTCTCAATTCACTCTTACCACCCCTGGCAATAAAATGATACCTGGACTGTGACAGACAACATGTTGAAGTTTATTAGATCTGGCAGAATCTAAACCTTAGGGTTTACCCTACACTTTCTGTAAAGGCTTCTAAATGATAAGTACATCAGATGTCCCTTTTTTGCTTTAGGGAAGATCACATTCACATTAATGTTCCAATCTTCCTCCTCCCATGTTTGGAAATAAAGCTTAAATGACACCTCTGTGGGCTGCCAATGAAGATAACTTCCAGCACTAAAGACGTCGCCTCATCCAAACTACAACCGATTAAGACTATCCTCAGAAAGGGCCCTAGCAATCAGGTATACTTGGCAGCAGCAAGGAGAAGAAATGTCAGAGAATGCCCATAAGGCACCACAAGCTTCATCTTTAGCACTGAGAACATCAAAAACAACATCATCAGCATCAATCTTTAAAGAAGAAACCCCTTGCAATCTGCTATGGATATCAAATAACACATCCATACCAAATAGAAACAAGATTTTGGAGCAGCTGTTGTACCAATTGCATAAAGAGGATTTGAAGTCTGTTTTTCAACCCTCCTTCAGTTTCTCAGGGTTAGTAACATGGTACTGATGGTAGGAAAAAACACCAAACAACAATAGTAGCATCTTCATCACTGATGGGTGATTCCTTACTAATGCAGAGATGTGTGTTTTGATCCTGCCTCCACCTTATTCTCAGAACCACCATGATCACCAGAACTATCCTGACAGTAGTTTTTCCTTTCCTCCCAGACCATGCCCCCAATCCCAGCTCTAACAGGAAGTTCTCCCCTGGGAAATGGGAACACTCCTGTGAATGGTATCCAAGAAGTACCCAGTGCTGAACCCACTACCACAGGATACCCACTATCTGGCCAAGACTCAGTAGTCTGCTAAGCATACTGAGTCTGCCAGGTCTTGCCTTTTCTTGGATGGCAGATGCCCTGGGTCACAAAACAGGAGTCCAAGGGAACATGAAGAATTGATTGATACCCCCAACTTCGCAATGCCCACCAGTGAACAAAGGCATTCTGAACCCTGCCAAAGGTCTTTGCCTCACCCTGGCCTTGCTTTCCCCAACCACACAGTAAATGGGCAGTGCTATGTATCCCTGTCCAAGAGCTTCAGGCATTTCTGTATGCATCCCATCCTGAATGCTGAACATATTCTTCCACATATCCTTCCACCCAACTCATAGGAAGCACCTTAGATTTGTAATGCAGCCAAATATTTATCACTGTATATCCCTTTCAAGTGGTGCACAGCACAAGGGGAAGCAATCTTGACTGACTGCCTCCTCACAGTAGCAACACTTATCTACCTCTGCCTAGATGGCTGAGCTGATCAGGATCGGACCAGCTCACCAAAAAACTCCAACAAGCCTCAATTACCTTATCTCTTCTTGGCCAGACAGGCTGCCTGGCATGCCAGGGGAAAGAAAATTGAGCTCAGGAGATGCAGGATACCATGACACCAAAAGCATGTTTACCTAAGGAAAGATTCTTTTCATGTTGCTTACTGATAAAGAAGGCAGTATGGACTGGCCTCACATTATCAGTCCACTGCCAGATTTCACCTGCAGCCCATACAACTTTGGTTCAGGTCATTCTACCTTCAGTCCTGCAAACTGTCAGATAAGCAAAACTGTTTTGATCCCCTGCCATGTCCTCACAGCGCTGACCTAGTGATCTCACTTCAGCAACACCCAAAAACAGCTGATACTGTTGTCATCCAAAAGTATTTGGTGTACAAACGCATTCACAGCAGGGTAGAATGGCCAACATTGTTCCCCAGTGGACACAAGGCTTCATATATGTCTTGGAAATCAAAACCATCAGGTTGGTTTATTTAGCATTCCTCCCTGTCTTTCAGCATCCTTTAGACCAGACTATGGCAGGTGACAGCAGCAATGTTGCTGTGTAAACAGTTGGAATGGCCTTGCTTCCCCTTCTGTAGAAAGGTGATCAAGATGAGTTGGAACTGGTGCTGTCTATACATTGTAAGGCCTAGTAGCCTTGCACCTGGCAGGAACAGGCAACAGTTTGATAGATTTCTTAAGCGGTCAGTCTGTCACCAACTGAGCAGCTTCTGCTTGCGGAGGTTCGTTGCCAAGTTAGTATTCCAAACAATGCAAGCATGAAACCAACAAATAAGCTTACCCATGTTCTTCCCTAATCTGCAGTCAGGCACAAGTAGTAACTGCATGATCCGGATATATTCCAAGCTCTATAATACATCATCAAAAGGACTAAATCTTTCAGACTCTTCCCTGTGTCTGTTTCTGGTAAGTAGCCGAACTGAAAGAGGTTCGTGCCCTCTTCAGCCTTCATGCCCCCACAGAGGAGCATAAAGAAGCACTGGGCACTTGTCCAACTTGGACCGACAGGGCTGTTGACAAGATTCTGAGCTCAGAAGCATCAGGCATTTGCAGTAGGATCTCTAGTGGCTGCCACAGCTCACACAACCATGGTTACTGCACTAGGTTGTGAATCCTGCATAGCCTTATTATAGTCTGTATTGTTTACTAATTCAGGTCTAGACAGATACAGTGCAACTTACATGAATTACTTCACAAAATCAAAAGTACCATTAATCACTTGAAGGCACGCTCATAGGAAATATATATTTACGGCACATTGCTCAATTTGAAATGTGATGAGACCTTTTTTATCTATGTGCTTGCATATAAGTTTAACATTCATCATCTGTAAACTTCTTGACATTATCCCCTCTCCTAAATATGTTTGCCTTTTTTTCCCTATTATTTTATCTTGCTGCATCGAAGCAGCATTGGCCTGGACATAGCATCCTCTGCCTTGAGATAGTGAGCATCCAGCTGAATTGCATGAGAGCAGGGCACAAGGTTATCAGCAGGACAGACACGTGAACTCATGTGACATCCTTGTTCTTCTGGAAGGGACTGCACTATCCTTTCAACTCTTATACCCGTGCTCTCGCCCACACTCATCCCCCATGATCACATGTCTGCATTTACAATGGGAAAACTGTGCACATCACAATAAAGCTCGAAAACCCTTATGAATGAATTTATATATTGTGCTAATATGTAGTACACCAGCAATCAAAGGCTCTCTGTCAGCTCCTCTGAGCTCCCAAGCTGTTTGATTTTCAGAGTGTAAAGATCTGAAAATTTGTTTCAGGAATATAAACTAGGTTTAATGCATTAATTCATCACTGTTTCATAAAATCAAGATGCTATGCATATTACTTATGCTGCTGCTTTCCACAGGTACCTTGACTTGTTAAAATTCATTCTAAACCAATAATAAAGAAGCAGTTGTTCCCACTATTAACCCTACTCTAGCTAGTAAAGAAATATTCCTAAATTCTTCACTGACTCAGTGTAAGGCTTAATTCCCTTCTATTAATGATGTCTGTAGGGAGATAAAGTTCACCATTAAACACTGTCCCAATCTCAATCCCTTATGTACAGTCCTGCAAAATCTTATACCTAAATATAATACTGGCTAAAAGGTTAAGAGAAAAATTGTTTGTCTTGGGCTGGTAGACTTGGTATTTTTATTATGTTTCTCTTTCTTAAGCGGACGCTGGTAGAGAAGCAGAAGCTGTTGACACGACAGCACGAAGATGCTAAAGAGCTGAAGGAAAACCTGGACCGACGGGAGCGTATCGTCTTTGACATTTTGGCCAACTACCTGAGTGAGGAGAGTTTAGCAGATTATGAGCACTTTGTGAAGATGAAGTCAGCTCTCATCATTGAGCAGAGAGAACTTGAAGACAAGATCAAGCTGGGGGAGGAGCAACTCAAGTGTCTGACTGACAGCCTCCAACCTGAAAGGCTCAAATAAGAGGAGACGGCCTGAACAGGAACTCAAAGGCTGGGAGGTTTGGCAAAGTTTCCAGATATGCAAGTACAAGCCCTGGCTTGTCCAGTAGGAGCCAGACAGAGGAAAAACAGCTCTGATGATAGCAATAACACTCTTCTTCTTTGGATGATGTATTTAATTTTTTAGACCTTTTTAATGCCAGACTCTTCAACTTATTTGTTATTACTCAGCCTATAGAAAGTTCTGCAGAAGGCAGAACAAGTAGATTCTAAGCTTCAAACTCAATATATTGTGAAGTCTTGCAATAGTGCATGCAAACAATAATGGTTATTAGAATAAGGTGCAAATGCTGTCTGTTACCTTCAGATGCTGTACAGACTGTTGGGAAGCTCAAAAGCAAATGAATAGATAAACATCTGGGAACTCTAATGTCAGTAGATTTTTTTTTCCCATCATATCAAAAAAGGAAACATCCTTTTTTGGCTAGACACAGAATTAGCTGTAAGCCCTTTTTGATTGTTACCAAATTATTTGACTTCCAAAATGGTAGTATATATTCCAAAATATTGAAAATATTGTGCTAGTTTTGGGTCACTTCATTTGGCACTTAAAAGTAGCTGGAAAATCTGCTTGCTGTTTTGGGTTTTCCCCTGTACAGCTATCATCTGTGAAATTAGTAACTAAGTTAATGGATCCTCTGCACTACCTTTTTATTTACCTTCCATTTGCCTCATATTTTACATTTTTATGTAAATGATTAAGTTATATCCGGTTATGGCCCATGCAGTGATTCCTTCTTCCCCATCCCTTCCTTCACTAAATGATATATAAAAATCTTAGGCCATGTAAATACTGTGCAGTATTCAGAGTAACTCTGGTTTGTAACTGTGAACGTAGTTATTTTTTTCACTTCACATAAGGACAAATACACTTTAATGATAGGACATGATTCTTTGATATTGGGAGTGTTAGTAACACTGCCATCCACTGGAAACTCTGATAATTTCCAGTAACTGAAGCATCCACAGCTGTTCTGTCTGAACACAGTGATAGGACTAGTTGATTTGCTCTTCTGTGAGCACTATAGGACTGATCTCTGCATACGTGTTATTATCTATATTAAGATACAGTTTTATGAGCAAAGGGAAATCTTAGCTTCATGTATATACCATTTAAGTTATATAAAGGAAACCTTTCATCTCTGTTTTTAGGCAAACAAATAGATTCCCAAACTAGAAACCATTTTTAAGGCTTATGTGACCACCAGGCAAACTCTTTGAACAGTAAAAGTGGCGGGGCATAAAAAGAATGAGACCAGTCAACTTCTTATACCATCCCTATATTATCACCATTTACAAGAGGCTCTTTGTCATCTTATCAGAATCCCCATCTTCCAGGGAGCGAAGGGCCAGAGAAGTATTGATCAGTGAATTACTTACAAGTCAGAGAGTTGGCACAAGACCTTCCCTTGAAAACCAAGCCCCTTACAGACAGATAAAATGCTAAAAGAACTATTTTTCTCTACACTACTTCATACACTAATTCATATACCCCAGGCCAGGTCTTCAGTTGGTGTAAATCAGCACATCTCTGTTGTAGTCAAATGGTCCTACTGACTCACCTGAGCTGAGGATCTGGCTTCTTTTTCTTCACCCAGGTGAAAAAATGTAGATGTTTGACATCCTCCCACCATTAATATTTGCTGCTATGTTAATTCATGCTAGGCAGGTGATTCTTTTTGTCCATGGACCCATTTCTCCGCCATGACAAACCCAAAGCTAAATCATTCCCAAATAAATTATGTTTGTCTTTAGTCAAGAGTAGCATGCATTGTTTTACCTGTGGCTTTTAAAAAATAATACATATTGTGGTTACTCTGAAGTGCATATGTGAAATGTGAATAATAATATAATTCCAATGTGCGTGTATACAGTACTTTGATTTAGATTTTTCTTATGAAAATAGCAATACTGAGAGTCTTATGTATTATCCTTTTCATAATGCAGTATATAGTCACAGTTTCCTCCTCTTTCCTCTTTTTAAATTGTGCTGAAAATCTTTTTCGGTGGGACCAAAAGATGGTTGCCACTGAATGTTATATATACATCTGTAAATAGCTGTACTGTTGCTTTTAAAAAATCTGGTGCTAATGTTTTGCCTTTGACTTCTTTAGGTGATGGTTGTTTCTACACCTTGCATCCTTCCCAATTTTAGATCTCTTTGTAGAGTGAACAATTACTGTCAGGTTTCTCCAGTTGTTGTTTGGTTTCTGCAGCCCAGAGTAAAAATATGTACAGTTTTCCTGATTGATACTTAACACTTACCTACTGACAAATGGTATTGGTTGACTTTGGGGAAAATAAACTGTATATTTCAAAATACTGTGTTTATCATTCATTTTCTGTAATTTACCATGTAGGTTTTATCCTGCACTTGCCATTTAACTTCTAAGAAGGAAAGCTGGAACATATATTATGCCAGGTTAATAAACTGTTGGTCAAAAATAGGATTTTTTTTGTTGCAAATTACTTTCAGTTTAGATGAATTGATGAATCTGTCCTACATCTGGAACAGCAGCAGTACAGATATGGTTGCTTTCTCTGTTATGTGGATGAAATACTGTATATCAATAAGAAAGGGTAAGAAGAAAGAACTGTCAAAAAGTTGAAGGAAACCATTCAGTCCCTTTTGCTGTTTAATCTTTAAAGTGCATGTTTTTATGTTTCTCCTTTCCCCTGTTCTCCTAACTTTTTTCCATTCCTGCCCCCAAAGAAGGAGACGCATACAAAGGAATCATAGAGAACTCAGCATGGACAGTTGAGTTAAATTGTCCTCCTTTATTTTATGTTTAGAATATTATCTCATGTGGAAATGTCAGGTTGACTAACTTTTGTTGTGGACAGCCAGCAGTTTGTGGTAGCCTTAAACTCTATTTGTCCATGTAATCCTAGGTGTGGAAACGATGTGAAATACCAGTAGTAAAGGTAAGGAGAGGGAAGGAGGTGTTCCAGTGAGTGGGAGGGGTCCATCCTTCCTTCCTTAACAATATCTTACTTCTCTCCCTAATGATATCTTACTCCCCTACTTTATTTTTTTCTCTGTCTTGGTCCTTCTTTACCCCACCCCACCCCCACACACACACTTAAGGCTCAGGTTGGCAAATACAGGAGACTATCAGTCCACTCCACTAGTAATGTACTTTTTTTCCAAATATCTTCTACCAAATGAAAATAGGCTTTATAATGTCTGTTTAGGTGACTGAGCATATCAAGAGGTCATCTGTGCTGCCGAGTACCATGCACTGCTCCCTTTTGCCTGAGCAATACTTTCTGATTATTTTGTACATACTTCTGCCCTTGCCTCAGATTTTAAACTTGTCCCTGTTTTCTCATTATAGATGTGGTCTTCTAGTAACTATCCATAGCCAGCAGGGCCTTGTAATGTCTTTCAGTAATACACTGCCTCTTGCTTTGTAGAGTGGCGTCATGTGTTAAAGAAGTTCCTGGGATTAAGATAATTGAGGGGTTTTCAGATAGAGGTCTTTTAGGTAATAAATTGTGCCTTTGTTACACATCTGGTCAGATCTGACTATGCTGTGGCTACTACCCTGGTTTAAAATGGAAGCCAAAACTACTGTACTGGATAGCTGACATATAATTGGCTTCATAGTAAAGGAAACCATCTCATTCTTCTACCATACTCCCAGTCTGTCACTTCAACAAACACAAACATCCACAACCAAGAAGTCTGCACAAAGTTGAGCAAGTCATGAGACTTTGACTATGTTTTTTGCACATGCTTCTAGATAAGCAAGTTTAATCACTAAGGCCATGTTCAGATGTGCAGGGGTGTGTGCTTACAGCAGCACAATAGTAGGAGTAACAGTACAAATTTGTGCTGTTACTTTGGTGAGGGGCAAATTGTCTTGCCTCAGGCAAACTGGCCTTTCCCTGCTCCTCCCAGCCTCCAGCTCCCAGCATGCTGAAGCAACCAGGCACAAATGAAAGAATAGAGATGCTCTGGCCAGTAGCCAGAGCATCTCCTTGGGGAACCAAGCCTCCATTTGTTCCAGCGTGCACTATTGTAGCATGCACTGTGCTGCTTTTTTTCTTGGTGTTTTTTGTTTGCTACCAGAAAATTCTGGTATCTATTTTTGCCCCTGTGCCACAAATTTGCAGCACAGGGTATGTTTTAATGTTCCAGGCATGCAGTCTGTGCCACCACAAATGCTTTGTGGTGCTGCAAACTGCACGTGCCTGCATGTCAGGATGCAGCATAAGAGGCCATCTTGATCATGAAGGACTTTTCCTCATGCTGTTGCTCCCTGCCTCTGTAGTTGAGGTCTGGGTATAGGAACTGAGAACATGGACCCAGTCTCATACTCTCCAGGCACCTTCCCCACTACCCACTCAAAGATGTCTGATTCTAAAGTATTTGGACAGGAGGTTGGGGAAGGGCTGGTTGCTGGTGTGGCTCTGGGAACTGGGAGTATCCAGGTAAGGGCCAAGCCATGGGCAACTGGTGCCACCTGAGTAATGTGGGGAAGGTCCCCTCACAATCAATCATGCTGACCAGCAGGGGAGGTGCCAGTGGTGCTCCCAAAAGTGCCAGCGGCACTTCATGTGGCACCCCCACTCCTCGGCCAGCACTTTCACAGGGAGCACTGGTGCTCCTGCCTGCCCCCCCGCCCATCGCCTAAGTGGGGAGCACGGCCTGTCAGGGGGTGCACTAGTGCTCTCAGGGTGTGTACACGCACCCTCTATGCATTGCCACGGGGCCAAGGACCAGGAGTCAAGAAAGAAATGGGAATCAGATGAGGCAATGCAGAACTAAAAGCTAAAGCAACAAAGGAGTTCTAGGTTTTTCAGGCCAGAAGGGACCACTGGGTCATCTAGTTTTACCTCATAGGAAACTGGAACTAGCTGAAAAAAGCAATGGGAAAGAGATTACAAAGAGCCAGGGGCGATGCATAGGGGGTGCACGTGCACCCCCTGAACGTGGCAGTGCACCCCCTACAAAAAGGTGTGCCTGCAGGTAATCTACAATACCTGCTGGCCGCTGCCGATGCTGCTGGTGGCATCTGCAGGTAGTCTCCAACCCCTGGTCAGCGCTTGCAACTCCCTCCCCTCCTGCCACCGACAGCACTGGTGGTGTCTGCAGGAACTCCCCCACTTACCGCCACCGTGCTCCTGCCGCCACCACACTCCTACTGCTGCTGCACCACCCCCCCCCC
>NW_017729032.1:171247855-171265657 GCF_001723915.1 Gavialis gangeticus
CCCTTTTGCCCCCGCCCCCCCCCCCCCCCCAGCCATTGGGAGCACACGTCATTCATGCAAGGAGCCTTGGAAGGGAGGTGTGAGCTGAGAGCAGCTAGGAATGGCAACAGGAACATTGCCCTCTAGGTAAATTGTTGCAAGCTAAGGGGAAAGGAGAGAGAATAGGGCAAGAAGCCAGGATGGGGGTATGACTGGCTGGGTAAGAATCCTGGGAGTGGGAGGTGGAGAAGAGGCCACGGTAATGGCTGGAAGAGCTTGTGCCAGCAGAAAAAATTCCACACCAGGCCCTGCTATGGGAACCCAGGCTTTCCAAGTCTCAGTCTTCAACTAATATATAAAACCCACTAGCAAAGTGTCTCAACTTCCCCTAGTGTCAATCCACAATGGAAAATAACCTACAACTGCTATTGTCTATGCCATTAATTCAAGTGACAGAGGTCTGCATGGAGAATCAACCCTGCTGACATCCTAGGTAGGTGCTAATATGATGCTACATGTTAGGGATTTATCTTTCCAAATGTGCTGTTTTGTTTGTTTAACTTCCTAGCCTTAAAAAACAGCCACACATAACCTCATAAAAAGTCCATCTTTAAAGTTACAGAGTACAGCACTCAACAACTAGGAAATGCCAGAATTGGGGCTGCTGTGTATTCTTAATTCGGTTTCCCTTGCGTGTTTGCATTATAGTAGTCTTTAACTTGCATAATCATACACATTTTTTTCAAAAGGCCCACTCCTTCATTCAGGGCATGCGACGGGGCATGCCTGAGGATTGTTGCAATACCTAACTTTTAGGCATCTAGGCTTCCTGTACAATGCATGAAAAAAGAAATCTCAGAATAAAATCCATAAAAACTAGTATGCTGAGCTGTAATCTAGCTAAGCCAGTTAAGTGCAGGCATAAGAAGTGTGTCTTAAATCCTGGTCATTTCTGCAACTGAGGGGCCTCTCCTAGTTAGTGGAAGATATGGATTTGAACCACCTGAGACTAAGAGAAGTACTGGACTCAGGTCTCCCGCATAGTGCATGAGTGGTCTAACCACTGAGCCATTGCATATACTGTTGTTATGAAAAAGTTTGCTTTTCTATGGAACTATTGCTGCTAGCTTTGCTGTGCCAACAACTATTTAGCCTCTAAGACAAAATAGGTAGATGAATGCCTCATTTGTAAATCTTCATAGGAGCTTAGAGTGGAGTTCATACCTGGCTTGTTGCTCAGCACTATGAAGACTTGAGGCGCTTACGGGCTTGCAAAGAATTTTAAGCTATTGAGGAACTTTAGGCTATTAAAAACTAATGCAGTTTGGACAAATTGACTCTAATGTTACACAGCAGCTGAGTAGGGGCTTCGGGAGTCACAATTTAGGACTTAGGCACCTAAGTTCCTAAGTCCCTCTTTGGAGCCAGTCTGGTATATAATGAAGGGCCACCAAAACTTTTCACTGGTTGTCACTAATTGTGTGTTCCTCATTTTCTGGATGTCTGAATGGCACTTGAGGGTCTGACTCATAGAAGTACTAAGCAGTCTCCAGAGAAATTGAACACAGTGGGACCTGGGATTTGAACATAGTGCTATTGAATGACACGTATTGTGCAAATGTGCCACCCAGAATTAGTGTTTACTTTTGGCCTTAATCTCCACAGGCCTCAGTTTCCTTTCCCCTTTCCCTTTAGGAATAATATTCCAATCCCCTTTTCCTTGGGGATAATCACAACCCTGCAGGCACCAGGAACTTTGAATGTAATGAACGTTTGTAAAGACTTTTGATAAAACAAGAGATAAGCATCAAAGAACAACCTACAAGGAAATTATAGTATTTACTGGAATCAAAGTTGACCCTGAATTTAAGATGACCTCCCCCATAATTAGATTCTATACATTAAAAGTTTATATATTTGTTATCATTTTCCATGTATAAAATCTAATTACTGTGGGGTCATCTTTAATTCATGCCCTGCACTGCTACAGGAAGGCAGGTGGTGTGGGCAGGTCAAGCATCTGCTTCCTCCCTCCCCTCTCCAACTTCTGCTCCATGCTGGCAGACTCCATCCCTCTTCCAGCCTGAGGCACTGAATACAGCTCCAGTCCAGCCCACATAGCAGTTGTGCAGGCTGTGTGTTGCTGCTGCGGGGCCAGGCTGGGGCCCTGCTCCATGTCCCAGGCAGCAGTGTAGGTGGAGCCATCAAGAGGAGGGAGAGAGCCAGGCAGGGGAGCAGAAGGTGCATGTGGTGGTGGGGGGAGGTGAGAAAAGGCTTCAGCTGAGAGATGGTGGGGTACAGAGGCACCAGTTGCCCCCCACATGCCTGCCTCCTCCTACTGCCCTCATACTCTAAATGGGGGCGTGGGAAGCCTCCTCTTAAAATCAAGTAAATACAGTCATAGTTCTGTCTTCAAAGCAAGGGTTGAATAGTGTGTAGTAAATATGGGGCCACACATTGATCCATGAGGATATAATAGAGTAGTTGCTCATTAAGTTAGGCAGAAGGCAGGGCAGGGAGAGATGTTAGAGGCAAACTGGTTCAGAAGGGTGTAAGATTTTGCGACAGCCTACTTTGTTAGAAGTTTTGAAGCAGGCGGTTGCCTACAAAAGCCTGTGCCTCTCTGAACCAGGTAGTCTCTAAGAAGCCCCACTCTGCCCTGCCATCTGCCTGACCTCAGGCTAATATGGAGTTAATAGAGTATTGAGTAAATACAGTCCATCCTGTGTATTGGGTGAAGTTTTGTTGCAAGCATTGTTTAAATGGACACTCATTTATGTTTAAGTAAGCATGAATGAACTGCTTATGTTCATCTCCGTTTCCTCAGGTGTCTCCATTTTTATTTTGCCCCATCATGTTGTTCTGTTTCCCCCATTGCATCTTAAGAGCACAAAATATAGCATTACCTCTTATGGCACAGAGGTCAACCAAATTACAGTTGTAATAACCTTAAGCAGTAAGGTTCTGTGCCTACACCCATCTTTGCATAATCGGGCTCTTGAACTTTAAGGTCAGCGAGACAGGGATATTTTTTAATCTACCTATGTCTCATACAGTCAGCTGTACATAAATAATAATAATACATAATGATAATGCAAGTAAATTACTATAACATTGACACCCGTTTCAATTAATGCTTCAGAAAATGAAAGTTTTCGCTGATTTTATCACCTTAGAGAGTTGTTACCTAATTTAAAATGGGTTACACAAAAAATACCTCACAAAACGCATAGTTTCTGGCATGGATGTTTTGTGATTTATCTTCATTTTAGAGTCTTTCTCTATGACTCAAGCATTAGGTTGCAACACAGCGTGTTTTGTTTACTAGCAATTAGGCTTCCAGAAATACAAATGGAACAGACTGTTAATTGATTACTGGAATAAGCAATGGAAGATAACATAATTTACTTTGGGTGTCTACATGTGTAGATACAGGTCAATGATACAGAACTTGTAACCACTCCTAAGAGTGGCTGTTCCAGGAACCCTGATATTCAGAACTAGTTCCACCAAGATGTAGAAGATAATCAAATAATATGATGAAAGTAGTCAAATTCTTCCTCAGCCAATAGAAGGATGACATCTGACACTGAAGAAGGGGAAAACTTAGAGGGAATACTCAATGATCTTCAAGGGATGCTTTACTGATGCAATGGAGAAAAAAATACATTTTATCATTGCCCTCACTCCCCTTCTCTGTCTTCATGTGCACATGAAAAAGGGGAAAAAATATTCTATACCATATAATTTTAAGCTTCTCCATCCATATATCATGACACTTTGTTATTAGAGCTGCCTTGCAAAACTCTATCTAACTAGTTTTTGCTGGTGAGCTGGTATGTATAAATATATATATACAGAGAGAGAGAGAGTTATAGACAGAGATGGATCCAAGGCAGTCACACTCCCCACCCTGTTCAATTCCTGCTGCAATGAAAGTTTAAAACCAACTGCCTGGCAGTGGCAGCAGCATTTCTATTGAGGCAGTAGTGAGAGTCAATTGACTTCATGGTTAATTATAACCTACCCATTTCCTTCTAAACTCTTCATTCCACTGTGTTAACAACGCTGTCCCCTTTTTAATTGTCTTGATGTCCCACCAAGCAACTAACCTTTCTTCTGCAAGTCTGCTGTCCATTAGGAGCGCTGAATAATGCAGCTACAATTTCACAGTCTTGCAGACTGTTTTTACCCATAGCTAAAAAAAACAATAACTCGGGTGTGGAAGCATTAACTCATGTGAACATTAACTGAGATGCAGAAATAACTTTCAGTGAAGTATTGGATATACTGGCAAGATGATCAAGAGGACTAGATTTGGGTTTATGAATCTGAAAATGATGTATATTTCATTTTAATGACTACAGCACTAATGAAACATCATTGAATTCTTTTTTACTAGTTTGTTGTGGCTTTTTATATATAATATGGCAAACTAATGCACGTTCCATTAAAAATATACTTGTTTTTCCTTCGATCTTAAACTGAATAAAGCAGCCCTGACCCCCTTAGCATATTAGTAAGGCTTCTAATTTTATTTTAGCCAGAGAAAAATGGATGCTGTGTTATATGCAGGGATCCTGTTTTTTTCTGATAAAAAATCCCCAATTTTTTGGGTTAAAAAAAGTATCCCAAAATCCACATTTCTCTGTGATCAGAATGAAACATCACTACATATATATTATTTGAGTTGGTCTAATAAAAGAAATCAGATTTACCCAAAGAACCTTGTCTTCCAAAGTCTTTGGTTTCCAAGATACAACTCCTTCCTCTGCATCCTGTAGGTACTGCCTTTGGATCTGGCCTGCAGATGTGGGGCTTTGGCAGCTCAGGGGTTGCTGGCTGTGTGCACTATCCCCATGTTGCCATAGGAACAAGCATCAGCTGTGAGCACTTCTCAAGCAGCAGCAGTGGCAGGTCCTACAACTTCTGACCCAGGGTAGGTCATGCTGGCCTGCAGCCAGAAAAGGTTACCTATTCTGGTCTAGAAGGCTACCTTCTTCTCATTTATTATATAGATCTTAAATGATTAATAACATCACAGTCATATGCATGTTGGTTATCATACCTTCTGCCTGACCAGATTAACGTGGGTAACTCACCAAATTACCAGCATGTCTTTATTTGTATCTTCAAATTGCATATGGATCCCAAACACAGGTGTGAGCATAGCCAGAGCTTTGCAAAGTTTTCAAAATTTGACCTAGGAAGCAGCTCTGTCCACCTGTTTTTTACCATGACAATCCTAATAATGAGAAAACTATCTGTATCACTAGTCCAATACTACGTATATCCATAGGAAGATCTAGGATTTTGAAAAGGAGGGTGCGGATGACATGGTGCATTATCACATATAACCAGGAATCCTGATTAAACCAGGAATCTCATATAAACCATTATCACATATAACCAGGAAACTCTGATTAAAAAAAAATCCCAATTTTTCCGGTTTAAAAAAGTAACCCAAAATCCACATTTTTCCAAGATTAAAATTAAATGCCAATAATACATATTATTATTACAGCTGATACTTGTCCCTATGGCAACATGGGGAGAGTGCACACAGCCAACAACCCCTGAGCTGCCAAAGCCCCACATCTGCAGGCCAGATCCAAAGGCAGTACCTACAGGATGCAGGGGAAGGAGTTGTATCTTGGAAACTGAAGACTTTGGAAAGCAAGGTTCTTTGGGTTAATCTGATATCTTTTATTAGACCAACTCAAATAGTTGGAAAAATTCTTCTGTGCAAGGTTTTGGGTATAAATATCCTTCATCAGGCTGAGGAAGCATCTGCAATTAGTGTGTGTTCTTCCTTGATGGAATGAATAGTAAAGAAGCCAGAGGCTGGTATGGATGCAAGATAGCCAGTCAGTGAAGAGGTAAATTGAGGAGCTAGTGGGTGAAAGACAGGTTGGGGGTGGGGAGGGGAATGAATGTAGTTGGTAAGTAGTGGAGAGGTACCTGGGGAGTCAAATGTTAGGCAGGTTATACTGTGTCATAAATCAATGTCTATATTTAGTCCATGTTTTTTTTGTATTCAGTAGGTTGATGAAGTGAAGTTTGTAGGCACGTCTGTGAAAGGTGTTTTGTAAATTCCCTTTGAGGATTAGAACTGAGAGATTGGCGAAAGAGTGGTTTTCTTGTGAGAGATGTGCCCCCACAGGTAAATGAATATTCTTGTCTGATAGATTTCCAGTGTGCACGAATTCTGGTATGCAGTTTTCGAAAGACTTTGAAAAGCATTTAGCAGTCATAGTAGACAAGCAAATGAACATAAAATGATAAGTGCTAAGGTGGACTAGAGTTTTCTATACACACTAATAATGGAATACAACTTCTTGTTCTGGTGTTGATGTTGTAAATATTGAAAATTTGGAGAGGGTACAGAAAAGACCATTATATGATAGAAGGTGGTAGAGGGAATGCCTCCCCAGGACAGAATTAACAGATTCAATGTTCTTAATCAATCAAACTGAAGATAGAGGTGATTGAATTATAGTGTATAAGTACCTTCAGAAGGAGAAAATGCCAGGCACTTAGAGATTCTCTAATTTCAAACAGGAAGGTATAAAAAGAACAAATCGCTGAAAACTGAAACCAGGCAAATATAAAATTAGAAATCAGGCCATAAAGAGTAACAGTGAGGGTGGTATTCATTGGAAAGAACTAATGCAGGAATGTGTGCACCTTTCAGGTTGCATTTTGTGCTGGCATTGAAGACATCTGTGCATGACTTCTTTTATTGTGAAGAAGCTGCTGCACATCAGCTTCCACACTGCGGTGGACAGAACGGGACCTTGATCCAAGACAACTGGGGATGGCAGGGAGACCAAGACAACTGGAGATCTCATTCAGCTGCATAGCTTAGGGCTGGGCAGGTGTATTATAGTGGCAACCTGTATGCACCGTGTCACAGCACAGTCAAAGAATATATGTGGCTTTTCAGGAGGGAAACCATTGCCATCTGCTGTCTTTATCACATCCTGGTGATGCTGCCAGTGCTTGGTCCACAACTGCTTATTCATCAGTGTTACCCCTGCTTATTTCATAGCTAAACTTTCCTGAAGGTCATTCCACTATTCACCACCTGGGGATGCACTGGGTAGAAGTACAACTCTTTCCCACAGGGTTGGATTTTAAGCCCACCAAAGTTTGGGATTGCATGATTAAAGTGTCTGTGCTTACCATAACTCTCTTCCTGTATCTGACTGGATGCAAGGACTTTCATTTATGAACACATATACAGGTGCAAGGTTTGACCTCTGACAAATATTTGTATTACTAATTTTGACTTTACTTTGTAATATTAAATAAATAAATGATAGAAAGTCATAGTTGACACTAAGCTTGAGTAGAGCAACAGGTAAAAAATAACTTCTAGCATGATTTCAGAAGGAGACAAGCTTCATACAACTCCTACATTTCAAGCCCAGCCTAGGCTTTCTAAACTGTTCCTTTGTTGTTTAAAGCACAGTAGTTAGAGCTAGAGAGGACATTTGGTTACTAGCACTGACTCTCAACCCCTGAAACTGTTATGTGGACTTGTGTCAGACTTGTATCTTTGTGAAAGCCTTATTGTAACCCCAGCTACTGCTTTAAAATTGCCCTGTGCAAATATAACTTTGCTTCAAGTGTTCCAAACTTTGCCATCCAGGAAGCATTGCCATAAGGGAATAACAGAGAGCTACACACCCTCCACAAGATTGACGGTGTTATCTTCCAACCAGCTTTTATGGGCTTTGTAAATAACAGGTGTTGCATTTTGGCACATATCAAATAAAGCATGCTGCTGGTATTTGGTGAGTTTTGATCTACAGTAATTTCCATGTACTTAATGTTCATACACTTTAAGCATGCAATTCCTAGCTCTGAAGGACTTAAAATCCAACTGAAATGGTGCATACATTTCTATACCCTGACCGTTAGACTTTTTTGCCTAATTTCTAATTTTAATTTGCCTGGTTTCACATAGGTTTCCTATTGGAATGGCACATTGACATTGCCCCCAATCCAGCTATAACCTTGCTTTATAAAACCATAGAGGGTTGAAATCTTGCGAGAATATTTTTTTCCAGGCGGAGTTTTCTATTTATTCCTTCCTGTTCCTTTTTACATGAATAGCTGCTTTTCTTATAACTGTTTTTGGCAGTGAATAACAAACCGTATGTCAGTGCCCATGTAGTGAAAAACACACTGTAAGAGGTAAGACACTGAAATGTAGAAAAATGACTTGACAATACATAATGATAACTGAGATGTGATGTTGATATTATCCTTCTGTAGGCTTGGATTGTCAGCTTGCTCTAGTAAATCTGCAGGCTGTGTTGCATTGTCTAGAAATCTGCTTAATATTGAAAAAGCTTGTATCTGATCTTAGAAATCTTTTGTGTGAATGTGTGAGTAGGTGTGGATATCCTCTGATCTATTATTTGCGGCCAATTTCTTGCTAAGCCAATGTACAAAATTTACTAGTTTTTGATGGATCCTATAATTAGGAGCAGCAGCTGGGGTTACTTTCATGAAATAACTGGCTAGAACATGTCCAAACTTATTTCAGGAGCAGTTAGTGCAGGGGACACATCTAGATAACATCATTGCTCCAAAGATCTGATGACTGAGAACAAAGATTTGTCCATAATACTTAGACTCAGCAAATACCTCAATCTGCTATTTACATTCTTTTAGGCTGGTCATTTTCTATCTTGGCAAGTTTTATTCTGGTATGACAGCACTTGAATATATACAAAAAGAGTAATGATATGCAAATATTTAATGTCTAAGTGCCTGAAGCCTCACCTCTCAAAGGAACAGGATGTTCAGAAATGCTGAGCACTTTCTAACTAGACTGATATTGCCCAAACTTGAAAATTCAGTCCATAATCAATGCTTAATATGTATTTTGTCTCAAAGATGGGCCTAATCTCCTGACGTTAATCTAAAAATATTCCTCATGGTCCTTTGTAGAGCCCTTTCCAGTAACATCCATAAAGCTAGCAACCTTTTCTAAAAGAAAACTTCCAGTTTTCCTTTAATGAAAGGTTAGATGTGTTAACAAAAGGTTTAGGTGTGGTCTCCTGCACCCCTTTCATCCATAATGCTGACCTCTCAGGAAGGGCTGGTGACTGGAAATACCTCTACCTGGTTTATAAGAATGCAAAGATCCTAATGCATCTGACAGCCAGTAGCCCTGGGGATCTGAAAAAAGGGTTGTCCAGATTTATATGCTGAAGGTAAAATATTCATATTATGCCATGTATTTTTGGAGAGGTAAGGTTCTGGGTATGACACGGTTCACAAAATTCCCACATTCAGTTATCTGCAGGCAAGTATTAAGGTAACTACCTACTTTACAAGTGTGTACAGTATGCAAGGAAAGCACCAGTGGCAATGTGTAGGACATGCACAGGGTTGCACATGCACCCCCTGAGAGCGCTGATGTACCCCGTCACAGTAGTGTTCCCTGCTTTGGCGGCAGGCAGGGGAGGCAGGCGGGAGCACTGGTGCCCACCCGAGAGCACTAGCTGCAGAGTGGGGGTGCCAGGAGAAGTGCCGCTGGCAGTTCTGGGCTGCATTCCCTCTTAGACCCAGCTTAGAGGGAACACTGCTTCTGAGTCAGTGCGTGTGACCAGCCACAAGGGGACCCACCTCTCCCCCCCCACCCCACCCCAGTCTCTGACTGGCCACTGGTGGGGGGGCAAGTGCTCCCCCTGACTCAGGAAGCACCAGTCAGCCATGGAAAGCACAGTCATTTAGTGTACAATGTGTAATGGGCCTCTGATCATTAGACTAATAGAGAAATGTAAGGAGGTATAAGAGTAGGCAATGACACAGTTACATACTTATAGAAAGAAATATATTCATTAATTTGCCTGTATTCACAAATACATGCATTTTACAGCCCAATGGACCCTAAATAAAAACCTTGTCAGAAGGCACATCTATGCATGCTATTCATGCTATAAAGGTTTAATGCACAGTAAGCCTTCCCTGGGAGCATGTCTATACATGCTGCCTGTTGGGAGCAGCCTGGTACAGGCCTGATCCCACCCTGCTCTAGCCCCTGCAGCAGCCAGGGGGAGCTCCAGGCTCCCCCAGGGTGCTAGCCCAGGGGCTGGCAGGGAGCACAGGGCTGGTCCCCATGCACACAGGGCCAGGAGACCGCTGCCAGCTGCAGTGGCAGCTGTCTCCTTGCCCTGTACACACTAGGAGAGGTTCTGATGCACAGAGAGCTGAGAGAGATCTGCCATTGCAGAGCTTTCCTGGCCCCTTGCACATGGGGACAAGCTTCGTGCCCAGCGGGGCTTCGCCATGCAGCTGGGGGTTAGCCAGGGGCTGTCCTGTTTCTGGGGCAGCTCCCAGCCAGCCCCAGATAGGTGGGGATTTCTCAGCAGCACTAGGACTTGAGCAGCTGGGTGCTGGTGGGGACTTGAGCAGCTGGAAGCTGGATGGGGATTTGGCCAAGTAGCCAGGAGCTGGCTGGGAGCTGTCCTATGGGGAGCTCCCAGCCAGCTGCCAGTTGCTTGGGGAAATCTCTGCCCAGTTGGGGGCTGGCTGGGAGCTGCTGAGAAGTGGGACAGCTCTCTGGCAGCCCCCAGCTGCACAAGGAAGGAGAGAGCTACCCAGCCCTGCCACTGCTCAGCTCCTGGCTCCTGCGTAAGCCAGGAACTGAGCAGTGCTGGGACAGTGGGGTGGGGAGTAGAGAGCTACCTTGTCTTGATGCTGCTCAGCTCCCAGCTTCTCTGGGAAGCCAGGAACTGGGAAGCACCAGGACTGGGGGAGTTCTCCATCCCTTGGGCCCCCTAGTATTGAGGCTGGCTGACTGAAAGCAAATTTGCTTCTGGCCAACATCTACATGTGAGCTACTGTGCAGTATCTACTGCACAGTTAGCTTACAGGTAGTAACTAACTGCACAATAGACTTATTTACTGCATAGTAAATGGTACACACATGTAGACAGTGACACTTTACTACTCAATAGATTAGTCTACTGTGCAGTAAAGCATCTTGTGTAGACATACCCAGAGTGTGCTAATGGCTAGGCAGTTGGGATACTGGAATGACAGATTGTCAGCAAACATGCACCTTGTCCATGCGCCACTTTGGCACATGTGAAACATGCACTGCAAAATCCCGAGGTGTATATGGTTTTCTAAAAGAACGTTAATAACAATTAAAAGAAACAGCCAACTGATCCTCACCTGCTACATCAATTGTAGATTTTTTTTATGTCAGTATAGCTTGGTCCCATTTACACTAACTGAAGTATTAGCCTTTTTAAATACATACTCATTCATACCATTTTATGGCTTCATCTACTCTACTGGACTCTAATGAGATTTCCACCTAAACAATCAGTCCCTATTATGTACACAGTGCACTAGGTAGGTTAAGAATGAAGGGAATAGGGTTTGAAATTGCTTTAAGTAGTAAACATTTTATACTTTTCCTATTTGAAAATGAATATAATCTGCCATGGCTTTAGGAGCAGATGCCTTTCTGTATAGGCAAAACTAGGGAACAACTGGGAGAATTTTAATCTTAGTAGTTTAAAGGTAGCAGGAAATGTTGAAGTGACTCTGAGCTATAAATTTACTAGAAGCAAAAGTCAAGCTTTGTTTAGCAACTGCCTCTAGTTCCTTGCCACATGAAATTATACACAAAGGCTTAGGAGCGCTCAGTCTGAATCAGACCAGTGGCTCCCTGGTCCAGTATCTTGTTTCAGACAGAGGCCAACTCCAGTAGGAAGTTATGAGATTGCCTGCTTGGAAAGGTTTCCTCCAGCCCCCAGTTAGGAACACAGAAGTATGATGGGGTTTTTCCCTTCCAAATACAATTATTTTCAAAATCCTTAATATTGTAACTTCCATGGATGGTATCCGTATAAATGTCTAATCTTTTGTTTCAAATGACCTGTACTCTTGACCCCAATGATGTCTTGTGGGAATGAGTATCACAAGCTAATTATGCATTATTTTGGGGGGAAGCGGGGCAAGTGTTTTGTTTTTCTCAAATTTGTTGCCTTGTGACTTCATTGAATGCCCACTCAGGAAAGCATCTGGGACCAAAGCTGGAGTGAAATGGAGAATGCAGAGAGCAGTCCTGCTGCTTCTTGCCTACTAAAAAAGCATTCTACCATGTGACCTTTGTTTTTAAGTGAGGCGGTTTCAATCTTAGCTAGATATTTCTTGGATATATCTGTTGGGGGTTAACTGAGTTTGGTTATAAAAATAATTGTTTTTGAAAGGTATTTGTATGAATATGTGTTTTAATCTGTGGTCCCTGGCATCAGGAATTGCTGTCAATGTTGGGTTTGAACTAGCTCAAAATCTCAGGGCCAGGCTCAGTAACAAGTCAGGTATCATGTTGACATCAGTCAAAACAATTTTAGTTGATTCAGGTAGGAAACTATTGTACTAAAATGGATCTCAGTTTTCTCTCAGACACTTTGAGTTTTGGCTCTAGCCTTCTAAACATTAACATTGGTTTGTAAAGTGGAAGTGCTATGCATTGATTTCTTCAAGTGGAACTGAGCATTGGTAAAAGGTTTAAGTTTTGGATCAAGACCATGTTATAGGAGATTGCCAAACTCTTGGCTTTAATACATACAGAACCTCTCCACATTTGTGTTCCCTTACTTTTCTTTTCTTGGAGAACATCTGCAAGTAGGTGCTGTCATTTAAACTATTGCTGGTCAAAACCGTGGCTGGCTGGATTGTCACAGCCATTGCATTGTCTGAGCTACGATGGGAAGTGAGACAGGATATTTCCCCCCCGACTACCCTCCAACCGCTTACTCTATTGCTAGGATTATGACTTGTTGACTGTGGTGGAGAGAGCAGGGGCAATAGCTAGATGCTCACTGCTGCAGGGATGGGGGCAGGAAAGTAACATTGTCCAACCTAATTAGCTGGGTTCATTGTGATCAGTAAGGTGATTTCTGAAAGAAACTTATCCCTCTTGTCCCACAGTAAGGGGGAACAGAGACGGATTGTGCATGAGTGACATTTTTTTCTCTGACCCGTTCCTGAGGCTGTGCACTGCTGCATAATCTGGTCCAACCATAAAGTTACTATGTAGTATTGAATCTTGATTCCAGCCTGCTTTTAACTTGATAAATATGGTGAAAATTCGTCTACAACAAACATTCCAGTTCTGTGGTGGTATGTAACCAATGATACTGGAAACCACGGAAAGTGCAGGGCCTCATGTAAATCCCTTTGAAGTCAGTGAAAAGATTTCCATTGATTTCAGTGGGCTTTGAATCAAGCTCATGGGAAGAAGAATAAAACATATTTCTTGCCTCAGAAAGTATTAACCATTTAGAGCCAAACAAAGTGTTGAGGTACAACTAATGTGAGTAGTGTAGAGGGGAGACTGAGATCTCCTCGTTTCTATTTCCTTCCTAATACTTTTCCTGTGCTATCAGGAAAATATACTGTGTGCATAAAAAGGTATAATTCAATGAGGATGAAGAAGTGCTGTTGCCAATTTTTATGTCCCATTTCCTTGTCCAGATAACATTTCTAGGGGCAGAAAATGTTATATTTTCATGCTTATGTTACCACTTACATGACAGAACATGCCCTACAATGTTGTGTGCCTTTTCCTTCAGGGGCAGTTGATAAAATATTAGAATTTTATTTTTATGTCCAATTTAATCTTTTAAGCGTTACAGTGGGTTTTTGCAAATGGGCAGCAATGACTACAATGTTGAACCAAATGAATGTGCCCTTATTCAACTGCCCACTTTTAAATAAGTGAGTTACTCAATGGCAGGCTCCTGAGCAATACCATGTCCTGGTAGTAAAGAAGGGCAGCTCATGACCATTGCTGACCTATTCTCCGGAATATTTGATTTATTTTGGTCACATTATAGGTACTTCAGCTAAAGCTCTATGAACCTTCATATTTTAAGCCTAGCAGGTGAGAGGTGATACATCTGTTACTATACAGAAAACTTTGATGAATCTCCAAGGCACCTACTCTAGTCCTCAGTGAGGAGAGAACCTGATGCCTTTTACAGAAAGGGCATTTGATCCTTACCCCCAAACCACCTGTCCTATATCCTGTATTATTCCTGGACATAAGAAAGGGAATTTCTCTCTCAGCTGCTGTGACCGATGGCCCACAAATGTGGTCTTGTCAATTGGCAGATGAGAAATAGCATCCAAGTAGAAGGGCTTTACCTGAGATCCAGCTATGTAAACAACCTTTAGTCCATATTCAGACATGTGATTGCAAAGCCTGCCACCAATTGTGCCTTTGCAATGAAATAACAAAATTCGAAATCTTGCCATAACCAATGACCCATGCCATGTGTGGGACAACTCTGACCCAGAAGCAGCACCAAGGGCTGGATGCTGGGGTTATGCAGGCCAAATCTGGCCTTATCTTTCACACCCTTGTCCTGTGTGAGCCAAATAATTTATTCAACATCTTACAGTGGGGCTCAATTCTACATTTGTTCAACCCAGGAAAATTTACCTGTGAATTTTAGGGCCACAGGAAAAACAGGAGAGAGAGACTTTAATGGGAGAAAAAGAATTATGGCACCATCTCTCTAGTATTTCAAATTGTGCCTTGTGTTCTTCAGGATGTCAGACTACATCAGAACAGTCCCTTGTGGCCTGAAAATCTTTGAAGCACAATGACAGTATTTCTGCAGTGTGACTTAAGAGAAAACTATATTTTCAACAAGTTATTTGTATATTTTGGCAGTCATTTTAGTGCAATTTAAAAAAAAAGTCATGCAGTAAAACTTACATCTTTTTTTTTATAATATGTTAATGATTAACTGCCTTATTACATCTCTGTTGACTTAATGGGAGAGTGACAAGGAACTGTAAGGTACCTATTTTATAGTGCAAAAAGTCAGACAATTCCACATAGGCACTTCTTTCCCTTCTCTTTTCAAGAATGGTTTCATCCAGCTGACTCGACTTCAAAGCTTCAGGCCACTCACAAACTGACACAAAGTAAGTCTCCAGTTTTTTTACTCCTTATTTTGTAAGGTGCTGATAGAGAACAGATGCTGAGAGACTTAAATATTTGTTTCCTAAAAAGAATGTTCTCTCAACTGGGAACTGAAGAACTGAGTTTTCAACCGTGAAATCATGGGGATATTGCTCAGAAGAGACCTATCTTGTGTTTGAAACTCACTTTTTGCAGAAAGAGTTGCGTCAAACAAAGGATTTGACTAGTAAGCTGTGTGCCTGTAAACAACACTCTATATAGGTAATAAAACTTTTTAAAGTGTTACTTGAATATTAATGAAAAAGCACAGGGAAGTGCCAAACCTATTTATAAACATTTTTTTTTCTAAAAAATAACTAAAATGGAACAAAATAAGTGAATTCCTGTTTTAATGGAGAAGGGGGGAAAACATTTTATATGATTGTAAAGTAGTGATTTTATTTAGGTTGAGGACATTCTCTTCAAAGTAATTAAAAACTGCAGTAGCAAAAACCTTTTAATAGACAGAAAGACTGCCAGTAGGGAAAATCAAATTACATATACTGTTCTATTATCTTGAGTATTTCATCTACATCATGTCATATTTTTACTTGAATTGCTTCTGATCCTTTTGGAGAACATCTGTCCAAAGGAACTACCTTGGGCATTTAAAGAGGTGCTCCGGGAGGTGGGGGGGTTGCTTTAATTAGTGAGCTGCACTAATTAAAAGCACCAGAGTGTCACGTGCATCAGCATCCCTGCACTGATAAAATAGCGGTGGGGTGCTTTAAGCTAAAGTTCATTCAATGAGCTTTAGTTCAAAATGTCCTGCTACCTTTTTCAGCGTGGAGACACTGATGATA
Source organism: Gavialis gangeticus (assembly GCF_001723915.1). Lineage (NCBI taxonomy): Eukaryota > Metazoa > Chordata > Crocodylia > Gavialidae > Gavialis > Gavialis gangeticus. Next base: position 171,263,651 of record NW_017729032.1, read on the forward strand.
CAAGTGATGCTGGGCGCTGCTGGAGCGCAGTAATTTCTGTGCTCCAGCAGACTTGACTGATCGAATACTCCGACCTGCTGGATTTAGAGCATGTTGAAGCAGCCTCCCTGTGTGCGTGTAAGTGCCCCCTATGATTATCCCAAGACTCAGATACAACTTTCATGAGTCACTGAATCCCTGTGCAAGAGCTAAATGGTTCACATCAAAGTCCAGCTCTTAGACTGCTTTGTCCCATGGCAGTACACCTTCATTACCTTTAGCACAGAGGCTATTCATTGTTCCCTGTTATGGCAATGACTGAACAAGGGGCATGTGAATGTGAGGTAGCTACTGACGTCTGCTGAGATGCTGGTTTAGGAATTCAAAGTCTCTCCCTCAAATCTGAAATGTTCTTAACCCCTACCTTAAAGATACAGAAAGGAAAAAAGTTGCACCTGTCCTTCCGAAGTCAACTGCTTCCAGGTTGCCAAAAAACAAAGCCAACATTACTATTTTCATGGGTGTCAAAAGCCCCAATTATCTCCTTTCTCTGCCCCCAAAACTTCCCATGTCCCTGCTGTCCTGGAATACAGGGATCCTTGTAATTTAGGTCCTAATTTAGGACACAGGGTTTTGGGGAGGATTTGGAGTATCCAAATAGAAGCTAACCTTTACTGAAAAAGAAAGGCTTAATAAAGGTCTATCCTCTGGGATAAACCAAAGACGACATATTTGCCAACTGTGGATTGCACCAACCTACTGGTGGTATAATGGAAACTGAACTGCAGCTAAACTGTTGGAATTAACTGCCCCTACCAAGATTTTAAAGGATGCAATAAAGAGGGAACAACACGTTACCCACAAACATCATTTCCTTCTTACCACGTAAGGTAATGAGGCAAGGTGGAGTCTGAGATGCTCTTCTGGGGAAAAAACATCCTGACAGTATTCAGCTTTGTCCAGGATGAGGAACTGCTTCTGCAGCAGCAGAGGTTTGTGGTTGCACATGGAGTGATTAAAGCTGACAGAGAAGCTAAGAACTAGACTGACTACAATTAAGCTCTTGGCTTTGGAGCACCCCATGTCTTAAGAGTGATGAATTTCACTTATTCTACCCTCCTAAGTGACCATGTGGCCCACCCTTAAAGAAACAGGCTCTGTCATCAAGGCAGTCTGTCATCTTACTCTCCTTCCATGAGCAGGCAATGGAGGGCTTGTCCACACCACTACAGTGTTAGGTTTTGGCCCTAGAGGGGTGAGAATGCCTGACACACGGAAGTATTCAGGCAGGCTCTAAACCTGGGAATACGTTAGTTAACCTGTTCTTTTTTTGTGACTACTTTTGAGCTCTTGGTTTCCAACAACCGCAGAGTGGCAACTGGAGATGAGCCTAAAAGAAGCTCACTGACAAAGTTCTGGGATGGGAGTGAATCTGCGGACTCTGGTGGACGGGGCATGCTCTGGCCCCTGGTTTGAGAAATGCGCTGCTACAGCAGTGCGGACAAGCCAGAAAGGCTGCATCAGCTCCTGCAACGTGATTTCCTGAAGCTGACTCTTTCCTCCAAATCCTTTGGCTGTCTGGGTATAGAGCAAATGTATGGCCAGTTGCAGACAAAAGTAGAATATTTGTATGACTAGGGCTCCCGGCCTATGTGGATTGACCACTGAGCTTCAAACAGACCTTTCTAGTCCTGATTTCTTTCTCCTTCTGTCCTGGAACTTCTTGGTAGAATCCATGCTTGGGTTTGCTCTCATTTTTCCTGTAGCTGTTGTATTTGGGCTGCTCCCAGTATACAAAAGCCTAGGGTCAAAGGAGCCATTCTAAAGCTTCCAGTCAGATAGGCAAGCTTACCGTTTATTGTTCCACAACCCCCTTCTCTCATGCTTTGCCTTGTGCCCTCCTCTAAGTATAGGATCATTTTTTCATATGAAACTTTTTTTTCTTTTGGGATAATATTTATAGTCTGTGACACTGAGGGGTATTGTGAAGATGCATTCATTCCACTAAACCACAGCACTTTTTTGATC
>NW_017729032.1:171270657-171272971 GCF_001723915.1 Gavialis gangeticus
ATCATTTTTTCATATGAAACTTTTTTTTCTTTTGGGATAATATTTATAGTCTGTGACACTGAGGGGTATTGTGAAGATGCATTCATTCCACTAAACCACAGCACTTTTTTGATCATTTGAAAAAGAATTTTCAAATTCTGAAACATGGGCAAAGGCCAATTTCAACATTTTAAAACTAAAACTAATCCATAAAGCTAAATCGAGTCATATTGTTTATAAGTCATAAAATAATATTTTGCTTTGATGAGATTTTTCATTTTAAAGTTTCTTTTCATTTTTTTCTAAATATTCAGAAAATGGTAAAAGGACAGAATCGAAACACAATATTTGGATAAGTTTGAAACAAGTTCATTTCTGATAGCTGAAATTTGGTAGCACTTGGGGCAGTGTCAATGGCTGGGCTGTTAGTCAAGGGCAGTGGCTGCTGGTTTTGTCTCCCTTTTCCCAACTCAGTGCCCGGGGAAAGTGCCCTGGTCACCCTTGCTTACTTACACTACTGTATCCAGGAGAGGTATAGGCTTGAAGCCTGAAACCTGAATAACAGCACATTTAGAGAAGCCAGAGAAGGGGTCAGAGATTCAGTTAGTGCAGCAACCCTGGCAATAAGAACATAGGAAGGACCACTAGCGGTTCCCATTTTTCCCCTTGAAGAAGGAGATACTGACAAGAGACATTCAGATAGCTATTTCCAAACAGTAGGATAGATAGTCATCTGCTCTACTACAAGAATTTAGCCACTGTCTCTGCTCGAGAGAGAAAGGATTGTGTTAAGTTCTTTGGGGAATAATAGAAGAGTTAAAAGACATTGAACTTTATATTTGTCCAATAACACAATTTAAATGTACAAGTAAAAGAGCAATGTTTATCAGCTACTTTTTGGTTGAGATCATTTTTCCCCCCTTCATTCACTTGTTTTCTTTGTGGGTAGAATGGGCTTTTATCTAAAAACAGATTTTATAACTGAGTTAATGAATATAAGGTAGAATCTAAATGGTAATTAAAAATACTTTACCATGAATTCCAAAATATAAATCGGTTTGTGTTTGTGTTTCAATGAGCTGAGAAAGGGTAACAGCAACAGGTATTTGTTGCTGAGCCTTGTGATATCCAAAGGAATAAAAGAAGTGTCAAGAGGACAACTTGCATTAGGTACCTGCTTCCAGATCTCACTGCTATACATGGATGCATCTTTGCCCCAGGCTCAGAACTGCAGTACATGTGGCCTTGACAGCAAATATTGTTCTTGCAAAGAATTGAGGAGCTGCACTTCTTAAACTACAGTATATATAAATAGTCAGTTGTGTTCACAAGTGACACAAGAACCAATATGAAAGACCACAAGGAAGTAGCAGTTTACAGGCTATTCCCTTCTATTTTATTCTTGAAAGTTGCAAGTCCAGAACTGGAGTAATTTCACTGCATATCTAGATCTTCTAGTATATTTTTGTAACGGATGGGGAACAAACTGTGTTCTAGTATCTCTTTCTGGTGTGTGGGGTACAACTTTGCCTATCTCCCCTTTTCTCTATGCCATTAGTTGCTATGCAATGTTGTCACTAAAATAAGTAATTAGACAGCAAGATTAAATGGGATTCTTTATTCAGGTAAACTTTTCAACATGCAGTGCACATTTAATCTTGCTGTTCTTTTTTCTTTGAAAATCTCCACCAAGCACTCTGAAATTGAAACTTTGATTTTACTGACTTGATCTTGAGAAATAGCTCCTAGCCTATATAAATTTGATACCTCTTTTCCATAGAAATTCGATACCTTTCTTCTCCCTTCTTCTGTAGAGTCCATCCCTTAATATAATCCTCACAGGTGTCATACATTGAAAGTGTCCAACATTTCACAGAATTTTCGAGGTAGTCTCATAGTAAGGTTGGAACTGGTTATGTTATAGGTGACAATAGGGTTTCTTTCTGTCCTTCACAGAAGCAGTGGCCAGTGTTGCAAACAAAAAGTAACCTATGTTCTTTCCCTGGCAGTCAGGGTCTAACTCGGCATTTGGCAATAGGAGAGTCATGGGCATAGGGTACTTTTCTGCTACACACAGTTCCTCTCAGAATGGTGTTGGTGGAACCCCAGAGTGGTGAGTCTTGGGGATAAAACCTCACATAGGGACTGAATAGGAGTTCTAGGGGAAATAAAACCCATCCGTGGGATTGCTTATCCCCTCAAAATCAGGCAATGCCTTGTAAATCTGGCAAAAAAGAAAAAAACTTGCTGAAAATAACATGCTGGCTCCCCAGAGGGATCCAGCAGTCCTCAAGGTGGAGAAGCTTGATAGAGTCCAGAGAAGAGCCACGCGCAT
>NW_017729032.1:171273324-171279211 GCF_001723915.1 Gavialis gangeticus
GTCCCTTCCAGCCCTAATGTCTATGAAATCTATGAAGGCACTACAGCCTAGCTATGCAGCCTGCCAAAGGGGGATGGGGGAGTGGGGCTGCTGGCAGAAAGGGGAACACATGACGGCTGCTGTCCCCACCCCTCCACCCTTTGGTGATGAAGGGTGAGGCCACGTGATGAACAGCCCTCATAACCATTCAGTGGTGACGGGTGGAGCTGTATAAGACACCCCTCACAACCAATCAGCAATGAAGGGTGGGGCTACTGGGGCCCCTTGGCCAATCAGAGGTGTGAGCATGCCCTTCTGTGATCAGCACACAAAAATGGTGGCCATTTCTGTGATCTCCCTGTGAAACTGGCCAGCCACCTCCTCAAGTTGGGCTGACTTATGAGGAGAGGCTGAGGGAAACTGGGCTTATTTAGTCTGCAGAAGAGAAGACTGAGCGGGGATTTGATAGCAGCCTTCAACTACCGGAAGGGTGGTTCCAAAGACCATGGAGCTAGCCCAGTGGTTTTCAACCTGTGGTCCACAGAAGGGTCCACGGATTATGCCTAAAGGGTCCGTGAAAGATTACTGTGATCAATGAAAAGTATGTGAATACCCACACTTATGATTCAAAGGGGTCTGCACCTCCATTTGTAATTTCAAAAGGGGTTCGCACCTCCATTCACATTTTTTTAGGGATTTGCAAATTTAAAAAGGTTGAAAACCATTGAACTAGACCGTTCTCAGTGGTGGCAGATGAAAGAACAAGGAACAATGGCCTCAAGTTGCAGCAAGGGAAGTTTAGGTTAGATACTTGGAAAAATTTTCTCACAGAGAAGGTGGTGAAGCACTGGAACAGGATAGCCAAAGGGTTGAAGGTTTTTTTAGACAAAGCCTTGGCTGGGATGATCCAGTTGGGGATAGTCCTTCTTTGAGCAGGGGATGGACTAGATGACCTCCTAAGGTCCCTTCCAACCCTCATTCTCTATGATTATATGATCTCGCATTGAAGCTTATGAAACTAGTTTCTGCATATACTGGGGTTAAAGTTGGCCCATGATATGAGGCACTTGAGGTGGATGAATTGTACTGGGTGCTGCTTTGTTTGCATGCTGCTTTTATGCTGGTCTGATTGCTCTGTCAGAACTTTGTTGCATAATTTTTTAATACACTGACACATCCCAAACTGGTAGTAGCATTAGCGATATGCAGTACAGTACAGCATTTCATTATTTGTGTTTCCTGCAAGACAAGTCTGCTGAGTCATTAAGCTAGCTTGTGAAATCTTGAAGTGAAGTGCCCTCTACAGGTCAATTATATTTTAACTGGACAAATAATGACTTTGTGTTAATGCAATAGGCTTGAAAAATGAAGTTGCATTGCTTTATTGGATGAAAGCTTTTTTAGTGATGATTTTTGCTAACCAGCTCTTATCATGGTTGACCACAAAATGAACATGAGCCTTCAGTGTGATGCTGCAGCTAGTAAAGTGAGCAAAATGCTGGCTTGCATCCATAGATGCTTCTCAAGCAGATCCCAAGACGTCATCCACCTGTTGTACTCGGCCTTAGTGAGGCCGCAGCTGGAGTACTGTGTCCAGTTTTGGGCTCCGCAACTCAAAAGGGATGTGGAGAAGCTTGAGAGGGTGCAGAGGAGAGCCATGTTCATGATCAGAGGTCAGGAAAATAGACCTTATGATGAGAGGCTGAGAGCCATGTGGCTCTTCATTCTGGAAAAGCACAGGCTCAGGGGAGATCTGGTGGGCACCTATAAATTTATCAGGGGTGCTCATCAGGATCTGGGGTAACATCTGTTCACCAGAGCGCCCCAAGGGATGACAAGATTGAAGAGTCATGAACTCCACTGTGACCGGTTCAGGCTGGACATAAGAAAGAACTTCTTCACTGTCCGAGCCCCCAAGTTTTGGAATAGACGGTTCAAGCACCTACACTGAACGCCTTCAAGAGCAAATTGGATGCTTATCTTGCTGGGATTCTATGATCCCTGCTGACTCCCTGCCCCTGGAGGGAGTGATCCTCTGGGGTCCCTTCCAGCCCAAATGTCTATGAAATCCACCTCAGGTAAACCTAGCTAACTTCTCAAGACTGGACTCCCTCATGTTTCAGCTCTGCTAGAATACCTAAGGGGGAAAAAAATTTACTATCCAGGCCAAGAAACACAGTGATTAAAAAAAAAAAAAAAGAAAGTCTGAAGATTTGTGTTAGAATGCTGATATTTGATATGATACATATTAGCCCCTCGAGTAAAAAAAAATTCAGATAATGATGAAACCAACCAAATGAGGTTAAAACAAGAAAAGTTGAATTTTAAAATACTTTATTAAAGCAATATGAGGATTATATTGTAGGTATTAATGGAGGAAATCTGTGGCTAAAGTCATTCTTATCCCCAGAACTTAAACCATCCTTCCCTTAAAAATAAATGGTTGTGGCAATCATTTCAAGTCAGATTATCTTTGTGGCAGAAAAATACCAAATCAAAACATTTTTTTATGTCCCTTTTTTTAGCCAACCAATTGTCCAACATCAATTGCTTTCATTGTTTTGTTCTTTTTCTTGTCACATCTTAGTACCAAGTGTCCATAGACCTCTGGTTCTGTCAGGTGGCTCACATAGTACAAAGGCAATCAATATCAATTTACTTGTATTTCATTGTCCAGACCAAAAGTGTTTGTGCTTTTCACTTTGATAAAACTAAGCTGCTTCTGACAATGAGGTCAGGTCTGACAACACCCTCTAATTTATAAGGAATGAAGAATATTACTGATTTCTCTAAAATAGATGTTCAAATAATCAGATAGAAGAATCTTTATTAGGTTACAACATTTGGAGTCAGTAAAAACATAGGGAGATTTTCTAAAGTAAGTTCTTTTGCAATAATCGGGGTTATCTTTTTCTTCTACAGTAAATGGACAACCTAAGTTCTGTTTAAAATGAAGAAATGCAGTGGAAAGCTGGAATAATCAAACTGAAGACTGACAATTTGACTGGTAGCTAGAAAAAGTATCTTAGCCCTGTTCTTTTCTCTCATATCAGCTTTGGTGCTGAAGTAAGTATATAATGTACACTGAAAAGGGAAGTCTTTGTTTGGGTCTATTATATATTATTGGGTACAGGGCCTGATCCATGAATTTTATAAGATTTCCACAGATACACTTTGTGGAAGGAACAGTAGATAATTAAATATCACTAGGCATGCTAAATACTAAAAAAGTTAAGGAAATAAAAAGGTATTAATTTGTTAGTATTCAAAGACATCACTGTAGACACACTTATTTTTGTGAGTGAAGAACTCTGCTCATTTTTTTTTCAGATCAAACTCTCAGTACTAATTTAAATATATCCTAGCTATTATTATAAAACCAGTAGGTGACATGATGGATTATGACATGTAAAGATGCATAAAACCTTCCAGTTCTGAGTCTTGGAACTTTGTAGTTAAAAATAGCAGTCAGGAAAGTAATCCAAGGAGAGACCTGAAGCTTTTCTTTTTTGCCTTATAAGTAATACTTGCCAATGTGAGACTGTTGACACCACAGCACAAGGGAGTGTTTTGAAAGAAAATCTAAGTCTGTGATTCTCAACCCTTTTAGTCTCAAGGCACCCCTTCATAACGTTTGTGAAGTGAATGGTACCCCATTTCAAAAGCTAATGTATTTATTACAGTACTTACAGTCTCACACAGACTAGGGCAGGAACGGGCAATTACTTTGGGCGGAGGGCCACTTACAAAGTTTTGGCAAGCTGTTAAGGGTCGCATGGATAGCCCTGCCCCTTGCCTGGTGCTCTGCCCCTGGTTGCCATCTTGTGACCAGAAGTCCTGCCCCCTAACCCCTGACCTTTGACACCGGAAGTCCCTCCCCTTGCCCTCAAAAGTACTCCTTTCAGCAAGGGGTGTTGCCATCACGGAACCAGAAAAATCCTAAATTATATTCTAAAAAGTGAAACTCTACAACATTCATTAATTTGATTTCAAAAAATATATTTGCCCTGATTTACATGTATTTATGTAGTGTACACAGAGGTGATTGCACAATAGCTTAAAGTAAAGTCTTACTCTTGTATATTGTGGGGGATGCATATAAGTTTGTGGGGAGCTATGTGTGGGGGGGGTGGGAGTTTGTGTGTATGGCAGTGCAAGGGGGGGTGCATGTGTATGTTGGAGTATGGATGTAAGACTCACCCTATGAACACACGCACATACAGTCTGCCCCTGTCTCCACACACACACACACACACACTCTCTCTATCCCTGCCTGCATGCATGCGCATGCACACACATACATATGTACCAGCATGGCTCCATGCTCCCCAGTTCATTGATGCAACTGGGAGCCACATGGTGTTGGAGCAGGGCAGCGGCAGGAAAAGAGTGAAAAGGCTGGGGGTGGGGCAGGGCTGGGCTGCTTAGTCCTGCTGAGGGCTCCCCTTGGGTCCTACTGCACCTGGCTCCTGTCAGCTTTGACAGGCAGCCAGGAACAAATGAATATTAATAACCAGCGACCCTCGCCATTCTCAGGGGATACATTCCTGTGATCCCCGCAAATAGTGAAATCCGTGAATAGGGCACTCTGTTCATGAATGCAGTATGCCCGATGGCTGGGGCACAGCACCAGCGGTGGCGAAGGGAGCCTGGTAGAAGCAAGCATGGAGCGCCTGAGGAACTCCAGTAAGTGTTTAAAGTGTATTTAAAATGTGGTTTCAGCATTCGCAAATATTTGAAACTGCAAACGCTGAACCCATGAATACTGAGGGTTTCCTGTATTAATTTTTTAGGGGCCCTGCAAGCTGGATAGAATGGCCTGGTGGGCTGGATATAGTCTAAACTGCAAAGTTTGAACTGATTTGCAAGTGTACCAAACATTCATGTTTAATTCTGGAAATGCAGGCACATGCCTGCTTTGGCTCAGGCTAGAAGCCAGAGGTTGCTAGAGCAGTCCTCCCTTCCCTTTGCAGCAGCTGCAAGCCTGGAGGGAAGCTGACCTGGAGGGCATGGCCAGGCCTCCACAGGGTTATTGTGGAAGGGTTGATTCCCTTAGCCAGGTTGTGCCTGGAGAGATAGTGGGGAAGCAGCCCTTGCCAGGCTTGTCCCCAAGGCCAGACACTGGCTGCAGTAGTGCCTCAGGCAAAGCAGGGCAGGGGGTAGGGATTAAACTCCCTGTCTCTGGGCAAATATGGGACTCCAGTCAGGTTCTGCCCAAATTTCCCTCCTCCTCTTGCTCAGGTGGCAGGGGGCTTGGTCAGAGCTGGTTGGCATGGCTCTGTTATACATCCAGGGCTGGGGGTGCAGCTGCAGCTGGGCTGTGGGGCTGAGCCCAGCCAGCTTGCGGATGGTGCTGAGGGCAAAGGCTGAGGTGCAGCCTGAGCTGGGGCCATGGGGCTATGCGGCCAGATTGCTCCTGGGTCCCTGTGCACAAGCTGGGTGGGCTGTCATGTCCCAGTTGGCTGGGAAGGGCCCTGCAGGGTCGGCCCACTGGGGAAGGGCCCTTCCCAGCCTGCTGCAGCTGCATGACAGCCCAGACCAGCAGCATGGGCAGGGGCTGGCTGTGGAGTGGGCTTCCCTGACCAGCTCAGAGGTGCTGAGTCTGGCAGCTGCTGCCACACTTCCTGTCCTGTGCAGCACCTGGAGCTGCAGGCACACAACCAGCTGCAGGCTGGCTGAGGCAAGAAGGGCCATTCTGCTCCCCTTGCCACCATCTACCACTGCTGCTGCCACAGCCATACTGTGCTGCTCTGAGTTGGGGTGGGAGGGATGGGCCAGCTCAGAGGCACTGACAGACCATGAGCCTGACAGCTGCTGCCACACCCCTGCCCTGTGTAGCACCCAAGGCTGCAGGCACACAACCAGCTGCGGGTTGGTCAGGGCTGGGGGCTGTTCTGCCCGCCTTGCC
>NW_017729032.1:171279266-171327274 GCF_001723915.1 Gavialis gangeticus
CGGGTTGGTCAGGGCTGGGGGCTGTTCTGCCCGCCTTGCCTCCAACTGGTACTGCTGAGGCTGTGCCGCAACGTGCCTCTCTGGGTGGGGTGGGAGGGCAGGAAGCTTCAGCTCTGAAGCAAAAGCCACTGGGCTCAGTTTTTCTCCCCTCACCTCCAGCTGTGGCTCCTGTTCCTGTCGCACCACACAGCACCGCCTCCCAAGGCATCCAGGAGCTGGAGTTGGAGCTCCATGTGTGGGCAGAAGCCATGGGGCTGAAGCTTCCCACTGTCCCACCCCACCCAGAGAGGCATGTTGTGGCACAGCCATGGCAGTGCCAGCTGGAGGCAAGGAGGGCAGAACAGCGCCCCCCAACCCTGGCCAACCCACAGCTGGTTGTGTGCCCGCAGCCCTGAGTGATGCACAGGGCAAGGGTGTGGCAGTGGGTCTATTGGCACCTCTGAGCTGGCCCAGAAAACCTGCTTCCCAGCTAGCCCTCGCCCATGCTGCTGGGTCAGGCTATCACACAGCCGCAGCTGGCTGGGAAGGGCCCTGCTCTCATGGGCTGGCCCCACAGGGTCCTTCCCAGCTGGCTGGCGCTCCATGGCAGCCCCAGCCAGCTTAAGTACAGGGAGCTGTGCAGCCCCAGTCTGAGTTGCAGCCCGTTAGGAAGGACCCAGCCCCGGATGCCCAGCCTGAGCTTGTCCCTCTGCCTCCACCCTCAGGAGCACTCGCAAGGCAGTTTGACTCAGGCCTGCAGCCCCAGCCACTGGCGAGGCAGGTGGATGGCAGTGATTATGCCAGTTGGCTCTAGCTATGCTCCCTTCTGTGCCGCTGGAGTGGGGAGGGGGAATGACTGACAGGAGCCATGGTTACCCAATGGGCGGGGTGAAAGAATAAATCCCCTTCCTGCTCTCTTTGCCTCAGGGGGCCATCCATCTGGCCATGCCCTGGCCCCTGCTCAGGGTAGAGAGGAGAGGGGAGGGGCCAGCCCTGCACTCTGAAGCAGACAGCACAGCCCTGCCCAGGGCTGCAAAGCATCTTGGATGCTGAGGGACTCTGATTTAACTTAAACCAGGAAGGGGTCTGGGATAGAAGTTGCATAAACCAGTTTGACCCAAATCAGTTCTGTCTGGTTCTACATTTAACCAGGCTTGTGTCAAACCAGTTTCGGCCCTTTTGAAACTGGTTTACGTGCACTAAACTTTTGTTCTGTTATAGGTTTAAACCAGTTTCTGATCACTTAAACTGGTTTATGTGTAACTGCTGTCTCTAGCCACAAGGGCCAGGCAGTGGAGAGGGGAAGGTGTGGAGAAATGCAGCTGAGCTGGGCGAAGCGAATAATTACTTCCTTGTAGAGTCTCCCAAGTGGGGGGTTGGGTAATAGCCAAGAAGGAAAGGGCCTAAGCCTCACACCTTGATTATCCACTCACACCTTGTGGCACCCTTCAAAAAATCTTGGCATCCCAGTGGAGAACCACTGATCTAGGTGCTATTCTGCTTCATATGTTAACTTTAAAACAATGTACCAGTTATGAAAAGGTGATTAGCATCATCCTTCAGTATAAGTCCTTCCTCATATGTCTACACCCTCGTACACAAGTACAGACATGAATTATCACTTTTGTAACTGTATACTGTTTTTTTTTCAGTGCCTGTGCAATCAATGTATTTGACTAATATGCCTGCAACAGAATTGTGACGTTTGTTGAAGACCTCCAGACCATGACCTCCTTGGTCAGCAGTTCTCACCTGCAACTAGCTGGCTTTGCTTTTGGTACAGTAGGCTGGATCTTATGCACAATTTCAATGGGACTTGTGGAATGGAGAGTGTGGCACGTGGACAACACCACCATCATCACCTCTGGTGTTGCATGGGTGGGAATTTGGAAAGTCTGCTTTATCAGTTACCTCCACATCTCCCCTGGTCTTAAAGAACAGTTCTGCCATAAATTCAACAATTCTGAGGCCTTCATTCCCCATGAAATTTATGTTGCTCAGGGCCTCTTGCTGACTGCCATGGTCATAGGTGCACTAGCACTGGGCTGTACTGTAATTGCTCTGAGGAATATTTATATGGGAATAGTTTACAAAAGTAAAATCTCCAGTTTTTTTCTAGCAGGTGGATTCTTGTACATAGTTGCTAGTCTTTGTGTTTTAGTTCCAGTGAGCTGGAATTTCTATGCTGTCACACATAACCAGAGTATCCCATTTCCTCCTTCTTACTACATGCCTTCTAGCCCAGAGGCACAGGAAGTTGGTGCTGCTATTCCTGTTGGAATCATATCTGCCATCCTGCTAATGATGAGTGGGACTTTTTCTCTCTCCTACAGATTTCCTGTGACTGCAAACATTACAGAGGAATCTTGATAGAAGAAAGGTGAATACTTCATAAAAGAAGGGGATATGATAAATAGAAGATGGGTGGTCAGTGGCAATGACACCAGGATTCCTCAAAAAGTTTGCGGAATTTGGTTCACTAGAAGGATCAGTAGTTCCCTGGTGTGGAACAGGTACTGATGGTTGGCGCAATGTGAATGCTTATCTATTTCCAACCAGTATAAAACAAAAATATTAGATTGAGCAATCTAATATTTTCATCTATCTATCTATCTATCTATCTATCTCTCTATCTATCTAATATTTTCATTATATAATAAAATATTAGATAGATAGAGAGATAGATAGATAGATAGATAGATAGGTAATTTGCAGTCCAGTGCCTTCATATTCAGGGCCTTTTCTGTCATTCCAGCCTGTAGTACCATTAGTATTTTGGGATTTAAACAAGAAGAATGGCAGTAAAAGCATGGTCAGTGCTTGTTCATGTCAAATGTTTAACCAAATAATTGTTGGGTGTTACCAAGTACTTACCACCACCAGTAATGGTTGACTTCTTGAGTTTTAACAATATTATTATTATTTAGATAGCTATCCCACACTATCCAGAAAGGCTCAGAGCATCTTACAATGTATTGTCTTCTGTCTGTGTGAACTTTATATTAGATTAATTTATTTTTAAAAATAGTGAAATAGTGAAATGTTTAATATGTACAAATAGCTGGTGTTGGCCCACTAATTTATCTCCTGCCATCATAAGGCACTTTGTGAAACTACACTTCTTTTAAGAGTGAAAGTCTCCAACAGGAAAGTTTTATAACTACCCGTGCATTCTGTCACATGGCAAGAATTCTAATTCACCGGGAAGTCAAACTCAATTTGAATACCATTACAGTTGTATCAAATGAGTCTCCAATGTATTGTCCCAAAGGGATCTTAGTACTTGGTCTTCTTTCTCTGTGGAGTGCATTTCTATAGCTGCAGTTTTCTGTTTATTTATTTGCATGACCATACATTGCTGCATGTGTGCGCCTGGAAGCAACTTTGTTCCAAACTCTGTATGAAAACAGCTGATCAAAACAGTCTGAAAAGATGTGTTTCTTGCACATTGACTTCACTGATACCAAATGGAATGCAAAAGAAGGACTCTTCAGTTACTATTATGGTACTAAAATTTCTCTGATGTCCACATCAGTCTTCTTTCTTCAGGAACTGGAATACAAAACTCTTGGTAGCCTGAAATCATCCAAACTCAACAACGCTAAAGGAAAAAACATAAAGAAAACTGTCCAAAACCTGATAATAAATCAAAGATGCGTGGAAGAAATCAGGGCTTGGGACGAATGGCTGAGTAGAATAGGAAGAGAACTATTATTGAGTCAAAATCCAAGAGGAGCACTGAATTTTCAAATAACTGTTGCAACAGTCCAGGGACTGTGAGTTCACAGTTTTAATTACCCCACATTTTGTAAAACACTCATGCAGTCAACAGTAAAAGACATAGAATGCCAACAGACCAGTTCTTCCTGATGGTGGTTATTTTGGGGGGGAAGTAGCTCTGCTTTGCGTCTCACTCCACATTTCTTAGGTAGAAAAGTGAAAATGACAAATGCAAATCCAACGTTTTGCAAACCTTCCTATATCCTCCTTCAAGGAAAAAGTGTAACAGTATCCACCTACCCCACCCTGCCTAATCTTCCTGCCTCCCTATTGCTTCAGGTTTCTTTTAGATGTTACCTCTATTTGGCAAGGTCTACCTCAGTTTTAATCATGCAAACATCACTGAATTCATTAGGCTAGGTTTTAAGTAGGAAAGAATTAGGTTCTTTGTCTGTCTTAGCCTGTCCTAGGAACTTAATGTCCATCTCCTCTACTGCTAGAAACAGGATTTTTTCTGGTAGCACTTTACCATCCTGCTGTTCTAGTTGGCAAAGCCTTCTGCTCTGTAACTTACACTACCTGGTATTATCTTTCTTGGTGGTATCTCTACAGCATACTTTTTTCTTTCTATTTTGTTTCTCCTATAGTAGTATACCTCCCTTGTCTCAAACTTTCAGTTTCATTCACTGTCTGTAATTATTTATTATTTATGCTATAATAGTATTTGACTCTATAAAGAACTTATAGATGGAGGTTGCATAAAATTGAAAGATTGGAGGTGAAACAGATATACAAGGTAATTTTGTAGCTCCTCATCTCATCTACTGTTAAATGTTCTAACCAACAGAGTTGTATTTATTTCATTGTAAATGTAACAAAGGAAACCATGTTCATCTATGTGCTGTGATGAGCTACAATCAAGGCCCAGGGCCCAAATAAATAATCAGGGTAGCCTAACCCAAAGCTGCAGGGAAATGGGCCCCACCTACAACAAGCTTTAAGCAGTTCCCTGGGCTCAGCCAGTCCTAACTGAGAAATCAAGGGAACCAATTCTGTAAGATCACATTTGCTCCAGCTTTTAAAAGCTGATGCTAGTCAATCGTACGTTGTCTGGGCAAAGGCTCTGGTGGTTACTCCTGACCACTGTGTGCTTCCTTGCCTTGTCACTGGATCTCTGCCCCTGAGTCCTGGCTCCTTCTAACTTTGGGTTAGGAACCTGGTTTACCTGGAATTCTGGTCTTGCCTCTGGGATTACTTGACTCCTGGCTCCCTGTGAACCCTGTCCCTGGCCTTTGCTGGATGATCAGGTGACCTTCCCAACTGCCCATATCCCATTCACTAACGTGCATTGTTTTTCATGCAATCAGTAAAACATGAACACTTGATGAAAAATGTCTTAGAACTTGAAAAGTAAAAATAAACTCTAATGCAAACTGTGTTGAGTGCAGTGTTCTAAAACATGTGTAACTCCAGTTGCATTCTCTAGCCTTTTTCATCACCTTATTGGGTAACATTTTGATTCACACCCTTCAGCTAAAACAAACCGAAACTTGAAGGAAATTTGTGGCTTTGTTAATAATTTTTTTTTATTTGGGGCCAATAGCATTCTTTTAGGTATGTTTAATGACAGGTAATGTGTAAGGCTAGGTACAGACATTCAAAAAGCCCAAGGCAGATTCGATCTAAGTTATATGGTTTTCTGTAAGCAGCATAGTTTAGATCAGTAGTAAACAGAATACACATTTGCATTTGATGAGAAAGGGAAAATCTTAGACCAGGTCCCACCTTTTTTTAAACCAGCCTATGCATGCTAAACATCTGTTCTGTTATGGATATAGGCTGGTTTTGTGTGCTGAGCTTCTCTTCTGTTACAGATATAGACTGGTTTCTGATCATTTATACCAATAAAAGAGTAATGTCAGTACCTGGCCTAGAAGTTCTGAGCTGAACATAAAGAGTAAAAATAGTCTATTCTACAATCAGATTTTGAATCTGCTTCAGGGTTCAGAGCACACATCCCAAGGCCTGTTGAAATCACTCCTCTAATACCTGAAAAGGTTACGTGTCAGACATTACACTGGGATAACCAAGGTCATACTAAATGTGAACGTGTGAATTTCTGAAACAGTATTTTGTCAAAACATTTGCAACATGTAAAGATGCATATATTGTCTCTGCATACAATTCAGATTCATATTCAGTAGTACCGTATTTATTGAAATATAAAACAGAGTTTTTTTCCCCTAGTCTGCATGGGGGGAAAAAGCCCATTGTATTACACTCATATACAAGGAAACCTCATTAAATACCTTGTCTATTGTTAAACTACTTCCAAAAGCAGCTCAGTAATGGTGACTACTTGTGAAATAGATTAAATGCAGCCGACATTGAACATGACTATAAAACACATGGCCCATATTGGACAAACATACTGATGCAAATCTACCACAAGGATAAATTAGTGCAGCCCATCTGAAAAAGATATGTTGTAGTGCCCACTGCTCAGCACTGACTCTTTTTAAAGTTATGGTGAGCCACTACATTGAATATATTTCAACTTTCTCTTCATTCCACCAGCTCAGCTGTGCCTTTTTTTCCTATTTGCAATGATTCTTGTTTCCTCACCAGCCTTAGATGTCTGGCAAACATCACCAAACAGAGCTCCAAACAGTTCAGCCAGAATCCCTCTGTCACTCCCTCTCTTAGCCTGTTGTATATGATTAGTGTGGCTCTGCCCTCCATGGGGTGTAGCCAGACCAGGTTGCCCCCATCTGCATATAAAATTTTGAAGGATCCCAGGACTTACGGTAAGAACATCTGGTTCCAGTCATGATTGGGGGGCTAATTAGCACATGGATTCTTTGTGGTAGGTAACTGGAGTACACACACATATTAAGCAGTGCTGAGCTATGGGGTCAGTATGATTTGACATGCTATTAATTCTCCTGGGGTCCAGCCTAATGACCATGGATTTCCATTTGCCATGGAAAGTTTTCCATTTGCCATGGAAAGATGAATATTTTCTCCTTTAAAGGAGAAAAACATGGGAAATTGTTTGTTTCCCTTTGCAGGCTGGCAGAATTCCAGGAGCTGAGGGAAGTGGGACACAAGGGGCACCGTGTGCATGTATGTGCACGCACACATGCATGTGGCCAGCAATACAGCCAGGCAGTGGTGATCAGCTCCTCCAGCTTCCTGCAACTTAGTCCTGGGGGGGAGGTGGCATAGGTGATGCAGGGGTCTTGAGGGCAGATTGAGGCCCCTCACAGTGAAGAAGGGAGTGGGGCAGGGTTGGTGACTGGGGCTGGGGGTGCTGCAATGCTGGGGCAGTACATGGGGCCTGGGGCCCAGGACCCAGGGCAGGAGCTAAAATGTATGGCCATGGGGCCTGGCTGGGGGAGTCAAGAGGGAACAATGGGTGGCTTATCTGGGGGGTCAGTGTGGAGGCTTGCTCCCTACCACTGCATGCACTCCCGGGGAGGGGGGTATGGGGAGCACATGCCCCCCCACAATTTGTGTCTGGGGCAGGGAAAGATGTGGGCTGCCCACTGAGGGGATCTAGGCTCCCTGCCCTGCTGCCTTCCCCCTGAGGGAAGGCCTCTGCAGCCCTGTGGGTGAGACCCAGTGTGGGTGCATGGAGTGGTGTTGGAAGGCTCAGTGCTGCCACTGTCAGGAATCCTGCGCCAGCCGCATTGCCTTAGCAGGGTGCCCCCTGCCTGCCTGGCAACAGTGTGGGGGGTGGGGGGTCACACAACTCTGCATTGCTGATACCCCAGCCCCTGCTACTGCCAGGTGGGCAGGGGGCACCTTCCCATGATGGTGTGCCTAGCACTGGGGTCCTGATGGTGGCGGTAGAAGAACCAAGCCTTTATTCCCTCCCATGTTGGGTCCCACCCACTGAACTATGGAGGCCCATAGAGGGAGAGAAGCAGGGCAGAGAGCCCCTCAGCAGGCAGCCCACATCCTTCCCCTCCCCCCATGGGCTCTGCTTGGCTTCAGTCTAGCTGTATTGCATGTGTGGGAGGGAGCCGGGCTCTGGGCTCCACTCCAGCTGCAGCAGCCACAGCTTCCTACATGTGGCAGCCAAGGCTGAGGGGCTGCGGGGGGGGGGGGTGCTGAGGGCTGCAGGCCCTTCCCTGGTCCCATAGCCATAGCAGCTGGGGGCTCCCTCCAGCAGGGCTAGGGGGAGCAGGGGGCTGTGGATCAGGAGTGAGGGGCAACAACAGGGCCAGGGGGTTATGCATTGGGAGTGAAGGGCACTGGAAGGGCCAGGGGGCTGCAAGTTGGGAGTGTGGGGTACCAGCACGGTTGGGGTGGGCTTTGGCTTGGGAGTGAGGGGCAATGGGAGGGGCAGGGTGTCGGCATATCGGGGCTGCTCAGTGCCACATCTGGGGAGGGGACTGCTGCAATTACATCCACGTCCTGGTGAGTGAAGTGTGTGGGAGGTCTGATTTTCTATGATAAAAAGAACAAAATCAAATACTAAAATATACAGGTATTTAGAATCTATTTTACTACAATGATTCAGGAACTGGTAGGCTTCCAAACTGGTTTAAAATTGTAAATATATCAATAAAACATTCTGTTGAACTGGTGTGTGTACACACACACACACACACACACACACACACACACAGAGTGGCATTTCATTTTGAACATGGAAAAATGCAGATTGGGATGTTTTAATCAGAGAATTCTTTTTATTAAAGAATTTTTTATTTTTAAACAAAGAAAACCAGGATCCCCACTAATGACCTATATGGTAAAACTTAAATCTTTTGACTTAGGACTAATATTATGCATAATTTGTACAATATGTGAGTAAGTAAAAAAGTGCTACTTAAAAGTATGTTTGTGGTGCCTGTTCTAAAAGCTTTTAAAAAGCTAAAATGCATCAATTCTAGATGAGCTAAGTATGAGTATCCAAAGTAATATGTCTCTACACAAATTACTATAGGCATGTTTATTTCAAGATCAATGTTTTCAGATTTGCTCCTCACTTCCGTGTGCACAGGGAAAGCAGTCTGACACTAAGGACGGAGGGGAAGGGGCTGCAGGGAGAAGAAGTTGCGGAGGCAATAAGCAAGTGAGGAACCTGACCCCAGCCCAGGTTTATTTTTCCTGCTGCAGCAGTGGGAAGTGGGTAAATTCAGGGCAAACCACCAATAATTAGATTCTATACCCGGAAAATTTTAACCAATTTATAAATTTTCCCTATATAGAATCTAATTATTGAGGCGTCACCTTATGAACAGGATTGTTTATATTTGAGTAAATACAGTAATAGCAACATTAGTGTTACTGCCCTTTTATATACATTAATGTGTATGTCTCTAGTCAAATACCATATGGTGTCAAGATTTTCAATTCTTCCCATAACTGAAACTGTTACATGAAATAATGACTTCCATTGGCTTCAATGAGGCCAGGCTTTTCACCCAAAATTTTGAAAAAAGGATGTGTGTTCATTAAGTTTAAGAGTTTGGTATTGGTGGACATTGAAACCCTTCTTAGTTAATGAAACTATCTCATCTACAGTGTAAACTTTAACATTTCTACTGAACTCAGCAATGAGCTATAGGTTCCAGCATGTCTAAAAATGGTCTCCTCCTAGTCTTGGTTTATGCTCATGTCCAGTCTTGTTTATTTTTCTGAGCTTTTTGTGAATTGTGGCTTGTGATTGGCTCATCTGTCTTAAGTTTTCATTGTTTAATGTCTGTTTATGGGAATTCTAGAGATTTTCTTTTAAATGCGTAATAAATTACATCTTTATATACATACAAATAAAGATGATGAATAATCTCCCTTTTACAAAGATAATAAGCTGACATTTTATGATACTGACTTGTCTGCAACATTTGCCTCAGCTGACTATTTACCAACTCTTAACATAGTTTTATAGAAAGATGCCAATTACTAATTTCTCAGCAGTGAGTGTTCAAAAATGGATCATATTAAGAAGCCATTATGTGTTATGGGATCATGCTGAGATTTTCTTCTAGGATTAATGTCTGACTGATAGACAGTTGTATACTTGGAAATTATCTTGTTCTAAAAGAAAACAAGAGCCATTCCAACCTGTATCTGAACTGCAGCGGTAGAATGGTAGCCTGGATTTGCTCTAGATCATGGGTGGGCAATTATTTTGGCTCATGGGCCACATAGGCACTTTTGGGAAGTTGTTGCAGGCTGATTGGCATCCTCCCTCCCATAACAGCTCACCAAACCCAGAGCCTATGTGCCCTATGGCTCCTCCCCACCACTGCTGACACTAGTGCCTATCAGCAGCTAAGCGCACAGCTCTGTCCCCGGTCCACCCCGTGCGCACTCAAGACTTGCCCCGGTTGGTGTAGACCAGCTCTGGACCAGCTGGGACTCATGCACACATCTCTGACCCCAGCCCTGACACTCCCCCTGCCTCCTCTGGACCAGCCTGCTCATAATGAGCAGAGGTGGTGGCCAGGCAGAGGCTGCTACTGGGCACAGGGGGAAAGCAGCCCTCTTGCCACTGCCAGGCCCTTTTTACTGTGACTTCCTAGATTCTGCACCCAGGCTGCCCTGTGGTTTCTCTTTGCTGCCACCCCTGCCTCGTTGGGCAGCTGGGAGGTGGCACAGGTGGCATTGGTGATGGTAGTGGAGAGGGGCTGTAGGGCAGCCAGAGCACAGGTTCCAAGTGGTTGCAGCAAGATGGGCCTGGCAGCAGTGATGGGGAGGTGGCCACTTTTCCCTCACATCCAGCAACAGCTTCTGTTTGGCTGCCACCACAGCTTGTACCACCACTCATCACGGGCTGGCATGTCCAGAGGAGGCCCAGGGTGGCCCAGGGCTGGGGCTGTACATGTAAATTCCAGCTGGTCCACTCTGGTCAGTGTGGGTGCAGGATGGGGCAAGCCTGGGCTGGGGCTATGCGCCCAGGTCCCCATTAGACTCCGTGAGGCTGGGGCCACCACCAGTGGCAGCTGGAAGGAGCCACTGCCCCCTGGGCTCCCTAGAAATGGAGTTCGGTTGCAGAGCTGCCCCAGCCCTGCTACACATCTGGGAGTGGTGGGATGTGCCACAGGCTGGATGGTGCCTGAGCCAGGCAGGACCAAGGGACCCACCGCGGGCTGGACAAAGTCCCTCTGGAAGCCAAATCTGGCCTATGGGCCATATTTTCCCCACCCCTGCTCTTGGTGTAAGTACTGGGGAATTGGTAGGCTTGCCTAGTGGGTGGGCCAACAGGGGGTGGGGCTACAAACAGGAGCTGAGGTCCGAGTTACCAAAACCAAGGTGGGGGGGAGAATCCCAGAGTCAGAGGCCAGGTCATGGCCCAAGTCAGAGTTCTTGGAGTCTGGGAGTCAGACAGTTCAGTAGCAGACCTGAGAGAGGTCAGAAAGTAGAAAAACAGAAAGCACAAGATCCCAAAAGATTTACCACAGCAGGCTTTCAAGTGGAAGTACTGGCTACTCCAGACTGCTGTCAGAGATAACTTAAATGGGGAGCTCTCTTGCTATCCCCAGCAGCCCATCAGGAGGCCACAGCAGTAGCCATTTGTTTTATCAACCAGGGTGGGGATGCCTGCTAGGGAGTCTAGCAGGTTTGGCCAGCTAGGTATTTAGGGTGCAGACAGAAGTGACAATTTTTGCCTGATCTGGCCACAGAAAGCAGTTTATAGATGTGACCAAACACAAGTGCATGGGTGCAAATAGCTTTAAAAAAGGCTGATCAGGTGAAAATCTGACCCCCCGTTGCATGAGGTATCAGATAAAGACATTTCAAAATGTAGCATCTTTCATAACTTGTGTTTGTGGAGCTCCCAGCCTGTTACTGTTTTCAGAATGGAACAGGGGAAAGGAAGTGGGGAGAGTTCAGTCTGGGAGGTTTTCAGCCCCCTGAAGGGTGAGGCAGGTATACTGGAGCCCTCTTGACATGCAGGGGGCTCCCATTCACCTTCAGCACCTGCTGGGGAGCTCCCTCAGTTGCCTTTTCCCCCCAACTCCCATTCTGAAAACAGTGAGCACTGGGCACTGGCAAAACCCTTTGCAAAAATCATTCTGAGTTACAGCTGGAAGCTGCACTTCTGTCTGCAGCCTTTGTCCTTCCAGGCTGGCCTGTCTGTTAGGGCCCCTGACAGTAGGTAATAAAAACATGTTTGAGTCAACAATTTTTTCAGTAGGTCTACCTTCCCTGCTGATAACCATCAGTACTCTGATTTCATACAGTCTGAGGAAGACATTTCTTTGCTCTCACCCAGACGGTGGTACATTTGTGTACTGCAGTTGTTCTGGTAGCTGTTCTGGATAGCAGAAGTTTCACAGAACAAAGCTATCCAACTTGCAGCCATGATCTGTAGGTGGCCTGAGCGGAGTTAACATGTGGCCTCCAGGAGTTAACACGTTGGCTACTGTTCCCGCTCCTCCCTTTGCCCCTGTTGCTACAGCAGCTGGGGTCTCCAGCCTCTCCCCCTGCCTCCAGCTTCTGCTTCCTGACATTTTCTGAGGCTGCTTCTGTTCTTCTGTCTCTGTTGTTCTATTTTTCCTGCTGCTCTTTGGTAATATGAACTCCATAGAAACTTAGAAAGCTTTTGTTGCAGTGTAGGCATTTGATTCACCCCATCAGAAATTCACCAAAAATTTCTTTATTAATTCAATCCAGAGGCTAGTAACATCTATATTGTAGTGTTTGAGTGATGTTGAATCCATGATGTTACTTGAAATGAGTGTTTTAGAATGCTATAACAATGTCAATTATATATGTCAATTATAATGTTAATTACATATGGCAATGTTACAGCGTTTATATAGGTTATTGCGTCCACACGGTAGTTACAGCTGTAAGCAGCTGATCAGAATGCATACACCTGGGCTAGGGAGGGAAAAATTCTAGCAGAACCATGCTTTGGTAGATCCAGGGCAAAAAACCATTTTCCCTTGCTCTGTTTTAGCCCATCAGATTTCTCATTTTTAGCCTGAGGCATCTGCTGTCCAGAAACTGATGAGCTCTAGCTCGAAACTCCCATATACATGCCTATCTTATTTTTCCACAAACACAAACCTCCTCAGCTTTCTTTGTTTACTCATAATCCATACTTGCCAGAGCAGTGATTAACAAAGACATACTGGAACCAAGGGGTTGACATCTTCTTGTCTTTGTCTAATTCTTAGTATCTTCTGCCATGATATAGCATTTTAATGGTCTCTTTGTCTTTCTCTTTGCTGAAGCCATGTAGATCCATGATTGCATGTAAGAGATACTGAAACTTACCATCAGATATTATATTTCCTTAACATATTACAGCATGATCCTTACATAAGGACTTAAAAAAAAAAGTTATGGGACTATTCTTAGGGCTTAATCCAGGGTTTCCTTTTCAAGGAAGACTTGAAATGCCATATGCAAGTTTTAAAAATATTCCTAATAAAGAGATTTACTTTTAAAATATCTACCTCCTTTAGTCTTTATCTGTAATTTGATATTAGAATAATGTGTCTGAGGAAACGTGTTCTCTTAAAATACAAACCACAGCATATGAATATTAAAGACAACCAGTAGAGTCATATTTTATAAGACAATATACTTTTTTTTAAAAAAATGGCTAGGTATCCTTACATTAATATCCACAACAATACTGCTGGACCAGCATCCACCCATGAAGCCATTTTTTCTAAACAAAAAGATATTCCCGTTCTTCTGCTAGACGGGTCTAATCCTATGCTTCTTATTCCTGAGCATCAGACGTAGAATTGGTTGGGACCTCAAGTGTCATCTAGTCCAAACCTGAAAGTGGAATATTTTGGTGGTTAGATTGCTAGCTGTGGACTTGCAGATCTAAATTAACTTTCCTGTGTCTCTACTGACTTCCTGTGTGAACTAGGGCAGCATGCTGAATTGTTAACAGTTATTTAGGGATGTGAAGATGCTGCTAGGCACCTACTAGGTGCCTACACCTTTGAAATTTGAAACCTTGACACCAGGACTTTGGTTTCTTAGCTGTACAATGAGAAGAATGTCACTTCCCCATCTCACAGAGTGTTGTGAGGGTATCTCCATGAAAGGCTATTTGCAGCTCAGGTTGTAATGGGAGCCCTGAAAGTCATTAAGACCAATCTGTAGGATCTATACTGGCCATCCCTTATCACCCCAAAGCCAAGCTAAGTGATGAAGATTGGTTTCTATATGGAAAGCACTATGCTATGTTTACCAATAGTAGTGAACCACAAATACAGGAGAGGACTGTAGACAGTTAAAAGAGGAGCAGAGAAGAAAGGGAATGGAGGGGAAGAGACAACAGACACCTGGGTGCTATAGCAGTACCAAAAATAAAGAACAGCGATATTGCAAGAGGTTGGACAAGAGATTTTGGTGTGGCTGGTGGGATCCCAGCTCCCTACAGCTGACTTCCCTCTGCACCTCCAATGGGCACAGAACATGGTGGGATAGTTGCCATGACACCCAATGCAAGCCCAAGCACAGTGGCACCCCCACACCAGAGACACATCCTAAAGGCCAGTCAAAAGCCCCTTTCTGGCTCTAATCCCAAGTCCCTGAAGTGTTATATGCCCACAAATGATCCTGAACAAGAAAAAGAGAGCTGAAGGCCTGGGCCTAAAAGTAAGGAGAATCCTCAAATGCCTGAGAGCAGTAGGAAATGAGGATGGTGCCCCTAAGATTAGATTGAAAAGGCCTGACGCTTTTGAATATGCAATGAAGTTGTTTCAGTGGAACAGCATGAGCTGTGGGCAGAATTTGTCTTTATTTATCCTGAGCAGAAATGAGGCAAGGAAAAGGTAAATACAGAGTATAGCCTGTATACCGCAAGGTGGGGATATTTTTAACATAAACAAATATTTTTTTAACCCGTGCAATATATATGTGCCATATTGTAAATATGCTGCCTTTTGCAAATAAGGAAAATGTGACTGCTAAAGTGAAAATACAACATATTAAGTGTAGCAGTGCTCAACCTTCCCCCTACCGTGCCACAGGTCAAATGGGCAGTGCCCTGTCTGTCCGTGGGCCAGAAGCTGCCAGTGGTGCCAATCCGGCACCAGGGTGGGCATGCTGAGTACCATCCAGCCATACATAGGGGGATGAAGAGGAAACAGTCTAGTCACACCCCAGCACCACAGGGGAAGGGACAGGGTCGGGCCCCAACCTGGTCCTGTGGGGTAAAGGAGCATGTCGCGGCTCCACAGGGGAAAGAGCACATGGCTTGGCCCTGTGGAGCATGGGGTCATGCCCAGCCCCAAACCGACCCTGTGTGGGGAAGAGGCATGGCCCAGCTCCACAGGGAAAGGGGATGTGGCTTGACCTCACAGGGGACTGGGCATGGCCTGCCCCCAGACCAGCCCTGTAGGGAGGAGGAAGAGAGGGAGGGCATGGCCATGCTCTGATTCATAGTTTCATAGTTTCATAGCCTTTCATTCAGATGCAGGGAAGGAGAGATGCCTGGCCCTGACCAGGCACATAGGGCTTGGGGTTTGGGAATTTGGTGGGGTGACCATATTAATGGCTCCCCTACCACCAAATTTATCATCCCAAGGGTAGCTCCATGAGCTAGATGTGGCTGCATTTGGCCCACAGGCTGGAGGCTGAACAACCTTGAGATAGAGCAGTATTCAGAGGAATGTGGGGTGAAGGGCAGAGGCTAGAGCATTCAGGCAAAAACCAAGGGTAGACAGGGAGAATTTGAGGGATAAAAGTTTGCCAGGAAAGGAGGTCATAAAGCACCAGTGGGAACAGGAGACCATGAAGGGGAATGGAAAGAGAAGGTGAATGTGGTACAGAAAAGGAAATGGAAAGGTGATGGGTAAGAAGGATCTGCGAGGAAGATGATATAAATAAGGACAGGGATGGGGATGGGGATGGGGATGGGGATGGGAAGGGAGAGACTGGCAGTTCTTTCATACTGGAGTTTAGGAGACGATGCAACCTATCTAGAGCCTCACAGTTTTGTGTATGCATTTAGGATTGAATGTTGACCTTGAAATGATCGCTCAGGTTGTGGAGGGACAGCTTCTCCTTAAGTGTTCACAAACCAAAAGCAAATATAACATGAAAGGTACATACAATGAGATTTTAATTAGCTGGGTGGCTAATTTAATTTTTATTACAGTATTTAATTGGAATGCTTGGGGTGCCATTACAGCATAGAGAAAATCAGATGTGTAACAAACAGGGCTTGTGCCCTGGGCAAACCCTATGGAGACGTAGGAGGTCTGAGAGTGGGGTTAGTAGGGAAGGTGTCACAGGAATCTTACCTATGCTGGGGCTCAAAGCAGTTCCCTGCTGTTGTTGCTACTGACACCAGTACTACCACTACAGCCACCTCCTCCATTGTTGCTCCTAGCAGGAGGTGGTAACCACATACCAGCTATTACTGCTGCAAGAGCAGCAATGTGGGGCTGCTTCTGCTGCCAACATGCTGACTCTGCAGAAGTGGAGGGTAATTCAATTGCCCCTTCCAAGTTGGTGCCCTCTCGCCCACCCCAAGCCTCTGTACTGTTGAAAGTATATGCAACAGTAGATTTGTGTCTATGACACTTGCATGCCTCTTTTACAAAATACATTAAATATTTTACAAAACAGATGAACTTTATTTCTCCCTGTGCTTCTACTAGTGTATTTTTCCCTACTGGCTGTACTATGGTCTTATATGGTCACTGCTAATGGAAACCTCTCTCTGAAACTTGTCTTTGGTCCTTAGGGATTTTTATTTTTTAAGTGGATGATCCTGTGCTTGCCCTGGCACTTTTTTTTTCTCCCTGAAAATATTATTTCATTTACCTGGCTTCCAGCTGGCTATACTATCTTTCATGTAGAAGCCTAATGCTCAGTTTTGTAGCAATAAAAACGTAATTCATTGTTAATGAAAGATCTTTTATATTTTGTGTTCTGCTCCTGAAGAACCAGCAGAGGGAGTACACATGAATACATCTTTTAATCCTAAAGCAGTGATTGTCAACTTGTTTTAGATGCAAAGCACCTCTCGAAAAATATCAGCTCTTAGCTTTCACTCATTTCTTGACTACAGAAAAATAATAGAGCAATTCCTTCATTGCAAATAACTCAGAAAGACCATAGCAATGAGAATGTGTTTGATATTAGGGATTCATATTTAAAATCTCTGAATTATCTTGTGACTCATGTAGGTGTTTCCAAATCTAACTGCACTACTATTGTGTGGTAACACATGACATCCTTAAAAGTATCTCACAGCATCTCCGGGGTGTCACAGCACCCTGGTTGAGAATTACTGTCCTAGAAAGATTCAGTGATAATGTTAGTGAGCAAACAAGAAAGCTACAAATCGCAAGGAAAAAAAAAAGATTAGTGTTCTTTACAGCTAACACCAAATTAAACTGATGTGACCAAATGAAAAAAAGACAAATTAACATGTTTTGCTCCGTCTCTGAAAGTGGCTTCGCAAGTAACAAGGATTTTATGCCACTTGGATGGGTTGGTTTGGGTGACTGCCACTAGCCTGTTATATGTTCCTTCATATGTCATTAAAACCTTCTGTGTCTCCAGATCCCCATCTTTGAAATGACAATAATGCTTACTTTGGGCAAAGAAGGTTCGTTGCATGGTTCATTACTGTTTGTAAAGTGCTTGGAAAATGCTGAATGTGATATGCATTCTAAGGATTCCACTAAAACCTGCAGCCTTTAAAATACTTGACATTAAACTCTTGCAATAGGGGTGCAAAGTGCTTCACTGTTTCTAAGTACTAACAATAGGGTTCTATGGCATCACAGCTAGTGGTTTGTACATAGCTCAACAACTCTAGCATACTACTCATTTAGCTACTTGCAGTAGCTAAACCAGAAACAAGAAAGAACCGGTGCACAAGAACTAGTTTTATCTTCACAGTTTGCAATTTCCTATATATAAAGAACACCCTAAATTAGTCTATGTTGAACTACTTTCTTATTAAAGCAAACAACAGCAAAAAAAAAACTCCCAAAACATTCTCTGAAGTTTGTGAATTCTGGTTAGTTGTTTGCTTTTATTGTTTGCTCATCACTAGTAAAGGAATGTAAGTCTTACTGTGTAGTTAGGGGATCTTTCCCCTCTCTATCCCTTTCAGCCCCTATTTAGCAGGGGATAGACTATTTTGAGGGAAGGGAAAATCCAATCGTATACAGTTTAGTTCTTTAATAAAAAAAGAAAGGGAAATAAAAAAAATAAATAATTGGTTCTTGAACTGGGACTGTTGTGAAAGTATGGGAACAAAAAGGGATTTGTCCAGAGAACACTTTTGACTAAGGAATTTTCTACCATCAGGTAAGTTATGGCTGCATCTACACAGGACACTGATTGCTCAGTAGCACACAGGATGCCAACTACTGTGCAGTAGTGTCACATGGCAAAAACTGTGATGGGACACTACTGCACAGTAGTATTAGGCTACAGTGCAGTAGTGTCACAAAAAAGGTATTCACCAGTGCTACTGCACAGCAACTTGGGTTACTGCACATTTATTTAAGTACTTGTTTATACAAGTACTAAATAAAAATGCGGTAACCACTGTGCAGTAGTGTCTCGTGTAGATACAGCCAGTGAGTAGGAAATTTGTTTTTCATTATTTGGAGTAAAATTGTTTAAGAAGGTACCTTGACAAAAGGTTTTAAAACTTGGTTACAATTCAAACAGTGAGAAAAGAAAGGACCATGTTTCATTTTCTAGTTAAATGTCTGAGTTGAAGTTTTGGTGCATACTATGTTTACTGTTTTGTAGATCTGACATGCTGTCAGAGAGATAGATAACAATCTACTAGTACTACAAGCTAAGGGAGTTGCTACTCCTTTGGCTCAAGTACTGTAATAAAGATCTGTGCTATGATGTGGAAGATCTTGTGTTCAGACCCTGCTAACAACCCTTGTTATTGTCACTGAACAGGCAAGGACATTCGTTACAGGCTTGATTAGACTAAATGAATAAAATATGTGTAACACCAAAGGGCTTTCTGAAGAACCTGGACAGCATTAGCAAGCTGCCAGAGATCCAGGCAAATAGTTGTTTTGCCTATTTGCACGTAAGTTATATATTCCAGATCCATGACTTGAGTTTCAGTATACCATTTTGTTTTCCATGCATCTGCAACTTTTACTGGGGATGAAAAGACTCAATTGTAACTACTCATTTGTGAGTTTCATTGTCCATCTTGTAAGTATTAAAAAAAAATTAGATTGGTGTATGTCAGAGAAAGAGCTGCCTGGTTTGCAAACGTACTGAACGTTTTGTGTATGTTATAGAATTATCATAGGAACCGATAAGAACAGTAGCCGTGGACACCATTTTTGGAATGAGAAGGCTTTCAATTCTAGAACTAACAGCTTAGGATTGTTCTGTGTGTTTCCAGTATTTGTTCATTTTGCCTCTGAGATGCTCCAGGAGTATCGTTGACCAGCTGGAAAATCTGCTAGACTGTTGTATGCTCTTAGATGTGGAAATTGGCTATTATTATACTGTCTAATTTAGTGGTAGTTGTAAAGTATATTACCTACGCATTGGCAGAAAGCAAAGCCAGGCTAGCACCTTACAGACTAATTGGTTGAGAGAGGTATGAGCTTTCATTGGTTGTTGCCTAGGAAAGCTCATGCCTCTCTGAATCAGTTTGCCTCTACGCTACTTGCTACCTTCTGCCTGCCTCCATACTAACATGGCTAATCAACTCTGTACCTATGTTTTGGTTGTTCTTTTTAAATGTAATAAGTTGATTCCTACAGTTATTTTCCCACACCCCAACATTTCTAACTTAAGGCTTCATGCTCTTTGGGATAGAAAATGCCTCTTCCTATCTGGTTGGGAAAGCAACTAGTATATTTGAGTTCATAATAATAATAACATTGATAGCTTATACAGTGGTTTTCATCCATAGGGCAGAAAGTGCTTTATAAAGGAGGATCAGAGTGTTGTTGTAGCTATGATGGTGCAGGAAATGCACAAAAAGTAAGAGTTTTTTTGATATATATTATTGGACCCCTGTACAGTTGCAAGTTATATATAATTAGACAATATTTTAGGCACAAAATACCCTTTTTCAGATCTAGTTCAGACCTGAGGAAGGGCACTTTGTGCCTGAAAAACTGTCTAACATCTCTCCCAACTATATAAAAGATATAAAAATAAATCTGCTTCTTTTCAGTAGAAGACAAAACTATAATTCCCCTTTTAAAGATGGGGAGTCAGAGGCACAGAGAAGGGAACTTACTTGTCCAAAATTATTCAAATCTGTCACGCCAGTAAAAAAGTCAAGACTAGAAGAGAGGTCTCCTAAGGCCTGGTTCAGTGAGCTGTCAACTAGGCCCTAAGCATAGGAATCTAAAAAGTTATCAAGAGTTATCATGTTATTTTCTTCATCTGGATTACATACAGTAGCAGAAATACTTGGAACACGTTACTGTATTACAGTGTTTGTGATGTATTTGGTAATAACTTCCTGGTTGGCATATTATCACAGACAGATGATGAGATGTAAAAAGAGAAAGCACAGGCTGAAATAATTCTCTGGCATGCATCAATCGATGCATTTCCAGCAAAACCAAGGAAGTGATTCTTCCATTCTACTCAGCATTGATGAGACCGCAGCTGGAGTACTGCATCCAGTTTTGGGCACCGCACTTCAACGAGGACATGGAAAAGCTTGAGAGAGTCCAGAGAAGAGCCACCCACATGATCAGAGACTTGCACAGAAAGTCATACGAGGAAAGGCTGAGGGACCTGGGACTCTTCAGCCTGAAAAAGAGAAGGCTAGGAGGGGACTTGGTAGAAGCTTACCGCTACATCGGGGGAGTCGCATCAAGGAACTGGTGAACAGTCTTCAAGAGGAGACTGGACAGTTACCTCCAGTTGTCTTTCCTGCTTGGTGCAGGGGGCTGGACCCGACCATCTTCCGAGGTCCCTTTCAGCCCCTTTCAATCTGTGAATCTATGTTAGCTGTTAATGTGCTTAATTCCTGAAATGTAACTGGAATTTCAGTTTATTAGCTTAGAATTTCAGTGCCCAGCAGAGGGCAGCATATGCTAACATGGTTGAAGTAATTTGTTTCCTGCCTTCCTGCTGCCAGGGAAGCAGGTTGCCCTTTTTTTCTTTCTTTGGTCTTCTGCTTTTAGTTATCTTATGTGGGTTTCATGTGAAGTTTTCATTTCATGTGAAGTTGTCATCATAGTACAAACCCCCCTCTTCTCCAGTGTGTTTTATCTGTGGGGCGGTGGAGAGGGAGTGTTGTTCAAAAGCCTGTTTGCCTGGAGGATTTTGTGTAGTATGGGAGCACTACTGATACACACTTCCTTATAGATCTTATTTCACCTTTAGTGGTTTTGTCGCATCTCACTGTTTTATTATTCTTTCTTTCTTTCCTTTCTTTGGCCAGTGCAAGTTTTCATAAGGTGCCCTGTATACTGCTGTAAATGGTTATTATTTCTGTTAGGGGAAAGTGGAGGTGTTTTCTCTTCCTGTTTTTGTAGTTGTGCTCCATCTTCAGCATCACTTTACTTTAATTTTTGTATACACTGAAGATATCTGATATGTCCTAAAGTGAACCAGCCTGGTTGGACTGCAAATGACATTTTCAGACATCACAGGAAGAATATCTGACATTTCCCCTCACTGCAAAATACCGAAGTGCTGCAGGTAGGCAGTGAAAGGAATGAAGTGCTCTCAGTGAAATGCTTTTGTGTGTGAGAAAGAGAATGTGTGAATACAGCAGAGGGCTGATGATAGTTCAGGATTGGACAAAATATGGCCTCCAAGCTGTATCGGGCCTGCTGGCTGCCTCCGGGAGCTTGGGGATGGAGGGCTGCACCCCACTGCTGCAGCTGGAGCAGGGCCAGACCACGCTGTGCAGCACAGGGCCAGACCAGGCTCTGCTCCCCTCCCTTCCCTTCATCCATCTCCCCACTGCCTGGATTCCTATTGGCACAGCAGCTGCACAATCCTGGAAATGTGGCTGCTGGCAACTGAGCCCGCATGGAATGGGGTCCAATGCTGTTCACCAAGTAGCCATCCCGCTGGCTGTCTGAGCTCATTGCAGCAGGCAGTGGGATGGCTACCTGTTTGGACCCAGCTGCCAGCAGTTGCGGTGCCAGGACTGCACAATGCCAACAGTTTGGATGAGGAGGGGCATGGATGCTGAGGGGCAGAGGAGTATGCACACTATGCGGCCTGGCCCAGCCCTCACTATGGCAGAGCAGAGTAGTGTAGGGTGCTGCCCTCCCTCCTCGGGTTTCTGGCAGCAGCTGGCAGGCCAGATACGATTAACTGGCATCTCCCCACCCCGCATCTCCCACCCCAGCCCTCAGCTCACCAAAGCTTGTTAAGTGGCCCTCCAGCCCAAATACTTGCCCACCCTATGATAGCTACATGTTGCTATGAAGTTCCAGTACCTTTAGAGCACTGGTGTATGCATCTTTCTGCCACACTAGCCACATCTACATGAGATGCTGACTGTGCAGTCGTTACTGCGCAGTCATTTAGTACTTGTTTATACACGAGACGCTTTTTTTAAGGAATCTTGGAACACTGTTAAATACATAAAATGTGTTAATTGTAAAGTACAAGCCCTGGCACTGAAATGCACTAAACAGCCAGGACTCTGGTTCCTGTGTTTGATACCAGGACCCTTCGGTGTATCTAAACAATACACTGGATGTGAATGTTTATACAAGTACTACATGACTGTGCAGTAACCCAAGTTACTGCCCAGTAGCATGGACTAACTTCTTTTTCATGATACTACTGCACGGTAGCCTAATACTACTGCACACTAGCATCATGTCACAGTTGTTGCCACTTGACGCTACTGCTCAGTAGTATCAGGCTTTTCTGCAGTCAGTGTCTCATGTTGATGCAGCCATTAAGTCTCAAGCTTGACCTTAATTTGCCTTAGTCCTTCAATTAATTCTATCCAAATATTACCAACAGCAATGTCCTTTGGATTCCAGAACAGAAGAAGACCAACTTTAGATTTAGAAATTTTTTTTTAACAGTTCACATTCAGTGTATTGTTCAGATGCACTAAAGGGTCCTGGTATAGATTAGTAGGTGTTAGGGGCTGGAAGGGACCTTACAAGATCATAGGGTCCAGCCCCCCTGCACTTGGGCAGGAAAGATTGCTGGGGTCAATTGACCCCAGCAAGATGGGTATCAGGACACTTTTTGAAGATCGCCAGGGTGGATGACTGTGCCACTTCTGGGGGGAGCCTGTTCCAGACCTTCGGCACTCGACTTATAAAGAAGTTTTTCCTTACATCCACTCTGAAGTGATCTTCAATCAGTTTGTGACCATTGTTCCTTGTCTTCCCCTGGGGTGCCTTGGTAAATAGATGCTCCCCCAGGCCCTGATGTACACCCCTAATATAGGCTGCTACCAAGTCTCCTCTGAGTCTTCTCTTCTTCAGATTGAACCATTCCAAGTCTTTCATCCTCTCCTTATATGACCTGCTCTCCAGCCCTCTAATCACATGCATGGCCCTCCTTTGGACTCTCTCGAGCTTCTCCACGTCCTTCCTCAAGTGCGGCACCCAGAAGTGGATGCAGTACTCCAGCTGTGGTCTCACCAAGGCCGAGCAGAGCAGGAGGATTTCACCCTTAGTCTTGCTTGAGATGCATTGATAGATGCAAGCCAGTGTTTGATTTACTCTGCCAGCTACAGCATCACATTGGTGGCTCATGTTCATTCTGTGGTCTATCATGACACCCAGGTCTCTTTCAAGCATAACACTGCTGAGCCTGTTAGGTTTGCTGTGAATTATTTCCCCCCAGATGGAGCACTTTACATTTCTCCATATTAAATGTCATCAGGTTGAGATCTACCCACCTCTCAAGCCTGTCCAGTTTGGTCTGTATTATCAGCCTGTCCAAGCGTAAACCACGCTCCCCTATTATTTAGTGTTGTGCACGAACTTTGTCAGTTTGCTTTTAATACTTGAATCCAAATCATTTGTGAACATGTTGAAAAGCACTGGTCTGAGTACTGAACCCTGAGGGACACCACTGGTCACCTTTCACCATCAAACACAGGAACCTGAGTCCTGGCTGTTTAGTGCATTTCAATGCCAGGGCCTGTACTCTACAATTAATACATTTTATGTATTTAACAGTGTTCCAAGATTCCCTAAAAAGGTGTTTAAATTAGATGTCTGTTCTGGCACAATTAGTACATCTATTATTTGCATCATGTTACTGCTTTGATCTAAACTCCTTGATGATGAAGATGGATGCTGAAGATGGATGTGAGAAAGATGAGCTGGAATGCTCTTCTAATGTTTTCTGTATTAATGGAAAATTAAGAAGTAATCCTGAACTTCTGCTTTCCTTCCAGTTTATAGCTTTGTTTTCAAGCCTTATCTTGTTTATTGATAAAAGTTTAGGTTGTCCTGTTTAATGGAGATTATAAATAGTTTGTCATGCCTAGATGTATCCTGGAGTGATTACTATAATAGTCAGAATTAATTTAGACATGAGATGCAAATTCTCATAGGAAGTTAATTTCTCCTACTGGAGGGCAAGAATGAGATGGTCAAGGCTGAAACAACTGTAGAGAAAATTGACATTACCTGTATATCTAAGGACTGTAAATCAAGGCACTGACATGCCAAAACACTGTTTTTTATTGATCTGCTAGAAGGTAATTGAGTAATAGACTACATGATATCTATATATCTATTTATAATATCTATAAGAAACAGAAGAATGTTCCATTTCATAACTTCTACAGCAATTTGTAAATGTCAACTTAAGAAAATTTAACAGACTATCCCAATATGGATTCTATTGATAAACAGTACTAATGTGGTCAGTAGTAAATACATTTTTGATTTTTTCAGCTATGAACACAGTGTCATATTAAAAGCCCTTCATTTTTGTGTAGCATGGAACATTTGCAAGAAGACATATAAATTCCCCTCCCCCCATGACAATCTATACTAGTACCAATGTATATTTTCTCTTCTTGCCACAGGAAATTGGAAGCCTATCATATTGCAGCTGAATAGGATGAATTGGTGTGAGAAACTCTGAAGATCATATTTAAGAGTGTGCTGTATCTGCTTGTAAATAGAAAATATTTCAAGCACTTCCTTTTCATAAGTACGTCCATTAATACTGAGGTACTGCAAGAGCATTAATTTCTGTACAACATGCAGCTGCTACTCTGTATGAGGAAGAAAATGCCTTTGTGTATGTTTTCAGATGACTTCTCATGTAGTTCAGGGATTGATTGGTGGACTTGATACCTAACTTTTTTCCTTGTTAAATTACTACCAGTGTAATTTAAAAAAACAAGAAGCACCAAAGCCCTGTGGTAGGCACTTCAAACATAGGGGATTAACATAAAACAAATACCACTTGCTTGTAAACTCAGTCTTTCTCAGCCCAGGGAACTTGCTTCTGTTCTGGTTCTGCAGAGTTGCTTAGCTAAATCCAGGTCCCTTCAGGAGCCCTGCAGCCCAGAGCTCCTAACTTTATGGTTACTGGGGAGAGATTGCATGACCCATGCAGTTTCTGGGCTTATGTAGCTCCAGCCTGAGCCCTCTTCTGGTCAGGTGAGTCTCTCATTAGCCCCCTGCATGACCCTTAAAAAAGCACACCCCAGTGGCTTGTTACATTGACCCTGGACTGTGTTGAAAACTACTAGATTTCCCTCTGCTTTTGGATCCCACCCTCTGACCCAGTCCCAGGCCCCTGCTTTTCCTCAGTGATCTAACCATTTGACAAGACCACCTACACTCTGGTCCCTTGCATCAGACTTCTCCCCAGACTAAATAACCCAGGTTCTTTCAGACAAGTTTGTTTGGGTAAATCTGATATCTTTTATTAGACCAACTCAGATAGTTGGAAAAATTCTTTGCACACTTTCAGGCACAAATACTCTTCGTCAGGCTGAAGAAGCATCTGCAGTTGGTCTGTGCTCTTCCAGGATGGAATGAATAGTAGTTTCATAGTTTCATAGATTTAGGGTCGGAAGGGACCTAGTAGATCTTCTAGCCCGACCCCCCGCCAGGGCAGGAGAACAACAAAACCCCAAAACAAAAACGGAACTCAAATGAGTCCAGCCAGGTAGGCATCCAGCCTCTTCTTAAAGACCCCCAGGGTAGGGGCCAGCACCACTTCCCTTGGAAGTTGGTTCCAGCTCCTAGCCGCCCTAACTGTGAAGTAGTTTTTGCGGATGTCCAATCTATACCTCCTCTCCATCAACTTGTGCCCATTACTCCTTGTTATGCCAGCGGGCGCTAGGGGAAACAGCGTCTCCCCCAAACCCTTCTGGTCCCCCCTAGTGAGTTTATAGACGGTCACCAGGTCCCCCCTCAGCCTTCTCTTGTGGAGGCTGAATAGGTTCAGGTCCCGCAGTCTCTCACTGTAGGGTCTGCCCTGTTGTCCCCGGATCATGCGGGTGGCCCTCCTCTGGACCCTCTCCATGTTGTCCACATCCCTCTTGAAATGGGGCGCACAGAACTGGACACAATACTCCAGCTGTGGCCTGACCAGCGTCGCGTAGAGGGGGAGGATCACCTCCTTGGCTCTACTCGAGATGCACCTGTGGATGCACGACAAGGTCCGGTTAGCCCTGCCAACCATGACCTCGCATTGTCGGCCCATGTTCATCTTGGAGTCAATAATGACTCCAAGATCTCTTTCTGCCTCCGTGCTCTCAAGTAGGGAGTTCCCCATTGTGTAAGTGTGCTGCTGGTTCCTACTGCCCAAGTGCAGCACCCTGCACTTGTCCGTATTGAAACGCATCCTGTTCCTGTTAGCCCACCCCTGTAACCTATCCAGATCCTTCTGCAATCTCTCACTCCCTGCTAGCGTGCTCACCTCCCCCCAAATTTTGGTGTCATCAGCGAATTTAAACAGGTTACTTTCCACCCCACCATCTAGATCGCTGATGAAGAAATTGAACAGCGCAGGCCCCAGGACCGAGCCCTGGGGGACTCCGCTACCCACCTCCCCCCAGGTCGAGTAAAGAAGACAGAGTCTGGTATGCATGCAAAAAGGCCAGTCAGTGAAGATGTATATTGAGGAGTCAGTGGGTGAATCTATAACTCCTCAATTTACATCTTTAATGATTGACTTTCTTACATGCATACCAGCCTCTGGCTTCTTTACTATTTATTCCATCCAGGAAAAGCACACACTAAATGCAGCTGCTTCCTCAACCTGACAAAGGATATTTGTGCCCGAAAGCTTGCAAATATACATATTTCCAACTATTTGAATTGGTCTAATAATAGATATCAGATTTACCCAAAGAACTTTGTCTGCCTATGTCCCTAGACCAACACGGCTAGAGGTTCTTTCAGAATACCCCAGGTTCTTTCAGGTTTTCCTCCAAAATCTGCCTCCCAAGCCCCTGATTATTTCTGTTGCTCTGTTCTGGACTCCTTCCAAAACTGTCCATGTCCATCTTGAACTGTGGGGCCCAAAACTGGATACAGCATTCCAGGTGAAGCCCCACCGGTGCTGAATAGAATGGAAGAATCACTTCCCTTGATTTGCAAGTGACACCTCTGTGAATACATCCCACTATACTTTTTGCCTTTTTTGCAACAAGACCATACTGTTGGCTTACATTCAGCTTTTGGACTAATGCAATGATTTTTTCCTGGGGTGTCTTGAGATCTTTTCAAGGGTGACATGCAAAGTTTGCACTATTAGGTGTGCAGACATGATTAACAAATTAAACCCAAAGATTTTACAGAGGAATCCATACTGTCAAAAGCATTCTGACCTGTCATAGGTTTTCTGAGTTCTTTGCAATGGAACAATTGTTCTATTATTTTTCTGCAGTTTAAAATCAAGTGAAAGCTAAGAGCTAGCATTTTCAAAGAGATGCCTAAGTCTGAAACACTGAGAACCATTGGTCTACTGTAACACATGATGCGACTACCCAAAATATTTTTTCAGAAGCAAGTTCAATATTAACCCATGTTTTTTTCCTATGCTGACACATAGCTTCTAGGAGCTATAGTTTTGGCTCCCATTTTTTTCCTCTTTGGACAGGACTTCCTTGGAGGACCACATCGCCTATCTGGCCATTTCCATTGTGTTTCATGGTAGTTACATGAATGCTGGATGATAAACCATGTGTCATGTAGCCTGACTAGGGAAACTGGCATGTAAAAGACTGAACTTTTGAACCACAACTGATATGAATCAATGCAGCATTATGAAGAAATGTGGTTCAATGTTGAACTGATTCCAAATTATGTTTGTGCGTTTGGTTAATAGAGTGATGAACATAGCATACAGGTTTAGAGGGAGAACTTTGCATACTACATGGCCACGTATATATGTCTATAATATATGTTGTGTCTTTCACTGAACCAGAAATCACCTGAATGGCTGACACTGCAACTAACAGAACTGTGACACAAGCTGAAGAGCAGCGTCCTGCGAGCTTCCTGGCCTTCATTTCTCACTTCCAAATAGCTACCATCTTTTTTTCCATTATTGGCTGGGTTCTGTGTATAGTTGCAGTAGGATTTGTAAAATGGAGAGTGTGGCGTGTGGATAACAGTACTGTCATTTCTTCTGGGACTGTCTGGATTGGAATATGGGATGTCTGCTATACACTTAAATCTTTTGCCAGGGGTAACTATGAGCACATGCGCTGCCAAAAACTCAATATCCGGAATCATTTTGTTCCCATAGAAATTTCCGTTTCCCAAGACCTTCTTGGTTTAGCGACTGTCCTGGAAGCACTAGCTGTAGGATTTATCATCTTTGCTTGGTGGAGTGATTATAGTAGGGGACTTAGTAGCAATTACATTTTAGCTGTTTTCTTGATTGGGGTATTCTTGAACATCATTTCAAGTATTGCTATCTTAATTTCAGTAATCTGGAATTTATATTCCATAATGAGTAACAGTCCTATTAATTTCCCTCCTAGCTACTTTGTGCCGTCTCCAAATTTTCAGCACATTGGGAATGGTATTCCCGTAGGGTTTGTATCTGGTCTGTTATTGCTGTTGAGTGGTCTCTTATTACTCTTTGACAGGACTCTTAAATTAATCAATCAGGTCCATCCTAGAAAGATAAAATTTAATCGGGTATCATTTAGCTGGAGTGAAACAAAATCCAAAGGTTCAAAGGAAAATCCTTCTGTCAGATCAAGTCAAACTTATCCACACTGTGGATCTTGCTTGCAAATTGACTTATGGGGCCCACGGAAAGCCTTTGGCAGGGACAGTTGTTCTGGGACATATCCAGAGAGAGGCCCTGTGCTGACGGCAAAACCAAAACCAGGCAAACAAGAAACATTACCCTCCTTTCAGATACCTATTGGACTTTTTCCACGACGACCAACCAGATTTGTAAGATCTAAGTCTAGTACATTCATAATTGGTGGAGAGCTGCCTTATTTTTAGTTTGGATAACTAGCTTAATTTCTTACACAGTAAAGTGACTGTCAGATCCTAGTAGAAAGAGAAAAAGTCTCCAGAAACCAGGTATGAAATGGAAGGGCTCCCTGCTTGACAGGAATCTGACAGGTGCTTTGTATGTTACATCAAACAAGGAACTGGCAAAACTGAGGCCCGTATCTGTTCAACCCCTCTTCAAAAGCTTTCACTGGGGCTCCATATGTTGCATAGTTTGCAAGACAGATCTATACTGCTGACAAGTACAGTTCTGAAAGCAGGATTTTACCATTAGGGCCAAATTCTGTTCCCAGCTACATGAGTGCCGCTCTTGTGTAACTGGGAATAGAACTTGGCCCTGTGTCCTCAGTGAGTTTTCTGTCCCTACAACTCAGAGAATATGGGGTACTGAAAGCCTTCAGCACCTTGAAACTAATAGAGTTGGGAGCATCCTGTACACCTCAGGAGGCAAACGGTATCTCACTGGCTTGTTTTTTGAATAGAGAATGGTTCTTCTTAAATGCCAAACATTTATTTGCAAGAGCATGTAACTGAGGAAAACGGCTGTTTCATTCTACAATTGCTGACTACTGTCAATTGTGACCTTTACTGCCAGGTTTATTCTTATATTAAAATTGAAAAAAAAGTCTGGTGTTTATTATTGTGATGGTGGTTGGTTGATATGACTGACTTTCCTCAGGGAATTAACAGATGATATTGGCTCAGTCTTGGAAGAGGAAAGATTTTAAGAGTATTACATGTTTGTGT
Organism: Gavialis gangeticus; assembly: GCF_001723915.1. Lineage (NCBI taxonomy): Eukaryota > Metazoa > Chordata > Crocodylia > Gavialidae > Gavialis > Gavialis gangeticus. The sequence goes on from NW_017729032.1 coordinate 171,309,074, forward strand.
ATGTGTTTCAATCTGCCAGAAAGTGTGTGTCTTTTATAACCCTCACTTTTAGCTACTGGGAGGGTAGATACCCATGTTAACCTGAAGTCAGGCAGAAGGCAGGGCAGGGTGGCACAGTACAGACTGAAAGGCTACAATAGCTTTTATGCTTTTCTGAACAAGTTAGTCTGTAAGGTGCCACCCTATTCTCCCTTCTCTTAGCAACTGAGCTAGAGTTGTGATGTTGATTCTGTGGAACCCTCCCACCCCGTGATCTTAACAATACCTGCTACACAATGTTATCCATCTGCTACACAATAGTTTCATAGTTGTTAGGATCAGAAAGGACCTCAATAGATCATAGTTTCATAGTTTCATAGTTTCTAGGGTCGGAAGGGACCTGAACAGATCATCTAGTCTGACCCCCTGCCATGGCAGGAAGAGCACTGGGGTCAAATGACCCCAGTAAGGTGGTCATCCAACCTCCTCTTAAAAACCCCCAGGGTGGGAGCCTGCACCACCTCACTTGGAAGCTGGTTCCAGACTCTAGCCGCCCTGACCGTGAAGTAGCACCTCCTGATGTCCAACTTAAACCTTCCCTCCGCCAGCTTGTGACCATTGTTCCTGGTCACTCCTTGCGGCGCTCGGGGGAACAGGGACTCCCCCAGCGCCTGCTGATCCCCCCTAACCAGTTTATAACAGGCCACAAGATCCCCCCTCAGCCTTCTCTTTTGAAGGCTGAACAGGTTCAGGTCCCGCAACCTTTCCTCATAGGACCTACCCTGCTGTCCCTTGATCATACGAGTGGCCCTCCTCTGGACCCTCTCGATGCTGTCCACATCCCTCTTAAAGTGCGGCGCCCAGAACTGGACGCAGTACTCCAGCTGCGGCCTGACCAGTGCCGCATAGAGGGGGAGGATCACCTCCTTGGACCTGCTCGAGATGCATCTGTGGATGCACGACAAGGTGCAGTTGGCCTTCCTAGCCGCCTCCCCACATTGCTGACTCATGTTCATCCTGGAGTCAATAATGACTCCCAGATCCTTTTCCACCTCCGTGCTGACAAGAGGGGAGTTCCCCAGCCTGTATGTGTGGTGCCTATTGTTCCTCCCCAGGTGCATCACCTTACACTTGTCTGTGTTAAACCCCATCCTGTTCTCCGCCGATCCTTGTAACCTGTCTAGGTCTAACTGTAGCCTGTTGCTCCCCTCAATTGTGCCCACTTCCCCCCACATCTTAGTGTCATCAGAAAACTTGAACAGGGTGCTTTGCACCCCCTTGTCCAAATCACTGATGAAGATATTGAGCAGTGCAGGCCCAAGGACCAAGCCCTGTGGGACCCCACTTCCCACGTCCTTCCAGGTCGAGAAGGTCCACGTCCTTCCAGATCGAGTCTGACCCCCTGCCCTGGGCAGGAAAGAGTGCTGGGGTCATATGACCCCAGCCAGGTGCTTATCCAGTCTCCTCTTAAAGACTCCCAAGATAGGGGAGAGCACCACCTCGCTGGAAGCCCATTCCAGACTCTGGCAACCCTTACCATAAAGAAGTTTTTCCTGATGTCCAGCCTAAATCTGTTCTCTGTCAGTTTGTGGCCATTGTTCTTAGTTATTCCAAGGGGTGCCCTAGTAAACAGAGCATCTCCTATTTCTTGCTCCCCCCACCTCCCCCAATGAATTTGTAAATAGCCACAAGATCACCTCTCAGCCTTCTCTTGTGGAGGCTGAAGAGATTCAGATCCCTCAGTCTTTTCTCACAGGGCCTTACCTGCAGGCCCCTAACCATACAAGCGGCCCTCCTCTGAACCCTCTTAAGGTTATCCACACCCCTGTTGAAGTCCGGCACCCAGAACTGGACTCAGTTCTCCAACTATGGCCTGATCAATGCCAAATAGAGAGGAAGTATCACCTCCCTGGACCTGTTCATGATGCACCTGCTAATGCATGATAGAGCATGGTTAGCTTTACTGATTATTTCATCACATTGATGGCTCATTCATCTTGGAATCAACTATGACTCTGAGATCCCTTTCTGCCGCTGTGCTGCTGAGAAGGTCACCCCATAGCCTATAGGTGTGTTGGTGATTCCTTCTCCCTAGATGCAACACTTTGCACTTGTGTTTGTTGAACTGCATCTTATTCTTTTCTGCCCACTTTTCGAACCTGCCCAGGTCCACCTGGATTCAATCCCTTCCCACTAGTGTGTTTACTTTACCCCATAATTGTGTCATCTGCAAATTTGGGCAGTGTGCTCTCCATGCCCTCATCCAAGTCGCTGATAAAAACATTGAACAGGACAGGTCCAAGGACTGAGTCTGGGGGGACTCCACTGCCCACATCTTTCCAGGTTAATACTGACCCATCCAGCACCACTCTGTGTGGTAAGCCAATTTGCTACCCACCTGACTGTGTAATCATCTATGTCACAGCTGCTCTTTTTGTTTATGAGACTAGGATGAGATACTGTATCGAAGGTCTTAAAATCCAAGTAGATAACATCTACCTTGACTCCTGCATCTGAGCATTTTGTGACCTGGTCATAAAAAAAAATAAAGTTAGTCATGCAGGATCTACCTGCTATAAACCCATGGTGATTGCCCTTCTGCATTATTTTTCCTGCTGGGCTCCCACAAATGTGATCCTTGTTAATTTTTTCAAAGGTTTTCCCAAGGATAGAGATGAGACTAACCAGCCTATGGTATCCATCTGCATGAAACTAGGAATGAATTGAAAAACTTTCAACGAGTGGTATCAGCAATTTCATAAACAGGTCATTTTTAAAATAAAAACTTCCAAACTTCCCTGAAGACAAATAAGTCACTGTGAAGATTGAATCTACTGGGTTCTGTCTTATACAACTGAAGAGCCAGCAGAGAGCATGGAAGAAAAATAACAAGTTGTATTTGTAGTAGTAAGTACAGGAGACAGGAAGACTAACTGCTGTATCTATTTGATTCCAAGACAAGCCCCCTCACCCCCCTTCATCATAGGAAAAAAGAAAGCCTCATCTTAGAATGAAGTAACATAGCTGGGAACTGGAAAAGTGGCTGTGCAGGGAGCCCAGCTAGTGCAGGGTACAACAGCAGCAGCATGCTGATTCCTGTTTCCAGCATCTCCCCACCCTCCTCCCCTTGTCTGCTAGCCTTGCTAGCAAGGATTCAGTCAGAGAGAGATGAATTTTCATGCTGCTGCTGTGGTTTCCAGTAAGATCGGTTCCTTGAGAAACAGCTTCTCAGAGCTTCTAGCTAGAGTTTAACTCAGCTGTGGCAGGCTCAGGGGAGCTCCAGAGCTGGTCCTGCCCCATGCTGAAGAGAGCAGCTGTGCAGGGAGGCCAGCTCTGCAGTGTGCAGATCCTTCAAGCAAGCTCCTGGTCAGCATGAGAGACTGAGGAGATGGGAAAGGGGCCATGCAGGAAAGGAGGAACCTTTGGCTGCAGGCTCCCTGCAGCACAGGGCAGGAGTAGCTCTGGAGCACCCACTATGCCCAGATCAGTGGGGAAAGCAGCACCAAGGGGAGGTAGGTGGGGAGGCAAGGGGTAGGGAAGTGGTGGGGGGCCAGGCACTAAAGGAGTAAGAGGAAGAGGCAGGCTGCTGGTTTCCCTCTCCTCTCCCCCACCCCTGCTTTCCCCCTGCCTTCTTCCCATCCCTTCTTTCCACCCCCACTCCCTCCATCCCCTGCCTACCCCTGCCTGTGCTTTCCCTTCTACTTTCCCCCTGCCTGCTCCCTGCCTGCCTTTCCCCCAGAGGATATGGGTAAGGATTTTCCCTGCTGTGGAAAGAACAGCGATAGCTCAATAGTTCCCACACACAGACTTATCTCCTCTCTTGTGGAATGCTAACATCATGACTATCTTCAAGTCCCCAGGGATCTCGTCATTGTTCCAAATTCCTAGAATAAATATGCAGAGTCTCAGTACCAGTTCCTCACCTCCAGCCTTGTAGATTTCAGCAGGTATGCCATCTAGTCCAGTAGCTTTTTTGTTCTTGGTTTCCTTGATGGCATGCCAGACATCTAGGATGGGAGGGTTCGCAAGGGATCCCCTTTAAGTGTGTTAGGGGATGAACTTGATGGTAGTGTCTCCCACAGTTGACTTAGAGTTCAGGAGTGTCTCAAAGTGTTCTTTCCAGCTTGGATAGGTTCAGTGTCTTTGAGGAACATTGAGGCATCCTGCAATCACAGGAAAGTAGGACCGTGGGAAGTTGGGCCATAAATAGCTTTCTTCTTTGAACTTCAGCTTTGAGGAGTTGATATGTCTCCTGTTGAGATGAGATGTCATCTTGCCATGCAAAATGAGCCCTTCTTTTGCAGGGCTTATTCAAGGGGGGCTTGGGGCTTGGGTCTTGGTGTTATTTTCATTGAACCGGTATTGGTGTCAATGGGTGGTATAGCCAATGGATTCTGCACAGGCCATATGAATGGTGATTTTAACCTTTCCATAGTTTCTTAATGTTGCCTTCATTTGTGGACAGGGCAGGGGGGTTTTCATGAAGATACTGTTGGAGATCCTTACAGACTGTGGGGTCTTGTAGAGATTTGGTGTTGAGAGTCCTTTGCATTGCTTTTGGCTGTTTTGGGTGTTTTGGAGCAAGCCAGATATTCATAATTGACCTGACAAGACAGAGATTTTGATATTCTAGACCTGTATCCCAACACCGTGCCGTAAGCTCCCTTCAGACACTTCTATCCCCTCCTCCTAGTGTAAACAGGGAAGAGGAACTTTTCAGAGGTAAGTGCTTGAAATTAGGCTTCTAAATGTGATACTTAAAGATGTACCTAAAGAGTCTGATGCTCAGAAGTGCTGAGCTCTGTCAGGAATGACTGAAGACACCTCTCCCTTTGGGCCTTGCAGAGCAGGGTCCATACAGGGAAAGACAGTGGAGTCTAGCTGAGTCAGCTGGAGGGGCAGGCCAGAAGATATGCATGCATCATCCACTCTTTGCTCCTGCATGTCAGTGATTTGATTAATTTAATTTAAATGGAAAAGTTCCTATTTTTATCCCCTGTGCTAAGTTAATTACAGTACATAGTACAGCATATACTAGTACCTTTGACTTTTCATATTTTCCCCTAAATTAATCTACATAGCTTAATTTATTTCTAACATGTGACCATGGCTTTTATCCTTTGGGCCTCTAAAGAATGATTTACTATTTATAGTTGTTCACAAATTGCTGTTCAAGTAAACAGGGACTCAGTCAGGATTTACAAGGCCTGGCACTAAAATACTTCCCCTTCAATTTTACTCCTGCTCTTTCAACCCCAGCTGCTCTAATTTATTGGTTTTTAAGAATTCCAAACATATACAGAACTGACATATACAGAGAAGTCAACTTCAAAGCTTCCATTGGCTTTGATTGCGTAGGACTGAGGCCTTAAAGATTATGAACTTTGAATACCATTGGCCTCTGGCATGAAGTAAGTCCAAACGCACCCTTAGAATTCTTGAGTTGTCCTACCTTTCCATGATGCAACTTGTATGCACTTAAAGCAGAAAGTGGATATTACTTCATTATTTGAAAAAATAAATGTGGTCATGTAACAAAAGTTTATCATAATACATACATTAAAATGGTAAATTTAAGTTTATACACTGCATTGTTAGCTTCTGAGTGCTCCCTTTTTATTGTTTTATTACAAATGTACGTTGAAAACACTGGATCATAGTGGAATAGTGTAGGACCATGGCCATTCACTCTCTTTGCCCACTAGCTCAGTCTTAGGTCCTTCTTCCAAATATAATAAATCATGGTACCATAATGGAATACTCTGCCTACACCAGACTGAGCTGAGACCAACCCATTATGCTTTATTGAATTAATTTTTTTTCAGTTTCAGTAATAGTGGGACAGTTTTTGTCTTGCAGATATCTCAGTTTCTCCTCCTCTAAATCCTGGTTTTGACTCTTTCATCCCTTTCTGATGGCTCAGGGAAGAATGTGGTAAGTTTCTAAGAATTTTCTGAGTTCTTTTAGAATGATCATAGGAAAAGTTACTGTGGAAACGCATAATTCATAGAGTAATAATGAGAATGTTTAATTTGAATTTTAAAGCTAACAGTTTGGGCGAGTCCTTCCTATATCTGTGAAAAGGGGGAGCATACTTCTGATGGAGAATTCCTAAGAGGAATTTCTGAATAATTCTGAACCTTCAGGGAAAAACTTTTTATTCAGCTGGAAGAGACCTGGCCAGGTGGGAACAGTTAACTTTTAAAATATTCCATTTGATTTAGTATGCACATACCATAATATTTTGGTGCAGTGACTGTTCAATACCCAGGAGTGGGCGCAACAGAGTTTAGATAACAATGTGATGGAAATCTTAGCAATATCAAACAGATAATAAATCACTCTGGTTTCTGCCATCCAGACTGCATTTTATTTAAACCTACATAATTTCAAGGAGTCAAAAAGCACAATGCTGAGCTGATTCAATCGTCACAGGTTAGCCTAAGCTGCATAGATTGAACAAATAAGCAAGTGAATAGACAGTCACTTTTGATTCCAGAAATGGAGCCACGTGCCTGCTTAAGCTTGGGCCAGACACCAGGGGACGCTAGAGCATGCCTCCCTGCTCAGCAGGAGCAGACAAGACGGCCAAGGCTAGCCTGCCCACCCTGTGAGGGAAGATTTGTGGGGAGGTACAAAGCATCCTGGGATTTTGGGGGACTGTGAGTTAACTTGAAACTGGAGGGGAACTGGGACATAAGTTCAATAAAACAGTTTAACTTACATCAGTTAAGTCTGGTACTACATCCATCCAGGTTTATCTTAAGCCAGTTTTGGCCATTTTGAAAGCAATTTATATGTGTTGAACTTCTAAGGGGTTGGGACAGACATTACACATAAACCAGTTTATGTGATCAGATACAGGTTTAAACCTTAACAGAACAAATGTTCAGAGCACATAAACCAGTTTGAAAATGGCTAAAACTGGTTTGAGATAAACCCGGTTGAATGTAGTATCAGACTTAACTGATTTGGGTCAAATTGGTTTATGCAATGGCTGTCCCAGACCCCTTGCTGGTTTAAGATAAACCAAACACCCCCAGCATCCCAGCATGCTCTCTGGGCTGGGCAGGACTCTCTACTCCACAGCAGGGCTGGCCCCTCCCCGCTGCTCCCTAGCCAGAGCTCTGGCAGAGACTTGCAGGCACAGAGCATCTGCCTGGCTTCCCACTGCTAAGCAGGGATTATTCCCACTCCCCTCTGCCTTACGCAGGCACCTCAGCATTAGCTAGCAGATCACATGCTGGCTACAGTCTGTGCTGTGGGAAACGACAGGCAGATGGGCTTTTTGGAGATAATCAACAAGTAACTTAATGTCCTTCCTTGGAAGAGCTGTTTAAGAAGAGCTCCATTACTTAATGGAGAGAGGCTTTGTTTTCTTAATGGGTTGATAAATAGTTAGTTAGGGGTGATAAACATTCCCTCCTGGGCAGCTTGGTGGGGGCGGGGAATAATCAGAGGGTCCTGCTGGGGCCTGGCCATGGCCCCTCTGCTCAGCCCTGTGGGACCCAAGGGTGGGCTGCTCTAGCACCCCCTGGCATCTAGCCTGAGCCACTGCAGGCATGTGCCTGCATTTCTGGGATGTCTGTCTGGTTACAAAACTGATTTAGTTTAGCCAAGTTAGGCTAACCTGCAAAAATTGAATCAATTCAGGCTCAGGCTTTTTGAATGTCTGTACCTATCCCTGTTGTGTTACACATTTGAACCTGTTTAAAGTCACACATACTGGTTTATGTGTAATTTCTGTACCTAGTCAAATAGGTTAAAGCAAGTTAGGAAACAGAGTGACTCTGAATTGTACACAATGAGAGTACAACTTTCAGCTGGGATTTTCAAAAAGAGTTCAAGGAATTAAGGGCCCAACTCCTACTGATCTCAAATGACTATTTGAGTACCTAATTTCCAGCCTTCACTTTTTTTTTAAAGAATTAAAAATTAAAAAGTCATTTTAGCAGAAAGGAATGTCTCCAGGAGACAGTAGCAATGTAACATAAGCATTTAAACAATTTCATTGGAACTGCAAGATTCAGAAATGCTATATCTGATTTATTTTGTCTATACCCATGACATTTCTTCTTTAGATAAACACATTCCATAGGTTTTGTTCATAAATCTGAATTCTTATAAAAATCTATAGAATTACAAATCTAGTTGTAAATATTTTCACATCTAAAGACTTAAAATAATTATTACAAAATACACATCAACATTAGAAGTACTGAAAATGAAATAAGTTAGATTTGTTAATAAAGCTAAAAAATAGTGAAACTGGATGTTTTTAGAATTTGATTTGTCAATTTCAACCCCTATGGCATTGTCTTACAGCAACAAATATTTTAAATATGAAAATGTTTTTCTCCTGCTGGTTCAGAAAAATGATTCATCATACAAGTGTAAAGATTATTAATATTCCCACTAGCATAAAAGTCAAGGCCTTGAAGATTAATAATTGAGTGGAATTTAATGGTATAGTCTTATTTTAATGAGTAAATTATCATATCAAGTTGAGAATGATAAACCAGACTCTGTATTGCAGCTGAGAGAAGAGGCTGTTAAGCAACCTGGTAAAAAAACACTCTGATTCTGGCCAGGTCTGTCTTGATTTGGTATAGTTTAGAGGAGATGTAGTATTACTTGCCTTGTATCATATGGCAGACAGTCCCTAAGTGTCTGGCCATCAGAATGGTACCTCTCATGCTTCCTGTTGCCACTGTCACAGATCCCTCTAGGAGTTTGCTTCCTTGGGGGCCACTGTGGTCTTAAATGTTCTATGAGTACTTCCCGACTGCCCAAAGTCAACCCAGATGTGATTTTTAGAGTAGGGAAAAGCCGTAGTTATTTTCGACTCTGAGAAAAAAATATTTTTTGAGAAAAGATTATATATTACATGTGTGGCATGCATGTGTGCTTGTGCATACACACAAATGTTAGCAAGAGTACAAATCATGTGAGAAATGACACTTTTCATGGGATCATCTGAAATACCATAGGAAATACTGAGCTCAAGCAGCAGTCAGATTAACATTTTGAGGAACAAGATGAAACTTCCATTCTTCATTTAAGAATTTAAAAGACAAGCTATAGCATACAAATAAATATGATAGCGAGGCAAGGATTTCTATGGGTAAGGCATAAAAGAAAGGCCTCAATGAAAGAGGAAAGGATTTCTTATGGTGATATCTTTTATGGAACCATAGTTTGGATAGAGTTAGACAAACTTCCAAATGCAAGACATTCCTCTTCAGATCCTTATAGCTTTATGTATGTATAAGTTGCAAGACTGTGCAATTTCACAGTGGCAAGACTGTGAAATTCATTGATGTAAGATTTTACCGTCAATTATATATAGGTTCCTTGATACTAAAGATTAATTAAAAACCCCCACTAATATGTTGGGTTTCTTTTCAGTGTTCCTTCAACAATCTGGTTTGCTAATTTGCTTGCTAGAAGACAGCTGAAGAGTTCAAGACAATGTTCTCCCATGTTAAAAGAGTTCACCTGAAACTAGCTAGCTTTTCTTTGGGTTGTCTAGGCTGGCTTTTATCCTTTATCACAATGAATCACACAGAATGGAGGCTGTGGCTTGTGAAGAGCAGCCCTGTCTTTTCCTCTGGCATCACTTACATTGGAATCTGGAAAATATGTTTCCCCCCAAACTTAAAAGCCTCTGATAACTATACAATTGTGTGTTGTCATAAATTCAGTTTCAATGAAACCTTCTTCCCTTTGGAAATGCTTCTTGCCCAGATACTCCTGCTTATTGCTGGTTTTTCTGGAGGATTAGCAATATTTTTCACTTTCTTACCATCATGGCAACTTTATTTAGGTCCAAGAAACAAAACCTGGATTAAATTCTTGCGTTTAGCTGGTGGAATCTTGTATGTATTTGCTGGTATTTGTGTCTTAGTGCCAGTGATCTTGGAATGGCTATTCAGTGTTGTGAGGGAGTGAAGAGGTGGGCTGGATTGGAGGCTTCCCGCCCCGGTGCAGCAGCGCTGAACTCACTCCCACACGCCCGAAACGCTGGGCAACCCCTTACCATCTGCAGGTGCGGGGAAGTAGGCGTGGCCCGGGCAGCAAGGACCAGCGTAAGAGGGACACCGGCGTCCGGAAGAAGAGAGGCGGAGCCGGAAGGAAGCCAGGCGGCTGCAGCGGCGAGAGGAAGCTGCGGCGAGTGGAGCGAAACTGTCCGGAGGCGCTGTCGAACCTGGTGGGGTAAGCCGAAGCCTCCACAGGGCCGGGAAGCAGGGACGATGGGTCCCAGCGAAGACCCGGGCTGTGCAGCGCGGCTAAGAATGGCGGGACCCGGCAGGAGCCGGGAGCCGTATAGTTTGGAATAGAGGGGCACTCTCTACAGGAGAAGAGGCTGCCTAGTGTCTATAAGGACTGAAAGTTGGTAAGAAGCCAGGGAAAAGGACTAAGGAGCCCTGAGAGGGTCCTAGGAAGGAGTGCTCTAGCACCCAACAGCCGGGTAATAACAATAGCCCACTGAGGGCAGGCTAGCCCAGTGCCCAAATAACCCGGACTGGAAAATCATTAATGGCATAAAACAGAGATCGCGGAGTAAAAAGGGAGCTACCTACTGACGGGTCCGTGGACCCGAGACGACGACAGATCCAGTGGTACGGGCGAGGGTGTAGGGGTGGCGGAGCCCTCACTGACTAGGGACCCCAAGAGTCCCAGAGTCTCACTTTTGGACTGGTACGCGCCGGAGTAAGATCACTGAACCAGAATAACATCAAAGTCGTGGCAGGCATATCAAGTGCATACAGGCCGAGAGGAGGGACCCGTAGTGATTGGAAACGCTGTGGGCGAGGCATGAGAGAAGGCGGGTGCGGCATCGGATACGCTGAGCCCGCACAACTGGCAACCAATAACACTATCCCTTTTCCTCTTTCTTTCCATCTGCCACCTGTCCCAATGGCACAACAAATGGGGACTGCTATTCCAGTTGGGTTTATGTCTGGTGTTCTGTTGCTAATAAGTGGGATCTTTATCTTCCTTATAAGATATTCTGTAACATTAATCAGGGTAAACCCTGTGAATCCAAGATCTATGTAATTGTGTTTCAGTAAGCTGATAATTAGAGGTCACAAATACAAAACAACTATGCACATTAATTGCCAAAGAAGCATTTCCAAGAATATCAAAATGATATCAACAGTGTTTCATTCTGTAATTGATCACTTTAATTGTATATTAAAGAATTTTGAAAAAAAACCCAGGTGCTATAAATGTTTGCTGTTCATTTAATGGAATAGTGTGAGAAAGCATCTGCTGTATAATAATTCCTTGTGTTTTGGGGTTGTTATTACAATCAGTTTGCTATTGTTCTATTGTTTTTATATAATGCCACTGGTGACCAAGTTGTGTTAAGGACAAACAAAATGACAAGTTCCTGTCCAAATTGAAATTACTGTTTAATGACAGGCAACAATAAAGGAAGTGTGCAGGAAAATGGTTTATAACAGTGAAAGAGCACAAAATGTGCTTAGTAAGTTCCTGTCTGGACACATTTTTTAAAAAGAAAGTTAAGGTGTGGACAGCATTCAAAGTGAAGGATGAGCTTACAGATTAAATAACTGAAAACTGGAAAGTGCACTTGGAAAGGTTTTGGAAAGGCAGAGTGCACTGCAGCAGAATCAGAGAAGATACTGCAGACAGAGAAGATTGTATGGGACAAGGCACGGGGTCTTTTGTAGATAAAGGAAATGCCAGTCTCTATGTATGCCCTCAGGGAGAGTTTCAAAACCAAAATTTCTCCTGTGGCTGAGAAAAGGCATTGAAAGAATTTATTACCCTTCATTTTCAGGGGAAGGGTTAAACAGCTTTGTACCTCTGCATAGACAGGTGCCCTATTCCACATGTTCCTGGAAATACATTATAGGGTTATTTTATATTAAGTTTGTTCAGCATTTTCCATTATACGATTATTTTATTGTTGCCTTATAAGATTTCCACACTCTAACCAAAATGCTGTTTAAATGTCTTATTATAATAATATATCAGGTATATTATTTTAGCTTTCCCTGTGAAGGAAAATCTGCCCAAATATGGCTAAGATTTAAAAGTAAGATATCTTCATTTCCACATGCTCAGTGAGTGTCTGGGTATACTAGAAGGGTGTGGCCTGAGAAGAGCAGCAGGAGGCAAAACTGCCTTAGTAACTGCCCCTCCCATCAGGCAAAGGCTACTGTAGCACCAGGCACTGGATTTGAACATAAAGAAAGTTACTGGTCCATGCTCCCAGTGCTCTCAGCATGATTATTTTATAAGTTTGTTTTTAAAAAAAACCTGGTGAGATTTCATTGAAAAAAAGAACTATGGGAAAAATGTTAGAGGGGCAAGGTTAAGCATAATCAACCAGAATAATTGCATAGAAAAGATAGGTGAATGGTGCCATAAAGAACTGGTTTATATCCCTACCTCTGCCAGATTTCTTTTGCAATGATCACTTAAAGTCACATAAAGCAACATTTTGACAGATGGCCACTATTAATTATGCATTCTTCACTTCCTGGGTGTCCAGTTGAGATGCATAAAGTCAGATCAGCAGATGTGTGGAGCACTCATAGTTGCAATTTAAGTCAATGGGGACTGTACTTTGAATACCCAAAGTTCCAAAGAAGTCTTCAAATTTTAAAAACATGAAGTCATGGATATGTTTCAGTGAATATTTCTGACAATTTTAATTTGAATTTTTCAGTGCCTATATTTACCCATCATTAAACAGTTATCCCCATCTTAAAACTTTGCAGGAGCATAGTGTTATGAAGATAAATTCATTAATACTTGTGAAGTACCCAGATAATATGGTGAAAACGTGATAGAAAAGCCTGTGAGGAAATACTAATTCTGTATTCAAGAGACAAGGATTTTTGTGGGTAGTATCATTTAGTGCACCAACTGTATAGTTGGGAGGGATATAGGCAAGCTTTTGTAGAGCAAGTACCATTTCTCAAATTCATCATCTGGATTAGGGCAGTGGTCCTCAGCCAGGATTTAGGGTAAGTGGTATGGGGTAGAAATAATGCTGGAGGCCACACACTGAGTTCTGAGTATACAAATAAATTTGCATACCATTTGGTGAGCATCCATAACTGGCTTTTCCTACATTTTGAGTGCTTAACATTCAGTTAATGTAGTTTTGTATGTGTGTGTGTATGTGTAAGTATGGGTGTATACATTTCTAAGATAAAGATGGAATGAAATGCATAATATGAATTGCTAAAAAAGGATTTAATGAAGTCTCAACTAAAAGGGGTTAAAAACTGTCAATCCCCAGGAGCTGGTGACGGAAGTGACCTCCTTCAGAGACTGTGTGGATTAAATATTTTAATATTTCTAGATGCAATTAGCAAAGACTCCAATCAGCAAAGGGTCCGATCTCCAATTAGTGTAAACTAGAAAAAAAGCAAATCAAACAAAACAATGGCACTAAACTAATTTGGAGCAGCTAAGATTTTGCCTGTTGGTTAAAGTGAGTTCTAGCTGAGGAGCTATTTTGTGTTGCTGCGCCACTAGAAAAAGTAGGAATTATGCCCATGTCCAGGACTGAGTACCTTCTTAGTATTGGCAGCAATGACACAACATGCCAAGCTAGTAACTTTAGGATTTCTTTAGTGTGCGTGAAGTATTGGTCCATATTCTGCTAAACAGGCCATTTTAGGCTTAAAGTACCAGTCCAACTAGGTTTTTACCAAATTATGAAATATTATGCCAGTCAGATTACAATGACTGCCTATTGGCTGCTCATCTAAATTAGTAGTGGAGAATTCCCCAGATCCTTCTCCACTTAGCCTATATCAGAGCCATATTAAGAAGAAATATGTTGTGGTCCTTAGATTCTCCTGAAATCTGAAAGGATTACAGAAACCTGCTTGGAACAAACTTTGTGTGTTAAAAACACAGCATCGGGATAAGGTTGTGATTTCCCACACAAAAAGGCTGTGATTGGTCCTGGAATTATTTTTTTAATGGTGTTATTACCAGCCCTCTTAACATCTGCATGAGTTGTATACTTATTTTCTGTGGGACGAATCATGTTTGCTAAGGGAGAGTGATGCTTAGAAGCTGCACAGCACAGACATCCTTAATCACGGGGTGTTAGAAGTCCCTTGGATGCATTTTGTTTCTGGCAAAGAGCTGTGCCACAACCCCTGACACCAAGGATCAGCTTGGTACCTGAGGAGCAGCTGATGAGACAGTGTTGTTTAAAATAAAAAGCAGAACAAAATGGAGCACTAGATAGGAGAAACCATTTGGTATATAGTGTATGAACTTAACGGCTCTGTAAAAATAAGAGACTGTTGTTCTTCTTACCCATCCACACTGGGAAGTTCTGGAAGGAAATCTGTCTCTACTTAGTGAAATATTCCTTGGAAGTCTTTCTGGGGTGATGCAGTTCCACCCCATACTTCCCAAGATACTGGCACAAAGGAATGTACCCATGAGGCACAACCAAGCTATTAGATTGTAAAATTCCTTCTGCTTTAGAGAAAAGGAATAGAGATAATCTTAGATTTCGACTCTTTGGAGCTAGTTGAAAGGAGAAAAACATCATAGTAAAAGGAAACATGACACCCAAATGGGAACAGGTCCTAGAGGGGAAACTTCAAACTAGGCATTTGCAACCCTTTATTTCCCTTCCTTCTGCAAATACCAGTAACAGTTTGATGCTTGATGAAAATTGCTGCTGACCATGACAGTATAAAAAGACAGACCTATTGAATGGGCAGGTTTGTGGACACTCCTGTGAAGAGCTATTACCTATAGCTTACCCTGATATTCTGTCTGTGAGTCATGATGGAACTCAGGGACAGATTCTTCCCTCTGTTGATCAATGAACACAAGAGGACTTTTATCAAGTTTTATCAAGAACAAATATGTTCTTACTACTGAATGTTACTTGTAATCTATTAAACCAAATTCAATGTTGTTAAACAGAAAAAGAATATTTTTTTCTGAGCATTCATTATACCCCAACCAAAATATCTTTTATCTAGAAATGGAAAATGAGCCATAATCATGTGTTACTACGGTACAAAAGCAGTCTATTTTCTGCAGCAAGCGTTTTGAATTGCAACATATACCTCTCTAGCCATGTCAGTCTGAGAACAAGCAGCACAGTCTTGTTGAAGTAAACAGAAGTCACTAGGGCTAAGTACAGACAGTCAAAAAGCTCAAGGCTGAATCATTTCAGTCTTTGCAGATTAGTTTACAATGCAGAGATTAAACTAAGAAACAACTGGACAGATATTCACTTTTGATTCAGGAAATGCAGCCACATGCCTGCAGTAGCTCAGGCCAGAAGCCAGGGAGCACTAGAGCATGGCTCTCTGGTGTATAGACAGCATGGGCTGTGTGTTAACTTCCTTTTCCTGATGTCCCTGAGTTCTCTGGGATTTGCAGTCCAGAATCACAGCAGTAGGACGCTATTAGGTTGCTCATCACCAGGGATCCTGGTTTTCTCTGATTTAAAAAAATCTCCAATTTTTCGTTAAAAAAAGTAATCCCAAATCCACATTTTTGCATGATCAAAATGAAAGACCACTTGTCATTTAAATCAAGAAAAATGTGGAGTTGGGAGTTACTTTTTTTTAACGAAAAAATTGGGGATTTTTTTAAATCAGAGAAAACCAGGATTCATGTTCCTCACTTGCTCTTCCTGCTTCCAGGTACTTCTGGGATTTGTAGCCCAAAGTAGCAGTCAGCAGTAAGTTTTAAGTGGGCAGGGCAGCTCTGTACTCATGGGAAGAGAAGTTTAACCCCTATCCCTGGACCCAGACCCCAGCCAGGGTTTCCCTGCCCCCAACCCTTCTCTGCTGGAGCAGACAGCACACCCCAGCCCGGGGCTGGAAAGCATGCTGGGATGATGGAGGACTGATTTAATATGAACCAGGAAGGGAAATGGGACAAAAGTTTCATAAGCTGGTTTGGCCCAAATCAGTTAAGTCTGATACTACGTTCAACCAGGTTTATCTTAAACCAGTTTCAGCCATTTTGAAACTGATTTATGTGCACTGAACGTCTGTTCTGTTACAGGTTTACACCAGTATCTGATGACTTAAACTGCTTTATGTGCAACTTCTGTCCCTGGCCTAAGTGAATTAGAATTATACTGGATTTTCTGCAGGAACTGTATGAGGTCCTTTACCTAGGAAGGTGCCTATTTGTGTTGTAGGACATTCTTAAGCAGAAAAAAGAATGATTTTACAATTTTTGAGATTAACTCTAAAAACCAACCAGTCTTTATGCCTTTAAATGTAAACTAAACTAAGGTGACCCCATGTAACAGATAGAGAACAATAGGAATTTGGTAATAATGGAACTTCCTGACCACTGGGCGATAGTGTTAGTGTGCTTTACTCAATGAAAGAAGAAAAATTGAGATCCTGCTTGAAACATGGTGCTCTTCATTCATTAAAATTTGCTAAGCTCTTACATGGCTTCTGATAGGTTTTTTAAGTATTAAAGAGCACATCTACACATTCATTAATGCACTTTAAACCTAGCACTTCCATGGTGAGGTACTAGAAGAATGCGTATTAGCTTATATTAGTGTGCATTACCTAAAGATCACAGTGATGCTTTAATGTGCATTAAAATAAACTAACACACATTAAAGTGAATGTGTAGACATACCCAAACAGTTAAGAACCTCTCCCACTTCTATAAAATAGACGAGCATTTTGGAAAGGAAATATTTTGCCCCAGGCTGCATGACATTTTTCATTTTCATAGCAAGTCAAACAACTTACATGTAATTTTTTCAAAGAAAAAACATCATTTCTTATTTCAATTCATTACAATTACAAAAGCAAGCCAATTTTTGTCATCACAGTCCTTGAAATCACAATGATATAAATTTATTGCAGATAGTACTTGGTTATCATCAGGTAAATTTGAGTCAGTTTTAGCACTTTTTGTTTACTTTTAGTTTGATGCTACCTTAACCTTCTTTTTCCATGTGGGCCTCTGTGGATGCTGACAGATGTGCAGCTCCCCGCTGTAAGTTATGGCACTTCACAGAAAGCACCATAAGTTACAGTGACCCCCCTGACCCAACAGATGTTCGCTGTTGATGAAATTAAGCTTCACTTTGGAGATGATTCAGGAGGAGCTGTATTGCTGCAGCCTCTCTGCCCTAGTCCCATTCCCCCTCCCTCCCCCCTACAAGCATCCCAGCTCTGGTGCTGTTTGCATGATGGGAGGGGGAGAAGGGAGGGGATGGAGCTCTGGGTTGGGGTTTGCCTAGCCTGCATTGGAGGGGGGCATGTATTATAGCCCCCGCCTTCCTGCCCCCTGAGGTGGCGCATGCAATCTACCCACATCAGCCCAACATTAGACAGAAGTTAATGAAGTCACTGTACTTTGGAGTGCCTTCATCTGAACCCTCATGTAATGAGGGTTAATTTGTCATGTGACTGGGCACTTTTAAAGCACTCCGCAACCATACACTTCTGTCAGGGCACAGCTGTAGAGCATCTTCAAGGGGCTGATCATGTGACAAATGTCATTTCTGTCAGCGCCTCACTCAACCTCAGATCTTCTATCCTCCAGATCCTTAGCTAAGTCTTACCTTTATTTCCCTAGTGTCTATTTCATGATTTTGGAGTTTTTTGTTTTGTTTTCATTTTTGGGTTTTTTTGAGGACTGGACAAGAATTCCAGTTGATTTACACATGTCTCAAAATGCTGCTGTGAGCCCCACCTGCTCCCAGACTTGTTTGCTCCCCTGCTTTCCCAGTGGGCTTGGCCTGGGTACTGGTTGTTACTGTCTCTGCTGTACTCTTTCAGAGCAGTAGTTTGGGATGAATCAAACTAGTTCATTGCTTGCTCAGCTTTATCTTCCTACAAGTTGTCTGACAAGTTATTGGGATCTTTGCCCCTAAATAATGGTTGATATGAAATGTACGTTGACTATGTAATGGGAAAGAAACAGGAATGTAAGAAACTTTGTATCTCAGTGGGTGCATCTACACATGATGCTACACTGCCGTAGCAATGTGCCATGGCAATGTAGTGTCAGCAGCAGGCACAAACCATGATGTCACAGCTACACTGCCATAGTGATGCACTCCCTCAGTATAGCACATTGATAAAAATAATTGTGTGCCACTGGCATGGTGCAGTCAGTACAGGCTGTTACTGCGCCATAGGGGCATGTGTAGATGTGCCCAGTATAACAAGAAGTCACAAGTAAACTGTCCACGGTTATAAA
>NW_017729032.1:171332274-171338977 GCF_001723915.1 Gavialis gangeticus
GTATAGCACATTGCTAAAAATAATTGTGTGCCACTGGCATGGTGCAGTCAGTACAGGCTGTTACTGCGCCATAGGGGCATGTGTAGATGTGCCCAGTATAACAAGAAGTCACAAGTAAACTGTCCACGGTTATAAAAAATCTGAAATGTTTGAATTGATTAAATGAAAAATGAGGACATGTGAAGCACTTGATATATCTGAAAAACTGGTATTGGATTTCTTTAGTAAGAGCAGTTTAAACTGTTTTCCATGGATTTATATGTTACCTGGTTCACCAAGCAGTTTGGAGATGGCCAACTGGTGCTGTAACCAGGGACTGAGGCTGCCTTCATCACAGTTCTCTTAGGAATGAATGAGCGAGGATTAAAAAGGAGGACACACAGGCAGCCTCCAGGCATGCCAGCAGCTCACAGGAACTAATCCACACAAAAAGGCTGCTATGATTCTTGCAGGATGAACTTTACTAACTGCTGTATATTTCACAACTTTACTAATTGCAGTTATTGCACTCTTATTGAGCAAGTGAGCCTAGAGAGAGATCATATGTCATGGTTTCTATGTATGTTTTTTAATGCTGTGTGCAATAGCTTTCTCTTTTATATTACCACTAACCAAAGCCATAAATTAAGATTTTTTCTTATAACATTGTATTTAATAGCACAACCTTTCAGACGCATGTTGTCAGGAAAGCATGATATATTTAAGGCCTGCTTAGGAAGCTGCCTAAGATTCTGCATTTTCAAATATTTCTAGGCACAATTAAGTGAGAACAAATCATTGTGGAGGCATTTTATTGCACTTGGATATCCAAGTACCTGACTTTCATTCTTGCAAGGGTGACTACAGCTTCAATGCTTTACCCATGACTGCTGGAATTCTCTTTCTCTTAGCCCCAGAGGAATGCTACTTTCAGGCAGATTACATTAGCCACGTTAGATAGACATTAGTCATTTAGTTAGAACTATACATGTGGCAGAAAAAGAGCAGAGGAACATTATTATATAGCTGATGTTGACTTCAGATCTGTCACTACAGTAATGAATGGGGGTGTGTCTTGCATCTTGATTATCTACAGACTTGCCAGAAGGCCTTTAAAAAGTACAATTTAAAAAAACAATTTTGCAACAAGAATTCAGTTCTGCCAAACATATATGTTTTCCCTGTAGAGGAAAATTGCTCTCTGAAGGGGAAGAGAAGCTAGTCATAGCTGCCCCATATGCTGATGGAAAGTCTGGTTGCCTAGAACATTTAAAGGACATTCTGATGCCTAGATGAAGCACTTGGCAATTTTATTCTCCTAGACAACTTTTCAGCTCCCTGTCTGCCCACCCTTCAGGCCATGGAGTGAAGATGCTGATACTGATCAACCATCCATCTAGAGAACTTTGCTCTTGGCTACTGAGGCTAAAGCAGGGATAAGATTTCTGTAGCCCTCAACTTCTCTGTTGCTGATGACAGATGCACAAGTCTCCCATTGTATACCCATGTCCCTATGTGCTGCTATGCTGTCCCTGATTCCTTCTTTATGTGGCACCCTGTTTCAATGTGTTATCTCCATGGACTGCCTGCCTCTCCCTTTCTTTCTTCAAGCCACTAATGCCATCTCACTATTCTATCTTGTCCTCACCCCTAAATCCAAACATTGACTCCTACCTTAGCCCAGTCCTTGTTTAGAGAAACGTCAATATTCTTCTTTAAACCCATTGGTTTCAGATGGCAATCAACCAACTCCCCTGACTCCCAAATTTTGAGGAGGACAACAAAGAGGATCTCTGGCCATTAAACCAATAGAAAGTACCAGGGTCTCCTGAAAGCAGGACAAGTGAAGTTCCATTCCCACAGGAGGGGTTTCTCAGTGACAATGTCAGTGAGTTTTTCCCATCAGATGGACTGAAGCTCATAGGAGATAGAGCTGGTAGATCTCAGTTGGCTTGTAAAGGCAAGCCCTCCTGGTGTACTTTTGGGTCTGTGTATTAATGAGAGTACATCCTTTTTCTTTAAGATCCCTGTTCTCTATTAAGTTACAGGATAGTAGCCCTCTGAAAACTAAAGGGTATTGAGAATGGATCCTGGTTTTCTCTGATTTAAAAAAAACTCCCCAATTTTCAGATTAAAAAAGTAACCCAAAATCCACATTTTTCCATGATTAAAATGAAACACCACTAATATATACAGTTTCATTTTAATCAGGGACAAATGTGGATTTGGGGTTATTATTTTATATCCAAAAAGTTGGGATTTTTTTAAATCGGAGAAAACCAGGATCCCTGGTGATGCGTTTAAGCTGGCCATGGCTGAAGACATTGGTATAGGAGGAATGCATCAGCTTTCCCCTCCTTCCAAAGGACACTAGTGGTAACGCATAAGTTGCAATTTATATGTCTGCACTGGGGGTAAGGAAAATAGTATGGAGAAAACGAAGTAGAATGGTGAGTCAGTTCAGAATTGGAAGGTGGTAGAATTGGAAGGTGCTGGCTGGCTACACTTGATACACTTTATGATGGGTTGCTATTTCCCAAGAAGTAGGCATATGTAAAAGAACAGACAATTAGGTAGCAATTTCCCTATCTCTATTCTTTGTAGATCTATAAAAAAAATCTGAATCCTTAGTCAACAAGGTTGGGAGTTATGAGAGAGGGAAGAAAGGACAGGGTTTAGGTGAACCGAAAGTTGAGCAGAATGAGCAGCCACATTTATTGAGAATGGCAGTGAGGGGTGTGTGCATGATGAAAAATGGGTGTGTAAAGGGGAATGAATTGGGGTAGTTGCAGAGTGAGTTGTGCCTGGGGGTTAAGTGAATCTGAGCATGTTTGTGAGTGGAAAGACTGGATGTGGAATGAAAGTGGGTGTGGATGAGGGTGTGTGAAATAAATGACAGTTGAGACATATATATTAAAAATATGGAGTGGATGCCAGCGAGAGAGACAGTAAGTTGATGCAAATTCATGTAAATAGATGAATGTTTATATTAATGCACCACACCTTTTCCTATCTGCAAAAGTTAGCATGTATGCAGATTTGCCAATCCATATGTTTTAGATATGGTATGGTCTGTACTGCAAACCAAACCCAGAGCAGACTTAAATGTTCCATATTGCACAGAACACTCAGGTTTGGTTGTACCTGCTGATCTATCAACTGCGGAGAAACTCTGTAGTGCATTGGGTCTCTTATTCCTCTGTTTTCCTCCTTTTTTCCTGATAAGGAACAGAGAAGCTCACTGTGCAGGAGTGGACAGCAAAGGCCATGTTTCTCCTCCAGGAAAAGGTGGAAGAGCACAATGTTCAGCAACCAAGAGCTTACTATGCCAGTTTCTCCCCTCCTATTAAAATTATAGGCTCTGCCTAATCCTACTCTTCTCCTCTTTTGTCTTGCTCCTCAAAAGGCCTGGAAAAAAATTATACCATTTTAAATTGGTAGGTTACTGCAGTTCATCTGAACGTGCAGAAATGGTTGCATCTCTCTGCTTCTTTCCTACAGCAAGCAGAAGTTAAACCCCGTGAAAGAAACACTACTAAGTCAAGGGAGAGGAGACATATGAGATTGAACTTAACTGCCATGAGGGAAAGTTAAGTTCAAGTATGTATGCCTATAAATATTTGTGTAAAGTGGAACAGCCTTAGCAGGAGAAACTTAATCCAGAATACCTTATAGTCTGGTGGTTTAGAGACTTTCCTAGGAGTTGAGAGTCTCTACTCCAAATATGCAGGCAGGAAACAGATCCTTTGGCTGTATATTCAGATGACTGGTATACTGTGTATGATGGGTTACTGGATACACTCGTTTTTTAGGAGAAATGCTTTATTTGGTTTAGGCCCCCAACTCCAGATGAGTTAGGGGCCTAACTGCTAAGAACCACTGGCAATTGTTCACTACTTAGAACCATTAATGAGTGACAGGTCCAAAGTCCCTCTCCTTTCTCAGTGTCTCCTGCTATCTTAAGCAGCTCCCTGTTTTGCCAGGTTCTGCATATCCTATTTTTGGCACCTTTAGCAAACAGCTATTCCCCAACGGATGTGGACACACAGTACCTTAGCCAGCATAACTTACATTGGCAAAGTTCAGTCTTGCTTTCAGGGGTAATTGTCCACAAGAAAGGGAGAAGTTACCCTAGGCTAGGGGGTTTGGCTCATCCATTCTTTCCATTCATAGATTTCATTTAATGGATTTCAGAAACTGGTACAATGTAATTTACCCTGATGAAAACCCTTTTTCTGAGCCTTAGGTCATTTTTTGGATCTAACCCTAAATGGCTCCCACAAGAAATCTATCATGAAGCAAGGAACTATACCCAAGCCAGGCTTTGAGCAGCTGGGACATGCTTCCTTTTACATCCTCCACAATGACTGTCTCTCCTTTTCCAGAAATGATCCCAGAACCTTCAGGCTCACCCTTAATCCCATTTTGATGCCTGCCTTGTTGCTGGTAGGATGGTTAAGGAAGAACAAGGGTGTGCTAGACAGGCAAAGAGAGGGAGATGAGTGGATGATGCAGAGGCGTGGGAAGGTCTAACATGCAACCAGCTCATTCTGCATCCGGGTTTATTATTGCAAAGGAGACAAGGAAGGTGGATGGGGAGACCTGGGCTATTGCACTCAACTGCAGTGCAGGAAGATTACATTCAAGTGTGTATACCAATGAAGATTTATTTGTGTGAAACAAAGCAGTCCCAACAGGAGAGACTGGTAGAGAGAAACAGTTTTTTAAGCCAGATAATGAAATGGTCAAAAACTTTGTTGAAGCAGAAGTAAGGTTGCTTAATGGTGATTTGCATGCTCGAAGAACATCTAGCTCTGCTAAACCTAAATCTGAAAGACAAAGCTGCTGTAGACATGCATACAACGCTGACTTTGCCCTCTTCACATGATTATCTCAACACCTACCTTACTGCTAAGATTCCTGGTGACAAGAAGGCCCATTGGCTGCTATGGCACACAGCACACATGCACCACATCCCTCAAAGCACACGGTCACCTCTTTCCTTCATTACATTTTGGGGTAGGGAAGGAAGGCAGCATTGCAGATCTCCTAGAAAGGTATCCAGGTTGTGAATTTTCATTTCTATCTAGGAAAACTTTTACAATCTTTTCTCCAATGACTGATGAAGGGTGTTTGTGCCCCAAAGCTTGCAATTAAAGAATTTTGTTTTTGCAGAAATCTTGTTTGTCTAATAAAAGATATCATCTCTATTACAAGCCCTGGCTGCAGTCTCCTAGAAAGGCGCTCCCCCAACTTCTTCAGTTTACAATCACATCTCTGGGTGCATCTACATGTCGCCATACGGCGATGTTGCTACAGTGCTGTGCTTTAGTATTTCCTTTTGGTAACTGCCAGTATTGTGCTGTGCTCATGGTTAGATTTTGCCACTATGTCACCGTAGCAGCACGCTAAAAGTGGGGGGAGGATGCTGCTACAGCGCTGTAGCTGCCTCGCACGTATAGACTCATGCGATCGCTATGTGGCAGTAGCACACCATATGGCGACAGCAGGGTGTGCCCTCTGTCATCTAATTGTTCTGCCATTTGTTGCAGCTGCATTCACAACTAACCTGGAGAGGGTGCTGGAGTGCCTGCAGATAATCCCCAGTAGCTACTGGGGAGTGGAGGGAAGAGGGCAGAGTTAAGGTTGTGTTGATATACATTTCAACTTGGTGTTTTCTGATTTTGGGGTTTCTGGAGCTGCGGGACCTGTGGGCGTACAACGGGAGTCTTGTCCACTCCTTTCTTCATGGTCAAAAGTGTGAGTTTGGCTAAATTCCTCATTTTGGAAAGGTACAAAGCACCACTGAATTACCTTAACTCTGCAGTAACTGAGTTTTTGGGGGTGGGCATTTATCGACAGAACGGTTAGGCCTCTGCACTGTGGTCCCAGCAGCCTCCGCTCAAGCCAGTCACCATGGCTCTTTGCTCTGCAAGACGGTCTGGCCTGGCAGGGCTGGGCCCGAGACCCTTTTCCAAGGCGGAGCAAGTCTGCGGTTAAATTCTGCTGCCTCCCCTTGACAGCAGCTGCTCCCTAGCCTGATGCCTCAGTCCCTAGATCCTCTTTGGAGCACTTGGTTTCTGCTGGTGCAGGGTTGGGTTTTGCCATTACAGCTCGCTAAAATGGGGGTGGAGGGGTGCTTCTACAGGGATGTATGGCACATGGGGGATAATTCTGCCTTCAGGCAGGGGTGGGTTGGGGCCAGGGGATGGCTGGAGACACCTCCCAGCCCTCCTCCTCCCCTGTGGCAGCAGCAGGGAGGTCCTGCTCCACAACAAAACAGCCCAGGCCCCTTCCCCCCCACCGAAGCCTATACAGGAAACACAGCCAGGACCCCCCCCCCCCTTCTCCCAGCCGAGTCAGCTCATCAGCTGGTGGGAAGCGGGGAGAGCTCAGTCTCCTCCCGGCTTTGCACCGAAATGCCTGGCCCTTGAGGGAGGGAGTGAGGGGCAGGATTCAGCCCCAGCCGCTCACGAGAGGAGAGGAGAGGAGAGGGGCTCAGGCTCAGCCCCTGGCAGGGGCGGGCTGGAGGCGGCGGGAGGAGCCGGGACGTGTCCGGCCGAGGCGGAGGCTGAGGGAAGGGGCCGGGGCAGCGGCAGGGGAGGAGGCGTCTGAGGGAGGGAGGGAGGAAGATGGCCGGGGCAGGCGCCGCCGGGGTGCAGCGGGGGGAGCCGGCGGCGCCGTGAGCAGGCGGAGGCGGAGGATGGTCCGGAGCCCGGCGCGG